>NC_133452.1:42134172-42757505 GCF_048565385.1 Saimiri boliviensis | reverse complement strand
ATCTGTCCTATACAAAATGGAAGAAAGTGAAAGTATAAATAATATTGTGAGTAAAAAATTATAATTTGTGAATTTCAAATGAAGGAAATAGTAATGTATGATCAACTATGCAAGAGACCAGAAAATATACAATTTATATTCTCCTGAAAAACTCAAAATCACTGAGTGACAGACTAATTACTAATTTAAATTTAAGTATGAGAAAATAGGTTTATGAGGACTATTATTAGCATTCTATTCCAATGAAATACTTTAACTTAAGTATAATTGTTTTATAAACAGAATATTATTGACTTCAAATAATAGTTACACTTAATTATATATAACATAAAAATTTTATTTAATAACAAAAAGAACTCAGGTAAGCCTAGATTTTATTTTTAATATTATTAAATGGTAGTGGTAGACATAACAAAATCACTAAATTTCTTATTTTACAATAAGAAACAAAGTCTTTATATTGCTCTTTCGCTATATTATACTTTTCTCTTTGTAACAAAATTATGTTAACATAAGCTTGTGAAAATAGGTTACATAAAATGTTGTGTGAAAAAAAATAGCCTATTTTATTTCACCACATCCCAAACAAACTTCTACTAACTACTAGTAGTTCCTTCTTGCCATTATTTTCTAATTATTTTGTTTCTCAATTTTACCAGAATGGAAAATATAGGTTCTTTTTTTGTAATTAAAAGTTGGAATTTAAAACAATTTAATATCAATGTTCATGAACTTTTAAATATTGTAGTGAACTTTCCGATGCATGGGACAAAATGAAAGCAAACAAAACATAGTTTACATGACAATAGGAAAAAATAAATGTTAATAAGGCATAAAAATAATGATAAACAAAATGGCCAAGCATCAACCATGTCTTCTTAACTAGGTAAATCCTCATATGTAAAGCTTTGCCGATTACTGCCACGTGTGTACCTACGCAACAGTCTTGCATGTTCTTCACATGTACCCCCAAACCTAAAATGCAATAAAATAAATAATTTTTTTAAAAAAGGATAGAACAACTCAACTCTATGCGACTTCCAATAACTCCAATGACAAAGAATAAAAATAAAAGATAGATCAAAGAGTTATCTGGCAAAAACAAAATAATAGAAAGCAGTCCTAAAGGGGTCAATGAAAAAGCCTACCTTCAGAGGAAACATCATAACTTTAAAAATACACATTATTAAGGAAGGATTAACAAAACAGTAAAATAAGAATAAAAGAAAAAATCTTAAAAAGTTAATGTATTAAAATCAGGAAAAATTGAATAAATGAATCCATGAATTATTGGCAATAAAATTAAAGTAGACAGGTTTCTTAAAAATCTGATTAAGATAAAGAAGACAAATAAATAGAATTAAAAGAGAAAGGGTACAGACGGCAAATAGAATAAAATGTGTAAGAGATTACAGTGCATGACACTATGTAATGTTAATAAATACATAAAACAGTGAAAAGGAATATATTCATGAAAGATATAAACTAGCAATAAAAATTTAGAAAAATTAGAAAAATCTGGACTGGGTGCAGTGGCTTATGCCTGTAATCCCAACACTTTGGCATGATGCTGAGGTGGGTGGATCACGAGATTAGGAGATGGAGACCATCCTGGCTAACACAGTGAAAACCTATCTCTACTAAACAACAACAACAAAAAATTACCTGGTCGTGGTGGCATGCACCTGTAATCCCAGCTACTCAGAAGACTGAGGCAGGAGAATCACTTGAAGCTGGGAAGAGAGGTTGCAGTGAGCCAAAATCACACCACACTGCACTCCAACCTGGGCAACAGAGTAAGACTCCATCACATACACACACACAAAAATTAGAAAAATCTGAATTGAATAAGAACCATCTGCATAATGAAAAACTTCTCAAAAAATTACTCCAAATTGTCCAGGGATTTTTTTACTAGTGAATAGTTTAAAACTTTAAAGGAACTAGTAAATTCAGTTCTATATAATTTGTTCCAGAATATAGGGGGAAAAAAAAACATGGGAAGCAATCAAATCTATTACATGAATCAAGGATAATTCTGACAGCAAAATCTGACAAACGTTATACAAAAAATTACACTAAATACAATCTCTCTTATGGATCCACAAATGAATTGATATTTGGAAATGTATATGCCTGGCTGTACAATTAATATATGTTATTAGCTATACAATTAATGCCTCCTACACCACTAAAGAAAGCAAGGGTTATCAGAATGAACTTCCTCAGCTTCCTGACCCCACATCTACACATTTGATTCACACATGAATCTATCCTCATCTCATTTCTGTTTCAGAGGGGGGAGAAAGTCTTTTCTTTGTGCAAAAATAAAAGCTTCCATCTATGCTTTGGATCCCAATCAGGATCTCTGCTCTGTCAGTTACTTTGTAACTTTCTCTTAACCCTCTTTCTATTGATTATTTCCCTTCAGCTATTGAAAAATTGTTCCTCAGTTTCACATCCTCCTTGTTTGTTCATGACTTTACTTAATGAGCACTTAAGAAGCAACAAATGGACTTAAAGTCATAAAATACACTACTTGCCTTCAATAATCTTTCCCTCAGAGGAAACCAGCTAAGTCACCAATTGTAGTGCAACATGGTTAAGTGTAAAATGTGGCCGTGTTTGGGTACCCCTGAGCTCATGAAAGAAGGATCTGGGAAGTCTTCCTCTCTAGTCAGTGCCATGTCTTTACCCTTTCCTTCATTGGTTATCTTCTAAAAAAGTGTAGATTCCATTTGTCATTTCAATTCCTCACTTCCCGTTAATCCCTCCTTCCTCTGCCCTCAGAAATTCCCTGAAATTCCCTTGCCAGAGTCAAAAACAATTTTTTTCTTCTAAAATCCAATGATATTTTATTCCGTGTGATGTTTTGCTTCCTTGTTGCATTTGATACTATAGATCATTTCCTCCTTGAGAATTCCATAACTACAAGCTCTTTTGCTTTTATTTCTTCCTCTTTGGCCATTCTTACTTATTCTTTTTGACAAATTGTTATTCTTCCACACAGCTCTATATTATTGAACTGTGCTTTCCAGGAACACTGGCTGCTTTCATTTCTCAGTCTACACACACTCTCTCAATATACATTCTCTCTCATCAAGGTCCATGCTTCCATCCACTACTGAAATGTGGCTTCTCAGTCTGTCTACAGTCTGTACCTTCTCTTTTGCAGTCCAGATTCGAAACTATAGCCCAATACTGAATCTCTCCAAATGAATGCCTAAATGGTATCTCAAACACATGTCCAAAATGAACTTAGTATCTTAAATCTTGCTACACTCTACACATTCGGTGACAATGAAAGCATCACTGTGTGCCCCATTGCCAAACTATCCTCTGTTCCCTTCTCTAGACCCCTTCCCAGTCAATCTTGGACATCGGCCCTAGTCTCTGCACTGCTTTGGACTTTTTGAATTTGTCATCTTTCTTCCATGACATCCTCAAGTTCAGGCCATCAGTATTTATTACTTGTATTACCACAGAAGCTGTGTACATTGTGTCCTTGTCTTCTTTCTTGCATCCTAATACCCGTTTTTAAAAATTGCCACTAGGAATATCTTTTAAAGGGCACATCTGCTAAAGTAACTCCTATGTGTAAATATCTTCAATAATACTTCCAGGTTTTTAGCAAATTATACAAGGCCCTCATAACATCACTCTTACGTCCCTCCTGTCTCATCTCACTATGATTGATAGTTTTGTGACTACGGCTTCTTTTTTCTTAGCCCACAGGAGGTGTATGTTTTGACCAAAGTCTGAAAATCAACGTCTACATGCAAATGTCTACAATGTCTACAGGTGCAAACGAATTAGAATTATCATAGTAGATAAATAAATCGGAATTCTTGTTCTTTACACCGTGTTTTGTGAGTGAGGTTTGCCAGTCTGCGTTTATGTTCCCCATTTTTTCAAGTCTGGAAAACACTAAAGAGACTGAATGATTAAGTCTGCAGGGCTGAGTATAGACTCTGAAGTGTACTGAATTCACCAGGAAAAAAGTAATAAAATACTATGAAAGACTTGGATGGCCTTTCCAGGTGACACTTCTTTTGTCTCACTCTGAGCCTGTGCATACATTGCCCTCTGTCAGCAGAAATGTGATCTTCTCTGTGAAGCTTTCCCCTCCTGTGCAATGCAGGGCCTAGTGGCTGTCTGGCACACTCTTGCAGCACTTTCTTACTGCCTTTTCTCCCCTTTCCTTGCAATTACTTGTTTATGTGTCTGAGCTCCTGTGCCTGGTACATGCTAGATACTCATAAATGTTCATTTGATCAACTACTTCACATCCTGATTTTTGGTCCAACCCTCTTTTCTTTATTTCCCTTTAATTATTAGACTGCACATGAAATAGGATACTTTCTTAAGAACCAAGGCTGATGCTATTATCAAATAAGACTTTTACAATTCAATTGGGAGCCACCATTTAAAAAACTTTACTGCATTTACTCATTTATCTTCAAATTACTTTCAACTTCAGTTAAACACCACAGCCCCATAGCATGGTTACTTAACTGTTCTTGCTATAGGATCTAGATGTGACTATAATTTTTTTTGTTCTGTTTTGGTTTGGTTTGGTTTGTAGCCATTAATACCACTGGGCTCAACCTCATCTACCATTTTGTCTTTGCAAAGTAGCCATTTAATATGAAATAGAGGAAGGCTTTGAGTTCTAAAAGGTCTTGACTGTGTAAAATACTCTTGTAACCTGCAGCTTATAGAATCAGGGCCTGTCCTAATGGTTCAGTAGTTTAAGAGGTGTTTGAATTATTAGGTGAGGGAAGTCACTGTAACAGTTAAGCAAAATAACTAAATACATCTGAAGCCATATAATTTAATGTATTAGGAGCAGATCTTTTGAAAATTTCCAGAAAGTTATCCAATATCCTACTGACTAGCATTTTAAGACAAATTTTATAGCTCAAACCCTCAACTTAAGTGCCTATGTTGTGTACTGAGGGAGAAAGAAATGGCATAATGGTAACTCTAACCATAGAAGGAGTGCTGTTTTTTAGTGCAGTATTGTTTCCCAGTAAGTATTGTAATTCAGAAGAAACTTTCCTTAAATGTGCTAAATCAATTAATTACCCCCACACACTGGCTTTAACATCCTGCACTATTGAAACAACTTCCAGATGTCATGTTTGCTAATAATTCTTTGTTCGTCATGTTTCAGTCAGTCTACTGTATTACTGCAGGAACGTAAGAGAGGGGCAGAGCCATGGCCCTCTGATATAAGAATTATTCTGCTGATGAGCTAAATCTTGGCAAGGACACAAACTAATTTGCTATCTTGGGTAAATAATTTACTTATTTTCTACCTAACTTCCTCTTCTGTAGAAAATGGCAGTAGTAATTTGTGGTGCTGAGGAAGCATTAACAAAAATGGACATAAGGATTTCTATGTTTTGCAAAGAAATAGACACGTACTTAGTAGTAGTCATAGTTTGATGTCCCTCATGTTCTCGCATAAGGATGACCTCATTAACTCATTTTCCCATTAGAAAATGTGTATGGCAACATTGTACTCTGTTTGCTATTAAATGCAGCCTTTATTTGTTTAGAGTCAAATGCTTGTTTTATTTTAGCACATTTTTTAAAAAGTTAGTCTAACATATTCAACGAATTAGATTGCTGAAGTCCACTTTTGTGAAGAATCTGAATAGCATCATCTTTATCCTAATAATAAGTTTTATTCATTAAATGTCATTTTACAACATGAAGAGATACATTTGGAGTTGTCTTGCTGCTTTCAATTTTTTTAGAACCTTTAAAATCACATCATCATTAGTTGAACTTATTCTCAAGTTTTGGACATTCTACTAACATAAAAGTATGAGGTAAATTTGCTTTCAGTAATTTTCTTCAAGCTTTGTACTTTATTAGAAATAACTCATTTATAGAAAAGCTTTTATTGGATTGGTGGTGAGAATAAATACATAGTTCTCAGTGACTTTTATTATTTATTATAAAGTAATTTGGCAGGGTGTTGTGTAGGCAACTAAATGAAATAAAAGATTAATCAGAACTCCCAATCTTTTTCTGATTTGCAGAGTAACAGAAAACAGCAGCCCAGCCCTGTTTTACTCCCTGAAGGTTTAGTTCAGTATGTGCCAGTGATGGAAAACATCGTCCACCTATAAAGCAACAATTAGGGCTGGTTTCCATTGACTCAATCAGTTAAATGTAAAAATACAAAAGACCAATATAAAATAAGCCCTCTTCTGTGAGGCTTCACATGCCAGAAACATGAAAACCCTTGGATATGTGTTACTCCTGCTATTTACCAATGCTCCAGTGGAATTTTTAGGTTTAAAAGTTCATATTCTAATTGCAGAATTAAATACAGAAGGGTAAAAATCAGCAGTGTTTTCCCTCAGTTATAGTAGAGTTTAGGGCTACAAGACATGGCTACAAGAAAAGAGACCTAAACTCATTTTTTTTTTATAAGGCTGTAGTCAAAGTAAGGCTAATAGAGAAATTACTAAGCTTCTTAGTGTATTTGTATTCTTATATATGTCTTCTATTAATGGATATAAAATATCAGAAAAAGTGCAGCCTACTCAAATTTGCCAGCATTCTTGGAAAGAAGCACAATAGTTAGAAATATTTTTTGAAAGTGGTCTTATTAACACATACACAGCTCTCCATTTATTTTGATGATAGAGTAGCAGAAGTTATTTGTATTAATATCTATTTATGCAAGGTAGAACCTTAAAATCAACTAGAAAGAAATGTTAGAGAAAAATTTCTGCCTTGAGGAAAGATGTGAAATCAAGATTTTTCTGGAAAAAGACTAGGATGATTTTAATAGTTCTAAGTCATGAAACGCTAGTGTACATTCACAAATAATCAACTAGTTATTATTTACATACACACATATTTTGAGTTCCATAGAATGAATTTAGGTCAAATAAATGTTTGAGTTATATAGAATGAATTTAGCTAAATATAGGAAATTTGAAAGTAGAGAATTGAGAGTAATAACTAACTAACATAGTTGTCTTCAGTTATAGCAAATAATATTGTGGCAGATTAGCTACATTTCTGCTTGAGAGAAAGGAAAGTAATTGGTGAAGCTTAAAGGGCTTTTCAATGTAACTCTTCTTTAAAAGTGTACAAAGAAGCCGTTACATTTATAAGATGTTGTGTTGTTGTTTTCAGTCACTTTGTTAATAACCTTTCCACCAGTTTGAAGTGTTCCAAAAAAATCAAACATTTTTACTATTTCCTCGGAGGATGTGAAAAGCACTTGAATCCCTGTAAATCCTTCTTCTACCAAAATTTTGCAAAAACTGCTATATTATTAAATTAGCACAATTCTACAGCAATTGCTCCTTGATGACATAAGGGCCTTTGCTTTAGATTGGTAGGAATACATAGTTTTTGCATTTTTCTCGGTGGGTAGAATAAAATAAAAGCTTCACGTCTCTGGGTTCTCTGCCCTAGGCCAGGTGTCATGAGTATTTGTCTAGTTTTATTCCAAAACAAGAAACAAAAAGTGGAAGAGGGGAAATTTCCATTCTGGTTAGAATGAGAGGGGACATAAAACAGAGAATGACCAGGTTTCCCGCGGAACCTCCATAATTTACCGAATAAGAGTTAACACTTCTTAATGAGCTGATGATTACCAGGCCTTCAGCCATCTGGCTCTGCTTATCTCTCTTACCTCATCTTCAGTCCCTTTCCTGGTGTTTCTACCCTCTCAGCATACCAAACTACTTTCAGTCTCCTGAATGTTACATCCTTTCACCTCAGAATCTTTTAAGTATGAATTCTTCTGCCCAGAGAATGCTTTCCTCTATTCAGGCAGGAACTATCTAACTTTAACATGATTTTCTTCTAAGAATCTTGAGTTAGCCGGTTTTCTTTACTTGTGTTCTCATTATGTTACATACTGTAGATTGGAGTATTCAAATTCTAGCTCATGGTTCTGTAATGCGCTTTCATGCAATGCAGCATCTTTTTCTAGAGTTCTTTGTGTCTAAGATTCTGGATAAAAATTAGATTCTGTCACTTAGATGCCTCTGTGGAGGATATGGAAGAGAAAGTGAGATGGGATCATCTTTTCACACCTTTCAGTTATTTCTATGGAGACATAATATTTTTTCTATGTGAGCACGCTAGTTGCAAGGGGCAACAATGATATGTTTGTATCAGACCACAGCTATGAAACGGTGGGGTTCTTGTGTTCAATAATTACAATGGCAGCTCAAAAAATATCCATCAAGGTAATTATTTCATACTATGTAGAGAAAAAAGTGACACAAAGTTCTTTATTATTTCCTATAGTTTCTAACAACCATGTTTATCATTATCTTAGCAATCTTTTCATCAAACCCTAGAAACTTCATGTTGCAAATTTAAGAACAGTATGCAGAAGGTAACTTGATGAAGCATAAATCAATCCAAGGTAGAACTGTTACCCAGGAATTATCTTTGCTGTTTGCATCTCTGGGAAAACCTCAATATAAGGTTATCTATGACACTCTTTTACAAGTGCTACTTTGACATTTGCAAAAGAAACTCTATTATTCTATCTCATATGATGTTATTCAGATTCTCGACTACATGAGGAGAAATAACAGTTAAATACTGATATGCTTTGGCTGTGTCCTTACCCAAATCTCATTTTGAATTGTAGTTCCCACAATCCCCATGTGTCGTGGAAAGGAACTTGTGGGAAGTAACTGAATCATGGGAACTGTTTTTTCCCAGGCTGTTCTCATGATAGTAAAAAATCTCTCAGGATCTGATGGTTTCATAGAGGGCAGTTCTCCTGCACACACTCTGTTGTCTGCTGTCATGTAAGAGGTACCTTCACTCCTCCTTTGCCTTCCACCATGATTGTGAGGCCTCCCCAGCCATGTGGAACTGTGAGTCAATTAAACCTCTTTTCCTTGATGAATTACTCAGTCTTGGGTATGTCCTTATAGCAGCATGAGCATGGACTATTTCAAATAGTGTTTTGCATTTCTGTGTGGAAAAAAAAAGAAAATGAAAACACCTTTTATCACCAAAACCATTCCATAACAACTCCCAATCACCTTAAGTACTAGACTAGGTAGTATCTTAATTTTCTCATTTTTTTTTTCTGAGACTGAGCTCTATGACAACTGAACACAATGAAGTATTCAGTGCTGATGTAAACAAATTAACAGAAAGTGCTCATAAAGTGACAGGTGATATTAAGAGTGTGCTGTCATAAAAAGTAAAAGCAAAACAAAAGGCAAATCTACTATATAAGGGGATTGGAAATGATAACAGGGTAAGTCATTGAACAACCAACAAGGTGATTTTGAGGATATTATGGTGGCAGCAAGCAGATGGCCTAACCCTTGAGGTCATAAGGTAACAACTTTGAAGCGCTATTTGAAAAGGGTGTGGCTATCACTTCTCGGCCTTTTAGCTAAGATCAAGTGTAGAAAAGGGTGTGGCTATAATAAATTTGAAAATAGTTACATAGATTTATTCAGTTAGACATTAGGATCCATCATGCTGTTGAGCTCTTAAATTTCTCTAACCACTGTCCTGTTGTCCTCTTATTCTGAAGGGCTAATTTCTTAATTATCATTTAGTTTCCAACTAAAATCCTACTTCTGCAAAATATCTCATAAATACCTCTAGGTAAAAGGATCCTATCTCTTCTTTCCTTTAATACATTGCCGCATTCTGTTTGATGTCAACATTAGTAATACTCTGTTGTATGTAGTAACTTAACTATGGCAGTCTGTTGTCCCCGCATCAGCCCTGATGGGAGCATTATGCATTTAGATAATTCCCAGTGAAACTTTATTGAATGAATAAATGACCCGGTGGCCAGGAGCAGTGGCTCAAGCCCAAAATCCCAGCACTTTGCAAGGCCGAGATGGGTGGATCACAAGGTCAGGAGTTCAAGACCAGACTAGCCAACATGGTGAAACCCTGTCTCTACTAAAAAATACAAAAATTAGCTGGGCATGGTGGCTCATGCCTGTAATTCCAGATACTTGGGAGGCTGACGTGGGAGAATTGCTCGAACCGAACCAGGGAGGAGGCAGAGGTTACAGTGAGCCGAGATCACGCCACTACACTCCAGCCTGGGCTACAGAGCAAGACTCCATCATTAAAAAAAAAAAAAAAGACCTGGTACAGTTTGCCAGAGCAGAGATAGTGAGGCACAGCCTAGAAAACAAAGACCCATAAAAGGAGTAAGAGAAATGAATTTCAGCTCAGCCAGTAGATGGCTTAGTAAGTAAGGCAGTCACTAAGGCCTTTAGGATCTTGATTTCCTCATCTGTGAAGGGATTTCTAAAGCCTCATTCAATTTAAATGCTCCTATAATATCTGGATGCTGTCCATATACTGGAATAATAACTACTTTAATTGGCATCACCAGTATATAAGAAGGTATAGAAATAAACAATAATATGATAAAGGAAACCACAGAATTACAGATTTACTTCTTTAGTTTGCACACATAGAAATAGGGCCCTAAGATATTCTTTTGTAAAAAACATGGTTCCGAAAACAACTTTCCACTAAAAATGCTACATGAACTGTAAAACTCCTTTAGCTAAAAGTGTTTCATGTACCCTAAAAAGATAAAGAAACCAAAAAGAGAAGACCAGGCTGGTGGTATGTAAACTGATGGTATGAAAGGATTAATGGCATGTGATCTTCTTTAATGAACATTTTGTCTCTTAACATAAGAAGGTGTCACTACACCAAAGGAAAACAGAAGTTTGTTTTTTTCTTCTTATAATCTGGTACCATCTCTACTGATGGTTACAATTTTTATATAAAAATTGCTACATGTCCAGAAATATTTTACCAATATCACAGCCTAAGAAGTTGAATTCCTCTTAAACTTCAAAAAAGAATAAAATAATAAAAGAAATTGTGGGCTGTGTGTGTGTGCCTCTACACACGAGTGTATGTTCATGTGCATTGGTGGCAAGGACAAAATGGAGACATCTTTCTTTAATTATAATGCTGGTGATTTTGTTACATGGTAGCTTTAACTTTTTAAAAATACTCTGTTGAATTAAAGGAAAAATTGCTCTGAATTAAGTACCAAAAATTGTGGTGTGGCTTTGAACCCTTGTGAAGTCTTTGAATATAAAGATGACATCTCACATTTCTTTCAGCCTATGGCACCTAGTCCAGTGCCTGGCACATACTAGGTGTTCAGTACATGTTTATTGAAATTGGTTTCCATTTGTGAGACCCATTCACTGCTGATATATTCTTATTAGGGTAGTAATCATATGAGCAATCATAAAACCATTAAAATGTAGTACTAATTAGAATGAGTCAGGAGTTCAAGGCCAGTCTGGTCTTGAACTCCTGACCTCGTGATCCATTAGTACTAACTAAAAGGAGTACTAATTAGAAAGAAAATTTCAATATTCACAGGCCCCATTTGGCCCTTAAATTATGTCATCCCTTATGATTACATGGTTCTTTATAATAATTCTACGGGCCTTATACCATATGGGCAGCTCTGATGGAGAAGCCAAGGAAATCCTTTCCCCTTTCCAGGTTCTAGGATTCACCAACACCAAATTGGTTGCTCTACCATTCTTTTCCTTAACCACAATGTTTAGTCATTTGTGACATAAATGAGTGACTCCAGTGCTGGCTCAGACAATATCCCAATCAGGTGGCTTATTCCCACATACAATAGTAATTGCCACATCCAATACTTGTGAATGTGAAAATGTAAAAAAGTCCCTTTTCCATTTAATTTAAACTTTTGTTTTTATTAATTCTCTGAATTACCATATCTTTTCTCTTAATTTCCCCAACAGAAACTTCTCAAACATTTATGAGCTTTAGTCATCAAAGAACATACTTACTCTACCTCACTCCACTGTCAAACTTTATGGTCTTGAACTTTTAAGTCTATTCTAACAGCAAAGATCCTCCAACTCTTCCATCAACTGTTAGAGATACCTGCCCTAAACTTAGAAATAAGCTGTGAATAAGTACTCCAGTGTATAATCTGGAAAATCGCATTTTTATGTTGGAATTTTGTTTACAAGTAGAAGTGAAGGGCGGGATGGGGAAGACAGAGAAATAGAAGAGGACAGGAAAAAGAGAAAAGAGGCAGAGAGAAAGAAGGAGTTTCTACAAATTCGCTGAGGAATTTGGTCAAGCTGTAATTTCAGCCACTGTAAAAACTGACAGACTTCTCATTGAAAGCTACCAGACACTCTTCTGTTTAACAACAACACATACCATGTGTTCAAGAGCAGAAGTATGCCATTCAGTTAGGAAGATAAAAAGCTGTTTGTCTGATTTCTTAATATATTATGGGAAGGAATGCAAATAAAGATTCTTTATAGTCCTGTTTTTTTTTCTAGGACTTTTGACTGTTTAAGCTAAATAACGATAGTGATGATCATGGTTATGATGCATCAATGAGAATATTGCAAATATCTCTGCCAGTAAAAAAGAAAGTTTTAAAAGCTGCAGAATTTCCTACCCCAACTCAAAGATAAAGCAACATTAAAAGGCAGAGATAGGTCCTTTTATGTATGCATAGCTATCCACAAACATTTACTTTCTTTACCATGAATTACATGTGGTATTTTACTCTGCTGAATCCTAGATAATGAGTCAGAGTGAATGGAACAACTAGCTGACTTAGTTTATTCATTCCAACTGCTGATCAACTCCAATAAAATCAAAACAAAAAAATTAGCCAACTGAACTCTTCAACTGTAATGGTTGATTGATTGAGCCAATAATAGAGCCAACAGTGCCAGCCAGACTAAAATCTCAGCCAACCATTGGCCAGTTAAAAGAAAGCAGCCTCCTGTGGCTGGATATGCAATGGCTCTTTCTTCAGCTGCTCAGTCCATCTTGGGGTAAACCCAAAACAGCTCCTGAGTTAAGAGGTTTATACTTTTTTAAAGAACCTGAAATAAAATACTATATTTTGCTTAGATTAAGACCAGTGTCAAATCTTATCACTCTTCCCACTGGCTGGCTGTCACTTTTGAGTTTTTTCTTAATATTAACTCAACATTAACAGTTCAAATTTTTCAGTTAGGTTCATTGCAGCGAAAAGAATCGTGTTATTTGAACATTCACTGTATAGATTAAGTTGTCTATCAGTGGCTGCCTGCTATCTTAGTAGTATGGAGACATGCATTTTCAGGGCTTTAGCTGCTGCTTGTTTTTGTGCAAGAACAGGAAATATTGGTAAAAAATTTGTGCTGTGAATGACAAGAGTAGAAATTAAAAAGTATCATTGAATGATTTTCTATAGTGATGAAGAATGAAATTTTTATCACTTTCAGCTTTGCTCTTACATCTGTTTCCTGGAAAGAAGAAATTCAGTGCCAGTAACAAGTATGCTAATTACAGTTTGGGCCATAGCTTCAAAATCTTTAAGTAAATGCTGAATGCTTTAGTTCAGTCAGGAAATTTGCTAAGACACATTTCTTCTGACAGCTGCCAAGGAGAATGTCTGTTTTTAATACTTGAAAGATATACTATATTTGCACTTTTCAATAACCACAGTTTTATAGCTCCTATCGGAGCCTTGTTGAGCTCCTGATTACATTTTCAGCATTGAATGTCATAAGGTAGTTCACTTAAAATGAGTTTTATTATTATTATTTTTTAGTGTCAACCATACAATGTCTCTGGACAGCATTTAGTTCTGAGTCAAAAGAGCTAACTCTTCTGTTTTTTTAGTCCATGTCAACTCAGTGTCATTGAATGACAATAGACCTAAATGTCCAACCTGCTAGTATCCCCAGTGCCCAGGTTTAGGAGCCCAGTGGGGGTGCAGCCCAGCAGCCTCTTCATCCTGGCCATCTTCATGGGCAATAATGGTTTTCATACCCAGGTCCATTGTGCCACGATCCTTATTATTTTCAATAGTCAGAAAAATAAGCATTCCTGTACTATGATCTCTTCATTTCCTTTGCTTAAAATTGGCATAGTACTTCAGTTGAAGCAACCAAATTAGTGACAAGTAGAAAAGATTTTCCAAGTCTTAAGTTTCTTGCTCATTATGTTTATAAAGAAAGTAGTAAAGGCAAAAATAGGCTTCATTTCAAAGAATCTAGCTCATTAACGTATCAAAGAAGATTTGTGTAAATATTTTATGTAAACCTCTTTCATGGCTTCTACCTCTTCTTCCCTAAGGTAATAAAGAAACCTAACTCCTGTCCATCAAGAAAAATCCAAATATATTTACAATTGGATGGACTTGGGCCAAGGTATGTTTTCCTCAGCATGACTTTGGGTTGTCCTTTCACTCTACACTTGCTCGGCATATGATTTCAATATGGTTGAAACGAATGCCGACGTTCCAAAACAGGCAACAGTCTGAAAATCTTGGCAGTTTATGGGCAAATGACCTATTTTTCTGCCTGTTTAAACTGTTTAATAAAACCTCATGAGAAATACTAAAAATAGTCAATGCCTGGAGATTGTTCTTTTCACTTGCATAAAACCAATTGAACTGATTGTCTTCAGAGAAGGAGAAGCAGCAAATGAATACTTAATTATCCATAATTATCAGCATCACCAGCAATGCCTTTGCCATTTTTCTACAGTCTACTGTATGCCAGGAATTGCAACTGATGCTTAAGGTGCAAGGCATCATTTAATATCCATAAAAATCATGTAAAGTATATGCTCTTATTCAATTTCATAGATAAGGAAACTAAGGTAAAAAAGTAATGTGGCTTGCCTTATGCTACACAGCCGAAATATGGCTGAGCTGAAATTTACATCCAGGACTGTTTAACCACAAAATGTTTTCTCTTCCCAATCACTTTTCTCAGAGGAAAGAAAGTAGTAGAGGGCAGGGCAGCTTTTTCCCAGGATGAATTAAGTAGCAAAATATAAGCCTAATTATTTAACATATCTAACCACCTGATAGCATCTGGGCTTAAAATATTGATAAAATATGTTATGAACTGCATACGTCAGAAATCTTGCTTTATGTGTCTGACATCATCAGAACACAAAACACAGGAAGATGTTTGTAGATGAAAAATGCTGTGAATACTTACAACTGACTGCAGACTATAACTAAGTGAACATCTGGTTCAAAACCAAAATGACAAAAAAGCTAGAGGTGTTATTGTTAAAAGGAGGAACAGTAACTTAAAGAAGAATCTCAAATTTTCACAGATTTTTGAGATAATTTTAGATCCATTTAATGCCTGAACTACATATAACTCCAATTACCGTGAATAATCAGGTAAATAGTCAGATGTGATGGAGTTACATGCAATCAATTTACTATTGCTTATGTTCTCTCTATGGCTCCTCTCATTTCCCAAATCCAAAGCACTACTTTTAATGGCAAAAACCACAATTACTTTTGCACCAGACTAATAAAATATGTTACCCAAAGCTCAACTCAATAGTTATTTCTCAGTATCACCTGGAAATTGGTTCTACAATCCCTTTGGATACCAAAATCTGTGAATGCTTAAGTCTCTTATATAAAATAATGTAGTATTTGTATATAACCTACACACAACCTCTCATATACTTTAAATCATCTGTAGACTACTTGCAATACCTAATGCAATGTAAATACTATGTAGCAGTTGTTACGCTATATGTTTATTTGTATTCTTTATTGTCGTATTGTTATTTTTTACAATTTTAGAAAATATTTTTGATTGGTTATTGCACAGAATCCTTGGATACAGAGGTCCAACGGTATTATATTTCTAATGTGAATAGTGGCAGTAAAGCAGAATAAGTTATTGACTAATTCTAAATATGCTAATTTTAACTAATATAACCAACGTTTGCATTGGCTTTCTGTTGGTGTTTTTTTTTTTTTTTTTTTGGCCCTAACAGTGAATCATATACAGCTTATTTTTTTCTACAATTTTGTAATCTTTATATTTACCTGCTATGCCAAATTTCTATTATTCTCTATATCTTTAATTGCTGTTTAAACTTATTTTACTAGAATAAGTCTTTCACTCTAAGTTTTTAGCCCTAAAATATTATTAATCAGAATAGTCACATTTTCTCCCTAAATTATAATCCATAAAATTGATGAGCATAACATATATATGTTTAATTCACATCTTGGTTAAATAAAAAGCCAAGAACAAGGTATGTCCTTCTAATAACCATCTACCTCCAGAGAGATGGAAATCTTATAATCAATTAGATTGAACATTCAGTTGCTATTGTCCTTATACCTGGTTAGTTTCTTCATCATGTTCATAAGAAGATATAAAAATAGATGTCTTAAATTTACTTTTACTTTTTTACCATATTTTCTTATTTCATGGTTTAGAAACCCACTCAAACAGGAAAACAAGACATCTTAGTTTTAGGGAAGCGGTGATAGGCAAAATGAATTATATTTTTTTCTTATGATATTCATAAACTGTTACTAATAAAACATCACATCATTACTTATGAAGAACCCCAAAATAAGGGCACTGCTCTGCTATTAGTGGAAACAGCTTTTGTTCTCTCTCTGTCTTTCTCTATCGCACCTTCTGAAGAATCAAAACTTGATAATTTCTTATTCCCTCTCATCTCATTTACTGCCATTCTTCAGAGACCATGACATTTATCAATTTAATATTTTATTTTGTCAGTGTTCTAGAATATAACTCTACCAGATTAGGAAACTTGCACAAATTTGGAGATTCTAAAGCTCTTTTATCATTTCTTTGCAATTTCTCTTACTTTGATCAGAACTGAATCTACCTTTGCCATGTAGTACTCTATGGCCTTGAAGTCAGTAACCAAACAGAAATTAAGGACTGTTGAAGTCATTCCTGCCATTTCCTTGGGATAAACTGACGTCTTATGTCCGAATCTATCTACAGAGTACAGGAAAAAAAGACTCAAAAGGAGGAAAGTTCAAGGAATCCAGAAGCAGCTGACCAGTCAGCAAAGGACAAACTGACTTTATAGTTAAACTACCTCAGCTTTCCCTTACTGTCTAAACCAGTATAGCACAAAAGTGTGGTCCATGGACCGGCACCATCAGTATCTCCTTAGAGCTTACTGGAAATACAGATTATCAAGGCTCTTCTCAGACCCACTGAATTAGAATCTCTAAAGATAGGGCCAGGAATTTGTGTTTTATAAGTTTTCCAGGTGACTTATCCATGCTAACGGTGTGATAACCACTCTTCCATGCCAGATTATATGGGGAGATGTCCCCAGGGCTAAATTCTCAGTATAGTTGTAAGGCTATATGTGTAGACTAGAAAGGAAAGAAGGTAAACTCAATAAATTTATGCTTTCAATAATGTTTACATAATGCTGCATGTTAACTCCCTCATTTCACTTCTCAGATGTTTAGAATAGTAAATCTTCTAAAGTGAGTTATGATACATGAGTGAATTAAACGCAAGTTTTATTCGCTCGTGTACCATGAAATTGAGATGTACTTACTCTTTGTTCAGATCCAATCCATTCTTCATAGAGTTTCCATTTGCCTCTTCTGAGTAATCCACTGGAACTACTTTTTTCTCACTAAAGTTTAGGGTTTCCCAGGAGGCTGGTCCAGTAATGTGTCTTTACAATGATTCGGTTCCTGATGTCTTTTCTATTACAAGGTCTTGCTAAACGCTTATTCTTCACTGCAAAATCATGTGCTGATTCACTATTTACTGAAAGTCTGAGAAAAACCAGGGATATGCCTTAGGAAACAACAAAGCATAGTGGAAAGCAGATCAGTTTTAGAGTCAGACTGGTGTGACTAGATGTGACTCATGGTTCTGCCACTTATTAGCTATGTAATCTTGAACAACTTACTAAATTTTTGAATTTTCATTGTTTTGTCCATTGGATTTGTTGTGCAATAGTTGTTTACTTATACATCTGTCTGTGTATGGATTTATTTACAGGTGCTTATCTCACTACAAACAGCTGATGTGGTGACTAATGAAATAATAAATATAAAATATCCAGCCCTTTGCCTGGAGCCCAGATGTTTAATAGTACTTAACTCCCTCTTATGTTTTCTTATTTCTTCTGCTTCTGAGAATTATTTTCACAAAGAATCCAATGCATTTATCTTTGGAACAGACTGAATGTGTGCAGTATTTAGCAACCTGACTATTACAACCCAAACACAAGAGGCTTTCCATTCTAAGCCTCTGCTATCCAATATGGTGCTCTTCTGTGACTCTTGAGGACTTCAAGTATGCCTCATTTGAATTGAGATGTACTGTATATATAAAATAAATACTGAATTTTATAGTTAATATGAAAAATGAAGGAATGTAAAATATCACACTAATGCAGTTTTATGATTATGTATATATACATATTTTGATTATGTCTTAAAATTATATTTCAGCTCTATCAACATAAATAAATATATTATTAATTTCACCTGTTTACTTTTTCAAATGTGCCTACTAGAAAATTTAAAATTGTATATGGGGCTCACATTTGTGGCTCTCTTTATATTACTGTTGAATAGCACTGTTCTAAGTTATTGCCTTTTAGACAACATTTTCCCACCAAGTAAGTGGTTTTTAGTTTTAACTCTTCTTTTCTACTTTAAATATAGTAATGTGGGTAGACTGGAAAAAGAAAATGTGATATATACACACTATGGAATACTATGCAACCACAAAAAAGAACAAGATCATGTCATTTGCAGGAAAAAGGATGGAACTGGAGGCCATTATCCTTAGCAAATGTAAGAACAGAAAACCAATTACTGCGTGTTCTCACTTATAAGTGGAAGCTAAATGATGGGAACACATGGACACATAGAGGGCAAGAACAGACACTGGGGCCTACTGAAGAGTGGAGAGTGGGAGAAGGGAGAGGATCAGGAAAAATAACTAATGGGTACTAGCCTTAATACCTGGGTGATGAAATAATCTGTATAACAAGCCCCTATGGCACAAGTTTACCTATATAACAAACCTGCACATGTACCCCTGAACTTAAAAGTTAAATTAAAATAAATAAAGTTAGCAATATTTCAATCAATGATCTCACATTAATGATTTATTAAATATTTGTTAATAACTACAGAGAAAACAAGTCCTCCGTGAACTTGCTTGCATATCACTATTCAAGAAATTAGAGGCATAGGAGGGGCAGATCAAATTTATGCACAGCACCTCCCCACTCTGGTTTATCCTAAGATAACTACACTCTTCATTGCCAGTTTAGTAAACATTCTACATAGGAGAAAGATAGTAGGGCTAGAAACTAAAATTATACACCTGAACGGATATGTACTGGTAAGCTGTTATTCTTTTTACAGCAAACATTATGAGTAAGTTATTTGCTTAGGTAGTACCGTATTTCAAAGCATATACTACATTAAAACTATACATAAAATTTTCTATTTTCCCTTCCTTTCTGCCCCCGAATTAGAAATGCCTTTATTCAGCATCTTTTCCTGTCTTTTCCTTATTGAAACTAATATCATGTCCTAGTTTACACACGAAGTCTTTCCGAGTTCAGTTCAACCTCTCTGTTATATGACACTGTATAACAGGTGTTGTTTGTTTTATATACATAAAACAAATAGAAAAGGCATATATATGTTATATATACATGTATTACATATATGCTTTATATATACATATATTACAAACAAAAGACATATATATGTGTGTGTATATATATATATATATATATATATATATATAATATAAAACAGCACCTGTTACAGGGTATATATATATATATATATATCCTTCCCTAAACATGATTCTCTTTGTTACCTAATTGTTTTTCAGTGTAGGTCTTATCTACTTATCAATGCTCTTAACCCCTCAAGGAGATTACCTATATTCCTTTGTGTTCCTCACATCCTTGGTTTAAGCAGAGTAGGTAACTTTGACTATAATGATAGTGATGAAGGTAAAAAAGAGCAATATAAAAATGAATGCCTATGAATATGTGAATTACAATTGCAAGGTCATTATGAACAAGAAAGATCTGTTTGGCATTTTGGCTGAAATGCCTTTTCTACATTTCAAATTTATCAAAGCTACAACTGAATCCTTGAACTTCTTTTTCGTAACTTGATCTTGCTTTTCTGATTTCCATTTTATTGAATGGTGCTACCTTCCCTTGACTCGGATACATATACGTATATACCCTTGACTCACTCTTCCCTCAACCCCCTACATTTAACCAGACTCCAGTCCTGTTGATATGCTTCAAATTCATTCAGCTATTTCAGTCCTCTCTGTCAATCCCCTATCTCCATGCCTCCTGTCTTTCCCCAGATCCCAGCTCCATCAGTGGGAAGTGTTAAAAACACAAATTTGAGCATGCCACGCTTTTGCTTAAAATCCCCATTCCGTTTTGTTACTTTGGAGTACAGTTTTAATGTTTTTACAATAACATGGTTCATTTATAATACTTCAACGTTAACTCTCATTCCTGTTGCTCCTGACCTCAACTTTGTGCTAACATTATTTTGGTTCTCCTAATCTACCTCTCTTTTCCCTACCTCTGGGCCTCTCCCACTGTGTTCCCTCCATGAATGCACTCATTCCCTCTTACTTTATTAACTCCTCCCACCTCCTCCAGGCAGTTGACCCTGGATTGCATGTTCCAATGGCATTGCATAGGGACCTGATTATAATGTTGCTCGTCTGACTCTTCCACTGAAATGCAAGCAGTCAGGGCATGCCTCTTTTGACTTTATAGCTCTTCCCATTAGTACTGTGTCTGTCTGGCTTATGGAGGGACTCAATCATTATTTTTTAAAGAAAGAACAAAAAATTTGGTAGGGGTGAAGAAATCAGGGAGATAAAGAAATTTATTTTATTATTCTACTTGCTTTCAAGTATATAATTTGTTAAGTTCATTCCTGAACCACCATTTGGGGACATAACCTTAGGCTGTTGCTTTTTGCCGCTGATTTCATTACAGGTTTTTTCTTGAGATTAGGTTCACAATTTTAAGAAGAGGTTGGTTGAACACAATAGCTAACATTCATACATCAAATTGGTCTTTCCAGGAAACAACCCCCATCCTTTCCCAGTAAGCAACAGCCCCATGCTCTTATAAATGTAGCTAATTTGTCCATTGTAAATACCTGTTCATTACTTCCATTGTGACAGCCAATGGCAAGTAAACTTAGTCGATCAATCCATTAAAAAGTTAATGAATGTGTGTTCTACATTCAGCACTGTGCTAAGTAATCAACAAATTCTAAATGAATATGGGATATCTGGAACATAATTGTAAGAAATTATCTGGGTGAAAAAAAAACTCAATTAAATACAAGAAGTGATCATAGAGAAATACTGTGCCAAAGGGGTACTTCTGAATCCACACAACAGAGTAATTCAGAAAGAAATTTTCTATGTGGTATTTTATCAACAAATATCAAGGAACTGTCAACATCAGCTAGAACTTCAAAATGAGCAGGTGAAAGATATTGACCTAAAAAAAAAAAAAAAAGCCGGATGGAGTTAACAAGGTAGATGTTTACTCACCAAAATCTCTCAGTCAGTAAAGCTACAGTCATGAAGGTCTGCTCTGTTCTCCCTGTTTACATGAACAGTAGAATGCCAAATATAGGGCATTCAGCAGTCACTAACTCAAGCCATCATTCTCAGCCAAAAAGTCTCCCTGCATGGGAGCAGCGGCCAAGGTGTTTTGGTCAGGCACTGTGAA
Source organism: Saimiri boliviensis (assembly GCF_048565385.1). Taxonomy (NCBI): domain Eukaryota; kingdom Metazoa; phylum Chordata; class Mammalia; order Primates; family Cebidae; genus Saimiri; species Saimiri boliviensis. Next base: position 42,735,896 of record NC_133452.1, on the reverse strand, counting down.
ATTGCCTTGGCTAGGCTTTATGTGTTTCCAGCAAGGAAATAATACCCTGTCTTGTTGCTCCATCACATGTGCTCCAGAGAGACATGGTATCAAGGATTCCCTAGCATCCTATCACATGTCATGCTCAAACTTTCAAACAGTACAAGCTAAAGAGATATAAATGCTTTGGGCCGCTTTCTTTTTCTAACCAACAAAAGACAATATGTGTTAAACGGATGAAAGAAAACATGACAGCTTATATAATTAGTTTAGATAAGTAAAAAATCCCTTGGATGAGGAACAACTTTACTCCATAAATACTGAGCTTACATAGAAGCCATAGATGAGTCTCCTACTTGCATGGATTGCTAATGATGGAGGCTGAAGTGCAGTGGGATGATGCTATAATGAACAAAGATAGAAAGAAAGGGGCAAAATTAGGAATAGGTTCTGATTATACACCATGTTGGTTCAGTAATTAAAGTTATTTCTTAATAGGGTGAAACATTTCAAATACCTATTTTCTTCTTTTAATAGTGTAAAGAATGAAACTAATCAGCAAAAAGCAATCTGTAACTAGATAATAGACAAGTATATCTTGTGGTCCCTCTTTGCAATTAAACTTAATGATACAGAGAAGCATGGTAGAGCAATAAAGAGAGTAAATCTACAGTTAATTTTGCATCTTGGCTCTACTCATTTTCCATCTTAGGCAATCTATTTATTTACTTTTATTATTTCTTTCACTCCTATTTCTCTTTATCAGTGTATCTCTCAAGGTACTCTTTTTCTTTAACAATATTTAAATACTTTTGTGTCCCCTACATTACCAAGTACAGAGTATTGCACATAGTAGATGTTCAATGTTTCTGTAAAAAGCAACCAAGTCTGTATCTCAGTTTAAAATGTCATGGCTCAACTGTAAATGGTCATGCTAATAACACAGATCCTTTAACTTGCAATAGAAATTCCGGGTTATAGAAACTAAAATACTTCCTTTAGAAAAGTATCTCAACAAAATTTGTTGATGGATAAAAGATAGTGTTTTTGAAGTTTAGCTATTTTTCTTGTTGTTTGATTAAAACCAATAATAATGTCATTTAATATTGAGAAATCACTAGAAAAATAGTAAGCCCTTTGATAACATTGTCACTTATCAGTCTGTCATTGCTAAAATTATGTATTTTAACATTAATATAATACTGATGGAAGCCCAATTACATTTGCATTACTTTGGCTTAGGATTTTGAAACCCATTCTTGCATTGCCAAGAGTGATAACAGAGGCAGGAGAGAAGTGCATCAGAGAATACAAAGCCCCATTTCAAGAGGCTTAATTTCATTACATATGTTGCCTTGCAGATTTGCAGGAAGGGGGAAAAATATGTGTATGTGTGTGTACATATTTTTTAAATAATGATTTATATGCAAAAATATTCCTTAATTTGCCAGGACTTCTACTATTACTTTTATTTACCTTACCATAAATCTTCAAGATAGAATTAGTAATACTTCCATTTTACAAAAGACTGGGACACAAAGATTAATTTATTTATTTAACGTCAAAGTGAATGCTAGCCTTTGTATTAGAAGCTATAATCACCTAATTCACACAGTCTTTGAATCTTTCTATTATTCTGTTTTGACATAAGAAAGATTGTACCATGTGCCAATCCACGTTTCTACATTTCAGCAGCAAAAATACACCCCCTGCCCGCTGTGACCAGCAGCAGCAGCAGCAGTAGAGACTGTAATAAATTGAGCCATCTTAAAATGTTTTAAATCCCTCATTAGATTTTGTAAGAGTGAATTGACTTTTTAAAGCGCTCCAGTGTTTTATTTGGGTCAAATTGTAGGAGATGCCTTTTTTCTTTTCAAACCTATTAAATATGTTCTACGGCTTTAGAAGAGTTGAAGAATGCTGAGGACTTAAATTCTGACTAGAGTAGATATGAGGTGGCCCTAAAAATGAAAAAAACAAAACATACCTTTCACATAGCATATGCTTAATGCACGCTGCTTTCATAAATGAGGTCTCTAAAAAATTTATTTCTACCATCAGCTGGGATTGTAGGCAAATCCCTGGTTCTCTCCTACTTAAAATTTGCTGTTTCAAAAACAGCTTTTCTGAAAGTGAAGAAATTAAAGCATTGGGCAGATTTCCATGACCACAGCTGCTAATAGTAACTACCCCTTTTATTAACTCATCAAGCATTTACAGTCTATACTGCTGTTTTGCATAGGTATCTTGGAATAGATTTTTCTTTATATGTATATCTCCCGATAAAATTTTACTTTTTGAGGGTAGGTTGACAGAATAAAATATGAATAATCTATGATGTATACATTCCTCTTAACAAATGTCGGCTGAGTGATAGCACATTTTGTTAATGATGCTTTTCTCAAAGCGTGCTTCTTAGACCACCTGAATCAGGAGCACATGCAGTGTTCGTAAGAAAGGTAGCCTCTAAGACCTTGCACCAAACTTCTGAATCAGACTCTTTGTGTATAAGCCCAGGAATGAGTCTCATGGACACCTGGATTTGAGCATCAGTGTACTAGAGGATAACAGCAGGGGTACAAGAAGTTATAAATGCAAAAGATGATGTAAGGTTAGGGCAGGCTAAGTGAAAGCAATGCACCAAAACCAAACTGCTCATCTCTAAACTCTGCCTGACCATTTCACAATTTCCTGCTCTGCAGGTTCATAGCCCAAGTCATTTCTCACCAAAGGTTATTAACTTTCCTTATGTGGTGAGATTTCACCGGAAATTTGAATCATTTTGCCAGAAACATCACCAGTGCGTTCTAAAGAAGCTGGCTCCAGACAGCCTGTTGACTGAACAACCATGCGGACTGCTATAACTTGGCTCCCCAATGGACTGAAGGAAGTTCTGTAGGTTGGATGGTCTCTGAAAACAGTAGTTCAAGGAGTAGGACAGAAAACACTAAATGTAACTTAATATAGCACACAATTTCAACTCTGACAAGGACCAGATCTGATCCTATGTGGAGATCGAATTACAGAGGGACACCTCGTCCCCTCCACCATTGGAAGCCTCTGTGGGAAAAGTTACGAAGCAGCTGTGCTACCTTATCTAGTCAAAGGAAAGAAAGAGGTCATCAGATTCCAGGGCTGCCAGTTAAACCTTTATAAAAACCACTAGGGGGAAAAATTGCCTACAGGGTTTTAAGAAAAAGATACACAAAATAATTCTAGTTCTTTTGAGAACATAATCCAGGATTTATTTTCTGAAATAAAAAGCTGGAAGAAAAAAATAAACACACATTAAGCTATTAATGACCAAATAGCACTTAGGGATTTGACTATATTTTCTTTCCTGTACTAACATTATGGAGCCAAAGGCAGAATTCTCTGGAAGACTAATCACAAATAAAATTGAGACGGCCAAGCATTTCATCAGCTCCTGTCAAATTTATTTAGTGTATTATACTGGGTGACATTAGTAAAAATAAATAAATAAAATTAAATCTCTTACCCTAACCAAAATAAATAAAAATAAAAATAAATAACCATTAAGTGGACCAATGGAAAAGTCTTGGCATCATATAACAATCTACTCAGTAAAATCTTTAAAAGTAAGTTAGTAGCAAACTTGGCCTCGGTAGTTATAAATCTCATGTATATAATGTTAACCAAAGCTAGAACAACCACACGTTGCATTGAATGTTTTATTTCCAACTTTCCCTATAATAGCCTAAAACTAAAAACGTCAAGTTCTAAACTTTTCGTGGGTCTGAAAGTAACCAGGGTTTTCTAGAAGTCAGTTTATTTTGTGAGGTGCTGGAAGTGAATAACTCCACTCTGCTTCTGCACAGCCTCCAGGGCTGCTGGCTCTCCAGCCTTGAGACTGACTCTGTTTTACAGTTATCTTACGTTTGTTTACTCCATCTTAAAGCTTAAGCCTCTTAGGTCAAGGACCCTGCTTTTGGTGGTTTATCCTTTCTGAAGCAATATACTCCTCTGTAAATAATTGTGTTTGGCCATCCCAAGACACTTCAGTTGAATATTCCCATAAAAGAGAAAGCTATTTAAAGGGTGCTTTGTAGTTAAAACACAGCAGAACACTTATTGAGTCTTTTCCTATGAGTTCCATCAATACATACACAACTTGGGAAACTTGAGGCATAGCAAAGCCAAAGTCACAGTCAAGGAAGGTTTAAGTGTTTCTTAGAGAGGCTGAACTCTGGTCAAAATACTACTGGCAGAAACTCCAAATCGGGTAAAAAGTGATTAATCTATTAATTATATAATTATTTTGTGAAGATTTGACACTAAAGAACTTATGTATTTCAGTGAATTGGCTATTATTTGAGGCATTAAAGATTTAACTGGACCCTTGTTTGTTAACAGAGTTACTGTCATAGTACGTATGTGAGGAATTTCCCTTTTCTCTAGCTGGTATGTGTGCTGTAGTTTCAAACTTAGGGGGGCATCAGAATCACTGCATTAATACAGCAACAACCAGATTTCAGAGCCTTACCTACCCACTGGTGGTTCTTGGGAATCTGTAGATGTACAAATGTAAGATGTACAAATGTCCAGAGGCAAGTTTGGTTTCTGATCCTTCGCTGGGCTGGCAACCACTACATGTGCCCAAAGAGTACAATGGATTCCCACAAGGTGCTGCCCTGCACTTATCTTAAAGACCTAGTGTCTCTCTGGTGTGTCATCCAAAAGGAGGACCTGGAGCCTCAGACTCAGAATTCAGGTGCACTTGCAATTCATCACCAATGCAATCTCCTTATATGAGAAAAAAGTCACCTGAGAAGCCTTTATAAGAATACCCATGCCTGGTCTCTTTCCCAAGATATTCTTATTTGATTGGTCTGAATGGAACCCTGGCATCCATGAGTATGTTTCAAAGGCTTTCCAGGTGCCTTTAACATGTAGCCAAGTTTAGAAGGGATGAAAAGATCTTATAAAACGACCATCCATGAAGCACTTAAATAATAACCAGGTACATTGCCTAGATTCTCGATATTTAAGTTTAACAACGATATTTTGAGAGAAGTAGCAAAATTCTCATGATGTAGATGGAAAAGCAGAAAATATGCGAGAGTATTCCTACTCAAAGTGTGGTCCATGTGTCAGCCTCATCACCTGAGAGCTTGTTAGCAATGCAGAATACCGTAACTCAAACCAGCGTTTCTCTATCAGAATCTAGTATTTTAACAAGATTCCCCAATGATTTGTATGCATCTTCAAGTTTGCAAGGCACTCTGCTAGAGTTAGGATGCATACCCATGAGGCTTCTCTGAAGAGTGAACGAACTGTCCCTGCACAGGGCTTGTCTTGCATATAAAACTGTTCAGTTAGTTCCAATAGGAAGGCTTTCCTCAAAAGGGCATAACTGAGTGAGATGGGGCTATATCACCTAATCTCCCTACCTGAGCTTTTTTAGTCAAAAAACTATCCATTACTTAGTATACAGGATGTATTGAAGGGAACTTAAAAACAATAATAAAATAAGCTATAACAGATCAACTTTTGTCAGACACTCTGAACTATGGCTTTTGCATTACTTACCTTGACCTTTGTTTTCATGTCTGACACCTTAACCTCTGTTTGACCTCTCAACTTCTGGCCTTGATCTTGCCTCTCATTAAATCCTAGCGGGGCAAAAGGTAAAGGAATTTTAAATCCTACATACAGATGAAGTACTTATGTTAGGTAATATTAATTTGTTCATTGTTCACTATCTCAGCTCTGGTGTTAGGATTCAAAGATGAATAGGACAACATTCTGGATTGTAAGTAGTTTGTAAATTAAAGGGAAAGACAGACAAGAGCAGATCACTGCAATATGTGTGACAAATGAGAATACCGTATGTTGGTAATGGCATAAGATCCATATCTTGAATGCTGCTTGTTGGAGTGTGAATTGCTGCAATGTTCCTGCAAGCAATTCAGTAATATATATTAAAAGTCTTAACATGTTCTTGAATTTGGATAGTTCACTAGTTCACACATGACACATTGAGGAGCCATTGTACGAGTTTTAGTAGGGAGGACGTGATCAGATTTATATTTTAGAAAGTTTACTTTGGCTTAATACAGGGAGTGGATTGGAGGGGTGCGAGCCTGGACACTGGGAGATTAATTAACAGGCTGTTGTAGCAATCCCACATTTTTCAAATCTAAAGAAAAATGAGAACCTGGAATAGGGCCACGATTATGTCTGGCTTCTTTGATTCTAATATGTTTCTAGTTTTACCTTAAGAGTGCCTCTTCTAGGGAAAATTCAGAGATGGAAAAGAAGAAACAAAACTTTACAAAGATGTTTAGCATTGTGATGTTTGTAACAGTGAAAAAAAATTTTAAACACCAAAATACCCAACATCCCAGTTATCCTTAAACAAATAATATATCCATTGGATAGAAATAGTCATTCAAACAATATTTATGAAGAATTTTAATTAAATGGACCTAGGCATATGATACGATGTATTAGGCAAAATCCTACGATCAAAATTATCCAAACGTCTTAATATGATCTACAAGTTCACGAAAGCTTTAATCTCTGCCTAACTCTTCTTCCTGTATCAATGATACTGCAGCTGTAAAGAAATACTGGTTCTTCTGTAACCTACAAGTTCTCTCACAATTCCACCCTATTGAAAATGCTGGGTTTGGGGTTTCTTTTTTACAAAAGTACTTTTAGTTTTTCTACCATGAGGAGAAAAGCTATGAGGTTGTCACCCTCATCCTCCCATCTCCCCTCTTACGTAAGAACAGCCCAGGTTTCTAGAGTCATTTGTTAAATTAATTTGTTAATTATATATGTTATTATCCCTTATAATTTTATGAACATTAAGTGTTCTTACTTTCCTTCAGCTTGATTCTGGTGGGTAGATTCACCATAGAACTTGGAACCGTATTCTCCCCCATGCTATTATTCCGAGTCTCTTTCTCATGGTGATCGATTATCTTACTGTCACAAAAGAATTCTTAGAGAAGCCAGATTCTTCCTTCTGCATATTTGAAAGTCACCAAACAGTGCAGAATATATCTTTAATATGCTTTTCTGATTCTTCAGAGACTTGAGTAAAAATGCTTATAAATAAGTTGATAAATGAATATGTTTTTACTGTGCTAATAGCTGCATGGCAAATAATCAATTATTAAAGACCCAGTATAGAGAAAAACTTCTTGGGCTTTTTTTACGGTTGGAAAAGAAGTTAAATCAAATATCATAGTAAGAATTTATTTTAATAGTAACAAAAAGATGCATATAAGGGAGGGGTTAAGACATGTTTAATTTATGTTTCAGATTAGTGCCAGAAAGATTTTTTGAGTAAATGCTATTTGCTAAATTTAAGAGTGTAGGAACTATGGGGCTTCTGCCCTCTGAAGGTCCATAGTCTGGATGCTGAAATGGACGTGTGCCTAAATGACACTAGCAATGTTATACCTGTAGAGCACAAACACTGTGCAAAGGGAGAAATTCGCCTTGGAAAATGTAGAAAAGCTTTTTGGAGCAACAGAGATTTTTAAAGGGCCTTGATAAAGAAATTGGATTTCAGAACTTGATGTTTACAGGAAAATGCAATCTAGACTGAGAAAACAGCCTGAGCAAAAATCCAAAGGATTTTGCCAAGCATGTTTGCAGTCAGCTGAGTACATGGGCTGATGCCATGGCTCTGTGGAAAGCCAGAGGTGGGGAAATTGGATGGAAACATTTAGAAAGGGCCTAATTTTGGTATTTGAATGCTTATGTTGAAGTATTTAAACTTTATTTTATTTTTCATATCCTGAGGATTCACTGAAGATTTTTGTATATAGGCAATGACATCATTAGATTCATGTTTTGGCAAGACTACTGAAAGGATGTAAGAAGGATGCCAGAGGGGAGAGCCTGGAGGCTGGTCGCTCCTAAATTGATCTCTTAAGCCCAGACTACTGTCACATCTTTCTGTTGTGTTTCAATGTAAACATGTAGAAAAATCATATAATGTCCTATAATTTATGAGACAACCTCCTAGAATACTCCTGTACTTTTAGTGCTGAAATTTTCTAATTCCCTACTGACATTTATCCTCCCTCCTGTGTTTGCTTGCACTGTTCTATTTGAATCAGCTTCTTCCTTAACATGTTGTCTAATTCTTCTTTTTCTCACTTTTTTCCTGTTTCATTCCATTGAATTTCATGCTTTGATTTCTTTCCCTGTCTTATTAGCGGCATCATAGTATGCAGGCCTTGAAGTCTAAAATTTCCTTCCATTGATGTTGGTTTCTGATTGGTGGTCCACACAACGAATGATTTGCTACATGAAAAAGCAATATTGTTTTGAGGCTGTGCTCCAGCCATATGCAGAGCGTAGTCATGTCCTGAACCCTTGTCTTCTTGCCTGGAGCCAGGCATTTGCTGAGTACCAAGCCTTTTTCAGATTGTCTCACAGGCAGGGCTCCTTCCTCATCGAGAGTTGCCTGGGTTGCACTACAAATTATGGACCACTCAGGCTTTCAACATCAGGAAATGATTCCAGCTGCAATACCCCACCACCAATGTGGCAAGTATTCCCCTAACAACAGGGACACAAGCCTAAGACTTTCAGACTCTTATGGTATAAAAGGAGGAGGGGGTTAGACAACTACACATATAACTGTAACACAGTGTAATGGATACAATATATAAACATACTGCATTAATCTTTCTAAAAAGCTGCATCATCAATTGAATTCTCGCTCTTGCAGATCAACAGCCACTTCCTCCTAGGCTAGTCACACTTGGTTCCCATACGAGACAAGGCAGTGCATTAATGCGTACTTTTGTACACATTTACACATCAATGAGTAACATAATTCAAATCTGACTTGAACATTTTCACTTGGTGAGTAAATTAGAGCTCTGTTACACTGGCAGTGAATTCACCAGCTGGCTGTAAGTAATGCATCAATTTCCACCTCTTAGTGAACTTACACAATTATAGAAGAAAAAAATGATTTGCTTTCCAAGAAGGAAAAAAAAAAGTGCTGAAATCAGGACTATTTTAGGACATCTGCGGAAAATGGCTGCTTGTAAGAACTTTGTGATTCTGATGTTCCCACTGGCAATTCTTCACTCCACACCAGAGATTACATGAGGTTAGAGCTACTGTGTATTCATTGGCACTTGGGCAGGAAAAAGTTTGTTCTTTCCTCCCTTGTGACATGAGAATGTTTAAGGCTTCAGTATGCATTTAGGGCAACTGTGGGTCTTCCAGAATCAGTCCATCATATTCAGTGAAAAGAAGCTTAGATCATTATAATATTATTACTGCAGACTAATTCATCTTTATGTAGCACTTGAGAAATAAACTGCTTCTCTACTATTATGTACAACAGCCCTATAAAGTGAGTAAAATTGATTTTTGTTGTTGTTGCTGAGACAGAGTCTCATTCTGCCACCCAGGTTAGATTACAGCGGTGTGATCATGACCCACTGCAGCCTCGATCTCCCAGGCTCAAGCTATCCTCCCACCTCAGCCTTCTGAGTAGCTGGGACCACAGGCATGCTTCACCTCGCCTAATTTATTTATTTTACTTTTTGTAGAGGCATGGTCTTCACTATTTTTCCTGGCGTAGTCTTGAACTCTTGGGCTCAAGCAATCCTGCCACCTTGGCCTCCCAAAGTGCTATGATCACAGGTGTAAACTACTGCACCTGCCATGAAGCTGATTTTTAGTATTCATTTTGCTTATAAGAAGTCTGTCTTTCTCAAGACCACACAACTGGTAAAATCCTGATCCAGGAATTTAAATAAAGGTACATTAATATCTATATTTTAAAATCTGAGAATTCTTGTATTGACTCAGAGCGTTCTACCCGATTAAGGTGCGTGAGTCTTTTCCAAGCTCCCAAGTGTCTTTTATTTCCCAGGTTTGTAAGAGGGACAATAATTTATATGCTGAGGTGTTCTTAGAGAAGAAATTTTATTTCAGGCATTTTTCTAAAGAACTCTGTTCTGATTCTTAGAGAAATAAAGCATGCTTTATTTTTACTTTCTTAATAAAGTACTTGCAGGAAAAGAGAAAATAGCCAAAACAAAAACACATCTGAAATAAAGAAACCTGGTAAATAATACTCTTTCATTTTTGTTCTCAAATATTATATCCTGATAGATAACATAGGTTTCTGGATGAAGCTTGGGTTTAGAGGTCAGTTATACTGGCAATTTTAATTTCTTTTACCTTGTTTCAATTTTCCTTTTATCAGTAACATTTATCAGCATCTCAAAGACCACATAATTTACATTTTAATTATTTTAGTTTATTGTTTCTCTCCTTCAACTTGAATTTAAGCTACATGTGGCCAGGATCTTTCTTTGGTTCTCTGATATATCCCAGCACTAGCGTGGTACCTAGTATATTGTAGAAACTTAATAAAATTTGCTGATTGAATGAATGAACATGTACCTGGGTCAAATTCTCACTTTTCTACTTATCAAAAAAAGAACTTAAGAACATTATTTAAATTTCCTTGGTCTTTTTTAAAAAATTGTGGCAAAATATACATTACACAGAATTTACCATTTTAAGAATTTTTAAGTGTATAGATCTTGGCACTCAATGCAAACCTTGTTCTGTAACCATTACAGATTAAAGTCATGTCCTGGACCATTTTGGCAAAATATACATTACATAGAATTTATCATATTAACATTTTTTAAGCATACAGATCTGTGGCATTAAATCCATAACTTGTTCTGCAACCATCACCTCTATCAATATCCAGACCTTTATCATCTGCTCCAACTGAAACTCTACATCTTTCAAACAACTTCCCATTCCCTCATCCCCTCAGCTTCATCACTTATACATCTAATTTTTGCCTGTGAACTTGGTTCCTTACTGCAGCCACATCTTCCTAGGCCCAAGCAATTCTCCCACCTCCTGAGTAGCTAGGACCACAGGTGTGCTTCACTACACCTGGCTAATTTATTTATTTTATTTTTTGTAGAGACAGGTTTTTCACTATGTCTCCCAGGCTGGCCTGAACTCATGGGCTCAAGTAATCCTCACATAAGTGAAATCACGCAGTTTGTCTTTTTGTGACTGGCTTATTTCACTCAGCAAAATGTTCATGCACACTGTAGCATGTGCCAGAATATCCTTGCTTTTTAAAGGTGAGTAATACTCCACTCTATGTGTGTACCGCATTTTGTTAATCCATGAACACTTATTGGCTAGTGTGAATAATGCTGCAACGGACATGGGTGTACAAATACAAGTTTGAGTCCCTGTTTTTAATGATTTGGGGTATATATTCAGAAGTGGAATTGTTGGATTGTGTTGGTAACTTTATTTTTAGTTTTTTGAGGAATCACTATACTGTTTTCCACACTGGCTGCACCGTTTTACATTCCTACCAGCAACGCACAATGACTCCAACTTCTTCACTTCCGTGCAAACACTTATTATTTTCTTCTGTTTATTTTGATACTAGCCATCCTCATGAATGTTAGGTAAACTTTTCTGAGTTTAAATAACCTTACTATATAGTAGGAATATACCAGAGTAGGTATTCACTAAAAGGAGGCTTTCTTTTACTTATCGCTGTATTTCAGAAGAAATTTTCCATATGAATGTTGAGTCGCTTCCATTTTTCCTGTAATTATCTAAAATTCATTCAGATTGGTATAGCAATAAATCAAACTAGAAGATTTAAAAAGGAAGAGAACAGAGGTTTTGATTTTATTTTTTTCTTCTTTCACCCATGAAATTATTGATGGATGGATCTAGTGGAAAGAGTTCAAATGATGATAAACCAAGGCATAATTTTAGTGACTTTTGTTTTCTTTTAGTGAGAAAGATCTTTGAGAAAATTTAAGATATTAAGATACTCTGAAACAAGTATAAAAAGTTCTACTCTTGCATTAAAATACATAATTACTTTTGAATATTTGATTGATTTCACCATTGTACTATTTATGAAAAGTTAACACTTCACAATTCTTCTTTCTGACCCTTTGGTGATTCATGCTTGGCCTAGAGTTAAGAAACAAAGTTTCTGGTGCTTAGAAAACTTCTATCTTTAATATTCAATTTACCTTGCTTCAATTCAGCAAAAGCTTACCAAACAGACATCATGGCAAAGACATGTACAAAATACAAAGAAGAATAAGATCTAATCTATACCTTTGAGAGCTTGTAATCCAGACAAGAAAGAACATGAAAGTCATTATTTTTACCATTTAAAAATATGAGAAGATTAGACTGATATGGCAGAAAGAAACATACATCTCCACCTCTTCTTTTGCCTAAAATACTATGAAATCAAAGAAAAATGATATCTGCCTCTCTAACAATTTCTATATTGATACCTACCTATGAACACAGTAACAGAAAGAATAAAATAAACTTTATTGTAACAATTTCCAAGTATGACAAGAGGATTGGAACAATATGGAAGAAGAAACATGTATGTCCAATTGCTCTTCTGTCTAAAATGCTGTGAAATACAAAATATATTTATATTTAAAATAATAAATCTGCAGTAGCTCATGAAAACCAAGAAAGAGTTCTGAAAGCTGTCTACCAAATCTGAAATATGTTTATCTTCCATCCAAAATCACAAAAGCAGTTTATGATTAAATATAACTAGAACCCATACTGAGATGGGCAGGGTACTTAAAAAATATTCATAAAACAAAAAAATTACTAATAATTTCAGGAAAGTCAAAACAAAGAGAATTCACACAAAAGCAGAAAAAGGAAACAATAACAAAAAAGAGATACAATAAAGAAAATAAACTTTTAGTATAGAATTCTGCATAGATAAGATATCAACTAAAGATAGTGGAAATGCAAACTAAGGTAGTTAAAATGGAAAAACAAAAATAAAACCCTCTATAAATGGATTGAATAGAGAATGGGTGCAGCCAGATGCTAAATCTGTGAGCTGGAGGATGGAACCAAGGATATCTCCCAGAACATAGCACTAAAGATCAAAGAAATAGAGATAATGAGAGAAAGGTCAACAGACAAGGAAAAGAAATTCCAACATCAATTTAACAGGAATTCTAAAAAGAGCAAAGAGAATGGAATGGGAGAAATGAAAAAGAAATCATAAAAAATATAGAAGAAAACTTGGAATCTAATTGCACAACTGAAAGGTCTTAGAGCCCCAAAAAAGATGAATAAAAATAGGCCAGATGCAGTGGCTCATTCCTGTAATCCCAGCACTTTGGGATGCTGAGGCAGGTGGATCACTTGAGGTCAGAAGTTCGAGACCAGCCTGACCAACATGAAGAAACTTCGTCTCTACTAAAAATACAAAATTAGTCAGTGTGGTGGCAAATGCCTGTAATCCCAGCTACTCGGGAGTCTGAGGCAGGAGAATCACTTGAACCCAGGAGGAGGAGGTTGCAATAAACCAAGATTGTGTCACTGCACTCCAGCCTGGGTGACAAGAGCGAAATTCAGTCTCAAATAAATAAATAAAATAAAATAAAATAAAATAAAATAAAATAAAATAAAAAATAAACAACTAGGCCACCATACTGAGGTTTTAGAAATTCAAAGACGAAAAGAAAATCCTACAAGATTTGGGAGGGAAGAGAATTGGTTAACGACAAGAAACACCCCACAAATCAGATGAACAAGAAATTATCTTCTTTGCAATACTGATACATAGAAGATAATGGTGCTATATCTTTGGTGTTATCATTTAAAAAAATACTGTTTTTGAACCTAAAATATTTAACTAAATTGATATTCAATATAGCAATATTTTGAAATGTGTAACGAGTCAGAAAGTGTGCCTCCCATAGTTCTCTGAGAAAATCACTCAAGTGTAACACAGGATAAAAAGAGCCCAAGCAGTAGGAAGAAGCAAGCTAGCAGAAAAAGTGGTGAGCCAAGAAACCAAGAAGCCCAGATTAATTTAAATACTTGAAGAAATATAGTGTAAATAAATCAATTAGGAATCAAATTCTGGAATAAAAATTCATGATGATTTTAACATAGGGAGATGATAGAGGTAATAATCACCAAAAAAGCAAATTAAAGTAATACATTAAAATACAGAGCTTATCTGGTTTTTAAAATAAGTTATATGCTATTTACAATGGGATAGAAAAGAGTATATAGTGGACAAACTTTTATGACTACAATAGCATAGCTATATGTTGACAAACTCATAGAAATATATGAAAATATTAATAAATATATTATTATAATTTGAGAATAATAGGCACATAAGAATCAACAGTATACAAAAAATAAAAATGTGGAGGCTTTAAATGACAAAATTAACAATTCTTATTTAATAGATAATAATGAAATGTATATACTAAACACAGAGACTTTGTATTTTAAAAAATAAAATAAATTCAATAATTCACTTTTATAAGGCCCAAAAGAATAGAAAAGATAGCAATTAATTCTGACTGAAAGGGGAGAAGATACAGAATATTCCAGATAGACCAAAATATTCCAGGAAGAGTGAACAGTACGTGGAATGCTTCAGTTTTTGCCCAACCCTATTTCTCTAAGTACACTGCATTCCATGTGGCTCTTTAATTACTCTGTTAGATGTTGGAAAAGCTAAGTTCACAGCATTAATATTGTTTCAGTGGAAGAAGGATGGAGAAAAGATAAGCATTCATATTTAACTTTTCCATCTCAGCTATCACTAGTGCCCTGAAATATGCAATAAACAATGTTATTTTAAGTTTTTTAAAACACTTGAGATAGTTGATAATAGTTTGGATTTGTGCCCCCACCCAAATCTCATGTCATATTGGAGAAGGGACCTGGTGGGAGGTGACTGGACCATGGGGCAAATTTCTCCCATGCTGTTCTTTTGATAGTGAATGAATTCTCATGAAATCTTCCCTCCTCAGTTTCTCTATCCTGCCAACTTGTGAAGAAGGTCATTGCTTCCCCTTCACCTGCCACCATGACTGAAAGTTTCCTGACATCTCCCAGCCATGCTTTCTGTTAAGCTTGTGTAACTGTGAGTCAATTAAACCTCTTTTCTCCACTAATTAATCCAGTAGTTCTTTATAGCAGTGTGAAAATGAATTAATGCAATAGGTGTAGTTATGTGTGTATGTAGGAATATGTGTATACATGTGCATATATATACACACATATACACATTTACACATATGTGCATATATGTAGATACATCTATATGGGTGTTTTTGTATATAGCTATACACATGCCCACATATATTCATATATATGCATATATGTATTATGTATCTGCAATAACTATACCTGCAGCACTTGCAACGTATAAAGATAGAGAAAAATGTTAACAGATAGATATTCAACCAGGATTGTGAAAAACCAAGCCAAGTAAATAATGAGCAATTATTGAATTAAATTGATAGGCCTCAATTACCTATAAGATATGTAGCATTATTCTTTAAACTACAGAATGTTATGTTATCTCACGTAAGTGTTGTGTTTGCTATTCATGTCTATAATATGGCAAAAAGTTTCAAAAAGCAATTTAGTGAATAAGACTGCTCTAGTGTACAATAACAAAATTAGAACTATTAAGTAATGCCAATAATAGTATTGAGGAACACGTACTTCATAATACCAAGCTCATTATAACATGTGTTCTATTAATTTATTCCTTCATAGAATATTCCCATCAATGACCTCAAAGGTCAACTATCCTCAGAGATTTACCAATGATGCTACATTCTATTAATTAATTGATTCATAGAATATTTCCTTCAATGACCTGAAAACTCAGCTATCCTAAGAGATTTATCAATGACAAATAAATAAAGCTCCAAATAAAGTGAGACAAAATACAAAGTTCTGTGTAAACCATTGTTGTTAGCACAGAATAAAAAGAAAAAAAAATGTTTTGACATAAATTGGAAGGCAAATACTGCTTGGACTCTTGTTGACATGGAAGAACTCACTCTTCAAGGGCATAGCCTGCACTTTTTTATTCTATAAATGTTTCTTGGTTTAAAGAAAACATTGTCCTGGGGTCTGTTTGTAGTCCTACCATTTCAAATAATATAATAGTGAATAACAATTGTATTTTGTTTCAGTCAGTTTTATGGACATGATAGGGCAGGGAGGGAGATAACACTCCTAAGAATAGAGCTATGGACTGAAATTGCTTTCCTCCAAATTCATATGATGAAATCTTAACTGCCAGTATGATGGCATTTGAAGATGGAGCCCTTTGGGAGTTAATTAGGTTTAGGTGCGGTCATAAGGGGTCCGTCATGTTGAAATTAATATTTTTATAAGGAGACACCAGAGAGAGATGGCAGTCATCTACGAGCCAGGAAGAGAGCCTTCACCAGCCCTCGTCTGTGCTGGCACCATGATCTCAGACTTCCAGCCACCAGAATTGAGAGGAAATTCTTTTCTGTTGTTTAAGCCCCTCAGTCTATAGTTAGCAGAATGAAATAAGCAACACAAATAGTATCATAAACTAGCCAAGGCAAGAGAAATGTTCTGGGTTAGTGCGCTTTGCTTATATAAGGATGAATTTACTTAGATGTAAATTCATATATGAAATATATACTTTATAACTCATCACAAATAAAAACACTCAAATAAGAACCCCAATAAAATAGTATCAAATGACACCAATAGAGGTCTATAAATGCGAAGTTTCTTGGTAACCTCCTTGATTGCTTTAGTCAAGTGGAATAGCGTAGATCCCGTGTTCCACCCTGGAACCTTATAAACCTTGGTCTTGGCCAAATTCCCAGTAGCTGCTTTCACCCAGGTTTCTGTGTGAGACCCCAGAGACAGCCTTCTTAACCTGCACAAACCCACCAAAAGCACGAAGCTCTAAGAAATCCTTGCCAACACTTTTTTTCTAGCTTTTGCCCAAATATAAATGAGACAAAATGTGTCTCAGAGGTGCAGCAAGCCCATTAATTCTGCTTCTGTGGCCAACTAAATAGAATGCAAATCTTTTTAAGAGAGGGTGTCATACATACTGTACAGTCCTCAGTCATCTAGCTCTCCTGCACGTACAGAAATCAACTTTTAAACACTAGATGCCTATGACTGAAAATCTTCCTTCTTTTGAATCTTTGTGTTGTGCTTTTATCCTCTTTTCTCATTTTTCTGTAGTTTTTATATTTAATCATCCTCCTGCAATATGTCTTCTATTTTCCTCATGATTGTTCTGTTCACTTTATCTTTTTACATCCATTTTTAACTAATCTGCTTTTTTAGCTTAAAAAACTTTTTGTCTCCTCACCCACTAACTTGAAACCAGGTAAATGGTGCATCTTATTCATTGTAAAAACGTCCTACTTTTTTTGTCTCATTTTTCCAAGAATTCCCAGTTCCTTATATTGTTCACAAAACTGCCGTTGTTGTGGGGTTTTGGGACTTTCTACTAACAAAGATGATTTTTCCCACCCCCATGCTAGAACAAGATTAAAGATTAGGAGTAGGGTGAGTTAACAGCCAGATGAAATTGAGAGATAGAATAAAGTAAGAAGATAGGGGGAGTTGCTTCTCCTCACTGAAAGGATGGCTACTTTTAGGGTATCAAGCATGGAGTCTTTACGGATTACACTGGTTCATTCCCACTGCACCCCACAGAAGCCTACCTCTCTTTTATCGAAATCAAAGATGTGTGCTTGTGAGTATTTCCCATATGAGTGACATTTGATTTGAAGACATTTTCTGAATCTGAACACTTTACCATGGACTCCTTAATTGCAATAAAATTGATGAAAAATACCTGGGAATATCAGTAGTCTATCAATCTGTGATTCACTATAAGACGGAGGAAAATTAGACATTTAAAATTGTACCTAATGCAAAGTTTCATGTTTCAATATTCAGAATCTCCTGGAAGATTGTATAAAATGCTGATTGCTTGGCAATGGATGATACTGGGAGGCTGAAAGTTACTCCAGAGAATAAAGACTCCCAGATTCTGAGATCTAACTTTGGCCACCTGTTCAACGAAATGTTCTGGACTAAAAAGTTTTTCTGACAACAGAAAGTTTGTCATGTAGCATAGTGAAGGAGCACACGCAGTTGGAGCAAAGACTATGTTCTGATGTTTGTCCTGACTTTGCCATTCTTATATGACTTTGGGATAATTACTTCTAGTCGCAATTTCCACATCTGTAAAATGAGGATAACACTGGTACCTATTTCTTATAATTTTTAGAGAATTTAAAGAGCTACTAAATATATAAAACTTAGATCAGTTCCTAGTACACAAGAAACACCAAATACAATTTAGCTATTAGTCTTAAGGATACCTCACTAGTCTTCCTTAAAACTATACTGAATCCCTCAGGCATAATTCTATACCTCAGCACAGTCATTTCAAGTTACAAATCTTCCAATACTCAGGAAAAAGATCTTTGTGCTGTCCAGAAGTTGAACAATATACTGAGCATGTCCTAGAGCATGGTTTTGTGACCAGGAAGAAAGAAAAAATCTGGAATCAGAAATGCTGGAGTTTTGTTTTAAGCTTTTTTTAAAGAAACAAAGTTGTGGTCATTAACCAATACCTTTTATTTATTAATTTTAGTAATTATAAAATGTGATCCATGGAGGCTGGCTGAGCTAAGAAACGGTGTAGCATGAACTTCGAACTGTGAAGACTGGTTATAGAAACATGGATTTTGTTATTCAATAAAATTAACAATGCAGTAGCTTATTTGGGACCTGCATTGTGATATGCTGCTGAAGAGTTATGCATAACAAATTAATTTGTTAGCACTGCATTTATAATACCATATCAAAATTCAGCTACTTGGGAGGCTGAGGCAGGCAAATAGCTTGAACCCTGGGGGTGGAGGTTGCAGTAAGCTGAGATCACGCCATTGCCCTCCAGCCTGGGCGACAGAGTGAGACTACATCTCAAAAAAAAAAAAAATAGCTTTTTATTAATTTTTGGAGAGGCTGCATGGATTTAAGGCGGCAGACTCTGGAGCCAAACTGCTGACTCTTGAAACCCACTCCCACTACCTACTCGCTGCATGAGCTCTGGCAGCTTACTTAATTCCCCTCTTTACCTCAGTTCCCTCGTTGTAAATGGAGAAATAACTAAACCTCCCCATTAGATTGTGATAATAACTAAATTATATAATATATTCAAAGCACCTGGAATAGTGCTGGACATATAGTAAACTCCCCAAAATTGTTAGCTTACTTTATTATTTCTCACTTAGCATTTTTTCTGGTCAACATTAGATATAAAGTTTAATGGTTTTATTTTAAAACTGCAGGGCATTTTAATGGTCATTTAAATTTAATATATTATAATGGATCACTTAATTGGTTAGACTGTACGTCATCAGCATTATGCACACCCACAAGAAAATCAAGTGAAGACACAATGGCTTGGAAACTTACTCGAAAATAAAGTTTCTTTTTTTTTTTTTTTAGGTTTTATATCTTTACTCAGATTTTTTTTAGGTTTTATATCTTTATTCAGATGTGATTCAACTATAGAATCACATCTGAATAAAGATATAAAACCTAAAAATTGGATTTCAGCATTATAAAATCCAAGATTTGAATTTTTTTTTTTTTTTTTTTTTTTTTTTTTTTTTTTGCTCAGCAATACAGTTGTATTTTACAACTTTTATAATCCCGAAGAGATTCTCTTATTTGGAGATTTTCATGCATTCAGGTATTTGGCATGATGTCTGATGTGATCAATAATAAAGGTTGCAATGAAGGTAGCTATGATCATAACCCTCCTGTAATAGAAAAACAACTGGGATTTTCCTTTCTGTACAGGCAGCTATGAAGTCATCAGGGAGTAACTCTTCATCTAAAAGAAACTGGTCATCTTTTTCTTGATCAATTAGTATGTCCAGCTGAGAACCTGGATAGGATTTCACAAGATGGGTAGCATTATATGCCTTCCATTTACTTTGATCTTTTCCCAAATATCCACTAAAGGCTTTTTTGCCCCAGGGACAGAGTACAGGGTTGCAAATTGAAGCAAATGCTGACACAGATTTGTATTTTCCAGGATTTTTCAAAGCACAGATCAGCACTCCATGGCCTCCCATAGAGTGACCAAAAATAGATGTCCTTTGGGGATCCACTGGAAAATTGGCATTTATGAGTTGGGGAAGCTCCTCTGTGACATAAGAGTACACTCTGTAGTTGGTTTTCCAAGGATCTTCTGTGGCATCAGCATAAAATCCAGCACCAGTGCTGAAGTCCCAGCTCTCATCTTCTCCTTTAACATTACAGCCCCGAGGGCTGGTGTCTGGAGCAATGACAAAGAGACCATGTTCTGAAGCAGCTTGATGATAACCAGATTTTGATATAAAATTCTGTTCTGTACAAATTAAACCTGAGAGCCAATACAGTTCAGGGCACTTTCCAGTTTCTGCCTTTGGTGGTAAGTAGACAGCAAACTTCATTTTGCAGTTCAGTTCAACACTGACATGTTCGAAAACTTTCTGCAATTCCCCAGAGCACTTGCTGCTGGAAATCTGCTTCAATGCCATTCTTCTCCTGTCAAATCGTTGATTGCTTTTTGCCTCAACCGAAGGGTAGACGATCCTCCGGCAGCAGAGTTACCAGAAGACCAAAAATAAAGTTTCTTTTGGTCGTGTGCGTGATCTATGGCTACCTCTTCTCGACACCAGCTGTTCAGTCCTGCCTCCCGTCTCTTCCTCAGTGGGACTCACTGAGTGCATGAAGTGTTTGGGGGCAGAAGGCTCCGGATAGCAGATTCTTAGGTTCCATGGACCATGAGTCTACCAATTTCCTTCCTGGTAGGGAGGAAAGCAAAATTAAACATGCAGGGAAGACAGGAAGAATCTAGAGATCTCAAAAAAAGGGTGGGTGGGGGGAGAATATAGCGAAAATGGGCTTAGAAATAAGATAGCATTAAGGTTAAGAGTTAAGAGTAAGGCCGGGCTCAGTGGCTCACGCCTGTAATCCTAACACTTTGGAAGGCTGAGGGGAGCAGATCACCTGAGGTCAGGAGTTCGAGACCAGCCTGGCCAACATGGCAAAACGCTGTCTCTACTAAAAATGCAAAAGTTAGCTGGGCATGGTGGCAGGCGGCTGTAATCCCAGCTACTAGGGAGGCTGAGGCAGGAGAATTGCTTGAATCCTGGGTGGTAGAGGTAGCAGTGAGCCAAAATAGTGTAACTTCACTCCAACCTGGGCAAAAGAACAAGACTCCATCTCAAAAAAGAAAAAAAAAAAAAAAAGTTGAGTAAGAGTAGGACGATAAAAAGAAGAAAAGGAAAGGATTTTACCAGCCCCAGTATCTTTTAGCTACTTCTCATCAGCCACCCTCTAGGTTCCTCTAAAACTGCTCATCCGATTCAGATTTATGGCTGGGTGCTAGAGAGTAGATATAATCTTTCCCTTCCTGTAGTACTTTGGTCATTTTATCCTTCATGCATTAATTCAATATGCCATCATGTAGCACTTTATCTGGGCAAAGCAATCATTCTATCAGACATTTCCCCTGGAGAAGGGAAAGGCAATTACCCGGATGAAAAAAAAAAAGACACAAGGGTTTGTGGTTTGCTGGAAGAAACTGATAAGGATACAGAAACATTACAATCAAGTTAGCGATCATAAGTATTATGGGTGCTGAGAGAGAGGAATGACTAGTTCTGCCTGGGTAATTGAGGACGTTTTCCCAGAGGACTTAACACTCAAGTAAGTCTATAAGGACAACTAGGTACTCCTTAGCCTAAAATAAACCATATTTCACAGGGTCTGAGGCATGCAGAAGCATGATGTATTCTGGAAGCTGTCGTTCCTTATGGTTGTAATAGAGGGAGTGTGGGTGAAGGCAGAAGACATGGAGGAGGAGGTGAGGTTGTTGAGAAATCATGCGCCTAAATAGGTTTAATATGTCTCTTTCATCTTTCTTCTCCTCCCACCATCCTCCCTAGTGTGACTAAATGAGAGATGCTTGGAAGTTCCTGTTTCTGGTTCCGGGGAAGGCAGTGAATCCATGCAGCTTGGAGAATGGCCTGGGGTGACCTAAGCATCTGGAAGGTCCATTTTCAGTTTCCAGGCTGTGACTGCTGGGTGGCTAGTGGTGACACTAAGTTACTAAACCAGATAGGGGTCTGTTATTGGATTTTCTCATGTCATAGCTAATAGTGTCAGTAAAACATAAAGCATAACTTACTACTGTACTTTTTAAAGTTGCCTTATTGGAAATTACATGTATACTGCATTGGTACAGATGGCCAGCCCTGCGTGTGCGTGCGTGCGTGCGTGTGTGTGTGTGTGAACTTTTTTAGCCTGTAAAGTCTCACAAACCCTGAAGAACAAGGATGCTTTTCTAATGTTCTTAGTTGAACATACCTCTCTGTATTCAGAACAAGAGTCCAGTGTGGGCGTTTTGTGTCCATGGAAGTGTCAGACCAGGTATCAATGGCCTAGGAAATGTTGAGAATCTCACAAGACATTATCAGTTATTTATTCTCTGACAACAGAGTGTAGAAAGGAATCAGCTTTCCTCCAGCCAGTCTTAGTCTCTGCTCCTGCAGAGACTTGCAGTATGGTTGAAACAAATACTCTCTTCCCATATATTTTTACTCTAGATGGTGCAAAATACTTCTATCTAGCAGAAAGAGACAGAGAATTCTTTGCTCATGTTTTCCTGGGACTTACCCTAGTAACACTCCCTGGAAACTCTACCTGCCAAGTCATATAAGAACACAGAATAGCTTAGCAGAAAAGGAAACTGATATGAAAAGTGGACAGGAAGTTGCCCAAAAAAGGTCTTATTTGAATCCAAGCACCAAAAAATGAAGAAATGCACAATTAATTGATTTCCTAATGTATTAGGAAGCAGTAACTCAATCTCTTGTGACCTAACATTGAGTTAAACTAGGAGAAAAATAGTATCAACACATTAGTTTGTATAATGTGATGGCTTATTAAGAAAGTCTACTGGATGGTGATGCTACACAAAATAAAATGTTCATATTTCAACATGATCTGCTTTTAAGTCACAAAAACTAAAACTGAATATACTCTCTGTTGGCATCTTATAAAAAAGTTCTTAGAGAATCTCAGCCTAATAGTTCAGTACCAGCAGCACCAATTTTGTGCAGTTCTCCTGAAAGCTTTCAGCAGTAAATCTCTAAAAATGTCCACTTAAGCAGTAGAGATCATAAATATTTCGCGAGAGCAATAAAACAGAACAGAATTTTGGAAGTTATAATTTTAGTGGATAAAACTGTACTTTATAAAAGGAAAGCCTCTGGGACCCAGAATAAATGCAAAACTCTGTCTGACTGAACTGCAGGACTAACCCATCTGCAAGTGGTAAATTATCCCCAGTCCCAGGTGTGGTACATTATCCTAAGGGTGTCCAGTGATTAAAGGTAAGAACGTGGCTAAAATCCAAGGGAGCACTGAACATTAATGATGGTTGGAAATTGTCAACAATTTCTCTGGAAGTTTGATTCTTTTCCATTTGTTCACATTGTCAGGCCCAAAGTTCAACGGATCGTCTGTGATCAGTTCCTGGAGTGTATGGATACACCAGTGAAAGAAGCCCAGAGCCTCTTTATTTGCCCTGGAAGTTTACACAGAAAAATAAGTGATAATCCTCTTACCTGTAATCCCTCAGGCTGCCAGAAAGGCAGACATTTACTGAAGCCTTTTTCCTAAAATTCAACTGATGATTGCAAAGCAACATAAAAATTTCCCTACATTTGTACTTTCCCTGCTACTTCACTTACTCTGTTTAGTACATATTTTCATAAAGGTTATTTCATATTTAAATCCATGTCTGGGTGTTAGAAACTTCCAAAGAGCCAGGGTTAAGCTTAATTGATTTCCTAAACTCTGCCACCATCCCACCTCCCCACACATTCATTTGTACATAAAGGGCACTATGGATTTTAAATGCAAGTGACTGTTATTTCATAGTTACATCCATAGTTTTGTTAACATCCTTTATATTTTCCACCAAGTTGTTCAATTGTCTGTCTGCTTGGCCCCAACCTAATTTTAACTGGTATAGTCTAGGAAACTCATAATTACAGTATTGAATGAGGATAGCAGGAATAGTAAAGTTGCATCTGAAGAACAGATGAAAAAAACGTTCATGCAAGAAGACCCAAGCTTCTAATTTTTAATCAGCATTTGATTGTAACCTATTAAAATGCCAAATCACTTGGCAACATTGTGCTATGTCTTCACAGCTTAAAATAGTCACTGTGAAATAGTCATTCCACCCCAGTTTTCCCATCTGAAAATAATAACACAGTGTACCTTTTGCTGTTGCTTCTAATTTTTTGGTTTTTGTTATTGTGTAACGGAAATGTCAGCCTCTTGCATCTAAGGGTCACCTTCTAGTTTATTTGGAAAATAAAAGGATAAGAGAGTTTTGTCTCGTGTCTTCTCCTGAGTCATTGACTTGGCAGGGCTGGCCACATCATGTGTTCCTCTCAGCCTTGCTTTCAGCATGGTCTTTGGTCACGTCTCTGTCCACTGCTGTTTACCACCTGGGCTTGGGTTTTCCTTGGTGGTATAGCACTAGTACCAGAAAGGGCACACTTTCTGTCACTGACCTGCTACTTTGCTGCCATTAATACTCAGCCACAAAGTTTATGTGTGTTAGGAATTATGCTGCAGTTCTGGAGGTTGTTCCAAGTAAAACTCTCTAGAAAAAAGAAAAAGGAACAAAAAACTTGCTGGATACTCTCATGGGTTGGTTTTACCCATGGCCTTTTTTCAATCTGGGCACTCCTGGGATAGAGCAATCAATCCCGCAGGGCCTTTCCCAAAGACTGAGATGGAGAATCCATGGCAAGCCTATACAAACAGGGAGTGGGAGTTGGATTTGGAAGGAGAAAGGCCTGCAGAAAATACCCTATAATGAGTTCTGCAGCTGAAAGTCTGGTTACCATCCCGGGCCCTCTGCCAGTGTGTGGGAAAGCCAGCCTAGGTTCCTGGGTGGATGTGTGTTGTTTTTGCACACCCAGAATTATTCTCTGTATACTTGTGATCGTGACTTGAATTTCCCTGGGGGGATCAACTCCACCCACTTCCATTCCTTGTGGTTTAGGTTGAGCTGGCCCCTACCCCTGGACTCAGAGGTGAACTCATGACCCAGATCTGGACAATTGGTATTGTGGTCTGGCCATGATGATTGGTTAATCACTCTTTAATCTAAGTAATCCCAGGAATTTTTTTGTTGCTGTTGTTTTTTGAAGCAACTAGAAAAGACAGGTTGTGGGGTGTGTGTGTGTGTGTGTGTGTGTGTGTGTATCCTAAAACAGCTAGCAGAGAGGATGAAGTGAGTCTGAACTACCAACAGGCACCATAAAAGCATAAAAATAAGGACACAAGGAAAGCAGGGCTGAAGTGTGAGGACAGACTGGCTCTGATGATGGCATTTGAGACCCCTTCGGATCTACCCATGATCAAAGCTGGTACTGCTGGAATTTTCAGTGTGAGAACAAAGTATTTTTTTTTCTGCATTATCAATTTGAATTGATTTCCTGTCACTCACAATCTAAAGGTTCCTGAATGATATATTTTTGAATGTTTTTCTGTTTATACAAGTTCCATGAATACTCACTCACACACACAGAGACACACACACACATCTACCAAGGACAAACAGTAATCTAAAAAAATATTGCAATCTATGTCCATATTAGAAGAGAGAAGCACTTTTTTGTGAATATAATATGCACCAATATCTGTGAACACTGTCTGTAGTAATTGATATTACTATGTAAAACATTTCCATTTCCATCTCTTCTTTCCAGACAATAATGCTAGCCCTTAGTGAAGCAAAAGAAATGAGCTCCATTGCAGTCCCATGACAAATAACAAAATTACATTTTTTAAGTTATATAAAAGTTAGCTGGAATCAAAATTAAAATTTTTGAAATTAAAGTTCAAATTATTAGGCAGGCATCCATCTCCCTAACTCATTATATCTTTGGAAGCAGGAGGTCACAGTATAGGATTTATTTCCCTGTTCAAATTCCTAAGATAAAGGAATGAGGGAGAGGCAGGACAGAAGGCTAATTCTTCCAGTAACATTTGAACTTAGGCAGCTTTCACCAATGTTTATAAAGAAGACAAAATCTATTTACATTTTTCCAGATTCTTTATGCTCTTTCTCAATTACACATACATTCATCTCCATTTATTAGAGAAGAATGGTTTATATTAGATAGAAATAAACCAATGGAGAGAAGAAAGATTGAGAAATCAGTGTACCACTCTACAACAGAAGGGATTTGCTGAGATATCTGTATCATTGAGTTGAAGACATGATTTAAGTCGTTATGCTCAACTTGAATGGAAGAGATTTACAAATTTTCTTATGCTAAGGGTAACTATTTTTCCAAAGACTAAATATTTTAGTAAATCAGAGTTTTGTTGCCTGCACATCTATTAACCTGTTCCTGGTGTACTGTGTTGTGTGTGTGTATAGTAAGAAGGGGTAATGAAGACAGAGGAGGGAAGGTAAGAACCTTTATTTTCTTCATTTGTTTTAACTCCCTTAAGAAGAATAAAGTAGTAAACCAGAGATGGAATCCCAGTTTGGGTGTCAGAAATTATTCCTATTCCGAAAGACTCCAGTCTGTGTTTCACATTCATGTGATACTGAATAGCATGAAGTTCTTTTCATGGTCAGTGATGGTGAGATATGACCCTTGCCTGCAGAATACTGGCATCAGTAGTAAAATTTGTTTAGCTCATCAATAGCTAATTGGTTCTCAGTCCAGTGCGTATTTTGACTCAATTTACATATGTTGAGTCAAAATATGTTTATAAACAATTAAACTATATATGTATGTGTGACATATATATTTAGTATATAAATATTAGTTTAATATAGTTTAACTTATAAGTTTATATATATTTAGGTTTGTTGATTTTTTTAAATGTGTATCAAAGTATTGAGGTCAGGAGCAAAGGCTTTGATGCCTTCTTAAAGACACTCTCCTTTCTGGCAGTCCTTTTCAGCAGTTCCTTTTAGCCAGTGTAAAGTTGATATAACACTTTTAATTCCATCAGCACAGAGCACAGTAGTTATTTACTTATCTTAGGCACTTTTTAACTGCCAGGATATCTTAATCTCTGGGAGATTATTGACTTTAGCCTAATCTGCGATACTTTTCTTTGGGATGAAAACCCTTCCCCTTCTCTCTCCCCTTCTCAGCTAAGCAGATCTGTTCCACTCCCATGAGTTGCTATTGGGTTGGTTTGACTGTTCACTGAGGACTAATTGTTTTCTTCCTAGGCCTCTAGTTTTATAATAGAGCCTGTGTTGATCATCAACTTTAACTTCCAGAGTAAAATACAAAGTCTTTAGCATAGTACTTGAGAATCTCCTTCATCTTAAATCCCTTCTTTTTATTAGACTGAATCATCTATAGTTCCCACTCATGCAGACTTCCATGTACCTGGTTTTAAATGTGGAGAAAAATCTCTATTTATATAACATCATATACAATATATGATCCTGTTAGTTTTTTAATCAGTGATTGGCATGTTTATTATTTTTCTTGCAAATGCATTAGATTCTGCTAATGGTTTTCCTAATGTTATATGAGTCTGCTTCTTAGAACAAATTTCATATCTTCACAGTGGATAATTATTTCAATATGATGTGTTCTGTTTTAAAAATTTATATAGAATTTTCCAAAAATACTCATAAATGAAGTTAAATTATGTAATCTTTTGGATGTTTTATGTTTGGGTACCAAAATGGAATCTGCTTCATAAAGTGATTAAGATAGTAATTTTTAAATTAAATCTGTTTCATAAAGTGAATAAGAGTAATTTTTAAATTGCCACTTTGGCAATTTTATATTTTTGTTGGAGCATTTCTCCTGTATATGTAATTGTCACTTTTATTAGTCTATTTTCTATTAAAAAAGAATAAGATTTCCTTTGCTCCAATGTCTAGTTGGCAGATCCATCTAAAAAAAACATTTCTCAGTGGTTAAGAGCACAAACTCCTGAAGCCAGACTTCCTGCCACATCACTGTCTTCTTAGCTAAGTATTCAATCTTTCTGTGCCGCAGCTTCCTCATCTTTAAAATGGGGATGATGATAATAATAATATTATAAATATTGCAAAGTTGCTATAAAGATCAAAGGTGTTACTAAATAGCACTTACAAACACCTAATGGGTAGAAAGCACAGCTATTTCTCATCTACTGGTTGCTTAATAAGCATCTCAAACTTAAGAAGTCTAAAACAGAATTTTGATCTACTATTGATCTCCTCAAACTGCTCCTTTTATAATCTCCTCAGTAAAATGTAGCACATTTTCGCAAAGTTGCGTAGTCCAAAAAAACCGCTAGCTATCATGGATCCCTCTTTCCCTTATCTCTCATATCTAATTTGTCAGAAAGTCTTATCTGCTCAGAATTTTAAAATATCTTCTAAATTAGACAATTTCTGGCTATTGCATAATTACTGTCCAAGTCCACGGTGCTGTCACCTTTACTACTGGCATGGCCTCTTTAATGATCTCTCTGGTCCCACTCTTATGCTGCTTCATTTCATTCTTCAAACAGAAGCCAGCATTTTCTCCTTAAAAATATTGGATCAGGCTGGGCACGGTGGCTCAAGCCTGTAATCCCAGCACTCTGGGAGGCCGAGGCGGGTGGATCACGAGGTCAGCAGATCCAGACCATCCTGGTCAACATGGTGAAACCCCGTCTCTACTAAAAATACAAAAAATTAGCTGGGCATGGTGGTGCATGCCTGTAATCCCAGCTACTCAGGAGGCTGAGGCAGGAGAATTGCCTGAACCCAGGAGGCGGAGGTTGCGGTGAGCCGAGATCACGCCATTGCACTCCAGCCTGGGTTAACAACAGCGAAACTCTGTGTAAAAAAAAAAAAAAAAAAAAAAAAAAAAAATTGGATCAAATTATCTTTCTGCTAAAAATTGTTTGAGACTTCCTCCTACATTTAAAAGAAAACTCCAGTTCTTTATTCTAATCTGAAAGGCCTGCATACACTGGCCCGTTATCACCCAACCTCATTTCTTATCAGGTCCTGACAGTGGGTGTCTTCAAATACATGAAGCTCGTTTCTACCTTAATCCTTAGGGTTTGCTATTTGGTCTTCCTGGAATGCTTTCATCCAAGATCTCAAATAGCTATTTTCTTCTCTTCATTTTCGTTTCTACTTAAGTGTGATCTCAAAGAGGTCTTCCCTGATCATGCATTCTAAAATAGTTCCCGCTGTAATTATTTATTCTGTTATTTTCCTCATAGCACCTCTTACTTTGATCTAAAAGTACATTATTTGTTTATTATCTATATGATTATGGTCTTTTTCTCCCCTAGAGATATAGGGGCAGGGATTCAATCTTTTCATTTTCAACACTGAAGCACTCAGTGCCCATAACAATGCACAGAGCCTCTCAATCAGTATTTATTAAACCAGTCACTATTTAACAAATAGTTCCAATAGCTACTTTTTCCTTTACAGCTACTCACTCCTCCCATTTTATGGCAGATGGGATCAGGCCTTTGTTCTCTAGGGAAGGCCCTTGTCTTTTCCTAGCCTGAGACTTCCACCTGGTTTTAAATGCCTCCTAGCAGAACTGATCCAGGTTTATTCAGCACTTCAAGATTTGAGTAAAAAGTAAACACAGACCACCAGGCTGTCAATGTCTGGCATGATGCCATCACCCCATTAAAGAAAAAAAAATGATTTAAGGTGAAACTTTAACTTTATCCATATTATTATCCAATAGAAAAGAATAAAGAAAAAAATACAGTGAGAATTATATTTGGAAGCAATGAGACAGAAGTATAAACAAAAGAAGAATTGTGTTCTAGAAAATATACCCAGGCATTCTAAAAAGATCTGGCCCTGAGAATTTTAAAACACCAAAACACAGACTTCTCTGTCCACACAACAGGATACCTTATAAATATCTTACTAGGTTCATATTTGCAATGGTAGGAGAAGGAAGTGTTATGTTGATGTGTTACACTGCAATATCAAAGGACCACGGAAACAAAATCCATTAGCCACCCTTTCAAAAAGAAAGGAAAGGAGAGGGGAGGGGAAGCGAAGGGAGGGGAGGCAAAGAAATCTTACCTGAAGCTACTCATAAAAAGTATCAGAATCCAATTTGCTGTTGGCATCAGGCTGCTTTGCGACCCTGTTACTAGATATTCAAGACCCTTCTCTCGTATTCCCCTCTCCTTTCCTCTTTTCTTGTTCACTCTTCATTCCTGAGTCCTCCCTTTACCCTGCCACAATCTATGTGCCCATGGCAAAACTAAATTCAAACAAATAAATGTACCCTATATATATACACATTTCTTTTCGAGTGAATTAGCTTCAAGATCAACTCCAGCCACTGCTCCTACCCTTATTGTTAATACTAGTCTTCTATTGCAGCATAATTTTGATGCCTTTATATATAGTGGGCATGGAATACCATGTATCCACAAATTAGATGCCCAGCATTTAAGGCTTTTCATCTTTTACTACAGCTCAGTTTAATCACTTCATAAAGTTATCATTCCTTTAAATGGTAGAAAATTTACTCAACATTGCTCTAGACAAACTTGACAATTTTAGGCTTAAATTTATGAAATTTTTGTAAGGACTAAGTTTACAAATGTGCTTAAAAACTCTTTGTAGAACAAGAAGCTTCTCAAATTTTTCCATGTAAAGGAGAGGTTATCCTCCTCTTTTTTCTATATATCTTCCATATAAAGACAAACTACCCATTATAATTTTTCCCTGACTTATTCAGTTTATAGTGTATGATGAGAGGTGGTAGTTTGTGCAGTAAAGAGGAGGGAAATGGGATTAAAAAGAGGTCATAGACAATCTTACTTCTGCTAAAATTCCACATGCTTTATGTCTTTTAACCCTCACCCCAAAATCTTGAGGTATAGGTCTGCATTTTAAGTATGAGAAAGTTCAGGCTCGAGAAAGTTGAGAAACTGATCAAAGGCGCAAGCTAATAAAAAGCAACCCAGGGTTTCTACTCATGCTTTTATTGTAGCATTTATTCCTTAGGTATATGTGTGTGGCTTTTGTTCAAATCTGAATTTCTTTTAAGTCCTTTGTACAATTAAAATGGGGGAAAGAGTTGGAGTAGAAAAATGTTATTAATCACTGAAAATAAATAAAAACATTCAGAGGATTGAACTGAGTTGGTGTCTGAGATACTGGGCACACAGAAAATCTTCTAAAGAAGATTTAAGCTCTATAATATTATATGTGAGCAATGGAGCTACAAAATTTCCCAGTTGATATTTACATAGCACTTATCACTGGTCTAAGTGAGACATTTATTCAACATAAACACAGGCTAACTCTTATTCCCACAATATGGATGAGAAAACCATGACATAGGTGCATTGAGTAATATTCTTAAATCATCCTCTGGTCATCTGCTGTATACTATAATAAATATGAACACCCAAAATTAATATTTTGTCTCCTCCATGAAAATGAACTTAGAAATAGAACTTTCTTGATTGTTTCCCCCATAGAATTTCTATCCTTCTGATAGGTTCAGGATGTGTGAGTAAGCATGAAGATAAAGTTTAAATATCTTGTACCTGAAGTATATTCATCATATATTTTCAGGCTTATAAATACAACTAACATTGGAATCTTCAAATGTCAAATTTTCAATATATTAATTCAGGGGATGCAAAGAAAATTGTTGAATATGTGGCTAAGCTTCATAATAAGTAATAAATCATTTTAATTGTTTAAAAGTAATTTGAATAAATACATATACATCTATATTTGTCTATATCCATCTCTATAATATGGCATTAAAATAGTTCCTTAACTGGGGACAAAGATCTAGAGTATTCTGAGAGTCAGGTAATTCTCCTATTGAATTACAAAGAAGAAAGAGACCCCTTCAGAAATATTTCTCACTGGTATTAGAAAAAAAGATGAGCCAGGCACAGTGGCTCACTCCTGTAATCCCAGCACTTTAGGAGTCCAAGGCAGGAGGATCCTTTGACCCCACAACTTTGAGACCACTGGGCAACATGGCAAAACCCTTCTCCACCAAAAACACGAAACTTAGCCACACGTGCTGGCACATGCCTGCAGTACTAGCTACTTGGGAGGCTGAGGTGGGAGAATCATTTGAGCCCAGGCGGTAGAAGCTGCAGTGAGCCATGATCTCAGCACTACACTCCAGCCTGGGTGACAGAGTGAGCCCTGTCTCAAAAAAAATAAGAAAGAAATGTTTTTTAAAAGTATACATACAACTAAGCCTCCTTTTGTTACCAGGTGTTTAAACTTCTCCTACCATGAAGATAGAATTAGTTCACAACGAGAACGGAGAAGAATCAATTATTTTGCCTGTTGCCAAAATAATAAAGTCAACTCTGGGACAAGATTAATTCCTTATGCAAAAATGCCTGATTTATATAACACTAAATAGCCTCCAATAGTTGACATTATACACATATTGATAAAGGAAAGGATATGCAAGAATACCAATAGACCTAGAGACTGTAACAAAAACACAAATCTATAGCTACAAAACTATGGTTTAATATAAAAATATTTGACTTTAAAAGGGCAGTTATGTCTTTAAAACACGTACTATTTTAGAGCATTCATCTCCCTTTATAAAAATTTCAGTTGCATCAATGTCTGTTTCTCTCTATGGCCCTTTTAAATGGCTTGCATTATGGCTTATTTATTTTTGATCCTTGAATTTCCAGTAAATTGTTTGACACCAATTTGCATCCACAAAATGTACTGAATGAGTATATGAATGAATACCTGCATTTGTAAATCCAAGAAGTATTTTTCCTCCTTTTTCTGGTAAAAATATTTGGGCATTTCTGAAGCATATTCTGAGTTTCTTATTATTTTAACTAATGCATAGAATTGCTACCATTATTTTGTATGAGAACTGCTTACAGTCATTTTAAATGAATTGAATATGATAGAAAGAAGGCATTGGTGCTATAGAAAAGGGAAAAAAAAATGAAGACTTGATATTAAAGTTACTGTCCCACCCGTAGCACAACCACATGAACCCATGAATTTACTGTACTATAGTTTTCTACTCTCAGAAAAACACAAATTATCAAAGACAAGAGAACTGACCTTCAGCTTCATGTTTGTGGGCTGAATTGCTATATGGAATCAGAATATATTTTCTGTGGCACAATATTTTTACAGTGAAGCAGACAAAATACCACAAATGTGTAGCACAAGCTCCAAGCATTCTGGACCTTCCAGGCATTTTTGTGGCTTGGCATTGATGAATGCAGGTGAGATATAGGTTGCAGTCAGGATCGAATTACCACAAACACTGCCTTTTCCAAAAATATGAGTTGCTAAAACAGCTTCCCTAATACCTGGGGAGAGGATGCCTGTCCATCAACGAGCTGGGACTTTAGATCAAGTTCTCACAATTGCATCTTTTCAGTGAGCAAAAAATCTGAGCCCAGTCAAAATACAAACAGTAATAAAGGACCCTTCTCTCGCATTTCCACAACAACTTTATATGGTGAACACCAGTGTACCATGTGACTTCCTTCTATCTTTTCTTCGCCTTCTCTATTCTTAATGGTATATTTTTACCTGCAACTAATTGAATTTATGTATAAGATTATTTCTTAATTTCAGAAATGACCAAAAAAAAAAAAGGAGTAAGAATAGTACACATATGTATCTTATAGAATTATTCTCATTACTTTCTAGGCCAGCCTAACAGTGACATTTACCTGTTATAGAATCCCCTAATACACAGGCCATCATTTAAAGCATATAATTTGTTCTTTCCTTATATTTTTTCTAATTTCTTCCTAGTTTGGTTATATCAAATAACAACATAATGTAGCTTAGAAAACACCACGTGTGATATATGTGCTATGCTCAGTATTTTGTGGTCATTATTATAATCACTATTTTGAGACAACGTCTGGCTCTGTTGCCCAGGCTGGACTGCAGTGGCACAATCACAGATCACTGCAGCCTCAACCTGGGATCAAGCTACTCTGTCTCAGTCTCCCAAGTAGCTGGGACTACAGGCTTATACCACTACACCAGCTAATTTTTGTGTTTTTTGTAAAGATGCAGTTTCATTCACCATGTTGCCCAAGCAGATCTTGAACTCCTGGGCTCAAGTTATCCGCCTGCCTTGGTATCTCAAAGTGCTGGGATTACAGGCATGAGCCACAGTGCTTGGCCACTTTGTGGTTATTACTCTGTCACTTAATATAAAATATTCCTTCTTAAGGTTAAAAAGTATATAGCCTCTGATTTTTTATACTCATATTATTTTAATTTGTTTTCCTGGTATAATAAACATGAGATATTTCCTATAGTTCTCCACTGCTGTTAACTATATTCATTTAATATTTCCTGTTATTCTTTGTGATTGATTGTCTAAGATGAAATTTATGTTTTGAAATACAGTGACTTTTCTGAAGTTGATAGATTCCCCCCCCCCCTTTTTTTCTTGAGGTGGAATCTCATTCTGTCACCCAGGTTGGAGTACAGTGGCACAATGTCAGCTCACTGCAGCCTCCACCTCCCAGGTTCAAGCGATTCTCCTGCTTCAGCCTTCCAAGCAGCTGGGACTACAAACGCATGCCACCACACCTAGCTAATTTTGGTATTTTAGTAAAGATGGGGTTTCACCATGTTTGTCAGGCTGGTCTCAAACTCCTGACCTCGTGATCCAACCGCCTCAATCTCCCAAAGTGCTGGGATTACAGGCATGAGCCATGGCGCCTGGCCTTCACCACTTCTTATGTGGGTTGATTTCTCAGTATTTTGAGAATATGTCTTGAGAATAAGTATTTATGTAGCTTTTGACATAGCAACTAAGACTGTTGTTACATTTCAAACAATGAACCAAATATTGTGGGGTCCAACACTTGGATCCATATAAGATTCAGCTGTGCTAAACATAACTGTGATTTATAAGCGAAAGACTTTAAAACATAGCAGAAAACAATATTAAATGTTTTAGATTATTCTCACATAATGAAGTTTTCATACAGCATCAGTTATTTTCCATTGTTTCACTTCTCTGTGATGTTTCTTCTTACCACTTTCAACTAACTCCCCGTGGATATTTTGACCTTAAGACGACTACCACCATTCTTACAGCTATACAAAAAGACATTTATTATAGTCAGATCAATGCAAAATGGATGCAGTTAAACCATTTTCTAATTATCTCCCTCTCCAATACATCTCTGATGAATGCTTTCTACTAACTTAAACGTTCCAACCAATTTATGTTTGGTTGTTTTGGTTTTATTTTGACAAGGACAAATTGAATTTCTCATTGCCCAGAAATATACTTGCAACCTCTCTATTATTTATATGTGCATTGGAAAAAATTTTAGCCCTTCAGAACATTTTTTCAGTCATAGAAGACTGCTCATGTTGGAAACAGCAGAAAGACCCCACGTAGTCTAAATTCAGCCTTTGTATTGAATATTAACACTAGCATTGTAAAAGATGGTGATAAGTTGCTGTTAATCAAATAGGAAATGTGAAGCCAATGGGATAGGGTGGGGATTAGACAATGAAACAGGCTTCTAACTTCTACATCATTTATGTGGCCCTATAAAGTCTGATGGAACCATAATGATTCATTGTCTCTTGATATTAGAACCAAGCTCTTGGGTTCTGAAGTTAGGAAAGAGTCTGGGTAGCTCAGACATAGTTTTGACAATGCCAAAACAAGCTTGGAAAGGGAAGCAGTCAGTTTAACCAATGATTTGGCAGTATAGAAACCCAGCAACTATGTTAATTGATGTTTATTTTAATATTGAATATAGTCAAATCCTTTTTATGTAAAACCAAACCATTTAAGGAGACACCCTCTGAAGAAGCAGAGTTGAGCAACATGGGTCAAAGTATCAACTGAACTATTCTTGAAAAGTAACAAAAAGAGGCTGAAACCTTTTGATGAGGTTTTAAAATGAAAGGGAAGGGAGAAGTGTATAAAAACTATGAATCCTTTTAGATTGCGTATGTCAGCATTAGTCAACATCGGGAGAATAAAAAAAAATTTCTCACCGAATGTTAGTGCTCAAAGGCTGTAAAATATGAAGGTGCTAATTAAATATTTGCAAAAGCCTTTAAAACATTAACATTTTAATTCAACAATGAGGATCCTTAGAGTTGTGGAATGTTATGCACTGTAATTCTAATCTTTAATTTGGGGGATTTATCTACATTAAAATATATTTTGAACAAACCTGCTTTTTCTATCATACTGTTTCTAGTTTTACTTTGCTAATTGTGCTAAGATGTTGCAAGATATTTTCATTCAGTGGATAAAATCATGACGTGTATAGGCATCCTACTAATTCCCAAGCATATCTATTATACTCAAAACTAAAGAACCACATTATGCTTGATATATGACTAGTTACGGCTTATTCTACTATAAGTCCTACTAATCAGTGCATCCTGGTCAAACAAGGCAAAAGTTTCATATCAGAAAGCACATAACATAAATATAACATAAAGTCACGTATCAGAAAACACAAATCAAGGTTAGCAATATTTTCACTTAACTAGGATCATAATAATGTAATAACAGTATAGTAATAACCACATGTCAAGAACCCACTGAATACCTGACATAGAAAATGGCAATTTAGATATTATTCTTTATTCAATCATTAAACAAACCTTAAGGTCAGCATCATTATTCCAGTTTTACAGATAAGGAAACTTGCTAAGTAGCTTGTCCAAAATTAATCACATAGTTCATGTGAAGCTGAAACCTAGATCCAGATGTGACTGTACTGAAAGCCAATGCCCTTTCATTCAGCAATAGTGCCTAAGGAAAAAAAAAAAACCAAAAAGCTGAAAACCAACGAAGTGAAACTCCATGGCTAAAGAGATAATGTGGTATCTTTTAGACAAGCCCATGTTGTGATTTCATACTCTGAAAGCATGCTCCCCCATCCCTACTCCATTCTGAAAACAGTGGTGATAAAAAAGAAATCTTTTTTGGATAACAAAAATAATGGTAAAACCAAATTAAGAAAAACTGAAGCAGAGATCTCTGTGAACCTAAAGTGGAACAGAAACAACCAGGAGTGTGTGTGTGTGTGTGTGTGTGTGTGTGTGTGTGTGTGTGTGTTGGTGAGAAGAGGTATGTTGGTCATTTGCCTGTTTGTACTCAAATGCATTTTCTCCTTTTCTTTTGGCCTTATTTCTCCTTTTCTTTTGGCCAGATTGCCACATTGCCCAGGGTTTCTTGATAGCTGGCTTTGGCTAGCTTGGGCTAGTGTCACACAACAGTAAGAAACTGAGGAGCAGGAGAATGTAAAAGTTAGGGCAACCTGCCTCCTCTGTCTGCCTTACTGGCATCTGACAGTGACTGTGTCTCTCTATTTAGCTGCTCCTCCACCCTGCCTCAAGCTCGTGCAGAACTATTTCCTCCATGGACCCAGCTCCCATCCAGGCTGGTTCCCGTGGCCCTGCGGCTTGTCTCTGACAACAGCAACTTGTTCTCATGTCTCCTCAGTCGTAGGAAAGGTATCATCTTCTCATTGTTGATCATTTCCATTAGGATTTACTGTTCGATTTCTCAAGTCATCTGTGTAACCAGTTATCTGAAACAAATACGATCTCTGAAGTAACTGGAGTGATTACTGTTTTCAGGGTACTGACTGGTATGTATTAGGTAGTAGAGAGTAGTGGGGAGCATAAAAGCTACAGGATTTTATGCATTGGTTTATGAATCCAAAAACCACAGGAATTTTAAATGCTACAATATTACACAAATAAAGGTGTTTCCTATTCAGGGAGGGATTGAAGAGATGTAGGAAGCTGATTCGTAGACGACTTTATCGAAATCCCAAGTTAATCACAATGTGAGAAATGGGCAACAAGAACAAAACTCTGAAATTCTGTCTCAAAACAAAACAAAACATAGTGCCTGAGCAGAGGTCCCAGGATGGAGGAGGAGCTAAATTGAGGGAACTATAAACTAGGGAGGGATAAACAGAGGTAGAGAGAGAGAGAGAAAGAGAGAGAGAGAGAGAGAGAGAGAATATGCAAATCAGAACAAGCTTATTCAGATAAGCATCAAAACTAAAATTTCAAACTATTAGAAACTAGATAATACTAAGAAAGAGTGCCTGCAAACTCAGGAAGTTAATTCCCTACAACAAAATCAGATAAAAAAATACAACAATCTCAAAAGGACTATTATAGAATTAAGACCATTAAAGAAATAAGAATAAGGTCAATTTAAAAGAAAATTATGGAAAAAATGCAGGATTATAAAACTACAAGTAATAGTTATGAAAAATAACAATCAGTAAAAACAATACACATCTTGCCCTCTACCAAAATCTTGAGATTTCAGAATTACCAAACACATATTATAAAACAAATATAATGACCATGTTTGATTCTACTCTATTGGGTAGATCCAGACAAATTGAGCATACTCTGAATTTTTCTCCTTCCAATTTTGCCATACAGCTGGTCAATGTATTAGGACATTGACAGCAACCAATTCATATTGGTGGACTTTCTAGTCTACTCATTTAACCAAACTAAATGTGATGTGAGTACATTTTTTAGATTTCAAATGGACATGGATGACATATGAATTCTGCTTTGAAAAATGTTCAAGTTGAAATCAACTTGACCGTGTTTTAAATTTTGAGGATTTATTGTTTATTTATTTACACATTGTAGTAAATGATGGGCTGATTTCTATTTTTATTTATTTATTTATTCCTTAACACCATCCTGACACTGCCTACGAGTACTATCATGGCCACCTCTGTGCAGAGAGGCTTGGCTATCTATTTTCATAAGAGTCATGGTTGTGATCCTCAGTTTTCACAATGAACATAGCATTTCTATCATTTACTTTATTCTAGTGAATAATTAGAATTTCTATTAATCAGCAACATAGAATACCTGGCTTCCAAGCCTATGTCTTCAGTTGACCTAAATAAAACAAATAAGAGGTAAGATAGTTCTAATTGATATGACAAACTCTGTATGTGCCTTGGAAGCTAATAATGTGCTTTTTTACAAGTAGAATGACCATTCACAAGAATTAATTATATAGCAACATAAAAAAATCAATACAGATAAGAGAAATAATACAGGTAGCATACTTGGATCACAATGCAATACAAGGAGAAATAGCCAAATTGAAAAGTAACAAATACTGCCCCTTTGAGATAAGAAAGTGAAAACTTTTCTTTTTCTTTTTTTTTTTTTCTTTTTTTGAGATGGAGTTTCGCTCTTGTTACCCAGGCTGGAGTGCAATGGTGCGGATCTCGGCTCACCGCAACCTCTGCCTCCTGGGTTCAGGCAATTCTCCTGCCTCAGCCTCCTGAGTAGCTTGGATTACAGGCATATGCCACCATGCCCAGCTACTTTTTTGTATTTTTAGTAGAGACGGGGTTTCACCATGTTGACCAGGATGGTCTCGATCTCTTGACCTTGTGATCCACCCGCCTCGGCCTCCCAAAGTGCTGGGATTACAGGCTTGAGCCACTGCGCCCGGCCAAAACTTTTCTTAAATGACAACAGAAAATTAAAACCAAAACGGAAGAATAGTTAGACTATAACATGAAAATACGCATATCAGAACCTACAAAACATAGCTAAACCGTTGTTTATGGAAAGTCTCAGCATAAATATTTATATTAATTAAGAAGAAATAGTAAAAAGAAATGAATTGAACATTTGCCACAGGTAGGTAGGAAAGAAACAAAATAATTTCAAGAAAAGGAGAAGGAATAGAATAGTAAGAAAAACAAACAGAAATTAATAAATTAGAAAATAAAAAACATGTAGGACTACTGAATAAATTAACGAACAAGTTTTTTTTTTTTAAACTAAATAAGCAAAAAACCTAATCAAAAAACAGGGGAAAGTACAAATGCACAAATAAAAATTGACAAGAAGGAAATAACTATAGATTAAGAAGAAACTGAAAAGATCGTATAATATTATTTAACCCTCTTCTAATAACTTTGCACATTTTGATAAAATGGAAGATTTTCTACTCAAAAATGTTTTTTACTTGAATTCAACTTGAAAAGCATAAATTTCTAAAACCATTTCCAGTTCATTGTCAAAAAAGCAAGGAAATAATTTGTATTTTGCTAACTTCTTCTGCCTCCACCACAAAGTACTAGGCTGAGGTTATTTCTTAGTGAATGGAAAAGAAAACTCTATTTATTTAACTGTTTCAGAGTATAGACAAAATAAAAAATTCTGAATTGCTTAATTGTTATGGCCAAACGTGACAATAAATGTCACTAAAAGTAAATTAAAAGATCATGCATGTACAAAAATACACAAAATACATTGATAATTAATTTTTATTTATTCCTCTTAGCCCTTGATAGATTTAGTAGAGAAAGATTGTTAAGAACCCTGTATGTATTTTTGTGTGTGTTTGATTATGTTTTTGCCTTAAGAATGTCAATGCTATGTTTTTGATGAATACTCACAAGTGTCATCTTTTCATAGAAGAATGCACGCTTTATTATCATTGAAGACTCTATTTTGTCCCATTTATTACTTTTGCCCTGTTTGTAACTATTTCTGATATAATGGTATTTGAATTGTTATAGTGTGTCATTGTCTATTCTTTAATTTTCAATCTTTCTGAGTCAGTATGTGTTAAGTAAATCTCCCGTTACTGTTAATGGTTTTGTTTGTGATCCAACCTGATAATGCCTTTCTCTTAATATTAAGGGAAGATTAGTCCATTTGCATTTACTGATAGTGTATGTATGTTTATTCTTAGTTGAGACATCATACTTCGTATTATATTTTCTATTTTCTATTTTGCCTTCTTCTATACTTTGTCATTCTGTTCAAGCTGTATTTTTCCCAGCCGTGGGATTTTATTTATCTGTACTATTTTGAATGTATTATCAAACACTGCTTAAATATATTATGGAATAAGAAGGCATGTTGTGGAATAATAAGACAAATAGTTACTTAAGTGGATTAATGTGTACATAGAGAGTATACCATATTGAAATACATGTAACCATTTTTAAATTTCTCTGTCAAACATACACTTTTACATTGCCTATGTAAAAATGAGTGAAGAGGCAATTCTATAATTGGAAAAATTAAAAACACTGAAATAAGACTCAGAAGACCTGCATTCTTATTCTGTTTCCAAATGGTACTACCCAGAATACTTTGAAGGATGTCATTAAACTTCAAATACTTTGAAGGATGTCATGTAATATTTTTTTCAACATCTTCCTTGTTTCCTTTATGGTAAGAAATTAGAGACATCAACATTGTGAAATTCTTTAAAAAGAAAATATTTTAGAATGAAAAGCATTTTTAGAAACAACTATCTCTAAAGTTTTTTAATTTCTCAAATGATCACCGAAAACAACAAAATTGAAATCAAAACATTAACCTTGACATTACAAGTGAATCTAACTTGGAAGTCTTCAGCTAGACAAATTTGCAAAAATTGTATACACATCTTGAATTGTATCAGGTCAATAACCCTCTGCTGGCGATTTTGACATTTGCTCAGTCAGAAGTCACTCTGACTGTGCATATAATCTGCATAAATGCTTCTGGTGACTTTTAAGTACAAGTAACAGAAGGCACCTGATGATCACAACAATGAAAACATGTCACTAAGTCTGTTATGCAAGGACAGCAGGTGGATTGGGATTCGGAAACTTATAGGGTGTGAGGTTCTCAGTCTGGGGTTAGTCTCAAAGTTGCAAGAAGAGGGTACATATATCGCAACATGAAAATAAAATAGCAAACATTCCTCACACGGAAGAGAAATA
The DNA here is from genome assembly GCF_048565385.1 of Saimiri boliviensis. Taxonomy (NCBI): domain Eukaryota; kingdom Metazoa; phylum Chordata; class Mammalia; order Primates; family Cebidae; genus Saimiri; species Saimiri boliviensis. The sequence continues at coordinate 42,694,199 of NC_133452.1, read as the reverse complement.
AGAAGATGGGCCAGAATGTGAAATGTAATGTGATCTTAGCTGATATCTGGGCTAATACGTCATCCTTCTGTCCTTTGTTGTGCCTCAAAATAGAAAACAAAGGCCACCCGCAACTCCTGTGCAACGATCTAAATCTGCATTAATTTACAATCTCAGTTCCCCTGTCACCTAGGAAGCTCATGAGCATAAATCATTGCTGTAATGTTACTGTAAATAACAGCTCACTGGGCTGTTGTTGATTCATTGACTCCTCTCTGTTTCTAACAACAGGCCATTTCATGACATGGGGGATCTCCATAGGAGCATGACAGAAAGCTGTAAGTATCTCTAACAGCACGTATTACTGCACTTTACATGTAAGGAAAGGCTTTCTTCCTGATAAGAATAACCCAAAATGGCTTTTAGGTCAATTAAACTAATTGGCTATAATAAATGGAAAACTTTTGTATTTTGTAAATTAGCATATATACAAAATATCCATATACCTTAAAAGACACAAGATGCTTCCATTCGAATAAAAAATTGACAAATTCTACTAAAGGAAAGAAGCTAGCAATTATTTACTGTCTTCTAAGTGCACTTAGATCTGCTCTCTTTTTGAATTTAAATGGCAAAACTGTTAAGTATCTGTTATGTTCTCATTGCACAGATGAAAAACCTGAGAAACAGAGAGGTTAAGTAGTTTTCCTAAAGTCACTCAGCTAGAGAATGGCAAATACAAGATTCAAACTTGGATATGTCCTTCTAGAACACTACGCTGTTTCCTCTGAGGGCCTATTGTATGAGGTACAAGACAATGGAAGACTTCTTAAAAATAACACAAAACCTATAGCACTAATTATCATAAAAGTTAGCAGATTAGAGCCCACAAGTAAGAACAAGACAAAATATGAGGGGGAGGGCATTAAAAATTGTAGTAAAAAATTAGAATAAAACAAATATCAAATTTGATTCTCAAAAATCAGAGAAGAGTTCATGAAGAAGATGGTATCTCAAATAGTTTTAAAAGATTAGAAGAATGTTGTAAACAAACTTTATCATTAAATATAACTTATAAACTATTACATCAGATTTGCTATCTACTTTCTTTTTTAAAGATACATGGCAAAAGATTAACATTTACATAGTGTGTTTTGTGAATGAAGTTAAATCTTGACAAATGAGGGATTGCTACAGGTAATATTTATTAAATCTATACTTTAAAATGCCTGGGGAAATTTATTTAGGCATTTTACTAAAATTCTCAGTTATCGTATTTGTATCTTAGCCAAATTTAAAGTAATAAATCCATTCTTGTTTATGAACAAACATTCCAAACATTTTCAACAAACCTAACACAAAGAAGGGCTTAGCATAAAGGTATGCCAATTCATGTTCTGAGGTATATATTTGTATATTTAACACCTGTATAACTTGTTGACATGTATTCTTGGGAAATTTCTTCAGCAATTTAGAATTCAAATTCTGTGTCAGAGTTCTGAGGTTAAATTTGGACTCAAAAGACGTCAACAAACCGGGTAATCTTTAGGTCTGTGGGCCAAATTCTTATACACATCTGCTATGGACATGAGGGAAAGGGATCAGACTTCAGTGGAAGGTGACCTTGAGTGATAGGGAGTAGCACTTGTCCTCAAATCTACTGTTAAATTCATTTAAAGCTGACTTAGCCCATGTAAGAATTCAAAAGTTGTATTTTGGCATCATGAATGAATAATGTTTCTCTGCCTCTGTAGGAATCCTTCCACAGTAATATGGATAAATGGAGGTAGAGCTATCTACTTGGTCTTCTCATGCCTGGGACCATAATACTTTCCACAAAACGTCCATACCAGGTTGAAATACTTCTATTTGTTAGAGAATGTTTTCTAGTATTTAACTTTTTTGTTTTGATCATGATTTCTTACCTCATTTAGTTTTAGACTAAACTATATTTTGACTTTCCACTTAGAGTAGGTTTATTGTTTGTTTTATTCCATCATTTATATCCCCATGTGTTGTTTTTATAAATATCTTTTTCATTGAAGGAACAATAATATTGCTTCTTTCTCAATCATAAAATAAGTCTATTCCTTAGTTGGGATAGGAGCACATTTACTTGCTAGTTGTTTCTTTGTTCTCTGTTTCAATCTTTTTAATATATAGTAGAAACTGAGCATGATGATAGTTGAAAGGGGCATTTAATGTTATGAAGCACTCTGGGCAGATGAATTACATTTCTAAGGCAAACACACACCTCCACAAACAGGGTCTATACAGCACATGTGCAACAAAAGTTCCTGACCAAGTTCACATCTAAAAGTATCCTGCTTCCATTAGGAGAACCCACTTTTGCTTTCCCTCCTCACCCTTGAGGTTCCAGACAAACAGAACTGCCTCCAGTCTGGGGAGGCCTCAGGAAACTTAGAATCATGGCAGAAGGGAAAGTAAACACATCCTTCTTCACATGGCAACAGCAAGGAGAAATGCCAAGCAAAAGGGGGAAAGCCCCTTATAAAACCATCAGATCTCACGATCTCACTATCACAAGAACAGCATGAGGATAACCGCCCCATGATTCAATTACCTCCCATCAGGTTCCCCCAAGATACATGTGGATTATGGAAACTATAATTCAAGATTTGGGTGGGGACACAGCCAAATCATATCACATGCCTTTCTCATCTTTAATCTTTTATGCATGTCTTGACTTGTTCACCACCTATTTTAAATGGCCAGCCATACTGAAACATTCAGATTTCAGTCTGATCATCACTTGCCATATTGCTCTTTGCTAACTTCTCTCCTCCACATTCACACACAGTCTGAGTTAGAAGACTGTTGTATTACTGTAGTTCAAGTTCTACCCGTTTTGAACACTGGCATTGCAATTGTCCGCTTACTGGTCTGAATCTCATACCTTGTGGTAATCTCACTGAGAGAGGTATATTTGATTGGTCTTGTTTGCAATTATACATCTCAGTGTCTGGTACATGGTAAGCATCCAATAAATACTATTAAATGAATAGAAGAGTGAAGAAATGAATGATTGACTTTCATGCAATATCTGTATTAAGTATGCCAGCATGATATTTTCTGACTTTTTTTGTAATGATTGACAGTAATTCTCCAGTATACTGCTATTGTAGTAAGCAAAGAAAGAATCTGTAACAATATTATGTCTTTTTAAACAAGCTAAATAGCTAAGCATTTGGGAATAGGTGAAATTTCTTGTACAGCAAGGATTAAGAAAATTAGCTTTCTTGATATTTCTGAATTTGCCCCTTTCTTCCTGAGTTCATCTGGTCTAGTCTTTCTTAAGTTATTAAAAATTCCACAGCAATTCAATGGGAGATTAAGCCCATTGAACATTTGTGCTGGCTCCTTAACCTGGCCTACAGTGCTAGATAGAAGAAAAGTGACAGCTTCAGGACCACACACCTGAAATGGTATTCTTTTTCAACACTCACCTGTAACTACACCTAGCCAGAGTGCTTGTGACTACTTCTCAGTGATAGAGTTATGTCAGGCATCCAGCCATATAGATCATGTTAAAAGCTCCAGTGCACTCTTGGCTAAATATTGATGGATTAGATGAGACATCTTTTAACCTTTATTGTGCCTTCCAATTTCTGACATCTGTGAATGACACATTCACAAATTTAATGCAATTTTAACTCTGAGATAGACTGGAATGTAAAATATTTTGGGATCTCGGGGCTAGAGAAAGAAAAGAAACAAGATGTTGGAGTGAAACAAAAGGACTATGCAGAGAAAGGGACCAGGACGGCAGGGGAGTAAGGTTGTCACGTATAATGAAGATTTAGTGCTTCAGCAATAAATCTAATTCAGCTAGAAGAGCACGCTGCCAAAACACTGTGCAAGAAATACCCCCAAGGTATCCAACAGGGTCCTTTTAAACCCTGTTCACTTTACAGTGCATATTTGAACACAGACAGTTGGAGTTCAGAGAGCACACATCTGGGTCACTGTGCAAATCCCCATTCTCCTTTAAAAATATAAAATACATGCACTGCACCTACTCTAGACTTACTCTATTGCTGAGTCTGCCAAGGAAAACTATTCCATTTTAGAATACAAAAGCCAAAACACAAAGTGGAACCAACCCACATGGAGTCATGCTCTGCTACTTTATGTATCCAAAGAAAGAAAAATATTCAAAGCACAAATTCTCAGATTACTACTTTAACAGGCGACTATACCAAGGTTGTTTTTTATTACAATTGTCTCCTCCAATGAGGGCCAGAAATCTCCAGAAAATCACGAGCTTTAAAAAGCTATTCAACATCATCTACTTCTCTTGTGCTTAATATAGAATTAAGCTCCATAATCACAGCTTGACATGCCATGCTATTTGTCCATTATTTTTAAGTTCATTGTGATAACTATTAGAAAGAAGGAATTTGTAAGCTTTAGAATGTCATCCCTAAAAGAAAGACTTTATGATTCTAAATGAATTTCATTTCATCTTTATATTGTACCTTGATATTTTAATGTAGGAAAGCCAATATGTATAACTGCTGCATTATTGAGACTCTCAAGCCCAACTCTTTGTACAGAAGTTACTATATGAAAATATCCTTTCTAGTGAAACTATCCTATTTGTTTTCCAAAAGCATTCATTTAACGAGAAACCTGTACAGAAGCATGTGCTTGCTAAGAGAGTTTCATGATAATCATTACAGTGACAGGGAAAAACAAGATAAACCAACTCAACCATTGCTCCTAACAGGGGTGATTCAAGGCACAAATTAGTTTAGCAACTCATTCAGGAATTTATACATGTCCAATCTCGGAGTGGATTCTCTTATAAGTAATAATGATTTATATGTGATAATTCCAGAATTTATATCTCTTAGAAAAAATGTGGAAGCCCAAACAATCTTCAATAAACTATACTCCACTCTTCAATCTTTATCTCAAAGGACTACTATGAATATGAAAACATTGAGCTAAAAAAAGCTTAGTCTCCCCCACCATTTACATTATATTTATTTTATTCAAGATTCTTTAATCAAATACTTTGACTTTAAATATATTTACTCACATTTTTATTTTGCTGTATTTATCAAAAACCGATCAAAAAAAATAAAGAAAAGACATCTAAATTACAATGCCCACCCTTAAGTTGCTATCAACCTGAGACAAGTTGTTTTGTGTTTTTCTTCATTTTTTTTTCTTTTTTTGCTTTCCTAAAATGAGAGACACCAAACATAAATACTTGATAAGTTAAATAGCAATATCTCTCTTTTTTTTTTTTCTTTGAGAAGGAGTTTCGCTCTTGTTACCCAGGCTGGAGTGCAATGGCGCAATCTCGGCTAACCACAACTTCCGCCTCCTGGGTTCAGGCAATTCTCCTGCCTCAGCCTCCCGAGTAGCTGGGACTACAGGCGCTAGCCACCATGCCCAGCTAATTTTTGTGTTTTTAATAGAGACAGGGTTTCACCATGTTGACCAGGATGGTCTCGATCTCTTGACCTCGTGATCCACCCACCTAGGCCTTCCAAAGTGTGAGGATTATAGGCATGAGCCACGGTGTCTGGCCAGGAGTATATCTTAGAAGTAACAATCAGTAATGTAGAGGTGATGCAAAAAAAAATGTTTAGACAGTAATTGTTGGAAAGGCAGATTACTATAAGCCACAGTGGACTGGATTTATCTATGAAATACTTCTGATTTTACTACTTGCATAGAACTATTCAAACTGTTATTTGAATCGATTGATACTGTTGATGTAAAAAGCAGCTAAACTATTCTACAATGACTCTACAAATATTTATATATGTAATGAGTACTTGCATCAACAGAGATGTTGTTGATAAAAATAATGCTTTATCCTTAAAAAACAATATAGTGTTCAGAAAATTTTTGACATGCAGTTTCACATTTTATCTATGTAAAGCACCAAGTATCTACAGTTTGAGCTTAGTTGAGGGTATTCATCCATTCTCATGCTGCTATGAAGAAATAGCTGAGATTGGGTAATTTATAAAGAAAAGATGTTTGACTCACAGTTCCACGTGCCTGGGGAGGCCTCAGGAAACATGCAATCATGGTGGAAGGGACCTCTTCACAAGGCAGCAAGAGAGAGAATGGAAGCTGAGCAAACTGGAGAAAGCCCCTTATAAAACCATCACCGCCATGATTTAATTACCTCCCACCAGGTCCCTCCCATAACATGTGGGGATTATAGGAACTACAATTTAAGATGAGATTTGCGGGGGTGCGGGGGCCATAAGCTTGGGAGAAGTTGAAGGGACTGCCTAAATTTACATGCTCATGACAGTTTTTATTCAACTGTTGTCTGTTCATTTCTAGTAAAATGTCAATTCCATTACAGAATTATAAAGCTAATCATAAATTCTAAGGTAAATATGATTTATATAAGACTCAATTACCTTTGATGTTTGATGATAATTAATAGGTGACCATATAATTTTTAAATTATAGTAACTAACATTCATAGGTTACTAAGTTAGGCCTAACAATATTTACACAAACTACCTCATTAAATCCTTACAGTAATTCTCTGAGTTGGGTACTATGTTTTTTCTGGGTGTTTGTTTGTTTGTTTGTTTGCTTGCTTGCTTTTGAGCTAGAGGTTTCACTCTTGTCACCCAGGCTGGAATGCAATGGTGTAATCTCAGCTCACTGCAACCTTTGCCTCCCAGGTTCAAGCGATTCTCCTGCCTCAGCCTCCCAAGTAGTAGAGATTATAGGCATGTGCCACCGAACCCAGCTAATTTTTGTATTTTTAGTAAAGACAGAGTTTCATTCACCATGTTGGCCAGTCTGGTCTTGAACTCCCGACCTCAGGTGCTCTGCTTGCCTAAGCCTCCCAAAGTGCTGGGATTACAGGCGTGAGCCACCACGCCTGCTCGGCCTGAGTTGGGTACTTTGAATACTTCATTTAACATATGGAAAGATGGATTAGAGTCAAAATTACGAACTTGGTCTCAACAGGGTGGTGAGGGTTACTCTGATTATCTATGCATTTTCTGGGTGAACCACTTCATAGAAGAGAAGCAGCAAATTTGCTATGAAGAGTCTTCATTTTGGCACATGCCTATAATCCAACATAATAATGATAGATATACATTATTATGTGTCTTCATTATGGCGCATGCCTATTATGCAACATAATAATGATAAATATACATTCAAATGTAATCTATCTATAGCAGCCCAAGAATAATTGAATGTATAGATTACATTTGAATGTATATCTATCATTATTATATTGAATAACTTGATGGCTTATCACACACAGGTCTGGAGTTAGCCTGTAAACACTTTACCACTTCATACAACAATGAAAGAAATCATGTTCATTTTAAGTACTGGACAGCTTTAAAAAAGAAGGGCTTGAGACACATGTAGGATTTGTACCTGAAGGTATTTTGGAACCTTTAGGTTAGATGAAGCAAAGGTAGATTGACCTCCAATAAGATAAAACAAAATCAGGCTCTAGATTTTTTTAAATGTTATTTTGGTTGGAGAACAATTTCTAATTCCATCAACAATGAATTTCCAAATTTAATTCAAATGTATTTTAAAAGTCATTTTCTATATCCAAAATTTGGCTCAGTTCAATCAAAATGAAATTTACCCTAGAAAGCAATGTGCTTTTACCATACTTCTGACATGTACTACTAGGGTTAGTTAAGTGACTAGCAGATCTACAGTTGGTGATATAAAAAAACAAACAGCCTACAATTACTCACACCTAAAGACAACTCCAGTCCCAGATTTCATATTGTCTGAACAGAAGCATTTTCTTTCCTGGAGAATTTTCAATGAACTCTAAATAGCTAGAAACGTTCTTAGCTATAAAAGAAGCATGTGAGACAAAAGTTATCTGAAAAAACACAGATTTCTTAGCTATATCACTAGGAATTCTTACTCAGAAGTTGTGAGATGGCACTAAAATATCCCTATTTTTATAAAGCTCCCTGGCTTTTTTCTTGTGCAACAATCCAGAGTCAATGAGGGGACCTGCATCTGGAAATTCCTGAAGTAGAACATTTCATTATCTGACAATGCTTATGCACTACAAGTTATATTTATAGCAAACAAATCTAACAGGAATAGTTTATAGATAGTATTTTATGGTGGATTAGTTTATAGAAAACATGCTATAAATCAAATCTTATTTTTATATGATAAATATTGGGATTATTGTTACATTCCTCATCTGCAACTCAGTATTAATAGAATTGACCACAAATGCCATATGGAGTCAACTAGAAAGTAATTGTCTCTACACTATTTATGTCTTACTTTTAGTCATTTTACTGATAATTAATATAAGGTTGCAGGTACAGCTAAAAACATAGATAAATTAAGGCAATATGCAAAAAGACAATTAAATAGGTCTCAGCTAAACTAAGAAATTTAGACTTAAATGTAATTAGTAAAGATTCATTTGTAAACAGGAAACTGACAGGATTGAACTTGTTTAGAAGATAACTAAAGAGGCAATTCTAAATGGTAGACTTGAAGGGGAAGAGATTAATCACAAAGGGAACACTTAAGAATTAACAGGCTGGGCACAGTGGCTTACACCTGTAATCCCAGCACTTTGGGAGGCCAAGAAGGGAGGATCACCTGAAGTCAGGAGGCCAAGACCAGCGTGGCCAACATGGCAAAACCCCATCTCTATTAAAAATATAAAAATTAGCTGAGTGTGATGGCATGCACCTGTCATCCCAGCTACTCAGGAGGCTAAGACAGGAGAATCACTTGAAGCCAAAAGATGGAGGTTGCAGTCAGCCAAGATTGCACCACCACACTCCACCCTGGGTGACAGAGCAAGGATTAGTCTCAGAAAAAAAAAAGAATTAATAGGTGATAAGAGTTCCTCTAGAGATAGAAAGGAAATTAAGAATAATAATATTGTTTAAATAATGCTACCTATTTGCCAAGCAATGTCCCAAACGATGTATACATATTAACTCATATAATCTTCACTACCACCCCATGAAGTAGTGTTATTAGTTGGTATCTTCTAATAATCCCAAATACAGTGCCTTAACACAATGACCATTTATTTAGCACATCACTCTGGCAGTTATTTTGGGCTTGACTGAGATCAAACATAATCTTTGATCAGTTGCCAGGTTGGTTGGGGGCTGGCTGATCTAGGATGGCCTCAGCTGGGAAGGCTTATCTCTACCCTGCATGGTCCTTCATTCACCAAAGGCTGAAGTCGACTTATTCACATGGTAACTGGGCAAATTTTGAGCAAGTAGAAGCATTCAAGGCCTCTCAAGACCTAGGCTGAGAACAGACATGCTATCATATCTTCCTCATTCTATTAACCAGAGCAGGTCACTGTCCAGCCCAGATTCTAAGGTGGGGAAATCAACTTCATCTCTTGATTTTAGGAGCTCCAAAGTCACTTTGCAAAGGGTAAGGGTAGAGAGAAGAAAAAAGATTGTGGTAATGGTTACAGTCTTCTTTAGTTAGGTATTCTTTCTATCACGCCTATTCTGTAGGTAGTTTAAACAGAAGCGTAGAATTGTTAGGTAATTTACTTCAGGTAATTTAGCTATCACTTCACCAAATACTCCAGCTTTAGTGTCTGTTGTCTAAGGAATGTACTTACATGTCTCTGAGGTTTTAAGAAAGGGAGAATGGTTAGAGAAGCATCAGTGAAAATAATCAACATGATTTAATGATTGATAAGATTGGAAGCAGAGAGTCAGAGAAGGAGTAAAAGAGGACTCAAATTTGGGAAAATAGCAACATTAGTAAGAAGTGACAGCATTTATTGACACAATCCACAAATTGAGAAATATAGGAATATTTTAAGTCCTGGCCAGGGGTAGGAATGAGCTTAATAAAAGTGTAGATTTAATCATTTGAGATTGAGTTGTGCTCAGGATATTCGGATGGATGTGTCCATTGGGCTGCCTGAACCTAGAGTGTTTCTCTCAAAAGAAAGAGATTAGGATAGAGATACAGATTTTGGCTCTAGTACTTGAAAGCATGAAACTGGATGAAAAGTCACAAAAAAAGTTTAAAGAAGACGGACAAGGACAAAGTCAGGAGAAGTACAGAGGCAATGAAGAGGAAAAGGAGCCTTCCAAGTAACTTCACAGGGATTAAAACCAAGAAACAGCAACATAAAAAAAAAGGAAAAGTGACGTCTCTGCCTACTAATGGAAGGCTAGGTAATTTGTCTCCAACTGAAGACCACTGAACAAACTAGATAAAATATTTTAAAATAAAACAAATCAAATCCTTAGAAAACCAATAAGACAACATAGCATTACCATCCAACAAGCTAAAATAAGGACAGAGGCCAAGAAAGGTAAGAACAGAATTTAGGGTTACTCTATCTTGGGGAAGTTTGACAAAGAGGGAGGTTCTGGAAGACTGACCTCTGTTTCTGGCAGCCTCATGGGGGTAGTAGTACTATAGTTGAGTCTAGGACTCTAGCAAAGGAAGATGGCTCTAGCAAATCCCCTTCACTTTGCTTTGGGACTTTCCAAAACTTCATTCTAAGTAAAAAAAACAAACAGGGCTTTGCAGAGCACTCACTACGATTTCTTTTGAAACTCTTGCCTTTTGAATTAGATTCACTAGGAGTACTAGTATCACCAGACATCCACAGTGCCCAAGCTCTGGCAGAACAACATGAACATTTAAATTATTTTTGTGAGATGACAGCATAATTCTTGACTTCAAATTATTTCTATAAAATATTTAAACATGAGATCCTGCATATAAACAAAAGTAACCAGGCAAACTACAAGACAAGGCAATATGAACAAAAGCAAACAGCAAGAAATAAAAGAGCATCAGATGACGAAAAAGACCCACAGGGCCTGCAGATAATTGCTGTTCACTGATACAGACATTCTTAAAATAACTGTGAATGTTGTCCAAAAAGATAAAAGATGAGGGCAATAAATTGATTAAAGAGTAACATATTTTAAAGTTCAGATGAAAATTCTAGAATTCAAAAAGAAATGTAAATAAACTTAGAAATTCAATGGTTGAGTTTAACAACAGATTAACATGAATTAAAGAGACAATAACCTGAAAAAAAAATTAGGAAAAAAAATAGCCTGAATAATCACAGGGCATAAGGCAGGTAAAATTTTTAAAGAATAGAGAAGACACAGTGAGGACTACATATAAGGTTTTGGAATATCAGACAAAAACATAGAAAACATAGAAGAACATCTGAACAGATAGTTCAAAAACACAACATCTAAGTGGCCAAAAGACATTTTTTAAAAAGTTTCACTTCAATAGTAATCAACAAAATGCTGACTGAAGACACCAGATACCACCACATACTTGCAAAAATGACTAAAAATTTAAAAGACTTAAAAATGCCAAGATTTGGCAGGGAAGTAGAGTGACTGCGATTTACATACATTTACGGCTGCCTAGGAAAGAAAACAGAAAGCCATTGATCATCAAGACCTAGGGATGGGTAAGACGCAAGTACACAAGTGGACATGTAGCTTTGCAGAGGTGAAGTCTGCCCTTTCAATGAGGGGAAGAAATGATGGATAAAGATAGAGATTGGTTTGAGGCCAAAATGTTGAGAAAGTTTTATCTGAGGAAGTTTAGAATGGGCTCTGTATTCTTTGTCAATATGAGCGAGCCTATTGATAAAAGGGGAGTCAAGCCAAGGTGAGCAAGCAATTTGAAATGCTGAGGAAAATGTTGTTTAACAGCTGCTATGAAGTCTGAAAGCAGGATTTTACTAGGCATATGTAGAAGGGTGGCTAAGAATATTGGGAAGCAGGTTGATAGGAAAACAATGAAATTCAAGTGACTTCAATCTTTAAATGTTTTAGATTTCTCCAGTCTCAGTAATGTAGTAACCATTCGTGATTCATGAAGTATATCAAAGGTATCATTCCAGCTGTCTCTGAGGCCCAAATTCTTCATTTAGTGAGAAATATTTCTACAGTGTACTTGCTGTAAAAGGACATTATATATCTGTTTAGAAACAGTCATACCTAAGTTATATAGAAAAGCAGGCAAAGAAAGTGAAGACAGAGCACTTACATTGAATTTGAAATAGAGTGGGTGAATTTGACCATGGAAAGCTGTTTAATCCACGTACTGGCCTAGGGACAGTTGGAATTTAAACCATCGTAGGCACTCTGACATCTGTGTCACGTAAGCCATCTCAAGCAAAATGGTACAGGAACTCAAATGTCACTAAACTTTTCCAGCAAGAGAGATCCAACCAACTTCCTTTGTAGACCATTCTAGTTTCTCCCAATTCTCATGGCCCGGGCATATTTTCTTATATGTTTCATGGTCTATTTAACTTTCCCTGAAGTCTGGAAAGCCTCAAAAGCATGTTGACAGCAAGGATTTTTAAAAGTCTTTCCTACGACAGCCAAAACTATAGCTCATAGCCTGCATAGAAACCTTGATTTTTACAAGCAGACAGGCGATACAGGTTTCCCTCCTACACTCAATTATATTCCCTCATTTCAGTTCAGCTTTGCATATGAGTTTTATAAAGCTGAGTTTGATGAGATGAAATGTTGTTAAGGAACTAAAAGTCAGGATCATGGAAACACCTCACTGGAGATATATTTAATTAAAATGACTCACCCTAACAGCAAAAGAACAGGTAATTTTGTAGGTTGTCCCCCAAATTTTATTCTCTCCTTACCACCAAACCTCATGTGGTCTTAAAAAAAAAAAAAAGGTCTTGACCCAGAGTACACAGACTCTGGAAAGTCATACATGTTGCTTGGTACCCTTTTGCATTTTGTTATTCATCTAAACACCAGAACAGTCACGACAAAGTTTAGAAGCACAGGAGAGACTTTCAACAGCAACCTTATCTTGTTTGAAAATTTGCTCTGAGGTCACATGGGGCAAGCCAGAGCTCAGCTGACAGTGTGTCGAAAAGCCTCCAGCTAGCGAAAGAAAGCATCCTTGAGTGCACAAAGGTCGAGCATCTTTGGAAGTGGGTAAATTGGAGCAATATGATATGCCTTGTGTAAAAATATATTCCATTTTCTAACTTTGCAAAAACAGTTTGTGGTCTGGATTCCTAACAGCAGAAAAAATGAAAACGTAAGCTAATGTTAGAAGTGCTAAACTGATTTTTGTTGTTATTGGTGGTGGTGTTAAAAATAAAAATAACATAAACACATGCCTAAATACACAAACAGCAGTTCCTTCAAAAACCTGAAATCTTTGGACAAGCCCAAAGAGCATGTACCTACCGTCCGATTCAAGGGAATCAGGACAGTATTGGATTTCACAGATAGCACCACAGACAGCTATTAAAGTCTAATCCAGTGTCACATTTCTGCCCAGTGCTGGCTAACTATCAGCCCAATTTGCTGGCTTCACTCACTCTGTGTTTCTTCATTGTTTCAAGCCAGGCAGAGACTTATCTTAATAATGGGTCAATCCTCAGCCAAATGTGTTCAATCGAAGGCCACCATGGGAGAATGGCAGGATATTGTCTTTCCAACAGCAAGCGAATTGCAGGCAGCTTAAGGCAATATCCATTTCACTATAATGCTGGTTTATGTTACAGCCCTTTTCAAACTTCTAATTGCCCTGTATTGCTGACATTTATATACATGCCCTATTTTAAATGAAAACACAACACTGAGGTCAGAAGGAGGTTCTGGGACAGCAGAGACCCCAGGTGAAACCAAAGGGGGAAATTACGTTAAAACTTCTAAATGCCAAACATGTTTGAGAAAAAGAGGAAAAAAAATAAAGTCTTAGGGCAGAAAAAACATTAATCATGGCCCCATGGTATAAATTAATAATAACTATATTTAATACTCCTATGTAAACTTTCTATGGTTGGATTATATAAATTTTAAATGAAAGTAAATATTATTCATTTGGCATGGTAAGTCTGGTAAGTCTCAGCTTATATAGAATAACTTTGAATATTATTTTTTCCCCTCCAAATTTCACTTTTATTTGTCAAAAGCAAACCAGGTTTGTCAGCTGCTTTTGGCAATCACTCCATGTTATGAATCTTTCAGATCATTCTACAAGTCACAATTAATAAAATAGTATTTCACATTAACATACAGCTTTTCACCTAGTATCTCATGCCCTTTTATAAGCAATAAATCATTCATTTCAAAATTGCAACTAAAGCATCCCAAGTGTTGTTCTAATAAGTAATTTCTTCCAAGTAGCTACAGAAGAAGCAAGGCATATGTAGGCTATAATCATTTTCATTTGTTTATTCCTATATTCATTCACTGAGTTATTCAGTCATTGATTCATATCCTGAACAAATATGTATTGCATGTGCATGTATGTTTAATATTGTGTAGATGTAAAGCTACATAAGTGTTAAAGAGTTTACACTCTAGTGGGTTTCTGGTGAAGAGACGGTTTAAAATGCAATTCTGAATGACCTGAACAAATTCTTTCAATACTATGTTCTCTTAATCTCTCCATGAATGTCTTCTTGAGGAATAATACATTAAGAGGTAGTTAACGCCAATATTTTTCTCTTTAGGTTAGATATATATATATATTCATAGAAAAAACCTTAGAAACAAAGAAAAATCACAACTTAAAATTTAATAATGACCTTTATTTCTGCTACACAGAGATAAACATTGTTAATAATTTGGCATATCGATTTCTTGTCTGTTTTAAAATGCTATCTGTGTATATAAAATATATTTACTTTTTACATACATGAGATTATGGCACACATGCTGATTTATAACTGACTTTTTAAAATTTATAAATATAAATATTTTTCCATGTTATTGAGTTTTAGGTTTCAGTGTACTGAAGTCATGGCTTTTGCTTATAGTTCTGTTTCAAATTGCAAAAGAACACTAGACCACTACTCAAATTCATATGAAGAAATAAAAGACACAAATACAGTTAAATACGAGATAAATATAAAAGACAAAGAAAATGTATTTTTTGTTCATAATGCCTTTTTCCTCTGATTTAAAAGCAACTGCAAAATGGAATCATTATAGGTCTAAGCTGATGGGCACACAATATGTAATATATAACAGCATAAAAGAACAGGGAAACAGAGCTACACAGAAGCAATGTTTTTGTGTACTGTCAAAATTAAATTGGCATTTATCTGAACAAAACTATTATAAATTTAAAAAATCATAGTAAGCTCCAAGACAGCCATTAAGAAAATATTTCAAAAAGATATTGTAGGAGAAACAAAGGAATTAAAATGGTACACTAGGAAACATCTGCTTAATGCGAGAAAAGGCAGTAATAAAGAATTGAGGGAAAAATATGTATAACATATAGAAAATAAATGACCAATGTAAATTCTACCTTATCAGTAATTAGATTAAATGTAAATAATTAAACTGTCTAATCAAAAGGTAGAGATGACCAAAATGGTATAAATAACTAAATAAATAATTCAACTTTGTCAAAAAGAGGCTCACTCTAGATTTACTCATAAGTAGATTAAAACGATGTGCAAAGATACATATTGCAAACAGTATTAAAAAATGAAGTGACTACATTAATAGGAGACAAAGTAGATGTTAATCAAGAATTGTTACCAGAAACAAAGGACATTTTATAATAATAAAAATGTCAATCTATTAAGAGGATATGATAATTATTAGGTTATTACAAAAGTGATTTTGGTTTTTGCCATTACTTTTAATGTTTTTGTGTACTACCAAAATTAAATTGGCAGTTTGGTAAATTAATTACCAAAACTAATCTGAACAAAACCCTTATAAATTAAATTTATGATAAGCTCCAAGGCAGTCATTAAGAAAATCTCTTGAAGACATATTGGAAAAGAAACAAAAAATTAAAATAATATCTACTTAACACAAAAGAAGACAGTAATAAAAAATTGAGGGGAAAAATGATATAACACTTTTTTTTTTTTTTGAGACAGAGCCTCGCTTTGTAGGCCAGGCTGGATTGCAGTGGCACAGTCTCAGCTCACTGCAACCTCTGCCTCCTGGGTTCAAGCGATTCTCCCTGCCTCAGCTTCCCAAGTAGCTGGGATTACAGGTACCTGCCACTATGCCCAACCTAATTTTTTTATCTTTAGTAGAGACGGGGTTTCGCCGTGTTGGCAAGGCTGGTCTGAAACTCCTGACCTCAGGTGATCCGCCTGCCTCAGTCTACCAAACTGCAGTGATTACAGGGGTGAGCCACAGAGCCCAGTTGATATAACACTTCTAATGGCAAAACCCACAATTACTTTTGCTCCAATCTAATATAAACATAAATGCACCTAGCAACAGATTTCCAACATACATGAAGCAAAAATGGACTAAATTGAAGAAAGAAATGGACCATTCAACAATAAGAGTTGGAAACTTAAATATGTTACTGTTGGGGCCTCAGAAAATGTAACCACAAAGTATCGTGCTTTGCTAGGCTGAGTATATTGAACTGAAGGACATTAGAAGGACTTTAGAAGCAAAGTCTCTTTCTGACCTTCTTCTGACCTTCTTTCTCATGCTCCCCTTTCTCTCTCAAGACAGGTCATAAAAACTGTAATTTATCTTCCCTTAAAGCAGGTCATAGAAACTAGAACCCCTCTCCCCAAAAGCCAGCCATGAAATCTAGAAATATTATTCTAACCCTTTCCCATCTTTCTGTGTAAAAGCTGGTCATAAAGAAATTCTCTGACTTACCTTGTCTAATAATAGGTCATAACACCATCATCCCAGAAGAAGTTTGGACCTATACCTGGGAGGAAGAAATGTTACACAGAGAGGTCAAAAGAATCTGAAGAAACAGGCCTTGCTAGATTTCCCCACTCAGTTACTATTAGATCATTCACTTTTTTGTTCCATTACATTTCTACATGCTGTTCATTCTTCAAAAAACCTCACTATACAAATTGACAGTTTTCTCTCAGTTTTTGAGCCTTCATCTATGCAGGCTGTCATGTCACATAAAACTTTAAGTTTATTTGTTATACTTTTCTCTCGTTAACTTGCCTTTTGTTATATGAGAGTCAGCTGTGACCATTATGATGGGTGAGGAAAGATACCACACTTGTCTGCCCCTACACTAGTTTCAATAATAGATAGAACAACTAAACAGAATATCAGCAAAGAAACAGAAGAGTTGGACAATGCTATAAACAAACTAGGCCTAACAGACATTTATAGAATAAGTCACTCCAAACAGCAAAATACATATTCTTCTTAATTGTACATGCAACATTTTCCAGGATAGATTGTATCCTAGGCTATAAACAAGTGTCAATAAATCTAAAAGAATTGAAATAATACAAAATATCTTATCTGTCCATAATGAAATAAAATTAGAAATCAATAACAGAAGAAAAGTTGAGAAACGTAGAAATATATGTGGAAATTAAACACATTCCTAATCAATGAGTCAAAAAAGAAATCATAAGGGTAAGTGGGAAATACTATAGAATGCATGCAAATGGAAACAAAACCTAACAAAATGTATGAGATACAGAAAAAATCAAACGCCTAGAGGAAATGCATGTTACCCTGTCTTCTAATGTTCAGTCATTTTTGGATATTGTGTTCTCTTTTTTTTTAATTTTCCTCTATTTGCCTTTAAGTTTGGATAATTTCTATTGACATATATTTAGACTGACTAATTCATTCCTCAGTTATGTTGAGTCTGCTGATGATCCATGTAAGGTAGACATCATTTCTGTTACAGTGTTTTTTAGTTAGAGTATTTCTTGGTGATTTTTTTCTTAAATTGGCCCATCTCTCTGCTCATGTTACACATCTGGTCCTATGAATTATATACACTTTCCATTAGAGCCTTTAAAATATTAATCATATTTGTTTTAAATCTCCAACTGATAATTCCAATTTGTGTTATATTTGTCTTTAATTCTGATTATTCCTTATTTTTTTTTATTTCTATAGGCTTTTGGGGAACAAGTGGTGTTTGGTTACATAAGTAAGTTCTTTAGTGGTGATTTGTGAGATTTGGCGCACCCATTATCTGAGCAGTATACACCAATTCTTCTTCTACATATATACCCATGAAAACTGAAAACTTTTGTTCATACAACAACCTGTACATGAATGTTAATAGTAGCATTGTACATAAAAAGTCAAAAAGTGAAAACAAAGCAAATATCTATCAACTGATGAATGGATAAACAAATATGGTATATCCATACAATGGAATATTATTCCCCCACAAAAAGGAATGAAGTACTAGTACATAGAATAACATGGATGAATCTTGAAAACATTATTCTAAGTGAAAAAAGCCAGATTCAAAAGGCCAAATATTGTAGAATTACATTTACATTAAGTGTTCAAAATAGGCAAATCCAGAGTCATAGATTAGTGGTTGCCAGGAGCTGGGATAAGAAGGCATGGGCAGTGATTGCTAATGGATATAGGGTTTCTTTTAAGGTAATGAAAATGTTTGGATTAGATCATGGTGATGCTTGAACAACTTTGTATATTCTGAAACCCATTAAATTGTACACAATAATGTGGTAACTTTTGAAGTATGTGAATTGCATTCTAATTTTTAAAAACTGGAACTGCAAAATATTTGTAAACATACTAGAAAGACATGGCTAATTGAAAAATGGAAGTAAAAAGTGAAAGAATATATGAAAATAACAGAGAAATAGGAAAAATGCATGATGTAATCTCTTTTCTTTCTTTTTTTTTTTTTTTTTTGAGACGGAGTTTCGCTCTTGTTACCCAGGCTGGAGTGCAATGGCGCGATCTCAGCTCACCACAACCTCCGCCTTCTGGGTTCAGGCCATTCTCCTGCCTCAGCCTCCTGTGTAATCTCTTTTCTTAGAGAAAAGAAATGACAGATAATAATGGGTAAAATAACAGAAAAATAAAGCCCATTGTATTTTCAGTGCATTTTTTTCCAATTAAAGTACATACTTGATAAGATACCCATTTGTGTGTGTTTGGGTGTTGGTAAAACATAATACATAAACAGGCATCTTTTTTTGAAATCCAGATAATTCTAGACTTACAGTCCACTGTGTTTTTATCGTTTGACTATGATTACAATTTTTGCATTTTTTATATAAAATCTTTTAAATCCATTGTGTATTTTACATTTTAGTACATCTCAACTCAGATGTAAAATTTTTATCAAAAATATTTGATCTGTATTTAGATTTATAAAAATTACAGTTAAAAGAATTTAATATAAAAGAGAAATAAAAGAAATTTTAGAAAAAATATGTAGTTAAATATGTAACTACTTAGAGGTGACAACACTGACATATTGAGATCATCAGCTACTTCATTTACTTTTGATTAATGTTTGTATTTATTTATTTAATTTTATTTTTTTCAAACAGAGTCTCTCTCTGTCACCCCGGCTGGAGTACAATAGCTCGACCTCAGCTCACCACAGCCTTTGTCTCTTGGGTTCAAGGAATTCTCCTGCCTCAGCCTACTGAGTAGCTGGAACTACAGGTGCATGCCACCACACCTGGCTAATTTTTATATTTTTAGTAGAGATGGAGTTTTGCCATGTTGGCCAGCTGGTCTTGAGCTCCTGACCTTGAGTGATCCCCCTTCCTTGGCCTCCCAAAGTGCTGGAATTACAGGCGTCAGCCACCAAACTTGGCCAGTAAGTTTGTATTAAAACAAACTAGGAAGTTCAGAAGTCACTCTATAAAGAAGTAAAGAAAAATAAAATGTTAATGATATTGGCAACATTAGAATAAAAATCAGAGTTAGACAAAGTATTAGCAAGCAAACTTATTTATAATAAGAGAAAGGAGGAAATACTAAGTAAGATCAAATTACATCCTCTTGTTATAGGAGTTATTAAGAAATTATTGTAGACAGACAGAGAGAAAAAGGGGTCCTTGTAAAGTTGTTTCTTTTAAGCAGCTCCAGAAAAGTTTCGTGTCTATCAGAAAAGCCCCAGCTCTTAGAGCCTACTGGGCAACCTTTGATATGCAAAAGCAGGCCATTATAAACTAGGTCCACCCAAACATAGTGATTACCACCCTCTTCTTGCCCTTGCTCCCACATGTGCCTGGCAACACGACTGTCCCCACATATCCCCACGTGTGTAAAACATCAAGGTGCCCTGAATCTGCATATTAAAAGGCTAGGGTGGGAGGGTCAGGTTTTCCACAGACTACATGAACGGCATGCCTGGTCAAGCCAATTCCCGGAGCCCTATGCAAATCAGACACCACCTCCTCCAGTCTACTCATATACGCATCCACTTCCAGGGCACATGTGGTCCAGGCTCTCGGCTTTGGAGCCCCCGTCCCTCTTTCTTTGTACAAGGGCGCTTCTTCTGTCTTCTCCCTTCTTTCTTGACTATTAAACTCTCCACTCCTTAAAACCGCTCCACTTTTAAAACCACTCCACTCCTTAAAACCACTCCGCATGTGTCCATGTGGTTTTATCTAATTCCGTATGGGACAAGAGCCCTGGTGTTCCTCCACTGATTGGAGCCATATCACTGTCAAAATGAAAAAATATATATATTATCTACCTTATTAACATATTACTGTTTCTTTGTATAATTCATTTGCTTTTGTTGGTATCCCTATTTGCTTCATTATTTCAAAAACTACATTTTCATAGGACATTTTAGCTTTTGCTATGTGGGCAGAATTATAAAGCTCACTTTTAAATTTTCAGCTGAATGTCATCAGCATTTTTCTTTGGGTTTATCGTTTGAAAAAACAAAGTAAGCGTGTGTGTGTGTGTGTGTGTGTGTGTGTGTTAGGATTACTATGAATGTGATGAGAACAAAACTAAACAAAAACAGATGGATAAGGGATATATTGGATTGGTACCTCAGTATCAAAGTGGCGTCGCAATTAATGATATGATATTTTTCAAAATGATAAACATTTAAAAAGTATAATCTTATTTCAACTTAAACCTTATGATTATTAGAAGATTCAATGTACATTAAAATGTTCCAAAATGCTTTTATATGTGTATTAAATGATTATATTGACTTAGATGTCTACAAATTGGTTTTCCACTTATGTTTTTGTCTGATAAAGTGTTCCAAAGGCATGCAGAATGGGAGACAATTTTCTGCTGAATCCGATGGCCCTTTCATTGCAGGACATCAAACATCCCTGTTTCCTGCCAAATAAATATATAATAGCAATAAATGTAAAAAATGTGTTTATTTGTGTCTCTTTCTTGAGAAGATCAGATCAATTAAATATGACTGCAGAGACATACTTTCTAGCATAAATTGATTTGGAACACTTCAAGGACAGCCAATGTCTCAGATTAAAATCTAATTTATGATAAAGGACCTAAATACAAGATTTTAAAATTAATAGGGTGCTATCATTAAGAAGTAGCTGAAGAATATAGTTGCTTACCAATATTAGCTTAATTACAGCATATTGTAATCAGATCCTTCTAATAACTCCTCTTAAGAACAGTGGAAATCCCGAGGGCCACTTCTCTCATCAAATCAAATTGTCCAAAGTAAAAATTGACTAAGGTAAAATTCACTTTAAATATGGATGTTTTACTTCTTCCTACAAGTATAGCCCTTTTCTTCCCAAAATTATTCAAATGGAGAATAAAATTTGTAGCATAGTTTTCCATTATTTATTTATTTGTCGAGATGAAGTCTCACTGTGTCGCCCAGGCTGGAGTGCAGTAGTGCAATCTTGACTCACTGCAATCTCTGTCTCCTGGGTGTAAGTCATTCTTCTGCCTCAGCCTCCCATGTGGCTGGCACTGCAGGCAAATGCCATGCTTGGCTAAATTTTGTATTTTTAGTAGAGATGGGGCTTCACCATATTTGTTAAGCTGGTCTTGCACTTCTGACCTCGTGATCCACTCACTGCAGCCTCCCAAAGTGCTCGGATTACAGGCATGAGTCACTGCACCTGGCTCCCAGTATATTTTTAAATATCAAAGGAAGTCATTGAGGTTTGTGTTTGTTTGTTTGTTTGTTTTAGATAAAGATTTGCCCTTGTTGCCCAGGCTGGAGTGCAACGGTACAATCTCAGCTCACTGCAACGTCTGCCTCCCAGATTCAAGCAATCTCCTGCCTCAGTCTCCTGAGTAGCTGAGATTACAAGCACACAACACCTCGCCTAGCTAATTTTTGTATTTTGTACTTTTTTTTTTTTTTTAGTGGAGACTGGGTTTCACCATGTTGTCCAGGCTGGACTCGAACTCCTGACCTCAGCTGATTGACCTGCCTTGACCTCCCAAAGTGCTAGAATTACAGGCATGAGCCACCACGCTCAACCTGTTTTTTCATTTTAATAGATTTAGTGGGTACAAATGCATTTTGTTACATAGATATATTGCATAGTGGTGAAGTCTGGACTTTTAGTCTGACTATCTGAATAGTGTAAATTGTACCCAATGTGTAATTTATCATCCCTCATCTCACCTATTAGAATCTTTGTCTATTATTCCATTTATACATATTATGCATGTGTCCATTTATACATATTATTCATCTCCCACATATAAGTGAGAGCATGTGGCATTTTACTTTCTCTTTCTGAATCATTATAATTAAGATAATGGGCTCCAGTTACATACATGTTGCTGCAAAGGACATGATTTTATTCTTTTTAATGGCTGAGTAGTATTCTCTTGTGTGGAATACACATACGTGTGTGTGTGTGTGTATACATATATATATATAATGGAATATAATAGAATACTACTGTGTGTGTATATACATATATATGTATGTGTGTATACATGTGTGTGTGTATATATATATATGTATATACACACACACAGTAATATCTCATTGTGTACATACACACATAACATATATACATACACACACACACAAAACCCACATTTTCTTTATCAAATCATTAATGGACACTTAGATTGTTCTGTATCTTTGCTATTGTGAATAGTGCTGCAATAAACATGAGTGCTAGTAACTTTCCATATAATATATATATATATTTTTTTTGTAAATTCTCATTGGTGGGATAGCTGGATTGAATGATACGTCTATTTTCAGTTTTTTCAGCAATATCCATACTGTTTTTCATTGCACTTGTACTAATTTTCATTCCCATCACAGTGTATACATGTTCCCTTTTCTCTACATCCTTGCAAATATCTGCTGGTTTTCAACTTTTTAGTAATAGCCATTCTCATTGGTATAAGATGGTGTATTATTGTGGTTTTAACTTGCGTTTCTCTGATGATTAATGATATTAAATTTTATTTTATGTTTGTTGGTCTCTTGAATGTCTTTTTTTTTTGAGAAGTGTCTGTTCATGTTCTTTGCCTACTTTTTAATGGGTTCTTTTTTTTCTCTTGTTGAGTTGTTTTGTTGAGTTGTTTGAGTTACTTGTAGATTAAAAAGCTCTTCTGGACATTGGCCTAGACAAAGAATTTATGACTAAGACCTTAAAAACAAATGTACAATTTGGATAAAGGGACAAATGGGACTAAAGAAATTCTACACAGCAAAACAAAATCAGCAAAGTAAACAGGCAACTTGCAGAATAGGAAAAAACATTTGCAAACTATACATCTAACAGAGGACTAACATAAAGTTTATAAGGAACTTAAAAAGAAAAGAAACAAATAACTAATTAAAACAATAACAAATTTATTAACAAATTAAAAGTGAGCAAATGACATGAAGAGACACTTTTGAAAACACAGTGGCCAACAAACATGTTTAAAAATGCTCAAACTAATTACAAGAGAAATGCAAAAGAAAACCACCATGAGCTATCTTACACGATTATTGAATGGCTATTATTAAAAAGTCAAAAAATAACATGCTAGCAAGGATGTGGAGGAAAGGAAACATATATACAGTGTTGGTAGGAATGTAAATTAGTTCAACTCTTATGAAAAAATAGTATGGAGATTTCTCAAAGAACTTAAAATAGAACTGTCTTTAACCTAAGCAATCCCATTACTGCATATGTACCCAAATGAAAAGAAATTATTTTATCAAAAAGATATCTGCATTCTGCATTCATATGTTTATTGTAGCACTATTCACAATAACAAACTCATGGAATCAAGCTAAGTGTCCATCATGAGATGATTGGATAAAGAAAATGTGCTATGTAGGTTCCAGGCAAGATGGCTGAATAGGAACAGCTCTGGTCTGTAGCTCCCAGTAAGACCAATGCAGAAAGCAGGTGATTTCTGCATTTCCAACTGAGGAGTTTTTTTTTTTTTTTGTACCCCAGTGGCACCTGGAACACTAGTGAGACATAACCATTCACTCCCCTGGAATAGGGGTAAAGTCAGGGAACCAAGCAATCTTGTTCAGTGGGTCCTGCCCCCAGAGAGCCCAGCAAGTTAAGATCTACTGGTTGGAAATTCTGGCTGCCAGTACAGCCGTCTGAAGTTGACCTGGGACACTACAGCATAGTGAGGAGAGGGGCATCCACTACTGAGATTTGATTAGGCGATTTTCCCCTCACAGTGTAAACAAAGCCCCAGGGAACATGAACTGGGCAGAGCTGCTATAGCCAGACTGCCTCTCTAGATTCCTCCTCTCTGGGCAGAGCATCTCTGAAAGAAAAGCAGCAGCTCCAGACAGAAGCCTATAAATAAAACTCCCATCTCCCTGGGAAAAAGGACCAGGGAAAGAGGTGCTGTGGGCACAGCTTCAGCAGACTTATGAGCTCCTGTCTGCTGGCTCTGAAGAGAACAAGCAGATCTCCCAGTACAGCACTTGAGCTCTACTAAGGGACACACTGCCTCCTCAAGTATGTTCCTGACCCCTGTACCTCCTAAGTGAGAGATATCTCCCAGCAGGGGTCAACAGACACCTCATACAGGAGAGCTCTGGCTGGCCTCTGGTGGGTGCCCCTCTGATATGAAGCTTCCAGAAAAAGGAGCAGGCAGCAATCTTTGCTGTTCTGCAGCCTCCACTGGTTACACCCAGGCAAACAGGGTCTAGAGTGGACCTCCAGCAAACTTTGGCAGACCTGCAGAAGAATGCCTGACTGTTAGAAGGAAAACTAACAACAGAAAGCATCAACACCAGCATCAACAAAAAGGAGGCCCATGCAAAAACACCATACAAAGGTCCTTAGCATCAAAGGTCAAAGGTAGATAAACCCACGAAGATGAGGAAAAACCAGCACAAAAATGCTGAAAATTCCAAAAACCAGAATGTCTCTTCTCCTCCAAAGGATCACAACTCCTCTCCAACAAGGGAACAAAACTGTATGGAGAATGAGTGTGATGAATTGACAGAAGTAGGCTTCAGAAGGTGGATAATAACAAACTCCTCCAAGCTGAAGGAACATGTTCTAACCAAATGCAAGGAAGCTAAGAACATTGATAAAAGGTTACAGGAACTGCTAACTAGAATAGCCAGTTTAGAGAAGAATGCAAATGACCTGACGGAGCTGAAAAACAGTGTGAGAACTTGATGAAGCGTACAGAGTATCAATAGCTGAATCGATCGAGCAGAAGAAAAGATATCAGAGATCGAAAATCAGCTTAATGAAATAAAGTATGAAGACAAGCTTAGAGAAAAACGAATGAAAAGAAACAAACAAAGCCTCCAAGCAATATGGGACTATGTGAAAAAACCAAACATATGTTTGATTGGTGTATCTGAAAGTGACAAGGAGAATGGAACCAAGATGGAAAACACACTTCAGGATATCCCCCAGAAGAACTTTCCCAACCCAGCAAGACATGCTAACATTCAAATTCAGGAAGTACAGAGAACACCACTAAGATACTCCTCAAAAAGAGCAACCCCAAGACACATTATTTTCAGATTCACCATGGTTGAAACAGAGGAACAAAACGATAAGGGCAACCAGAGTGAAAGGTCAGGTTACCCACAAAGGGAAGCCCATCAGACTAAGAGCAAATCTCTCTGTAGAAACCCTACAAGCCAGAAAAGAGTGGGGACCACATTCAAAATTCTTAAAGAAGAATTTTCAACCCAGAATTTTATATCCAGCCAAACTAAGCTTCATACATAAAGGAGAAATAAAATCCTTTACAGACAAGAAAATGCTGAGGGATTTTGTCACAGCAAGCCTGTCTTACAAGAGCTCCTAAAAGAAGCACTAAATATAGAAAAGAAAAACTGGTACCAACCACTGCAAAAACCTGGCAAAACATAAAGACAAATGACACTGTGAAGAAACTACATCAACTAATGTGCAAAATAACCAGGTAGCATCGTGATGAGAGGATCAATTCACACATAACAATATTAACCTTAAATATAAATGGGCTAAATGTCCCCATTAAAAGACACAGACTGGCAAATTGGATAAAGTGTCAAGACCAATCAGTGTTGCTATATTCAGGAGACCAATCTCACCTGCAAAGACACACATAGGCTTAAAATAAAGGGATGGGGGAATATTTACAAAGCAAATGGAAAGAAGAAAAAGCAGGGTTTGCAATCCTAGTCTTTGATGAAACAGACTTTAAACCAAGAAAGATCAAAAAAGACAAAGAAGGGCATTACATAACGGTAAAGGGATCAGTGCAACAAGAAGAGCTAACTATCCTAAATATATATGCACCCAACACAAGAGCACCAACATTCATAAAGCAAGTTCTTTAGAGACCTACAAAGAGACTTAGACTCCCATACAATAATAGTGGGAAACCTTAACACCCCATTGCCAATATTAGACGGATCAATGAGACAACATACATCCTCCCAAGACTAAACCAGGAAGAAGTCAAATCCCTGAATAGACCAGAAAATTAACAAGAATACTCAGGACTTGAACTCAGCTCCAGACCAAGCAGACCTAATAGACATCTACAGAACTCTCCACCCCAAATAAAGAATATACATTCTTCTCAGCACCACATAGTACTTATTCTAAAATTGACCACATCTTTAGAAGTAAAACACTCCTCAGCAAATGTAAAGGAATGAAAATCATAACAAACAGCCTCTTGGGCCACAATGCAATCTAATTAGAACTCAGGATTAAGAAACTCAGTTAAAACTGCACAACTACATGGAAACTGAACAACCTGCTCCTGAATGACTACTGGGTAAATAATAAAAATAAGGCAGAAATAAGTAAATTCTTTGAAACCGATGAGAACAAAAACACAATGTTTCAGAATTTCTGGGACACAGCTAAAGCAGTGATTAATGGGAAATTTATAGCCCTAAATGTCCACAGGAGAAAGTGGGAAAGACCTAAAATCAATAGCCTAACATCACAAGTAAAAGAACTAGAAAAACAAGATAAACAAATTCAAAACCTAGCATTCAAAACCTAGCAGAAATAACTAAAATCAGAGCAGAAATGAAGGAGATAGACACACGGAAAATCCTTAAAAACAAAATCAATGAATCCAGGGGGGCCATTGAATTATTTGAAAAGATAAACAAAATAGATAGACTGTTAGCTAGACTAATAAAGAAGAAAAGAGAGAAGAATCAAACAGACACAACGAAAAATGATAAAGAGGATATTACCACTGATCCCACAGAAATACAAACTACCATCAGAGAATACTATAAACACTTTTAAGCAAAGAAACTAGAACATCTAAAAGAAATGGATAAATTCCGGGACACATACATCCTCCCAAAACTAAACCAGGAAGAAGTCGAATCTCTGAATAGACTAATAACAAGTTCTGAAATTGAGGCAGTAATTAATATCCTATCAACCAAAAAAATCCCAGGACCAGATGGATTCACAGCCAAATTCTAACAGAGGTACAAAGAGGAGCTGGTATCATTCCTTCTGAAACTATTCCAAATAACAGAAAAAGAGGGACTCTTCCCTAATTCATTTTATGAGGTCAGTATCATCCTGAGGCCAAAATCTGGCAGAGACACAACAAAAAAAGAAAATTTCAAGCCCATATCCCTGATGAATTTCAATGCAAAAATCCTCAATAAAATACTGGCAAACAGAATCCAGTAGCATATCAAAAAGCCTATCCACCATGACCAAGTTGGCTTCATCCCTGGCATGCAAGACTGGTTCAACATATGCAAATCAATAAACATAATCCATCACATAAACAGAATCCACAACTAAAACCATAGGTTTATCTCAATAGATGCAGAAAAGGCCTTCAATAAAATTCAAAACCATTCATGCTAAAAACTCAATAAACTAGGTAATGATGGACTATATCTCAAAATAATAAGAGCTATTTATGATGAACCCACAGCAATATCATACTGAATGGGCAAAAGCTGGAAGCATTCCCTTTGAAAACCAACACAAAACAAGGAAGCCCTCTCTCACCTCTCCTATTCAACACAGTATTCGAAGTTCTGGCCAGGGCAATCAGGAAAGAGAAAGAAATAAAGTGTATTCAAATAGGAAGAGAGGAAGTCAAATTGTCTCTGTTTGCAGATGACATGATTGTACATTTAGAAAACCCCATCATTTCACCCCAAAAACTACTTAAGTTGATAAGAAACTTCAGTAAATCTCAGGGTACAAAATCAATGTGTAAAAATCACAATCATTCCTAAACACAAATAATAGACAAACTGAGAACCAAATCAGGAGTGAACTCCCATTCACAATTGCTACAGAGAGAATAAAATATCTAGGTATACAACTTGCAAGGAACATGAAGGACCTCTTCAAGAACTACAAACTACTGCTCAAGGATATAAGATCAGACACAAACAGATGGAAAAACATTCCATGCTCATGGACAGGAAGAATCAATATCATGAAAATGGCCATACTGCCCAAAGTAATTTAAGGATTCAATGCTATCCCCATTAAACTACCATTGACTTTCTTCACCGAATTAGAAAAACTGCTTTAAATTTCATATGGAACCAAAAAAAGAGCCAGTAAAGCAAAAACAATCCTAAGCAAAAAGGACAAAGCTAGAGGCATCCCTCTACCTGACTTCAAACTATACTACAAGGCTACAATAACCAAAATAGCATGGTACTGGTACCAAAACAGAGACATAGACCAATGGAACAGAACAGAGGCCTCAGAAATAACACCACAAATCTACCACCATCTGACCTTTGACAAACCTGACAAAAACAAGCAATGGGGAAATGATTCCCTATTTAATAAATGGTGTTGGGAAAACTGGCTAGCCATATGCAGAAAACTGAAACTGGACCCCTTCCTTACACAAAAATTAACTCAAGATGGATTAAAGATTTAAATGTAAGACCTAAAATTATGAAAACCCTAGAAGAAAACCTAGGCAATACCATTCAAGACACAGGCATGGGCAAAGACTTCATGACTAAAACACCAAAAGCAATAGCAACAAAAGCCCAAATTGACAAATGGAATCCAGTTAAACTAAAGAGCTTGTACACAGCAAAAGAAACTATCATTAGAGAGAACAGGCAACATACAGAATGGGAGAAAAGTTTTGCAATGTATCCTCTGACAAAGGGCTAATATCCAGAATCTACAAAGAACTTAAACAAACTTACAAGAAAAAAAGAAAGAACCCCATCAAAAAGTGGGCAAAGGATATGAACAGACACTACTCTAAAGAAGACATTTGTGCAGCCAACAAAAGCTCATCATCACTGGTCATTAGAGAAATGCAATCAAAACCACATTGAGGTACCATCTCATGCCAGTTAGAATGCTGATCATTAAAAAGTCAGGAAACGATAGATACTGAAGAGGATGTGGAGACATAGGAACACTTTTACACTGTTGGTGGGAGTGTAAATTAGTTCAATCATTGTGGAAGACAGTCTAGCGATTCCTCAAGGATCTAGAATCAGAAATGCTATTTGACCCAGCAATCCCATTACTGGGTATGTACCCAAAGGATTACAAATCATTCTCCTATAAAAATACATATACATGTATGTTTATTGCAGCACTATTCACAATAGCAAAGACTTGGAACCAACCGAAATGCCCATCAATGATAGATTGGATGAAGAAAATGTGGCATATACACCATGAAATACTATGCAGCCATAAATGAGAATGAATTTATGTCACTTGCAGGGGCATGAATGAAGCTAGAACCCATCATTCTCAGCAAATTAAGACAGGAACAGAAAACCAAACACCACAGTTCTCACTCATAAGTGGAAATTGAACAATGAGAACATATAGACACAGGGAGGGGAACATCACACACTGGGGCTTGTTGGGTTCCAGAGCAAGGGGAGAAATAGCATTAAGAGAAATACCTAATGTAGATGATGGGCTGGTGTGTGCAGCAAACCATGATGGCACATTTATACCTATGTAACAAATCTGCACATTCTGCACATGTATCCCAGAATGTAAAGTATAACAAAATTAAAAAAAAGAAAAATGGCAGATAAAAACAAAAAATGCCTTTTTTAATAGGAAGATTTTAATGTATATAGATAAATTTTATGATTTTATTGAACATCTAAAAAAGTGGTATATATACACCATGGAATACTATGCAGCCATAAAAAGGAATGAAATCAAGTCCTTCACAGCAATATCGGTAGAGCTGGAGACCATTCATTATCCTGAGTGAAATAACTCAGAAACAGTAGATCAAATACTGCATGTTCTTACTTATAAGTAGGAGCTAAAAATGGGTACACATTTGCACAAAGATGGAAATAATAGACAATGGGGACTCCAAAAACGGGAAGGTTGGAAGAGAGGTAAGTGTTGAAAAATTACATGTTGTGTACAATGTTCGCTATTTGGGTGATGGGTTCACTAGCAGCCAAAACCTCATCATTAGGCAATATATCCATGTAACAAACCTGTGCATGTACCCCCTAAATCTAACATTTTTAATAGAGTCATCTGTCAGAATTCTATTGGCATAGCTTTATTTTATCAAGGTATCTCAGATATAAAGTTTTAAAAGCTGATACAATTTTCTTGAGGAAGTAGAAATCCATTTTCCCAAAAGCATTTGACCTTACATTGATTGTCCCATTTAAGGTAGCACCTGATAAAGGGTAATACAGTTTGCCACAGAAAAGTAGTGCTTCTGTTTATCTAACATTTAGAATCAGAAAATCTCTGTGGATAATATTCTATTTTACTTTCATTCTCTCTGTAAAATATTATAACCCCAAATACTTTTAAATGTCTGTTTTGAAATGCAAATGAAAACATGCCCTTGGCTAGTATTGTTTTATAAAATGTCTATTGTTCATAGGACACAAAAGAGTTCTAAGTCACAAACAGTTTATTATATGTCATAAATTTAGTTGAAGTATCAAAGTTGCTTAAAGCATTGTCACGTGCATCATCCAAATGCTCCTTCCTTTCATCCTTTCTGAACTCTTTATAGACTGTCATCAAAGTGCTTAGGCCTGGCACGGTTGCTCATGTCTGTAATCCTAGCACTTTGGGCGGCCGAAGTGGGAGAATCTCTTGAGTCCAGAATTTCAAGACCAGCCGGGGCCACATGGTGAGACCTCATCTCTACTAAAAATTAAAAAAATTAAAAAATAAAAAATTAGCTGGGCATGGTGGCACATGCCTGTAGTCTTAGCTACTAGGAGACTGAGGTTGCAGGATCATTTAAACCAGGGAGGCAGAGGTTGCCAGGGTCTTGGGGGACTAGTGTGTCCCCCAAGCTGGAGTGCAATAAAGATAAGATTACTCTATTACGCTCCAGCTTGGGGACTACAGTGAGACCCTGTCTCAAAGAAATAAAATAAAATAAAGAACTCATACTACATATCTAATATTAGTCTCCACAACTGGTGCATGAGCTTCCTGAAGTCAGAGATTCTATCTCTTCTGCCTCTGTATCCCCAGTGTCTATCTGGCATGTCTTCAACTAATAGGTGCTAAATAGTCATGCACGAATGGATGAGTAGATGGATAGATGGGTGAATGAAAGAAAAACCAATATTTAAATGTTAAGGTAATTTTGGCTCACACTTTTCTCTCTAAATATGGGTACATAAAATTCTTAAGTAACTAAAATTAAAATTTATTTTTTGTCAATAGGTGTACATTACCTAAAATTATTTACCTTATTACCGAAACAAAGTATTAACTGGATCTTAATTTGGTAAGAACTAAATTTTGTTATTAATCTCAAAGTGCACATAAAGGTAACCTTAAATCAACTGTGAACAGAAAGCAGAGACCGAACTTCAGTAATTCACCTTCTCCTTCAAAGTAGAAGCTGGGGTGAGAATCAAGACTGCTGGGTGGAAAATTCCATGGAAAACATCTGCCAGTAGCATTTCAAAGAGTGAAGAAGAGACTTATTGTGAGTGCTATTGTCAAAACCCCCAAAACACGTCAATGAAGTGCTATTTATTTTTTTTCTATAGTCAATAGATCAAAAGCCTGAGGAGCAGTGTGATCTGCTCTTTGTAAGGAGAAAAGGTCTATCCAGAGAAATGGAGAGCACATCTGGAAATATCTGTCTACGGAGCTGCTTGAAAAAATCACCATGTAGCAGCAATCGGAGAAACATCTGTGCAGTATGCAGCAAATCAGCCTAGGAAGGAAGCTGCTGGGAAGAGAACCTGATAATCAAGACAAAGACCAGGGTGCAGACAGGCACCCCTTGAATGACAAAGCTTCCCAGATTGCATTTTTAACCACATGTAATCAATAAGAACTATTTTCTCTTTCAAAGTATTTATATTAGCAGCACCTGCTCCAGGCGTAGCAGGGCAAAGGCAGAACACCACATCTTAGGGTGATTACTCAAGGAGACTTCTAAATGTCACTGAAGAGCAGAACCTGCATGTTACATGTTCATTGCAAAGTTCTAAATATTAATTATTTTTAAATCATGGATTAAAAAAGCTCATAAGCACGGATTTTAACCCAACGTACCTTAAACATGGTTTTCTTATATAACTTATGTACATGAGCTTTTAATCCAAAGTAGTTTGAAGAAAATTTTCTATCACAACTAACACCAGTTCAGCAATTTGTTTTTAAACATGGTTTTGTTTTGTTACAGGTTAGTTAGTGTCATCACACTAGTTTTAAAAAATAAATGTGCAAATGAATATTCAGTTGTATACTCTTTAAAAGACAAATTCGCTAGATTATTGCTCATACTCTCAATATGACAGCTCTATCTTTTTTGGTAAATTAACTAACTTTGCTTGTTAACTAAAATATAAATGAAAGTCCTCATTTCCATCAACAATTTTAAAATACTGCACTGCTGTGAAATGAGATTAAAAGCATGCTTAATGTTCTTGTTATCAAATTTGGCTGGTAAACATGCTGTTCCCAATATTGGTGTTAATTAACAAGTTGTCACTTTACATTAAGCTGGAATTGTCTAATGCTTTCACTACATTTTGAGGCTCTGTTTACACTACAAAGTGCAACATGGAGAAAATCATTTAGATATTTCAGAACAAAAAAAAATCCTGTTGAAGAAAACACTAGGGAATCTTTTTAGAATCAACCACCTTGGCATTCCCTATTAAATCATATCACTAGAATATTCCTCAATTCTTTTCATTTTACTTAGTTCATGTTGCTAGAAGTTAAAAAGGAAAAAAACCAATTACTTTAACTATCAAGATAGGCTCCAAATAGAATATCTCACACCTATAATATACAAATTATTTGTATACCTTCATTCATTTAATCCTTTCACGTTCCTATACAGACAGTCCCTGACTTACAATTGTTTGACTTAAGATTCTTTGATGTTATGATAGTATGAAAGCCATAGGCATTCAGTGGAAACAATACTTTGAGTACCTATACATCCATTCTGTTTTTCATTTTCAGCACAGTATTTTTTCAGTAAATTACATGAGATATTCAGTACTTTATTATAAAATAAGCTTTGTGTTACATTATTTTGCTCTAATGTAGGTTAATATGTGTTCTGAGTACAGTTCAGGTAGGTTGGTCTAAGTTTTGATGTTTGGTAAGTTAGGTGTATTAAATACATTTTGTATGTAATTGTATTTATCATTTTAAGAACAGTCTGTTGGAATTTGTCCTATCATAAATCAAGGAGCATCTTCACTAAGGTTTTATTAATCTTATTTTATAAATGACAAATTGAAGTTCAGAAGAGTGATTTTAACTTGACTTGAGTTATGTAACTTATAAGTGGCAGAGCTAATCCTTGAAACCAAGTCTTCTAGTTTTAAATCTAGTAATAATACTTTTTTCTAAATACTTTTAGAATCTGAAAAAAGCTCTCAAAGATAGGATAAGAAAGACTCACAATTATACAGTCTCCGTGTATAAACTACATATAATACAGAGTATATATATATATGTATATATATATATACACACACATACACAGATTATATGTGTGTTTATATAATATGTATATATCTGCACATTTCTAAGTATATAGTAAATTATTTATGTATTATCTAAATGAATTTTGCCAAAATCCTGTGTGGTAGGTATTATTTTCTCCATTTACTCAGTGAGTCCCAGAGAGGATGAGTAACTTACCTAAGGGGACATGAGTGATGAGTGGCAGAGCTTGTATTCAAATGACAGCCTGAAAGACTGTTGAGACCCTCACAAGGCTACGGTCCACACATAGGCATTATCAGTACTACCCGGGAACTTGGAAGACACAGACTGTCAGACCTCATCCTCAACCTAATGGGCATTTTTAACAAGAGTCCCAGAAGATTCATAAGCATACAAATGTTACATGTTACATGTTCACATTAACACTGCTACACACCACATTAGTCTGATATCAAAATTTAATCTATCAAAGTGCATAGAGGAACACCAAGTAGTTTACCGTATTTATATGTGTCCACCCCTACTAAAACTATAAGATCCTTAAGGGCAAAGTCTCAAACTGTTCCCAGAATGTGGCATATGGCCTTGTGCTAGTAGCTGCCTGAGAGATGTTTACATCTGGTTAGTTGCATAGGTAAAACAAGTATTTGGAAAACATTCGTATATAAATGTTTGTTTTATTTTTTGATGTGTCAGAGGCTGTTAAATGGTCAATTATGTTAATTCCATTTTATGATAAAATGCATTATACAACAATCTCAATAAAATGTGTGTGTGTGTGTGTGTGTGTGTGTGTGTGTGTGTCAAACTGTCACCTGGGATGCAGCACAGTGGTGCCATCTCAGCTCACTGCAACCTCTTCTTCCCCAGTTCAAGTGCTTCTTCTACCTCAGCTTCCTGAGTAGTTGGGATTACAGGCACCTGCCACCATACCCGGCTAATTTTTGTATTTTTAGTAGAGACAGGATTTCACCATGTTGGCCAGGCTGATCTCGAACTCCTGACCTCAAGTGATTACCCACCTCAGCCTCCATAAATGCTGGGATTACAGGCATAAGCCACCACGCCCAGCTGGGTATCTTTAAATTGGAATTGCTTCATATGTTTTGGTAGATAGCATTTATGGTGGGAACTATAGAGTTGCTGAAGTATATGGCATTTGCAGGCTGCTGTTTAATCACAGTGGAGAGGAGGGAATTTATTAAGACTGGCTCAAAATTGCTTTGGAAAGATACAGAGCTACAAAGCTGAAGGAAGGAGGTGCACTGCCAAGGGAAGGTGTGACGGTTGTGCAGCTTAATTTAGTGATGGGGAAGCAGAGGCTACATGACAGAGGGGCCAGCAGAATAAGAGAGAGATGGAAACTAGGGCTGTGGAAAGCTTTGGAAAATATCCTAAGAAAAGGAAGAACAAGATGGGTGGGAAACAGGAAACATGATTTTGTGATTCAACATTTCAACTTAAGAAACATTCATTGAATAATTTCATGTTGAGGGTTAAAAAATGGAGAAAAAAACCAATGTCTAGTAAATGCTTACCATTCTAGAAACAATGCAAAGCATTTTCATATATTAACTTGTTTAAATTTTACAGTGATATAGAGAGGTTTCTATTTTTCAGAGGTGGTAGTAGAGACATGAAGAGTTGAAGAAATTTGTCTAAACCCAAATTAAACTTCTACTGATCTCACTGTTCCAATCTGGCTAAGAACTGGATTTTTCCACTGGACTTTTAAACATATAAATACATGAGCTCATATTCTATAAATTTCAGTAGTATCTATATATTTGTCTAAAATTCCACAAATGTTTGTGATGAACAAAGTAGAGAAACATTGCTTTATACAATACTTCTTCTGACCTATTACGTACAAACTACTGTACTGGAAGAAATAGGAAAGAATACAATGAATCAGATAAACATCCTGTCCTCAAAGAGCATCCAGTCTGTTTGGTCAGATAAGTCAGGTACAACTATAACACAATATATGGGGAAATTACTAGGTAACATATTTGAAATCCCATGCAAAAGTTTGGTATTGGTGAAAGCTCAGACAAATAGATGAATGGAACAGAATAAACATCTCAGAAACAGACCCCCCACAAATACAGTGAACTGATACACGACAAAAAAGCAGAGACAATTCAGTGGAGGAAACACAGTCTTTACACCAAATGGTGCTAAAATATTCACATTTTTTAAAAATGAACTTAGCATAGGTTTTATCTTTCACAAAAATTGGCTCAAAATGGATCATAGGCCTAGATATAAGGCTCCAAACTCTAAAAACTTATAGGCTATAGCATAAGATATTAACTGACATTAAGTTTGGTAATGACTACTTACATACAACAATAAAAGCATGATCTCTGAAAGAAAAACTTAATACATTGAACTTTATTAACATTAAAAAGATCTGCTCCACAAAAGACCCTATTAAAAAAGCGAAAAGTCACGGCACTGACTGGAAGACAATATTTGCAAAACACTTCTCTGATAAAGAGCTAGTATCCAAAATATATGAAGAACTCTCAAAACTCTTCAATAAAACAAGTAACCCATTTTAAAATTGGGTAAAAGATATGAACAGACACCTCGTAAATGAAGAAAAAACAATGGCAAGTGAGATCCTGAAAAGATGCTTCATGTCATATATCATGAGGGAAATGCAGATGAAAACAACATGAAACACCACACTACACATCTGTTAGAATAGCCAAAACACAACGCTGATGACAAATGCTGACGGTGTGCAAAAGCAACTCTCATTAATTGCTTGTGGGAGAGCAAAATGGTATAGTTACTTTGGAAGACTATTTGGTCATTTCTTAAAAAAATAAACATACTCTTACCATACTGTCAATTGAAACCCTAAGTATTTACCTAAATGAGTTGGAAACTTATGCCCATGCAAATTTTTGTAACAGCATTATTATGATTGGCAAAAGCTGGAAGCAACCAAGACGTCTTTCTATAGGTAAATGGATAAACAGCTGCAGTATATCCATACGATAGGATATCATTCGGCAACAAAAAGAAAAATCTATCAAACCATGAGAAAACATGCATAAAAACTTAAATGCATATTGCTAGCTAAGTGAAAGAAAGAAGCAAGTCTTAAAAAACTACATTCCGTATGATTCCAACCATGATATTCTGCAAGAGACAAAACTAGAAATAAAAAAGTCTAGTGCTTGTGAGGGAAACTAGAGACAAAAAAGTCCAATGCTTGTGAGGAGGTTATGGGGAGAGAGAGTGAGGAAGGGAAGAATGAGTGGAGCACAGGAGATTTTGAGGGAAGTGAAAGCATTCTACCTGACCCTGTAACGATGCACATATGACATTATGCATTGTCAAAATCTGTAAAACTATATAGTACAAAGAATGCACCCTAATGTAAACTATGCACTTTAGTTAATATAAAGTGCCAATATTAGTTCATCAGTTGTAACAAATATGCCACCGTAATGCAAGATGTTAATAAAAAAGGAAACTGTATGTGGAGAAAGAGAAAGAGGGAGTGTACGGCAACTCCGTACTTTCTGCTCAACTTTTCTGTAAACCAAAGACTGTTCTAAAAAATAGTATATTCATAACTTTTTAAATGTCATGTGAGTTCAGAGGGGGAAAAACTGCTTCCAGTCAGAATAATCAGGGAAAATGAAACTACTTGGAAAAGATGGCATTCCAAATATACTTTGACAGATGGTTAGGATTTGGATAATATGATATCCTATGTAGAGTAAGGACATCCAGATAGACAAAAGACAGAGGTAACATTCTCAACACAATAGTTAAGCAAATGTGCAGATCAGCTCATCTGTGACCCATGTGTGCATTGTATACCAGTAGTATTTACTTCTTAACATGTGTGAAACTAAGTTTTCTTATAAGTAGAAATAATTATATATTGCAAGGTGTAAAATTAAATTACATAATAAGGATAAGCATATAATATAGTAGCGTAAATATATAATAATCCTAGAAAAAATAGTCTCATAACTATTTCTATTATTAATAGGAATGCCTTCAGTGAGTATAGGTTGCAATGGATACTGCAATAGTAAAGTGGATTTGGTAGGATTGAAAAGACAGTAGAAAAAATGGTTGATAACATTTTGTAAGAATAACTCAAAGCGAATCTAAATGCAAGCTAAAGACTTTGGACAATATTCTATTTTTAAGAAGGAGACTGGAGAAGAATCAGTGCTTTGGTCAAATGTGCTCACATTTGTAACATGGCTAGTACTGCGGCCATCACACCATAAATGTTAAAGATGGCAAAATGTTAAGGAAGCCACAAAGAAGAGAATACCAATGAGGTGAGGATTTTCAACACTCTCATATACTACAAAGGTGCTGGGGAATTTGAAGAGGTGTTCAAAGGCATTGGATCTACGAACGGTAGGAGAATTTCAGGAGGACCGTTTCCACAAAGCAGTTGGAGCAACAGATAAAGGCATAGTTTTTTAAAGGTTGTAGTAAGGAACTGAAAAAGGCAGTGGAAACGACTTTCTTTTTTCTTTTTTTCTTCTTTTCTTTTTTTCTGAGACAGAGTCTCACTTTGTGGCCCAGGCTGGAGTGCAGTGGTGTGATCTTGGCTCACTGCAACCTCCGCCCTCCTCAGCTTCCATAGTAGCTGGGACTACAGGCACATGCCACCACACCCAGCTAATTTTTTGTATTTTTAGTAGTAGAGATGGTGTTTCACGATGTTAGCCAAGCTGGTCTTGATCTGACCTTGTCATCAGCCCGCCTGGGCCTCCCAGAGTGCTGGGATTACAGGCGTGAGCCACTGCACCCGGCCAGAAACAACTCTTTATCTCAAAGTTTGGTTTACACACAAAAAAAGGAGACACCTAGGAATATAACTCAGGGGCGTTGCAAAATGTTATTCCTGGATGGAAGAAGACTTGAAAAGTATAGAATTACTTGATAATACCAAAGAAGCAAAAGAAATAATATATAGAGGGAAGAGAATAAAAGCATGTGTGGTGGATAGATAATAAGAAGGGGTAGATGAAATTAACTTTGAAGGGAAGAATTATTTTTTCTCTAAGAAAGAAAGAAAGATGAGAGAGTAATTTTTAAAAAAAAACAAATTTTGAAGCAGACAGGATAGAAGTTGAAGCACCTCATTCATTTACAAATATTTTTATGCATATGCATCTAAACGTCAACCACCGGGCTAGAGAACAGTACAGCAAGATCAGAAGCATAAGAAGTCTACACTGCCAGGACAGCGCAGTAAATTCTGTGATAAATATGGGAGTGAAGTGTCATAGCAATCAGGAGAGAATCCACATATAAGACAAAATTTCAGTGATGTCTTTGAAGCACATGCAACCAGATGGAGAAGTGAAGGAAAGGCATTCCAGGCAAGAGAGACAGAAGGTGCAAATCTAGAGCATTGTGAACAGAACAGCTTATGTCTGATGGTGGTTTGTAGGTAAATTCTTGATTGCTGGCTTCTATAGCAACTGACAGGGAATTTTTCTTTCTCCAATCCAATTTGTGCAAGCAGTATAGGCCATCTCCAGAGGTGACCTTTCCCTAGTTAAAATTCTATTCCTTAAACCTCCCACCTCTTACTTTTTCTCCCAGTAAAAGATGGTCATTTTACCAGTCTATGAATGCATACAACCAACAACCTGATGATCACTAAGCCAATGCTCTCTTTGTGTTTGTCTATACTTATTAATGGTAACACTGTCTTCCCCACACCCACTTTGGAATTTTTCATTTCTTCATTGACCTATCTATTTATTAGTACTAAATACTTGAGATTACTTCTTAAGTTTTTCATGTTTTTTCTTATTTTCAAATTCCCATTGCCTTGCTTTTAATGTAAGTCATCATTAGATTATGCCTAAATTATTACAACAACCTTCGTAGACTCTGCCTATAGTCCTTTACTTTTCAAGCCCGATCTTGTACCTTACCACCAGATTCATTTTATTAAACATCACATTCCCCAGGCAATCTTCAGTCAACAGTCCAGTGACCACCTGCTACTTAAGATGAAGGCTTTAGCAACAAATTTCATTTTTTTCACAATCTAATGAGTATTTACTCTTTGCCACTTAACTTCTGCCCAACACTGAATGTTGGCAAAAATTGGAGTAACCATAGGTCTCATGCATTTTTAATGGAAATTGAAAAAAGATGTAAAAACTTATCATAAAACTGAATACATATTTACGTTAGGACCGAAAAAATTTCACTACTAGGTATTTTTCTGAGGAAAAGAAAGTGTATACAGGAATATTTGTAGCACCTGTTATTTATAATAGCCTCAAACTCAAAACAATGCAGGTGTTTATTAATAGACAAATAAACAGTACTATATTCATGCAATGGAATCTTACCCATAAAAAGGAACAAACTACTGATAAAACAAAATAAATAAATTCCAAAAACAAAATACTAAATTAAAAATAATAACATAAATGAAATTCTTTTTATGTGAAGTCCTAAAGAAAGCAAACTAATCTATGGCTGAAAAGTTTCAGAACATTTGCTGCCTCTGAAATGGCAATTACAAAAAATAACTGATAAGAAAAAAAAAGATAAAATTGGGGAATGTTACCTTTTTTTATGAAGGTTTATTTTATAAATGTATATGAAGTTGTCAGACTCATTGAATGATACATTTAAGATTTGCTTATTTATTATATATAACTTTTACTTACAAAAATATAACTAGACAACTATTTTACCCATTGATATACAGGATGAAGTATTTAGGGGTGAAGTATACTGATGTCCGCAACTTACTTTGAAATGAATTATAATTAAGGTGGATTGGCTTATAGAAAGAGGGACAGATAGATATGTGATAAGCAAATATACTAAAATGTTACTGGTAGAATTAAGGTAGTGGGATATGAATGTTTGCATACAGTTCTTTCATTTTCCTGAGTATTTAAACAGTTTTATACTAAAATGTTGGGAGAGGGAACCTCACTTCCCATTACTTACTCCTATATACCCTCTGCTCTAACTAATGTGTCCATGTCTATTTGAATATCCTCATTGTTTGTCATCTCTGTGCCTTTAACCTATAAATACTACCCTTCATTTTCAGTTATACTCAAACCCGACCTTATCCAAGCCATACACTGATCACTTCCAAAAAACAAAACTTCTGATGACTAATTTCATTTAAAACCATATCTCTTGAAATGAAGCTTAATTAACTTAATGCTTTTCACTTGTATTTAATCTTACACTATCACATGAAGCATTCTTTTAATTATACATTTAATTCTAGCACAGCGAGATAGCTTAGGATAGGCGTGAAGACAAATCATCTAGATTTTAATTCTAGCTTCATAATTTACTCAATTTACTAGCCTTGGGTTTCACACTTCTTACCTAGAAAACAACTACCTTCCTTAGATGACTATTCTGAGGAATAAATGCATTAATTTGTGTTAATATTTTGTTCCCTGCAAAGAGCCCAATAAATGTTAATAATCATTATCTTCATAGTATATAACTAGCACCTTACCTTGTATCTTAAATTCTGTAAGTTTCTTAACAGTAGAAGTTGTTTCTATGGGACATATGACTGTCCTATTACATTTTTTTCTATAAAAATGTGTCGTACTGCCAAACATAATCTCTAAGAAATTATTTCTTTAACGAAAGAATGAGGAAAATAAAAGCTTTAGTGTGTTTTACTAGTGTGCTGTGCTGTCTCTGACTTCCTTTTGCAGTAATATAGCTTTAACTGAACAATCTCACGTAAGCAGCACATAACAAAATTACTTACAAATGGAAGACTATGCTTTTTAATTTAATACATGCTTTTTCACTGTTGTTTTAGATGTAGATCTATGTTTGACTGCTTTTACAATCATAAAAGGAAATATTTGGTATGTATCGCTATACTGCCAGTATTTCTTTATGTACTAGGATGCAATTAGCCATTCACCTTCTAGAGCAGGGAGTTCTGGAGTTCCAGGGAGGCTGAACTGTGAAGGCCTGTAATACAGAACAGAATCAAGCAAACATGAGTTTTATGTCTTTGCTGTTTCTTTAGAAAAGTATTAAAACATTGCTGGAAGTTGTACTTTTATAAACTTCAAAAGCTAGGGGAAATCAAGTATTCTATAAGATCATGGTAAGACTAAGTCCCTTCATCACACCACAGTGATGACAACACAATCATATTTCTGGGATATAGAATTATGAAAAGCTTATGATTAACTAAGTGAGAAAACTAGCAAGTTGAACAGCAAGTTGGAGGTTCCTACCTTACCACAAAAGCAGATGGACCCTATGGAAATTATAAATAAGTGTAGTGCATGTTGGCAAATCTATCAGAACGACAAGTCTTGGTCTCAAGAACTTACACACATTTTTCAGAATTCCAGAACCACGGAGCAGTTCAAAATTGTAAGTGCTTATGTGTGAACAATCTTTTTTTTGCATGACATGATGAGAATTTAAAGCTCATGCACACATGGTTTTAAAATGTCGATAGCTACTCTGTACTATTCACTACCCAGCACTTTTAGAGGAGATTTGACATCTATAATTTTTGCAGAAGGCCTGACTGACCACAATTTAAAGAAAGCCCAATGTCTTCATTCTGTTTTGAGGCCAAGGCTAGGCTTTTTTTTCAGCCTGGCCTCTTGGAGAGAAGGTTCCCAGTCATGAAAAGACCTCTTAGAGGGGAGAGTATGGCCTGAGTTCAACCAAAATCTTTTAAGAGCTGGTGCCTCAAGGTTCACCAGCAGAGGGGCTATTGGACCGGGGTGTCAACCTTCAGAGTCTTTTACTTACTACCCTTTATTAAGAAGGCCTCTTGCACTAGGTCTTGATTCACATTGGTATTCTCCAGGTATTCATTTGCATGAGGGCTAGCAGAGCTTGTTGCTTATTAAAGCCAGAGGCCTTGCACAGCAAGGTAACATAGACTCCAGCATATATTTACAAATATCCTATTTTATTTAACAGCTAAATCTCTTAGTCTATTTTTCTTACCATTCTAGTAGCACCTAACTGCCTAACCCACTGAGAAATCTGCTTTCTAGGTCTACTTAGTAATTACAATGTCTGATAACAGCACTTGTCCTCAGAGTGGAGGACAATACCTGTAATACCAGCACCCTGGAAGATCAAGGCAGGCAGATAACTTGAGGTAAAGAGTTTGAGACCAGCCTGGCCAACATGGTGAAACCCATCTCCACTAAAAATACAAACCTAGCTGGGCATGGTGGTGGGCACCTATAGTCCCAGCTACTCAGGAGGCTAAGGCAGGAGAATCACTTGAACCCAGGAGATGGAGGTTGCAGTGAGCTGGGATCCTGCCACTGCACTCCAGCCTGGGAAACAGAGTAAGACTCCATTGCAGAAATAAAAAAGAAAGAATTGTTTTTCATGGTGGTGGTCTGGCTTCTCAAAAGCTTCTCTCTCTTATCCTCTGAGATTTAGAAAACTCTTACATATTTCAACCATAAGGAAATAGCTGATAATACCAATACTCTTCATAAATATGAACATACATAACTATGTATACAACTACCCACCCCCCTCCACACACACAGTAGATGTGCCTAAACCTAGCAACACTTGTCAGTGAGCAGCTTCAAGATACATAATACTAGATCCGAAAGCGGTGCATTTCCTGCTGTATTGGTTTTATATAAGAAAGTATCACAAAGTTGTTCACTTGAAACAACAGATATTTATTCTCTCACAATTCTGGGGGCCAAAAGCCCAACATCAGTATCACTGGGACAAAATCAAGACTTTAGCAGTGCTGTACCCACGCCCAAGGCTCTAGGAGACAATTGCCCCCTTTCCTCTTCCAATTTATGGTGGCTGCTGACATTTCTTGGCTTGTGGCTTCCTTGCTCCAATCTCTGTCTCTCTCTTCACGTTGTCTTTTCTGAGTGTGTATCCTCTTCTCTACTGTCTATGTCAAATCTCCCTCTACCACTGTCTTATAAGGACACATGTGACTGCATTTAGGTTCTACCATGATTATCCAGGATATTCTCTCTGTCTCAAAATCTTTAACACACTCACATCTACAGAGACTTTTTTCCTTCTAAGGTAACATTTATGAGTCCCAGGAATTAGGACTTGGCATCCTTGAGGGGTCATTATTCGGTTTACTGTGCATTCCATATATTTATCACTCTTACTAGAATTCTATTTGGATATGATCACATATTAAAGACCATACTAGTAAATCTCATTCACTATATACAGAAGAAGGAGTTAATCTGATAGATAAGTTTATTTCTGGTATTTTTTTTTTTTTCTGAGATGAGTCTCACTCTGTTGCCTAGGCTGGAGTGCAGTGGTGTGAGCTTGGCTCACTGTAGCTTCCGCCTCCTGGCTTCAAGCGATTCTCCTGCCTTAGCCTCCTGAGTAGCACCATGATGAATTTTGAGTAGAGACAGGGTTTCACCATGTAGGCCAGGTTGTTCTTGAACTCCTGACCTCAGGAGATCCACCCACCTCAGCCTTTCAAAGTGACCAAGTCTTTAAGGGCTGGTGCCTCAAGGTTCACCAACAGAGGGATTACAGACATGAGCCACCACACCCAGCCTATTTCTGGTAATTCTTAGAGAAAATAAAGAAGTAATCACACAAAAATTTCCAGAAACCAAAGGACAGCACTTCATTAGCTGTGGGAAAGTATCATGCTTTCTTTGTCTTAATCACGGGCATGCCAAGGTGCACTATAGAGAAGGGTATATAAAATATACCCAGTAAGGTAATTTTAGGATGATACTAAGAGAAAGCAGACCAGGAGGTAAGTCATAACAGCCTAGGAAAGCTAAGAGAACCCCTG
Source organism: Saimiri boliviensis (assembly GCF_048565385.1). Lineage (NCBI taxonomy): Eukaryota > Metazoa > Chordata > Mammalia > Primates > Cebidae > Saimiri > Saimiri boliviensis. The sequence continues at coordinate 42,649,299 of NC_133452.1, read as the reverse complement.
GGGGGCATCTGACTCAAAACAAATAATGAGAAAAGTTCATAAGCTTAGTGGCAAGACCGCCATTGCTGCTCTAGAAAGCTATGGGCTATGGACTTCATTTATTGTATTATTTTTATTTCTTGAGGTATCTGTGTTTTTCTCGACTTACTGTCCATTCATGCCTTCATTCAATTCTGTCCACATATATTTATTGAATTCCCAGTGTCTGCAAGGCATATTATGCAATGGGAATGACACCTTGAACAAAACAAGCCGAATCTCCATCCTTCCTTGAACTTAAAGTTTGAGGTGTAATTTCTGGGCATCATCTCTGTAATGAGAAACTAAGGGCCTGTGATTTTCCAGGACTATGTTATGAGGATGAGAGTAGCTCTAACATGTGCAAGACCTAAGCTGAATATGAAGCAAAAGAAAGCAGAGACAGAGCCCCTTGATCATCTGTGCCTCCCCACTTGGAAAGTCTCCTTCCAGGGCAAACATGGTGTTCCTAAATTTTGTTGCAATAAAGGAGTTAGAATTGCAATAGAGCAGTGCTCTTCAAAGTCCTCAGAGGAGCTAAAGAGAAACACTGTGATCCCTCTCATGTGCCTGTTTCTAACAAAGCAGCTCTGTTTTCATCTGTTTTACATCTTGAGCTTTTAAACAAAGGGTTCTGCAACAAGAACAATGAAGATTGAAAACTCCTGCTTTAGAGTAGCAGCCCCCACAGTGACCAAGAAACTTCTCCTGCAATGCCACATGTGTGGGAAACAATTCAAAATGCATGCACAGTGGATGGTGGGTCAGGTACCATCTTATATGAAGAATGGACTATTAAACTAATACTTAGCCAATGACAGCGACTGGTGTAGATGATGATAACCTGATTCTTTATGGTGTTTCATTTCTTCTTCATGTGACAGGAAAGATAACCAGGAAGGGAATGAAGGAAGGCAAACTGTTGTTTCTCACAATGCTTTTCATCCGTCAAGTGATAACTTTCCTACTCATGTTCTGAATGTCTCCTCTTTGGAAGCACTTTATGTCTTCATGAGTTTCTGAAGCTATGTCCGTGGGGATTGAAAACATGAGGGTGATTTAAAAAATTATATAAGTCGGGATAAAAAGAAAAAGAAATTGAGTTGAGATCTGAAAGTTTGATGAACAGATGAGTGCAACTCATATTTTTCAAACTATGCTAATCTTTGCATAGGGTAAGGTAATAACAACATAACCAACAGTACATTCGGGCTCTATCTCTGCCCAATCTGGTCTTCAGAAAATTCTCCCCAAATGGTTCTGAGTGTTCCTAGGTGGTATCTTGTTCTTTGACACCTAATACCAACAGGCCCTTTTATTCGGGCTCACAGCCACAATTTCTTCAGTAAACTTTGATGTTGAAAGTGGCAGCTATACCACTATGATGGTGAAGTAACTTCTAATGAACTGGCAAAGGGTGTCATCACTTCAACTAGCCTTGCTCAGATTTCAGTCATGCCAGAAACTGAAGGGGCCTGCAGGCAGAAATAAAGACGGCTCAGAGATATCTGGAAGTACTGAGCACCAGATAGAAAAATGGGTGTATTCTTGCATAAACAGGCAACAGTTTGGTCATGTAGAGCCAAGGCTTGTGGGGAGGAGTGTCCACACTGCCCTAATGTTTCAGAATGCAAACAGAAGTGTAGGATATATTGTCTCATACATATTTCTACCTCCAAAAGAATAATGTTCATGAAGATAACAAAGTTTTATTTTCTGATTGCCTGAATTCAAAATTATAAAAGCTATAAATTATACAATATTATTAACTAAATGCAAGCATATCATCATCATGTAACAAAATATTGTAGAGTGATACTTATAGTAACAAAATATTAACATATGCATAATTAATTTTTATAAAATACTACTAATTTTTTATGATACTTTAAGTTCTGGGATACATGTGCAGAATGTGCAGGTTTGTTACATAGGTATACATGTGCCATGGTGATTTGCTGCACCCATCAACCCATCATCTACATTAGGTATTTCTCCTTATGCTATCCCTCTCTTAGCCCCTGACACCCCAACAGGCCCCAGTGTGCAATATTTCCTTCCCCGTGTCCATGTGTTCTCATTGTTCAACTCCCACTTGTGAGTGAGAGCATGTGGTGTTTGGTTTTTTTCCGTTCCTGTGTTAGAGTGCTGAGAATGATGGTTTCCAGGTTCATCCATGTCCCTGCAAAAGACATGAATGCAAAAGACATGAACTCACCCTTTTTAAAGGCTGCATAGTATTCCATGGTGTAGATGTGCCATATTTTCTTTGTCCAGTCTATCATTAATGGGCATTTGGGTTGGCTCCAAGTCTTTGCTATTGTGAACAGTGCTGCAATACACATACATATGCATGGGTATTTATAGTAGAATGACAATCCTTTGGGGATATACCCAGTAATGGGTTTGCTGAGTCAAACGGTATTTCTGGTTCTAAATCCTTGAGGAATGGTCACACTGTCTTCCACAATGGTTGAACTAATTTACACTCCCACCAATAGTGTAAAATCATGCCTATTTCTCCACATCCTCTCCAGCATGTATTGTTTTCTGATTTCTTAATACAAAATATAAATAATGTATACTATAATTCCATTTTTAATTTTTCTATATTTTCTACACAAATCTTTGTGGATAATTTATTTAATCAGCTAATAGTCTCCAAAGACTTCTCCCAATTTTTAAAAACCATTTTCATTGCTTTATAAGTGGCTTATTAAACCAGTTGGGCCCCAATACTGCACATTTATGGAGAAAAGAGTATATGCTCTATTCCTACTAATCAAGAAAAAAAGCTATAAATGTGGCAGTCGTGCAAGGGACCAAATTCTCAATTTCAGAATCCCAATGAGAAAAGGCTCTCAGACATGCAAATAGAAATTTGCTCTTGTCAAATATTCTCTTTACTTAGGGAAATTTCTAGTTAATCACGTTAGGCACAACTGAAAACTAATTCTGCATCTGCTAAGGTCCATTAAAGAACTTGAAAATATATTATGTTCAAGGGGCTCAGGCAACTCCCCACCACCACACCTGGTCAACACACCAACCATTGCACCTGAAAATTTCAGCTGTGCTAGGGAGACTGGGCAACAAAGTATTGTTTTAAAAGAACAATGATCTTCTTGTAGATTCACTAGAGACATGAACAACAAAGCAACTACTGGAAAGTCTGGTAAATCTCTGCATGCATCTGGAATTGATAGGAAGAAATGACATAGGACCATTATTTGTCTTATATGAATTCAAAAAGTCATCTTGTCGAGCACTTTTTTCCTGAGGATATTTGTACTTCAACATAGTATAGCTCTTTCTTGTACACAGATGTACATGATGGATGAATAGAGTGAGAGCCTATGGTTTCAATGTTCTCACCCTCCAAAACGGAATTATACCAAGATGCTGCTAATTATACAATAGTTCTTCTAAATGAAAGCTCACAGCAACAAAACTCACAGTAGGGGGTTTTAATGGGTAGTATTATATTAGTGAATAATTGAATCTTTAGCTCTTAAAGAGGTCTTAAGCTTTTCAAGTTAAGGGCCACAAAACCTGAGTTGAAAAGGTGCCATAAAATTAATTAGGAGAGAAAACGAAATAATTTCCTCTTTACCACATTTCCGCCTCCACAGAAGTTTTGTACATTTATTACCAAAGAGTATTATCTTGTTCACCATCCCATCAAGACTTGCTTTACATGAGAATGTTTTAGGTCACATTGAAAGGAATGTCAACTGGATTCAAGATACTACAGCTTAGTTTTTTCTTACTCTGAATAATTACACTACTCCTAATGTTATTATTATTTATGATTATTAGCTACCATTTTTCAATCACCAAGGCATTGAAGTAGGGCAACATTAAGCAATTTCTCAGCAATTCAGGTTGTACTATATATTTCTTTCACAGACATAGAAATAGAGCAAGTATCTTAGCCAAGGTTACACCCTACTAAGTGCTGAAGAGGTGTTCAAAATGAAGATTTTGTGAATCTACAAATCAAGTGATTTTCCATTAAATGATAGTTACTTCTTTATGCGTGTACATATGTGTGTATTTTATTTAACTAGGATAGTAGAAATGTTCAAAGCCCTGGATCCCTTGGTAGGATCTCAAGTTCGTGGATAAAATAAATTGCTGCCATTTATAAGCAAGGCCTGGTGCTTTGAGCAAATAATAAAGAACCAGCCTTTCTTCCACATGAAATCTCCTTGGCAAAGAGTCAAGGTGACTTTAGATTGCTACCTGGCTGTTCAGGCCAACATTGGGACAATCCTAAATCTAAACCTGCTTCTCAACAGGACTGTTGGCACATGCAGTTAAATAATTATTTACAGTGCTGGACTGTTCCAATCATTGCAGGACATTTACATCACTGGACACTACCTGCAAAATAGCGATGGCCTCCACACAAATACAAAACCCTGTACTAGGATAATACTTCCCTGAGCTAAGAACCACTGACCTCATCTAGTCATGATATTCTATAGTCAACAGGCAACTGCTCTACCACTGCAAGAAGCAGTCCTGGATTTTCCTTGCAGTGTTACATCATTTTTCCCCTAGCCCAAGAATGTCAGAAGCAGATAACATGCTGCTGTGGACATATTTTGACTAAGCCACTGCTACGGGGCAAAAACTATATTAAATCAAGAAAGGAAGGTTAGGGAGTCCAATCAGAGTGTATGGATGTGAAAAGATGGTCAGTCTCCATACAGAGTTATAGTCATCAGTGGTAAAGAAAGGAAAGAGAAAACACAATAGGAGGTATGCGTCTCCAGTTCATGGGAGGAAAGGAGCAGTAGTAAGGCTGATCATGGTGTCTCACGCCTGTAATCCCAGCACTTTGGAAGTCCGAAGTAGGCGGATCACAAGATCAGGAGTTCAAGACCAGCCTGGCCAACATGGTGAAACCTCATCTCTATCAAAATAAAAAATTAGACAGGCATGGTGGTGTGCACCTGCAATCCCAGCTACTTAGGAGGCTGAGGTAGGAGAATCGCTTAAACCCGGGAGGTAGAGGTTGCAGTGAGCCAAGATCTCCCCTCTGCACTCCAGCCTGGGTGACAGAGCGAGACTGCATCTCAAAAAAAAAAAAAAAGAAAAGAAAAAAAAGAAGAAAAGGAAAAAAAGGAGCAGTAGTAAGGCCCAGTTCAGGCTCTATCGGCTGGCTGCCAATTTCCTGCATGCTATTTGCTCATGATATGGCAATTTTCTCTCTGGAACCCAATAGTTCCTTCAGCCTTTACAATTAATCCTCAGTCACCCAGTAACTACTCTTGGGCCCCACAGGAGACAGGCCAACTGTCGACTTTCATGTCTGTTGTAACTTATTCTTGAAGTATGTCACCATGAAGCCTAAAAAGCTTGATGCCCCGTTCAACACATTTTGAGTTATATTTTTGAAAGAGGATGTTTGGGCAATGACACACAAATTACATGCACAAAGAAAATTAATTATTTGCAGACATGTAGTATAATTATATGGGTTTATGCTATCCATCTGTGAACCTTAGTCTCCCCTAGTGCAAACACTGCTTATAATAAAAAAAATTTAACAGCTTTCAGAAAAAAAATGTATTATGCTTACTTTTGCATAATTATGCAAATCATTATGCTTACTTTTGCACAAGAGTAAACTCTTCATTATTTGATGGCATACATAGGCTCATAAGGGTGGAAGGAAACTTAAAGGGCCAACTGGTCCATTCCCTGGCAATCAAGAGGGACAACTTTTAAACAAACCTTGAAAGATGGTGCCAAGGACCTGGCACTAGCACCACTTGAAGAAATATACCATTGTTTAATCTTTCACCCTCAGAAAAATTTTCTGTTACTGTGTCTATGTTTGTTGCAACATTTTATAGTATCCTCAATAAACTGAGGTGAAATGATGCCAAATAATGGCTTGTTGTCTCCTCTATGTTAAAATGCTTCATGACTGAGAGTTGTTATTCAGTGATTTCTACTTCCTCCTCAGACCAAGTAATATCACTATGTTTAGCTTTTCCACAGAGGCCTTATTTTATCAAACAATAATTTTCAGTAAATCTCATACTCATTGCTAATGATAAAAAAAAATCGTCTAATAAGACTCTGACCAGTGCAGAATTGTATAGATGAAAAGATCTTTTCAGAGGTCTTTTTACGCATTTTTAAAATTTATATGTGCATCATGCCAGGTTTTAATGACAGCTTCATGTGCCCTCTATATCAAGTGCCTCGTTATTATAGCACAAAGACATAACAGCTGACTTGGTAAATACACAAGATACAGAAAGAGGTAAAAAGAGGGTGTTCGTCTTTGTCCTGGATATGAAGGGATGCTTTACAAAAAACATGACCTTCAGCTTCAGCTTCAAGAATGAGAAAGAGCTTTCCAACAGGAAAGTGGGGGTTACTTTTAGAGGAAATGTATAAATGGAATCCAAGAAGAGATGCAAGATGTTTCATGCAAGCCAGCCTGCTGACATGTAGGGTAGGGAATTAAGTGAGGAAAGGAGAAATGTAAGAGGTATTGAGCATTGTCTATGTGTTAGATGCATCATATACATGATTTCATTTCATCGTCATTATAGTTGCATATGCTGACCCACATTTTGCCTATGATGAACCCAAGGTTCAGAGGGGTTAATACTTTGCCCACAGTGAGACAGATAGTGACTAGCAAAGCCAGGATGAAAACCCTGGGCTGGCCGATGGTAAAGCGCATGCTCTGTGTTCATCATCTTATTCTCTCAGCCCAAAAGTGGCAGATCAAGGTCAGATCCTCAGGGCCTTGATTGTACTTCTAAGGAATTTAAACTTTTATTTGTAGAATAAAAAGGATAGAAATTATTTTTAAAATTTTTATTTTTAGAAACAAATTATAAAAACAGCTCTTGTGATAGTAAGGAGTCATAAATTTAAAATGTTAGAAATGGTTTCAGGAACACACTTAAGGAGGCCAAGGTTATAGCCCAGGTCAGCTCCAATGACGATCTGACTTGCTGCAGTAGCAGTGAGGATAACATGGAACAGATAGAGTCATGATTTTGAGATTTTATCTCCAGGGCTTAGTGAATGATTTGATGTGGGAATGTAGGTCTGGGAGGAGCCTGGGATCACTCCCAGGTTACTGACTCTGGCAGAGGTTGGGTGGTGGTTAATCGTTGTACTATAAATCACGATAGTAAATGCCAGAAGAAGCAGCCAGTTTGGAAGTAAAAGATAAAGCATTTCGTTTAGGGACATATTGATTTTGAAACAGAAATATCCCATAGGTAAGGAGTTCTCGGGAATTGGGGTTCAGAATAGCTGAGAACAAAATCATCCTGAGGAAAGTCACAGAGTGAAGAAAGTATATGCTGAGGGATGAGTCCCTGGGGTCATCAATTCATTAACTTTTTAAATGCAGAGAACCTGTAGAGAAGAGGAAGGAGATTCAAAGGACTGATCCAAGAGGCAGAAAGTAAACTAGGAAGGATAATATCTTAGAATCTGAAACAGGAGGCTATTAAAGAATATATAAAGTAAACAAAGGCAAATGTTGCAGAGGAGGCATGTGAATTGGGACTTAAAGTAGTCTATCAGTTTGAACAATTGTAAACATCAGTAGTAATATTGACCAGAGACGCTGATGTGAAGGGACTTGGGCTAAAGAAAAATAGAATTAATAGGGAGGTGAATTACAGACAATTGATTAAAGTGCATTTTAAGAACTTGGAGCATAATCAGTAAACTGAATATGCAGAATCTTAAGATGTAGTCATAAAACTGATTTTGCCATCTCTTTAAGCCTTGAATGCAACGGGGATGTATAGTCCTTCCCTGCCCTAAGATAAAATCTAGGGCAGATTTCATGACTCTTCCAGCTCATAAAAATTCTTTCAGACACTTCAAGTCACAACTCCAATCTTGTTCTAATAATTAAAATTGTATAGAACAACATATTAAACACATCTTCAATGTTCAATCAAATATAAAAATGTGTTCCTTCTCCCTTGGCAAAGGAGGGAAATTTCAAGCAGCACCTCAACTTGCTCCACCTGCCTTCCAAATCTCAGTCACTTATTCGAAGGTAAGCCTCAGCCACCATTACCGTTGGTGACGCTCTCTTAGCCTCTCTATGTCTACCATGGTGGAATCACAGCGCTTAGTCCCATCTAACTGGACCTGTGAAGACTCTGACTCTCTTGCCACTTCCACATTCACAAAGAAGCTAAGCCCTGCAAGGAAGAGAGTCGGGCTTTCCTAGTGGTTACTTGGTGGTAGGGTGTAGGAGGAGCAGGCTGAGAATATAACCCATCTGAGAAGGGTGATACATAGGAAGCTTAGTATCTCATGAGCTGAATTTGGATCAAAAAGAGACAAGAGATGGAGAAAAAGCCAGCTTCTTCATTCTCCAGTAATGCTTCTCCCTTACTTCTGTTGTGGGGATATTCTAAGACACAGTGATTCCACAAGTCCTGTCTAGAAGATGTGCCCTTAGGAAGAAGCAACCAGCTGCATGTCCTTGTAAAGCTGTGAAATGCTCAGTAATGCACTGTCTGGTGTATGCTTTCCTTCTTTCCTTGCCTCACTTCCCCTTTGCCTTGATCTTGCTATCTTAAGATTGTCCTTCCCAATAAAGTTTTAGTACAAAAGCTTTCAATGGGTCTTTGCATTTTAAGGCACCCAGACCTAGACAGAAGTGGTTGGCTTCTTGTCTCTTTCTCCCCATGAGACAGCAGCTTTTCTCCTAAACTTTTGCGGGCAGGATTTTACTGACACTGCTATGCTATGGCACACTGCTCTGATGAACACTGACTCTTTTTTTTTTTTTTTTTTTTTTTTTGCTGGGCACTTGGTGGAGACGCCTAGGTAGATTCTCCAGCTACGACTCCCTTGATGGAGACAGTGCTGCTTGTTCCCAAACCCCAACTGCTGTCTCCAGCAATACAGCTCACAGCCTCTTGTTGTGTTGAATCCCTATGCCATGTTCTTCAGCGGGCCCCTTGAAGTCTCTCTTAGAAGAGTTAGGGTTAAGAAGTCACACCCTCCCCATTCCCGTGGGCGGGGGCAGAAAGTAGACTCACGGCACTCCAACGGTTCTCCTCAAGCTTCTGTCTCAAAAAAGTCTCCTTTATTTCCACCCTGAATAAATTTACATTCTTACTATGTGAGGGACTCAAAAATCAAGTAATACACTTTTAGTTAACTACCACATGAAATTTTGCCTATGATCTAGTATCTGCTTTGAAATTCAACATATATTGTTTTGTCTCAGTAAAATCCAACTTCAATATATTTTTGTAATGAAAAAAGTGAGAAATAGAACGTTAGCTAAAGAAAGGTCTGGAGTGTAAGTAGTATTATTTTATTTTGTTTTGATGTAAAGCAAGAAAGATTTATAAAGATTCAAAATTCTGGTTATATAGACATAGGAGAAAAAAAAGACTGAAAACAAAAACAAAATAATTATTTTTTTCAGTTATTTCTCTCATCTGCAAAATGGAGCTGAAAATACCTACTCATCCGGAGAGGTTGTGAAAATTAAATGAAGTAAAAAATATTAGCTGGATCAGTCTCAGAACAGGAGCTCAAAGAATCTAGGATTCAAATAATAAGTTGGACAAACTAAAACAATTTTATAGAATCATAGTATAGAGCTCTTTCCTTAACTCAACTATAAATCTGTTAGTTTTTCAGTGTTCCAATAATTTGGATTAGAGCTGAAATGATTTATTTTTCAGAAATATTAAACCCCTTTCTTTTCAAGAGGCCTGCAAACTGATTCTAGCATTAATCTCTCTTTCATTTTCTGTAATTTTCAATGTCATTTGTATATGTATATGAATATACATGATGCTTTAGCTTGTGTTTTTTCCCTTTTGGGAACATTCTGATCCCTTAATTGATTTCATAATGGCCAGTATCCCCGGACTGGCTTGGTCCCGTTGTTATATTAAACTAGAAATAAGTCATACCGATCTACAGACTTTACATTTCTATTAAGGCAGCATTAAATAATACCTAACAGATACTGAGGGCTTAACTACAGCTAATGTACTATGCTAAGGAAGTTGTTTGTATGATCTCATTTAATACACACAATGATCTTATAAGACACATATTTTTACCATCCTCCCTTTCACAGATGAGAAAAATGAGGTTTAGAGAGGTTATGTTTTCAAAATGATTCTTTTTCCAACATTGCTACTCTCTCAAAAGCCACAACTTTTCAGGAAGGGCAAGAGTCTTTGTATGGAGAGAAAGATGGAAGAAGTGGCTATGCCCTCCTGTGGACACATCTCTTTGCTCACATGTGGTGAACCTCCCACGGAGGTCTTCACATGAGCATGGATCAGAAGCCAGCACTTCTGCCCACCCCAGAGACATATTTCACTCATAATGCATTTGCACGTAAGGCAGATTTTATTAAAGAATTCACGGTATGACGTGGAAAAACATCTGGTAAAATTACATAAAATCCTCCTCAGGGTTTAATTTCTCTAACAATGCCTTCCCCAAAACCAGGTGTTTCATCTCCCTCCTCCTTCCTCCCTTTACCTCCTAAGGAAGATAATCACCTGTTTGAATATCCCACTAAACAGCTAAAAGTTAGGTAAAGAGCAAGTACTATCATCCTACTTAAGCATACTCCTGAGTCGTAAGCATTGGGGAGGTGGTTCACCCACCCATCCCCTGTGGCCTGTCAAATTCGTCCATTATGTACTCTGGGCTTGTTGCTTACTAAGAGTAAGGAGTGACAGGGTTGATTCTGATGATAAGAAGAGATTTTTATAATTACTCTGATGGACTGATATCAGGACCAAATCTTTGGCAACAAAGGACAAAACTTTATATAATAGGGACCAGGATGGGCCTACCTTTTTAGACACCTCAAAATGAAGGATATCAAGCTTTTCCATGAATTCTATATATTGAGTGTTAAGTGTTTGAACCATCATGCAGAATGCTGAAATTTAGCCTTTTGCATCAACTGGCAGTGGCATATTTAGATGTAAGTCACTATAGCAGTGGGCAGAGGCAAAGGAAAAGATAAAAGTGTTAATGACTACCTGTGTCATATTTTTTTCAAGGAGAAATGCAACTGCTTCCTGTTCAGCAGAAAAGGAAGAAACTAAAGGACATAAGAAAGGATGATTACGATTCTGAAAATGTAAAATTTTCTTTCCCAAACTATCTTTTCTAAGACCATGTCTCCAAGTTGTGTTGGTCTCTAATTTAGATGAAATTTTTTCTTAAAACTCAGACATTTCAGAAAAAGCATGAAAATAACCAGAAATTTCACTTACAGAATTTAAACAATATATATCATAGTTTTCATGACTAAATAGATAATGCTAATAACAATGGCATAATAACCAATTTCTCTTCAATTTCCATACAAAGATTCTTTCTCATAGGAAAATTTGTTGACTTGAAGTGTGAAGCACGAAATCCTCATTTTAAAAATGTAATCGGCATTTTTTAAGCATGAAAAAGATCTTTTGACCAGGGAAAGACAACTCCAAAGCAATGGATTGCCTGTCTCTTTGTAAACCTAAACTTGATCTTCCTTGTAGAAGGAATGTTTTTGTCATTCCTGCTATTGGCTTGCAAGTTTGGATCCACGTGGAATGGTTAAGATCAATCTGTAATGTTTCTTTTTCAGAGATACAATGCCTATGTCTGTCCAGTTGTTAACAGTCCAGAAAACCAATCAGTCAGGAATGTTCACAAAAATGTATAGATGGTAAAATGTTGAATCACTTTTCATGAAGTATCATAGAACATTGTAACCCAAGATAATTACTGTATTTGCTGCTATTTGTGATTTTTAGAATGTAAAATATTAGTGCATTAAATTGACATTCCCCAGCTATTTCTGATCCTCAGTTTAAAATAAATTTATCTCACTGTTATCTCCTTATTCAGTATCTCCTATAAGACTATTTTCATCAATTTAGAAAATGCTGAATGCTGTTTTATGCACCAAGAAGTTTAAATTTAACTGGAAAGCTCATACAACTCCCTAGGTAACTAAATCATAGCCAATTCATATATATCACAGTGTAATGAAAAATTACATCCAAAATTCAATATTCTTCAGTAAGCCAGTAGTCACTAACAAAAGTGGGTACATCGATTAGCCCCTTTCCTACTTTTCTTCATCCTAACTCCAGCATGTTCTTCAGGTTTTGAATTCATTTCAGGGTTTTAGATCAAAGCACCAATAGCTGCATGAATTCAAATGCCAGTAGTATGAAACAAACATCAACCTCTGAGGCCTGCAGCACCCTTTGATTAGTCAGTTCAGCCAGGGCAGGCCTGAACAATCCTCCTGGGAAATGGTGTTTACTACTAGCAAGGCACCTACCTATGTGCTTGATCATATAGTATACTCAAATTCATCACTGAGAGATTAAATTGTTCTTCTTTCCAAATAACACATACTTCAGAGATCGTAAGAACTCCATCAAGAATTTTCCAATTTGGTTTTATCGTAAAGGAGATTTACCATTTATAGGAAGTTCTGAGCTTGAATCTTGAAGACTGTATTCGTCTTCTGCAGCTGCCGTAATGAAATACCACAGACAGATAGGCTTAAACAATAGAAATTTATTTCTCACAGGTTTAGAGGCTGGGAAGTCCAAAATCAAGGTATTGGTAAGGCAGGTTTCATTCTGAGGCCTCCTCCCTTGGCTTGCAGGCTGCCACCATCTTACTGTGGACTCTTGTGACCTCTCCTTTGTGCTTATCCAAGTGGGGAGAGGGAGAGAAAGAGAGAAAGAGCAAGCTCTCTGGTGTCTCTTCTTATAAGGGCACTAAACCTGCCAGATCAGGGCCCCACTCTTATGACCTCATTTAACCGTAATTACTTCTTTATAGGCCCTATCTTCAATACAGCCATATTGGAGGTTAGGGCTTCAAAATATGAAGTGGGGAGAATGCGATTCAGTCCCTGTTAAAAACTTTGTTTCATACTGCAAGCTGAGAAGTTCTGGGAAATGAAGGGAAGGATGAAATACAATGTTATCATACAACACCATGCGCATTTTACCATCCTTCTCAGGTCTGAATGATCTCTTCCTTTATTTTTCATCTTGTTATTCCTAATGTTCTTTGTTCTATGCTGGCAAATAGGAAATCCCGGGCCAGGGCTTCAGTTAAGAAGGGATATAAAGGACTCAGGGAAGGTTCAGAGTCCAAGAGATTCAGGACCATGCAGATTTTAAGGTAAGTTTCAACTTGGAAAAAGATCCTTCAGTGGCGTTAAGATTTACTTTAAGTTTCTTTCCATTTATAATGCATAATGAAGATAAATCCTCAACACAAACAATTTTCTAAATGTTTTCTTAGAAAACACAAAACTTTACCAGATTGATCATTCAGAATATACTAAAGAACTGAAATACAAAGAATTTTCACAGTTATTGATTTTTAAATTATTCCTTGCTAAGTTATTACACCTAGATTTTAAAATTGTAATAAAAATAAATAAAAACCTTCTTAAGAATAGAAGTCTCCATATTTTTATAACATGATTAATACTTAATGGTCTTTGATAAATTAACAGCAAAACTCTGGTTTATCTATGATAATACTGATAATACAACAAGTTTGAGATTCAACTAAGTTCTAATGCTATTGTAATCCAGAAAATCATACATAGCAACCTCTCTCCTATAGGAGTATGTGTGTATGTATGTGTGTGTTTGTGTGTGTGTGTGTGTGTGTGTGTGTGTGTGTGTACGTGCCTTTTTGCCTTTGCAATTTATTAAGGGAACAGAACCATACTCACTATTGTGCACATAGTACCTAGCACAGCCACCGGCATGAGATGGGAGGTCAATAAGTATTATATTAATTAGTTAATTAACCTTTATTGCATACTTAGTGTGTGACCCAAACTACTTTGTACAGTGGCGAGTAAAATTACGAGACATTGCCCATTGTCTTCAAAGAGCTTACAGCTAAATAGGGGAGACAAGACCTCCTGCATAATCTCCCATTAGAGATTCATTAGAGAATAAATATCTTGAGATAACAATGCAAGATGATAAATATGTGGTTAGGTGTGAACAACTGCACTTAATAACAGAACCAGACAATGGTGTTACATTTCATAAACTGTAACATCAGAATAGTTCTCTTCCTCTTGTATCCAAAACAGAGGTGTCCATATTACAAGCTATTTGCAGGGTTAGGGCAATTCCAGCCTTGAAGTAGACACGGCTGAGCCTCTCCTCATGCCCCAACATGCTTCTTTGCTAATGATACCTAAAGTCTTGATTGAGACTAACAGGTGTCACCGTACTTATTTAGTTACTGTCTGCTTCATCTATGAGGTTAAAATACTTTCTGATATCTTTAATACTGACATAATAGCTAATAATATAAGCAAACTGAAAGACTATCCCATTGTCCTTGCATGGTATTGGGCAGAATTTAGTGAGCCATACAGCCTGTCATCAAGGTCTTTCTACAAAAAAGGGCAAAGAATTCTAAAAAGCAAATAATCCAAAAAGAAATTACTTATTTTCATGAGAAGTTTCATTTAAAAAAAATTTAAAGAACACTTTTATTTGAAATTTCGTAAAATTGTAATTAAAGATAAAACAAAAACAGATTAAAGCATGGAGAATATACTTTTTATACTCAGATGAAATTGCTTTATACCTAAAATAGTATGCTGAAAGCAAAGTGCCTTGAAGATTTCCTTTCATTTAATCTAAACCAGTAGTTTTCCAAGTATGCTACAGAGAAGCTTCCAGAGTCACACAATGTTTAATAAAAATATAATTTCTAAGCATATTTAGACTATTATAAAAAACAGAAAAATACATGATATAATATGCAGTATATTTTAATACACTGGAGAGACTGGGATACTCAACTCCTAGGTTAACTTTTTTTAAGTGGATATTGGAATAAAGCTTCTTATGCCATCTCTGTGTATATTTTAAGTCTTACAAATGTGGTATTCATTAGGAAGTTTATAACTTTATACTGTTCCTTTTTAGATGTATGTACATTCACTCTTGTAACAGTGGGTGAATGAAGGGAGCACCATGGAGCACCTCAATATTGTGCATGCAAAACAAATTATTCAAATCAATGGGCTGCTGAAATTTGATATTAGAAAGTAGCCATTACTTGTATGGTCAAGTTTCAAATTTTTATTTTCATTAGAACAGTTTCATTGTTTTTGTGTGGTTTGTTTGTTCTATCAATTTAAATTTATAAGATGTATTAATACACATATTTTATCACTTCTCAAGTAAATTGTGATGTGCATTTTATTTATAAATCATATCCTTTACCAAATAAACTTACGCTAGTAAAATAAGCAGTAAGTTTTTCTTTTTCTTTGAAAAAGAACTTGCTTCCAGTTGTTAATAAAGTGCTACGTTATTAAAATAGCATATATTATTAATTTGCCAAAAACAAATCTCATTCTTGCTCCATTTTAGTTTTGCTCTTCACTCATGAAAGTTGCTCTATATGAGATCAGTGTGGACCTTAGCAAAATTAATCATTTTCATTGGATCACTATTCTCTCTGTTGTATACATTTTTCCAACCATCCCCTTCAATAGTATCTTGGACTTCAGTGGCAATGTGTTTTCTAGTTTAATCCTTATCTCTCTGATCATCTGTTTTCTTCACTAACATCTAGGGTATTCTTCCTCTGACCATTCATACATCAAATATTAATAGATGGTATATGTGCCAGGAATTTACTGCTGCATTAATATAAATCTCTGAACCCACTTAATGGCATAAAACTACCATTTTATTTGATTTATGATTGGAGCTAAGGTGTCCAAGAAGAGCTCGACTTGGTGATTCATCTTTAATCTTTGACATAAGCTTGGATTGCTAAGGCAGCTGGGGAGAGACTTCCTAAAAGATTTCTTCACTCACACATATTGCACATAGGTGTTCTTTGTGTGCATTCTCCTCCAACTCTCTCCCTCTTTCTCGCTTTCTCCCTCTCTCTCATCCTCCCCAACACTTTTCCTTGTGGCTTGGACTTCTCACAGCATTGCAGTTTCAGTGTACTTGCAGTTCTTACATGGCAACTGGCTTCCAAGAGACAGAAAGTAGAGGCTTTCAGACTACTGAAGTGTCTGGCACATCGCCTCTTTCACATGCTGTTGTATTTTTGTCTCACTGAAAGACTCTGTGTCCACTTTTGTCCCCCTGACTTAGAACACTTTCCTTCTTCCACTCCAGTTTATGTCTCTGCCTGTGACTTCTTTCCAGGTTAACTTCATATCTTTAATGTGCCCTTCCCTCTCAGAACTTCAACACCAACTTTGTATATTATGATGTATAATGGACATCTCTAGCTTTCTGACTGTTCCTCGCTGAGCCCCTGACTATTAGTAACCGAATTTTATTTGAGAAATTGATAATTTTTTAGAAACCTTTGGAGATACTAGCCACCCCCTACAGAAGAAGCTGTATTATTCAGTGCTTTCCAGAGAAATAAAACCAATAGGATGTGTTTATATAAAAGGAAATTTATTTTAAGGAAATGATTCACTTAATCATAGAGGCTTAAAGTCCAAAATCTACTGGAGTAGGCCTACAGGCTAGAGTTTCAGGGAAGAGTTACAGTTCGAGCCCAAGGGCAGGCTTCTGACAGAAATCTATTTTGCGCTGGGTAGGGTCAGTCTTTGTTCTGTGAAAGTCCTTCAACTGGTGGGATGTGGCCCACCCACAAATGAAGATTAATTGTCTTTACTCAATATCCACTGATTTTTCATGTTAATATCATGCAAAACACTCCTTCAGAGAAATATTCAGAATAACATTTAACCAAATATCTGGGCACCTGGGCCCAGGCAAGTGAACATGTAAAATTAACCATGACAGAAGCCAAACAGACTTTTCCTCACTTGCTCAGCCACAGAATGGACACTTGATGCAAGTTCAGCACATCAGGCGCTTGTTTCTTAGTTGTTGAATCTTAAACAATTGATGTAATGCTATCAGGAAAACAAGAGGTCATATTCACCACAGAAGCAGCAGCAGCAGAAGCAGCAGTGGCGTAGCTTTTAGTCTATACTTGGGGCCTGAGTACTGACATAGTTTCTGCCACTGGGTCTTCAGTAGCTTCTTTGGTTGCTTCTAGCTGACAGACCTTCTTCAGTCCTGTCTAGTTGGTCCAGCGGCCTGCCACTGAGTCTGCAGCCTCTAGTTATATTCCCAGTAGATTCCTTGTATTTCTGAAAATAAGCAGAATTGGTTTCTGCTGCTTGGAACCAAGTCATGCTTAATGCTATGTTATGCTAATTATGTGCAAGAGTTGCACTGAGGATAGACAAGTTAATAAATAAGAAGTATATTGAAAATTCCTAATACAGTAGGGTGATCAGTATATTATATTAATTTTTTTCTTCCTCCTACTTCTTTCCTTCTTCCTCTTCTTTCTCATTATTATTAATATCATTACAGGTGTTATTATCAAATTTTCAATATGTTTTTTGAACAAGAAATGTAACTCCTGGCATGACACTCAGGACAATATAGTCCCCAACAGTGACCTATTTATTTCACTCCAGTAAGACTAAAGTTTTGAGACTTTAAGGGACGTAGGTCATTAACACAATAAGCTATTCAGTTTAATGCTGAACGCTTTAAACTACACTACATTTCACTACATACTTGAAATATTTTGATTATGGAAAAGAATCTTAGCAGCACAGAAATTGGAGAGATGAACAAAATCTAAGTTGATTTTTCAGAACTACGAATGAAACTTTATTCAAATTAGAAGTTAGAGAGAAAGTACCAGTTCCCTGACATTTCCAGCAATAAATTCCATAAAACACTACTAATGGATACAGCATTTATTTTAGGGGTGCTAAAAGTATTCTAGAATTAGATTGAAGTGATAGTTGTACATATACTATATGCTACTTAATGAATATACTATATGCTACTATATATAGTGAATATACTACATACTAGTCAAATTGAACACTTTAAAAGCATAAATTTGGGGGAAGTTAATTATATCTCAATAAAAAAGAATTGTATAAAGCAAGCAACCGTGCTGTAAGTATCTAACTAGAGATTCAGATTATGGGTCTCTATTTTTAAATTTATTCTGTATCACACAGCTAGGACTCCTCTATATCTGGAGGAAATTTCAAAATCACTGTTACTTATTTATTTGGCAGTTTCTAAACCTGTCAACTTGTGTATTTACTTTAAACTCAAACTTTATCATTTCAATTTCAGGTAAAGTCTAGTCGTGGAATTCAGTCACTCCTAATGGACACATATTTTATTATATCTAGAGGTTTATCTGGCAGCTACTTAGTAAAGCATGGAGATGGATTGATTCCAACAATCCTTGAAGTTATACAGTGGGCCAAAGCATCCAAATACATAAATAAGTGAATGATACCTTTCCATTTCTTCATCGCAGCTAAAACTCTCAGCCATGCTTAGGAGTCATCACATCTAAACATGTTTAAGATAGAGCATTCATCATTCTTTTGTTCTGTTCCCAGCATATAACTAGGGACAAATAAAGGGCATATGATGGTGACATTGTTGGCTACAAATACCACATAAGGAACACACCATTTACATATTATTTGCCTGTATTGCATTACTTGTTAGAGAAACAAAGACAGAAATACTTCAATCCTCAAACATATGTAAGAAGAAATATTTTACAATACTTCACCTGCTTCCATTCAAGGAGCCTGATGTAGCTCTCAAGACAGCTCTTTAATTGAGAATATGTCTGTAGTCTCTCTGCCATATGAGGAGAAGAAAGGAGAGGAGGAGGAGAACAGGGAGAAGGAAAAGAAGAAACAGTATTTCAAACTGGAAACATACCAAGATTCTCGGTATTCCACTGCATGAAATGGGAATGAACCATTTTATCTCACGAGTGAGTCTCTCTCTCTTTTTCTTTCTGGCTCTCTGTCTTTCTCTCTCTCTCTCTCTCTCTACCTCTCTTCCCCCACCCCCATATAAGCAATCTACTTATCATTGTGCCCAGACTTGATTAGATTTATAGTTTGTTTATCTGAGAGCTCAATGCTTTATTGCATCCAGAAGCCAAAATACGTGCACCTCCACAACCCGGCTGAATAAAACAAACTCATTTTGATCTTTGTGTACAAAGCCATCAGCACTGGTTCAAAGTGTAGCGCAGCCAGTTCTGGACGGCAGATGCAGAGTTGAGCTCTTCTCCCAGGCCCTTGGTTTCAATTAGGCCGTCTGCCAAGTGGCCCATGTGCCTCTGTGTGCTGAAACATTTCTTTGAGGCAGCTTTTTTAAATTAGGAAATAAAGACTTCCCATGTGATTTGCTATATATACAATTTATGACAATTGATTTTTATAGTTAAAATACGTACATTTTTAACATATTTCTCTTTCTGCAAAATAGTGGCTTTCTAACAAGGGAAGAAAATTAGCTAAATGTAAATACTGCATTTCATTTATTCTTCCTACTCTAAAATTTACTCAAATATACATTAAAATGATGCTAAAGACCACTGGGTTTCCAAAATAATTTACTTCTTTGTCTTAAAAAAAAAAAAAAAAAGACAGTGGAATGCAAATAAGTATTCTAACTTCTAGGAACCATAAATATGGAAGAAATAAATATGCACAAAAAAGAAGCTATAATTACTTGAGCTTGGTCAGTTCCCCAATCATGATAAATAACTTTTTTCTACCATTTGGGCCTTTTACCTCTTGAACTTTCAAACAACACCTTGTGACCTGGTAATAGATATAACACACTCCAAAAGCCAACTTCCAATTTCTAGCTGATTCCTGGTAGAGGGGTGAGTTAAATGCACAGAAAATATGTGTACTTCACATCTCCAATATACAGGTCTTATGTAAATGTAATTCTCAGCAGAGACAGCCTCACTTGGCAAAAATCTAGAAACTACTGAAAGCATTGATCGAATTATCCCAAGCTATTGATAATAGCCCTTCTGTTGCTACTTAGACAATGAGGCAACCAAGTCCTCTGAGGCCTGGAGGGACAGGAAACATCCCATAGGATGTCCAGACTGTGTAAAAACCAGAAACCATTACTGCTTGTAGCCTTTTTCAAGCCTTCTGGTCAGCTTTCAAGAAGCTCCCATACAGGACTAGATCCCTCTCCTAACGTGAATTCGAGGTCATTTCAACTCTAAAGACCTGAACCTACTCATCACTCCATCACTCAGCAGATGTTAGCCACGACCAGTGTCAAGCCAAATTGAAAATAACGACACCAGCACTAGCAACTGAATGGTAACCAGCTGTCAGTGGTGGCTTTTTGAGCAGGCACCATACAATGCTAGGTCACTCACACAGCAAGAACACCTAGGTGTGGCAAAAACTGTTTTTTATTGAGAAGACATAATATTCAAATAGCCATTTCTTTTCTTAAACTATTATTTCAAATTCAGGGATACAAGTGCAGGTTTGTTATATAGGTAAACTTGCCTCATGGTGGTTTGTTGTACAGATTATTTCATCACCCAGGTATTTAGCCTGGTACCTATAAGTTATTTTTCCTGATCCCCTTCCTCCTCCCTACCTCCACCCTCTGATAGGCCTCAGTGTGTGTTGTTTCCCTCTATGTGTCCAGGTGATCTCATCGCTTAGCTCCCAATTGTAAGTGAGAACATGTGGTATCTGGTTTTCCGTTCCTGTGTTAGTTTGCTAAGAGTAATGGCCTCCAGCTCCATCATGTCCCTGCAAAAGATATAATCCTGTTCTTTTTTGTGGCTGCATAGTATTCTGCAGTGTGTATGTACCACATTTTCTTTATCCAAATCTATCAACAATGGGCATTTAAGTTGATTCCATGTCTTTGCTATTGTGCTATTGTAAATAGTGCTGCAATAAATACACACATACATGTGTCTTTATAATAGAATGATTCAAATAGCCATTTCTTAATACTCTTAGAAGTCTATGGTCTTATTCTCTTGCAATTTGGGGAAAAGTGAATAAATCTATGTAAAAAATAAATAAACAGTTTTGAGTGGAATAATTTCAATATAATAAGACACCTACTATGTGTAAATCTCCATAGATTTGGTACACAATCTCAAGTACTTTTGTCTCACTTTTTTTCAGGAATGTTTTCCAGTAAACCACATCTTGGGCGTAGGCATTTTGGGAAACTGAAGAACCACATTAAACACAGAAAGACTAAATTTACTAAATAGTACTCAAGTAAACTGAAAAGATCAGTGCAAATATCGAGTGTGTTCTGCTTGTCCTCAAGCAGAAATTGAGTTTTTATCTTGTGCACCAAAATACCATTCACACACACACACACATACAAACATACACACTTATATCCATGAAAGTGGAAAAACTGGTCTAGAATTAAAGAATAATGGTACCTTATCTACCTATGGCCCTATAAACATGGAAGACTCACTCACTGTGTATTATGCTTCCACAGGTATTAAAATCCAGCAGCTAGCAAATTCTGTGTCAAGCAAATGCCTCAGTCTTCTGGGATTCAACCTGCTGCTCTTAATCTCACAGATCATATTTCTAGATTCTGGCCTCAAACCCATTAACACTTTAATTTTGGTGGCCCATTCAGAATCATTTCATTGGCTGATGGTATATTGACTTTTCATTCAGCACTTAGCTTTGTTTGCTTTTCTGATTTAGTGTCTACCACAACCTTAGGTGACAGTCCTTCCTTAAGCCATAGCCTATAGAACCCTGCTGGTTCCAGGTAAGCACCTGTATCATAGAGTAAGCTCTGGAAACGTAATCAAGCAAACAAATTGTTAAAAGATAAAAGAAAATGTCTTTAAATATTGATCCACCATTTCCTGTGTTGTGATGACATTGCTATAAAACTTGATGTTCATAATCGATATTATCAATCTTTCAAAGCAGATGTTCCTAAGTGATTGCAGGTAATAGGATTCTACAAGCTCAATCACAGAAATAAAGTATTGGCCAGTTTTTCATGGGTCAGCTAATTACTGAGGATAACCCAAAATCAAGTGTTATTTGGAATCAGTTTTCGCTGGAACATCAATGAGAAAAATACTAGGTACTATGAACCTGTAAAATGCTTCCCTTAAGCTACAGGGTTGTAAGTTGAAAAATGGAACCTGAAGTCCTCAATACTTTCCTGAAACAGTCAAGTCTAAGAGACGCATAAAAATAATTCCACCAGTAAAAGGAATGACTTTTTATCACCTGCTATTTCTTTGGCCTCAAATACTAACGTGGAACCAGAATTTAGCTTGTGGCTTGGGCTGAACTACATGGAATTACATGTCAGGCCACAGCCTAGAATCAGTGCTCCAACTATTCATGTGCCTTTCTGCAACTGCCAAGATCATACCTCTGTCTCGTATAGGAAATTTAATCCAAGGAACAGCAAACAAGTTTGTTCAGGATATAGCAGTTCACTCGCAGGAAAGGTCACAAGCCTGTTTTCCAACAGCCATACTAGTAGAAGACAGATCTTCGAAAAAAGAGGAGCCGCATAGAGGACTTCTCCCTCATGAAGTAAATGTCCTTGTCCTGGATTCATCCACTTCTGCAGTCCACATCTTTTGCTTGAAGTAGATTGGACATATCTTAAAAACCTAATCAAGGCCAGCATTGAGGTGCTGCTGGCAATGTTAATGTGGGAGACAACTGAAGTTAGTTATAAGGACTTTTTTAGGTATAGAGAGTGTCATTCATCTGGAATTTCTTGGCAACTGCAATAGCAGCAGGGAAACCTCTGTCCTTTATAGACTGCATTAGCCATAAACAAATCCTTTACCTTATTCATAAGAATTTCTGGATCTCCTGAAAAGGGAGATCAGGAGCTTGAATGCCTCACCTAAGAATGGAAAGCAAAAGAGTCACCAAAGATGTATGTGGATGCACAAAGTTTTGACCTATAAAAATCCCTTTGTGTGGACTAGACCTTGTCAACACCCAATGAGACTTAGTCAGTTATTCCTCACAGTTATGTGAAGAGAACAGTGTATTAAATAATATTTGCAAATACAAAATAAATATGTAACTTGGCTGTGAAGGCTAAACAAACATGATGTTACTAATAATAAATTTAGAGAACAGCATGGTGGCAATTTGGAAACAAGAGAGAAATAATTAAAAATAACAAAGTCTTGACCTCCCAGATGTTTCAGAAAATTATTGATTAGTAGAATCTTCCATATAGGTGAGTTATATCTCTTTCAGAATCCAAAAGTATTTCATTTCAATCACTATCTTTAAAAACACTCATTGAATTGTTTGTGTAATTCCTCAAATTTTTAAGTAGAGTTCATTCACATGATGCAATCTTTTATTTTAATTTACTTTACCTAGAAATAACGTAAAATTTTTCTTTATTCTCTCCAATATAGCATGACTACTTAAAAAATTGTCAACACAGCCGGGCGCGGTGGCTCAAGCCTGTAATCCCAGCACTTTGGGAGGCCGAGGTGGGTGGATCACGAGGTCGAGAGATCGAGACCATCCTGGTCAACATGGTGAAACCCCGTCTCTACTAAAAGTGCAAAAAATTAGCTGGGCATGGTGGCACGTGCCTGTAATCCCAGCTACTCAGGAGGCTGAGGCAGGAGAATTGCCTGAGCCCAGGAGGCGGAGGTTGCGGTGAGCCGAGATCGCGCCATTGCACTCCAGCCTGGGTAACAAGGGCGAAACTCCATCTCAAAAAAAAAAAAAAAAAAAAAAAAAAAAAAAAATTGTCAACACATATAGTAATACTATGTGCCAGGCTTTGTTCTTAGTATTTAATAGATACATGATCTCATGTTAAAAAAAAATTTAAAAATTTAAAAAAAAATCCTTACAATGGTGATTGGAAGAAAATATTCTATCCTTGTTTTTCAGATGAGTAAACAGAAAGATACAGGTTTCATAATTTTCCCAAGGGAAGGAAAATAACAAACAACAAACCTGGAAACCAAACTCAGGAAATATGCTCCAAATCTGAGCACATGGCTGCTGTGCTCTGCCAGTGCTACTGTTCACATCCATGTGAATCCATACTCATTTTTTACTTAACACTGGTAACATTATCCCTTGTTTTTATATAGTTACACAGTCTTCATAATTATCATTTAAATAATTCCATCACGTTCCACTGAGATGATGGACCACCTTTTAGTAAATCTCTCTTCACTATGAAACACTTGGATTTCTTCAGTTGTTTAGCTATCACTTATACATGTTTTAAATGTTTTCAGGTCAAATTTCATGAACTCATTGACCAAAAGAGTAAGAATGTCTGGTTGGGAAAGTACTTTATTCCCTGCAACATCACTAAAGAAATACAAATTGTAATTATTTGACTTATCCTTGTAGACTCGAAGCTTGTACAAAAAATTTCAATTATTTAACTGTGATGTACTGCAGCGCTGCCTTGGAAACTAACTGAAAGGTGATGTGCTTTCAGAAAAATGAACGAAGACCAAACTGCCCTTTCAGTTTTGTCTGCTTCATATAGGTTCATTTTGAGTCCCTGCTTTTGCTACAAAGCTAACAGGCTTCACTTCTTTTTTCAGAGTATATACACCTTCTCTAGTTTGAAATTACTGCAGTTCTAATTTTGTAATATTTATGTAAACACTGAATAAATAATATCTGACTGAAGTTGACCATTACCTTTCATGAATGAAGTGCATGCTTTTTGCCATACCTGGTTCACCTGCTAGTAGCTATTTAACACATTTGCCTCCTTTATTTCACATAGGTGAGGGCATCAGGCAGCACATCTACCCAAAGTTGAACTACTGCAGTGTTTTGATAGTGAGAGAATAGATAAAATGCCACTGAAGTGGGGAAGGATAAGAGAGTGACTTCCTTGAGATTCGTAACTGACAAATAAAACATATAAGTAAAAATCCATGACCTGAGACGTATTTTAGTTAGGAATTTATAATTTGACTTTTCTTTGCTATCTACACTTAACTTCATAAGCTAATGGATTAGGATCCCATAATAACTGATAATGGTAACAATGACTACATACTTTTAATATTTATTATTGGCATCCATTGTATGCCAGAACTGTACAATCTGTTGTAGGTATATCAGAGATGTATACGACGTGATACTAGCTTTAAAAATTCAAATCCATTTGAGGTCACTATATGAAGCCATGAGAAGATAATGTAGGAGAGTCTACAAATGCCACATAATAAGCAGCGTTGGAGTGGGTTCCCAAGAAGAAGGCTTGACACGACTAAATCTGTTTGTTAGTAATTATATATTTATAATGAAATGTGACTCTGTACATTTCGTTAGGTACCGTGGATCCTGTCTTTAAGATAAACAAGCTAACAAACAAAACATTGAAGTGTTTTTCAACTGTGCAGAAAAGATAAAATCTCAGAAAAGAAAAAAATACTCACAATTCTCTAAGATCCCAGCAGACTGGGAAGATCTTGCCTGTGATGGATTGCGTTAGAATGTGGGAAGAGAAATACCATGCATTGTTCTGCAGCATTTTTCTTTTAACTGCCCCTTTGCCATTTCTTTAATGTTTGCTTTATATTAATAGTGACTGATACATAATAATCAACAGACTTGTGCTGTAAATCCAAAGAGAAAACTGCAAAGAACTTAAAGATTTGGCCTCATATATAATTCTTCCAGATAAATGGAAAAGAGCCAAAGAATTGAAATTAAATTAAAGGAATACTGCAGTTACATTTTATGCATTATGACTTTATGTAATATTTTGGCTTAAAGAGGTATGAAAATATACACAAAAAAATACACAGAACTTACCTGTCAGCCTGTGTGAATTGCTGGCAAGTGCCACTGAGAAGTAAAAGAGAAACAACGTAAGTTATTATAATCACTGTCATCATCAAGATTCATGTGTTAAGTTCACATATTTTCATTGCATTGGGTTAAATGTGTTAAAAGTAAATTAAATAGGCATGATCCCTGTCCTATAAGAACTTATGATTTAAGACAGACTACAACCAAGACAAATGTAAGAGAAGCATAGACAAGTATATGCACCTCAAAGAAAGACATAAATTGAGTGAATGAAAGAATAAATAAACTAAATCCTTTCTATTGTTTATAAGTTGTAAGTTGAGACAAAGGGGAATGGCATGTCCCTGGCATGTTCTGAATTTGGAGTTTAACCACGAGTTGGTCTCAAAGGAATGATTTTGAAGATATATTGCTTCAATAATGGTGGAAAATAATCTAAGCAAATTACAAGCTTAGAAAGCTAAAACATAAGAGATTCTGAACCAAGATTTAGGAAGCTTTGCTTTGCCCATGGATAGATTCTTAAATAAGGATTTCATATATCATGGACTCATATTTTAGCAGACAGAATGACTCTGGACTATTTCAAAGAAAGAAGTAATGTGATGAAAATAATGGATAGAGAATAAAACATAACCCATTTATGAAATAAACTTTAAAATGACACCTATTTTCCCATTCGGAATTACGGTGGCATTTTAAAAACTGTATGTTATTTTAGAGATCACATTGTAATTATGCTTTTTTCTTTAGTCTTGTAATAGTCTTTATCCAAAATCCATGCTCTTCTGATCTGACCAAAAAAAATTTAGAAAAAATAATTTGTAATAATTAAAATTTAAATAGTCCTGAAATTAGTTCCTTATGTATTTAAAATTTCTTCGCTACAAAATAGAGGGCTAAATTTGTAAGAAACAATTTTCATGATTCAATCTCCATGATTCAATTATTTTTAAAAAATAGAAATTTGCTGGGCGTGGTGGCTCATGCCTGTAATCCCAGCACTTTGGGAGGCCGAGGCAGGCAGATCACGAGGTCAGGAGTTAAAGACCAGGCTGGCCAATATGGAGAAACCTTGTCTCTACTAAAAATACAAAAATTAGCCGGGCATGGTAGCAGGCACTTGTAGTTCCAGCTACTTGGAAGGCTGAGGCAGGAGAATCACTTAAACCCCAGAGGTAGAGGTTGCAGTGAGCCAAGATCGCGCCACCACACTCCAGCCTGGGTGACAGAGCAAGACTCCATCTCAAAACAAAACAAAACATAACAATAGAAACAGCACAATCATATGATCCCCTAATAACTTCACAAAGTAAAAAGTAGTAGTTGCACGGTTTTATAATTTTTAAAAACACCGTTGGTGTTATTCAGTGTTTCTTACTGAAACCCATTTCTGTGTTGTTTATTTTTTAATTTGTTCTTCATTGCATGCTTTGCAATAGAACATGTGTTTGCAATTGCATTTAGCAAAATTCACCATCTTAACATTGTATACCAAAGTCATTGTTCCTTCCTGGCACAAAATAGCCAGTATTCAAACACTTTTCTAATGTTTGGGATTTCTGTCTCAATTGACAAAATTGAAAAATATGTATTAGCCAAGCAAAACCGCTATCTCAAAGCCATGTTGAAAATTACTCCGACCTGTCAAAGCCAATTGAAATTCCCTTCCCAGCCCAATTTTCAACTTCATTTTGTATGTGAAATGGGAAAAGTTGGATTTGATTATAACCACATGCAGAAGGAATCAAGAAATTGCATATATCTTATATAGCTAATACTACAAATAATTTTCTTTTCAAAGAATTTTATCTACATTTTTTCACCTGCTCTGAATAAGTCACTTGTTTTTAATATCTCTACGTGAGCAGTTTGATTAGGATTGAGTTGTGGAACACGTTTCAAAAGTCTCACCTGGGCCACATCCTTTTCACACTGGAGATGGCACAATTCTAAAGGAAAAAACCTAAGATTTGTCCCCAGTGCAGATTCAGTAATTTTGGGTGTTCCTCAATGTTAATCTATTATTTATTATTTTATTATAGTGTATCCCTGCTGCAGTTATCTTCTAAATATGGTGCCCAGTTGCTATGAATCCAATTCTAACAAAAAATCATGATTCAGGCTTTAAAGTTTACTATAGAAGTAAGTTTGGTTCTTCAAGATGAAAAGCAACTTTATTTTACACCAGAAAAAGCCTTGATACAGAATGCAGTTGGGATAACAGAAGGCTATACACAAGATGAGGAGTGTGATGAAAATATGACCCTGCCCCCAGTCGATGCTGGGCAATACAAGCTGCTTAAAAGTTGGAGCCCATAACATCCCTGGCAAAACTTAGGATAACAACAAAAATCAAAATAATGGCAGCCATTGGGGAAAACCATGGCAGGTCACTTGGAATACATCGTATGATTTCCATCTATAAAATTACTCCAGAGCCCGTTTTGTTTAACATTTATGAATATTATGTAAAGCAGAAAGCAAAGAAAAAAAATGTCCAAAGAAGTCTAAAACATAAATACAAGCCTTGTATTACATCTCATTTCAAGGTTATTTATTGATGAGATATCTTAGAATTTTTATCAAGGTTTTGAAGTAATTATTTCTCATTTTAGGAGAGGTAATAGAGGCTATGGAGGAATAAATGGAAAGTTCAAGATTAGCCCCATTATTGTCAAGGAAAGAAGTGAATTGGAATGTAACTGTCAGGCACTAAAACGATTCAAGAAATCAAACTGTTTAAGGTAAGTGAAGTGTCTACTTTGAGATACTTACATTTCTCATCATTTACACTTGCTTATGAATGAAATATAAGTTTACAAGAGAAAGCTGCCTGTGTGATTTCATAGGCTCTCTCTTGTCCTTATACAGCAATCATGGAAGCACTTGTCATGGAAGTGCCACATGATCGAATTAGCCTGGGGTTCTGAGCTCCCACATGGAAGACAGCTGCTTTGGAAAGTTGCCTGTACCCTCAACAGACCTTGAGAGAGCAAATAAATAAACTGTCGTGTATTAAGCCACTGGGATTTGGTGGTGTTTGTTTCCAAATCATACTGTAACCTATCTTGACTGATACGCCAATCACTAAAAAACTGTTAATATATTTATATTTAACCATCCAGTGTTATTTTCTATGTACAGATAATATAGAAATTTGAATCTTGCTATACATGTTGTTTTGTAACATTTTATTTCCCAAATAATATATTACAAATATTTTTTTATCATTAAATATTTTTTCCAACAATTATTTTTTACAGTTATGTAGTATTAAATTAGAGTTGTGCCATATTTAATCTAACCCTGCCCTAATATGGGATAATTTTGCTAAATAGTGCTATACTGGCTTACTGGCTAACCTATTCTATGTCTTTGTGCAAATTTCCAATTACTTTCTTAGGATAAGATCTACAAAATAAAAATACTGCATTAAAGTTTATTTATATTTTAAAGGCTTTTGATATACATTGCCCAGTTACTCTTTGAATAATTATACCAATTTAAATTTTTTCTGGGAATATATAATTCATCATCATCACCATACCATTAGCCCTGAAAATTATAATTTCTCTCTCTTTTTTTTTTTTTTTTTGAGATGGAGTTTCTCACTCTTGTCACCCAAGCTGGAGTGCAGTGGTGCAATTTCAGCTCACTGCAACCTCCACCTCCCAGGTTCAAGCAATTCTCTTGCCTCAACCTCCCAAGTAGTTGGGATTACAGTCTCCCACCACCAAGTCTGGCTAGTTTTTGTGTTTTTAGTAGAGATGGGGTTTCACCATGTTGGCCAGGTTGGTCTTGAACTCCTGACCTCAAGTATTCCACCCGCCTTGGCCTCCCAAAGTGCTGGGATTACAGGCATAAGCCACTGCACCCAGCAAAAGAAAATATAATTTCTGAAAACTGAAAATTTGGTATATAGAAACTACTTTACTGTATTTGATTTGCAGGCAAAGTTACTAGATTTAGCTGGTTTCATGGAGATCTTGAATTCACGTCTTTCCTGTAATAGTGAAGAAGTTTATGTTGCATTTGTGACTCCATATACCATTGGCCTCATTCTGAAAATGTTATTACATAGTATTCCATTGTCATTATTGTATAAGGACCCTACAGATTCAATTTCACATTCAAGATAACTTTTAAATTCCAACCTTTGAATTTGTTTTTATTTACATATCTATTATTGATTATTAGTTATGTTAATTTGTAATTTGAGACTTTGATTTGCATCATTATTTAACATTTAAATAAATATTGTGTACCAATTTATACCCATTGTTTAAAAAGTCCCAGTTTCAGGATCATGGATCAGGTGGACATGGTGAATTTGGCAATGAGTGTCTATTATTGATAACTAGAGCTCAAGATGTAAATTAGATTGCACTGAAAACGCCCGATTCCACCCTTCGATATTGGGAAAGTGCAAGTAAGGTAGGGGATGACTTTGTTCTGCCTCTTGTTGCTGGCAAGTAAGGACAGTTACAGAGCATCACTCCAACATCTAGTTCCTAATTTCAAGAGCATTTGCAAGGGAGGCGTCAGCGGCAACTTCCTGAACCCTGGATCACAGTTCCAAGGATATGTTCTTGAACCTGACAGTTTTCTATTGGTATTGATCTGATCGTCCACTTTCCTAACTATGGAAAAGGTAGCAGCAACCCTGGCTGGCCTATTTGGCTGTGTAATTCTGGACATTGTTCCTGGGGAATCAGCACAGGGTCTACTCCTGTCTTTCCAGCAATTTTGTAGGAATTAAATTAGCTGTGTCAAATGCCTTTCTGTTTAACACAGCTAGAATAACCTCTCTTTCCTATAACTGAACCACTCACTGATACAAATAAGTGTGAGACTTATTCCTTTTTGCAGCTTATAAAATTTGATATATAGAGATGTTTAAAATAATGCAATTAATTACATTGGATTGTCTATATTTTCTTTTGCTGATTTGCTTTTAAAAGGCAAGAAAGTTGTGTTAAATACCTCATTTAGATTGTATTCATTTTCTCCTTGATTTATAATGTTCTTTCTCATCAATTTTGATATTCTATTTGGTTTATGAAAACTTTATTTAGTAAAACTTCATCATATATACCCTTCCCCCAAACAGCCATGTTGTCCAGTTTAATGATTTTCTTTTTCCTTGGATTCTTTAATATCTGATACTAATATTGTAACCTGGAGCATTGTTTGCATTTATCTAATATAAATTTGCTCATTCTTATCTTTAATCTTTATAATTTACTTTGGCTTTATGCATGCAGAAATTCATTTACAAGAAAGAAATGTTTTGGGTTTCTTTTTTAAATCTGGGGTGAGGTCATATGTATTTAAATAATTAAACTAAAAAACATAGTCAAACTAGAAATCATTAAAATAAAAATAGCTAAAATAAAAGGCATAGTTAAAGCAGGAATTTAGAGTGAGTTCAACTCCACAACTAGTTCAACTATTACTCAGTCTTAGAAACTTCAATCTTATCTTACATGGATTGGCTGAAATAATTTTTAAAAGGTAGTATTATCAGCATGTAAGTGTTGCCTATGCCATTGTATGAAAACCTAACTCCACCTTAAGATACAACTCCACTGTAGACTAGAACATATCTCTAGATGCTGGCTATACATAGTGAGCAAAAATAATCATGGCTCATGACAGGTAACCTTCCATGTAGACAACAATTTTTCATATCAATGCTGCTCCATAATACTAACTTTATGATACTAACCTTATGAAATACTAATGTTTTTCAGCAACATTTAAGGATATAAATTTTCGTTAGAAATCAATGGCTTATGTGATTCTGATGTGAATAACTCTATGAACAGAAAATTGTATAAACATAAAATACCTACAAGGCTAAGTTTGCGCCTATGCAGGCAATGACAGCTGCAGATCACCTCGGTCCTACCTTCATCAGAGCAAATTTCCTTTGACATCTACTTAAGGTATCCCAGTTTCAGAAACAACATGATAAAACACATCATAGTCAAGAAAATAGGTAAATACATTGGGGTAGTTGCTTAATTGATGGCAAATAGCTCATTTCATGAAATCACTCCTTTTTAAGGAACGCTTTGTTTTCATTAGGAATTCTTGAATAAAAAGAAAACTTTAAGGAAAATTTTAAGGCACATATCTGAAAGGAGAAAACACACAGGTATAAAAGTAGAAGTGGCATGGAAAGCAGCATTTACAGAATGTTGCCTTAACACACCTGAAATCTGCTTCAGTTTGCTGCCTTACTGTTATAATTACTGTCCTTGTAGTCATTTTGAGATTAATCATTTAAGGCCTTCTGCTATTGCTATATTATCACGGGCAGAAAAGGAGTGAAAAATATATAGAAAAGGAAGTCAGTCATATTAGTTTTAGTTTTCTATTGCTGCATAACAGATTAACACCAATTTATTGTCTCATGACAACATGCTCATTATCTCACAGTATCTGTAGTTCAAAATTCCAGGCATAGTGTAGCTGCTCAGTGTCGAACATGGGTACAACCAAGGTGTCGGTCAAGGCTGCATTTGCATGTGGAGCTTGGGGTCATCTTTCAAGCTCATTTGAGATATGGGCAAAATTAAGTCTCTTGCACCTATAGGGCTGAGTTCCTCATTTTCTTGCTAGCTGTTGGCTGGGTCTTCTCTCAGCTTCCAGAGGTTCTAGCATGGTGGCTCTATCACAACATGGCAGTTTCTTCTTCAAAGCCAGCAGTAAGACCTCCCTCCAGTCTTTTACAACAGTTTTACAGAGCACAGCCTAACAGAAGGAGTCACAGCCCATCCTATCCATGGGCCCTGCTCACATTCCTGATGAGGGAATCATGTAGCGCATGTACACCAAACGGGGATACAAGAGCCATCTTAGATTTCAGCCTGCCACACAGATGAAGTAAAAAGAACACTTGGATAAAAAGAAAATCTGCAAGCAGACTTAATGTCAGGTTGAAAGCATGGCTTATTGTTATCTGTGTGTCCTATGAATGCATAGAAGATAAAGTTTCTGTCCTAAAGTACTGGAATTGATCTTTTGCAAAAATAAAAATAGATATGAAATAACTAAGGAAAAATAAACTAAGGTCTCAAGCAGTTTAAATTAAAACTTGGCTGCAATGTAACACAATATAATTTTTTCCCCTTACAATCAAGAGTTAATGTTTGAACAACTGTGATTTAATATTTTTGAAGCAAAATAAAATATTTACAATTTTAAATATACTGTATAATAATAAAATAAATAGTTGGCATAGTGTCCTTTGTGACTGGCTGGGTGGGTAATCCAATCCAGACCATGTCCTCAGCTTCAGTTTCTCTTTTTCAAAAAAGACCTAAAACTGGTTGAAATGACCTGCAACACTGAAATTTTGACATGTGCTGAAAATGCGCTGTTAACATCTAATCCAATAACAGCCCAACTCAGTCATCAATAAATATGCTTGTTTAAATAAATCAGTGTACAAAATTAAATAATTTTAAGTTATTGTTCAATAAATATAATTTGCTTACTCTTACCTTCCTGCTTCTTATTTTAAAGTGAAACATAAAAGGCTGCTACCCTGAGTCCTATATTACCACATAGTATTTTAAATAAAAGCTTAAAGGTTAAAGATCACTCCTGCCTATTAAACCACATTGCATACCCCTTTTCAATGACACAATCTTATTAATAATCCAGGTATTTTTCTGGATAATTATGAATTTTTAATACTCAATTTTTTCTAACTTCCAAATATGTTAAAGTATGTTCTACTGTATGATTTGTTTTAGCTTTTTCTATATACTCTATTTTCTAAAACCATACTACTGCTGTATCTTTTAAGCTTAAAGAAATTCACTCTACATGACACTATAGTGTTAGTATATCAAATAACTTCTGCTTTTATTGAAAAGAAAATTAAAACACAGAAATGTATAAAACTAAACATGTGCACAAACTTCCACTAGAAATAGTACAAAACAAAATGTTAATCTGTATGTACAATATAGTGTGTGCTCTATTTTTGTTTTCTTGGCAACCCCCTTGACAGATGTTAACAGGGATATTGCTGTGAAATATAAAACATCATAAAACAAAATTATGCATATGTTTAATCTATGATTAACTTACTGCAGAATGCAGAAACTAAACTACAGATGTTACTGAACTAAGCCTAAAAAAGATTGTGACTAATCTGAGACGTTTATAATATAGTATTAATGAGCTCTATATCAAGGACAAATTGTTCAAATGACCAGTTGTATAGCTCTTAATAATGGCACCAGTTATCAGGACCAGAAAATTTGATAGACAAGCTATTCTTTCTGTGAACAGAGTTTTGTCTAAGATGTAGTCTTATAAAGACTTGTCTTATGAGTATAGAATATAATTGTTTCTAACTGGTATGCTGGAAATCAGACTGATGTCTTTTTTTTAAGTTATTTTTTAAAAAGCCAATTCCCATTTCTGCTCAGCCTCATTCTGCAATTTATGCCAATCCACACATTTGGCAAGATGTCCACCAGCAACCCCAGACTCACACCTTTCTAGATAATTTATCTTAGTATGAAGATATTTTCCTTCAGTAAGTAGGCTTTGTTAGTAGAAACATTGTTCTACCAGCCCTTTTGGATTGCATGCCTCTTCCAAACTAACCTTCGTGTCCAGGGAAGTATGGCACTCTGTAACTGATTCAGCCTGGATCATAAGACTCTATGGGAATAATACAGTTAAAGTACTAATATCTATGATCCTACTAGCAACCCAAATATAGGGTTAGGATAGTGTGTGTCTTCAAGGAAGAGTGCTGATGGAACAATTAATACATAGAGAATAATTTGGCATTAGATCTGGACATCAATTTATAATCTTAAGTAGCTTCCTTACCATCCTCAAGCTCTTCTGCTTAAACTGAAGCTGGATGTCAGATGCCATACAATTCATAATTCTCTGCTAATGTGCTAAGATATTCTTTGTTAAAAGAAAATGTGTAATTTTAGACTTTCAAACAAAAAAAGATTAAAAAGAAAAAGAACATTATGTAATGGTAAACAATTCAGTTCAATAAGAAGATGTAACTATCATAAATATATATGCACCCAACACAGAAGTGCCCAGATTCAAAAAGAAAATTATTAGTGACCTCCAAAAAGACTTAGACTCCCACACAAAAATAGTGGGAGACTGCAACACCCCATTGACAGTATTAAACAGATCATCGGGGCATATTTGGGGTTTTTTTTTTTTTACCTTTAAAAAGATATACAGTACCTGAACTCAGCACCTTACCAAATGGACCTGAGAGGCATCTATAGAACTCTCCACTCAAAATCAACAGACTATCCATTCTTCAAATTGCCATATGACACATACTCTAAAATTGACCACACAATTGGACATAAAACCATCCTCAGCAAATGGAAAAGAATTGAAATCAAAACAAATGCTCTCTCAGACCATAGTACAATAAAACTAGAAATCAAGACTCAGAATGGCCCAAAACTGTACAATTACATGGAAATTAATTAAACTGCTCCTGAATGGCTTTTAGGTAAGTAAGAAAATTAAAGCAGAAGTCAAGAAGTTCTTTGAAACTAATGAGATACAAGGTATCAGAATACCTGGGACACTGCTGAGGCAGTGTGAAGAGAGAAGTTAATAGCACTAAATGCTCACATCAAAAAGTTTGAAAGATGTCACTGTAACAGCCTAACCTCACAGCTAAAAGTAGAGAAACAAGAGCAAACCAACCCCAAAGCTAGAAGAAGACAAGAAATAACCAAAATCAGAGCTGAACTGAGTAAGACTAAGAAATAAAAAACCATTCAATAGGTCAATGAATCCAGGAGTTGTTTTCTGGGAGAAAACAATTAATAAAACAGATAGACTGCTAGCTAGAATCATAAGGAACAAAAGAGTGAGAATCCAAAACAACACAATTAGAAACAACAAATGGATATTACCACTGACTCCACAGAAATACAAATAATCATCAGCAACTATTATCAAGACCTCTATGCACAGAAACTAGAAAATCTAGAAGAAATGAATAAATACCTGGACACATACACCCTTCCAAGACTGAACTAGAAAGAAACTGAATCCCTGAAAAGATCAATAACAAGTTCTGAAATTGAATCAGTAATAAATAGCCTACCAACCAAAAAAATCTTGGGATCACACAGCTTCAGAGCCAAATTCTATCAGAGCTGGTACCATTCCTGCTGAAATTAATCAAAATAAATTAAGAAAGAGGGACTCCTCCCTAACTCTTCTATGAGACCAGCATCATCCTGATGCCAAAATCTGGCAGAACAAAAAAAATAATAATAATAAAGAAAGGAAATTTCATTCCAATATCCTTGAGGAACATTACTGCAAAAAATCCTCAACAAAACACTTGCAAACCAAATCCAGCCATACATCAAAAAGCTTATCGATCACAAACAAGTACTTTATCCCTGGGATGCAAAGCTGATTCAATATACGCAAATCAATAAATGCGATTCATCACATGATAGAACTAAAGACAAAAATCACCATATTATTTCAATAGATGCAGCCAAGGCTTTTGATAAAATTCGATACCACCTCTTCATGTTAAAAACACTCAATAAATTAGGTATTAAAGAAACATACTTCAAAATAGTAAGACCCATTTAAGACAAACCTACAGCCAATGTAATACCAAATGGGCAAAAGCTGAAAGCATGCCCTTTAAAAACAAACAAACAAACAAAAACAGCACAAGACAAGGATGCTTCTGTCACCACTTCTATTCAATATAGTATTGGAAGTTCTGGCGGAGCAATCAGGCAAGAGAAAGAAATAAAGGGCATTCAAATAAGAAGAGAGGAAGTAAAACTATCCCTGTTTGCTGATGACACAATTCTTTATCAAGAAAACCTCACAGTCTCAGTCCAAAAGATTCATAAACTGATAAGCAACTCAGCAAAGCCTCAGGATACAAAAATCAATTTACAAAAATCACTAGCAATCTTATACACCAACAACAGTCAAGTCAAGAGCCAAATCAGGAATGCGACCCCATTCACAATTGCCACAAAAAGAATAAAAGATTATCAATATATCAATAGATTCAGAAAAAGCTTTCGATAAAATCCAATATCTTTTCATTATTAAACCCTCAACAAACTAGGCATTGAAGGAATATACATCAAAATAATAAGAGCCATTTGTGACAAACCTACAGGCAACACCAGGCTGAATGGGCAAAAGCTGTAACCCTTGAGAAGTGAAACAAGACAAAAATGCTTACTTACCAGTCTTTGTAAAGTTTCAGGATTAAAAAAATCAGTGTACAAAAATCAGTAGCACTTCTATACATCAATAACATTCAAGCTGAGAGCCAAATCAAGAATGCAATCCCATTTACAATACACACACACACACACACACACACACACAGAGAGAGAGAGAGAGAGAGAGAGAGGGACAGAGAGAGAGAGAGAGAGACAGAGAGAGAGAGAGAGATACTTAGGAATACATTTAACCAAAAAGGTAAAAGATCTTTACAAGGAGAGCTACTTCTGAAAGAAATCATAGATTATACAAACAAATAGAAAAACATTCCAAGCTCCTCTTGGATTGGCAGAATCAATATTATTAAACTGACCATACTACTCAAAGTAATCTACAGAATCAATACAATTCCTATGGAACTACAAATGTCATATTTCACAGAATTAGAAAAGAAATTCTAAAATTCATATAGGACCAAAAAGGATCCCAAATAACCAAAGCAATCCTAAGCTAAAAGAAAAATGCTAGAGACATCGTATTACCTGTCTTCAAACTATAATCTAAGCCTACAGTAACCAAGCAGCATTGTACTGGTACAAAAACAGACACAGCCCAATGGAACAGAATAGAGAACCCAGAAGTAAAGCTACAAACCTATGGCTATTTGATCTTTGAAAAATATGACAAATATAAGCAATGAAGGAAAGATTCCCTTTTCAATAAATAGTGCTGTGATAGCTGGTTAGCCATATACAGAACAATAAATCTGGATCTCTATCTTTCACCATATATAAAAATTAACTCAAGATGAATTAAAGATTTAAATGTCAGACTTCAAACTACAAGAATCTTAGAAGAAAACCTAAGAAAAACCACTCTGGACATTGGTTTTGAGAAAAAAATTATGACTAAGTTCTCAAAAGCAATTGCAACAAAAAACAAAAATTGCCAAATGGGACCTAATTAAACTGAAGAGCTTCTGCACACCAAAAGGAATTATCAACAGAGTAAACGGACAACGTACAGAATGGGAGAAAATATTCACAACCTATGCATATGACAGAAGCCTAATATTCAGGAATTTACACAATTGAAGAAGCAAAAACCAAATAACCCCATTAAAAAGTTGGCAAAAGACACAAACTAACACTTCTCAAAAGATGACGTACAAAATACAAGTGGCCAGCAAACATGAAAAGAATGCTCCACATCACCAACCATCAGAGAAATGAAAATCAAAACCACAGTGAGATACCATCTCACAGTAGTCAGAATGGCTTTTATTGAAATGTCAAAAGACAAAAGATGTTGGCAAGGCTGCGGAGAAACAGGACTGCTTATACACTGCTGGTGGGAATGTAAATTAGTTCAGGCTCTGTGGAAAGAAGTTTGGAAACTTCTCAAAGAACTTAAAACAAAACTACCATTCAACCCAGCAATTCTACTACTGGAAACATACCCAAAAGAAAATAAATTGTTCTACCAAAAAGACACACGTACTTGTATGTTCATCACTAAGCTATTCACAATAGCAAAGACATGGAATCAACCTAGGTGCTCATCCATGGTGGATTAAAGACAATATGGTACATATATACAAGAGAACACTATGCAGCCATGAAAAAGAATTAAATCATGTCCTTTGCAGCAACATGTATGCAGCCAGAGAGCATGTTTCTAAGTGAATTAACACAAGAACAGAAAACCAAATCCACATTCTCGCTTACAAGTGAAAGCCAAACATTGGGTACCCATGGACATAAAGACAGCAACAATAGACACTGAGGACTACCAATGCTAGAAGAGGAGGGGCATAGGGCTATGGCTTGGAAAACTAATTATTGGATAATATGCTAATTATCAGGGTGATGGGATCAGTTGTACCCAAACCTCAGTATCATGCAATATACCCATGTAACAAACTGACAAATATACACCCTGAATCTAAAATAAAAGTTTAAATTATTTTTAAAAAAGAGAAAATGCAGAAAGAGGGAAAAGAAACCTTTTAGTATTCCGAATAGATGTACTCAACTATTTGGGGGCACCACAATCCTTCTTTTGGAGAAATAAGTTTTAGTCACTATTTTATAAAAACTTTATCAAGTTTAGTTGTACAGTTCCTGCTTCCTAGCAAAGTACATGAAAGCAGATATGTACTAAAGAAAGAAACAATAAAACTATAGTTTGGTACATGAGCCCTAGATTGTAGCAGTGGATGTTTAGCATAAAGGCAAATATCACTAAAATATTTTAGAGAACTTCAGTATATTACACTAGACAGTATTTCTAAAGAGGATCATGCTTAGATTTGAAGCACAAGAAGGACTGGGCATATCATTGTTGGCTTCAAGGAGAGGGCTAAGTATTAAAGAACGTGGGTATTGTCAAGTAGCTGAGTGTGACCACTGGCTTACAATGAGCAAAAAGCAGAAACTGTAGTTTACAACTACATGGAATTAAATTCTTCAAGCAATAATGAATAATTTTTCAAGCATGAAAAAGCAGTATATCCTCAGAACCTCAGACAACAATTCAGAACAGTAACATGTTGATTTTGATAGATACCCTGTATAAACACCTTTTAACACCCTAAGCAGGGAACCTAGCCAGGCCATGCCAGACTTCTGACCTACGGAACTGTGAGCTAAGAAATGGATGTTGTTTTAAGCGACTGTGTTTATAGTAATTTGTGAAGTAGCAATAG
The DNA here is from genome assembly GCF_048565385.1 of Saimiri boliviensis. Classification (NCBI taxonomy): domain Eukaryota; kingdom Metazoa; phylum Chordata; class Mammalia; order Primates; family Cebidae; genus Saimiri; species Saimiri boliviensis. Next base: position 42,609,595 of record NC_133452.1, on the reverse strand, counting down.
AGAACGAATACAACGCTGCTTTACGTTTCCATGTGAGTTTTTTAACTGGCTTGTCAATTTCTAAAAAAAAAATCTGCTAAATTTTTGAACGAAATTGTGAATAATCAAAAGATATATTTGGAGAATCACCATCTCAACAATACTGAATCTTCTGACTTATCGACAGAATATAGCTCTTCGTTTATGTCAGTCTTCGTTACTTCCTCTCAATAATATTTTGTAGTTTCAAGTAAACTTAGCAGTCCTTGACATCTTTTGTCAGATTTGTCCAAAGTATTTTATATTTAGATGTAATTTTAAATGGTATTTTAAAATTCCATTTTCAAATTACTCATTGCTAGGATATAAAAATACACGGATTCTGTATATTGATCTTATATTCCATAGCCTTGATAAACTCACTTAATTCTACAAGCATTTTTGTAGATTCTGTCAGATTTATTACATAGACAATTATGTCAACTGAAAATGACAGGTATACTTCTGCCATTTAAGTCTGAAGGCCTTGTCTTGTTTGTTTTGTTTTGCTGGAATGTACTGCATATCACCTCTAGTACAGCTGAATAGAAGTGGTAAGAACAGACCCTTCTTTTTGTTTCTTATTTTAGGCAAAAAGGATGCTGTATTTCACCATTAAGTATAATGTTAGCTGTAGGTTTTTCGAAAATTATCTTTTCAGATTAAAGTAGTTTACGTGAATCCCAAGTTTTTCAGTGTTTTATGAGGAATGAATGTTGAACTTTGTCAAATGCTTTTTCTGCATCTTTTGACATGATTTTTTTTTCTCTTTTAGCTTGTTAATGTGGTGAGTTATTTTATCACAAATTAATCAAAACCTCGGGGTTGTTCTCAAACTGCATTATTATTTTAGAGTCTTCAAAACTAAGAGTGGTATAAACTTGGATTAGAATCTCCTTTCCAGTTACAATTTCCTTGGGGAATTTTAAAGACATTCTCACAAGCTATTCTTTAGGCTCCATTAAGACCTTCTGAGTGTTTTCCACTCTGGCAAAGTGGCAATGGTGGGTAGTGAGGATATAGAAGTAACCAGTGGAGATTATGGAGAATGGTACTATTTTGAGTGTCATCTTCCTTAAGTTTTAAAGCACTATTATTGAATAAAACCAAACATATAATGCTAATAAGATTCACAATGAAGTTAGTGAAATAAGCAAAATAACTGAAGTAGTTTAACACATAATTTGTTTAATATCATCAACATGGTGCAGAATCATGTGCTGAGGTTTGGTTTCTCTGAAATGGATAAATGTTTTGATGCTGAATATAAGAGATTTTTAAAAGGAATGATCAGAGTGTGCAAGCTGCTTTATGATTGAGCTCGTTTTTCTGATGTGGTCTTGAGTAGTAAACTAACTATATATTGAAAATGTGAAACAAATAATCTTCCAGCATGGAAAATCACACACAGCAGTTATCATTGGTAAAGAAATGAATAAAAGATAAAATTAATTCAATGATATATTTTAACAGCCTCTCCCTCTCCAAATCAACAAATACAATGTGGTTTAAAAACTGAAATTAAAATTGACATCATAGAATTTCGGGGTTTTTTTTGTTGTTGTTGTTGTTGTTTTTTTGAGATGGAGTCTTGCTCTGTCACCCAGGCTGGAGTGCAGTGGCACAATCCCGGCTCACTACAACCTCTGCCTCCCAAGCTAAGTAATTCTCATGCTTCAGTGTCTCAAGCAGCTAGAATTACAGGCACGCACCACCAAGCCAGGCTAATTTTTGTTTTTTTTAGTAGAGATGGGGTTTCATCATATTGCCTAGATTGGTCTCGAACTTCTGGCCTCAAGTGATCTGCCCACCTTGGCCTCTCAAAGTGCTGGGATTACAGGTGTTAGCCACCCTGCCTGGCTATAATTTGGGTAGTTTTTATTCTAGTATCAATAAATAATTTTCATTTAAACAGTACATATCTAAGTCCACCCTAGAATCCATTTGATTACGTTTGCCTTTGTTGTTGTGTGTTTGAAAGAGTTCCAATGTTGTCTTAGTAGACTGATCATACCTTGTCTGTTCTCTTCAATCATAACAGACTGAATTTTCATTTCACGTGAAACTGCCAATCTGTTCTATCTGAAATGCATCTGTATTAGTTAGGGTTCTCTAAATGGACAGAACAAATAGGAAACATGTACACATGAAGGGGAGTTTGTTAGGAAAATTGACTCACATGACCACAGGGTGAAGTCCCCAATAGGCCATCTGCAAGCTGAGGAGCAAGGAAGCCAGTCCGAGTCCCAAAACCTCAAAGTAGGGAAGCTGACAGTGCAGCCTTCAATTTGTGGCCGAAGGCCTGAGAACCACTGGCAAACCACTCATGTAAGTCTAAGAGTCCAAAAGTTGAAGAACTTGGAGTCTGATGTTTGAGGGCAGGAAGCAGCCAGCACAAGAGAAAGATTAAGGCTGGAAGACTCAGCAAATCAAGTGTTATTCCACTTTCTTCTGCCTGCTTTATTCTAGTTGTGCTGGCTGTTGATTAGATGGGGTCCACCCAGACTGAGGGTGGGTCTGCCTCTCCCAGTCCACTGACTCAAATGTTAATCTTTTTTGGCAACACCCTCACAGACACACCCAGGAACAATACTTTGCATCCTTCAGTCCAATCAAGATGACACTCAGTATTAACCATCACAGCATCTAACTTACTATTATCCTACTCAGATTTTTTCAGTAAGCTCCTATTGGCCACAGAAGGAAGGCCAAATCAACTAGTTTTATACCCAAGGTTCTTTAGAAGCCGCTACTGAACTACCTTTCCTATTTTACTTTCCAAGTTTTTTTCATAAATAACCCAAAATGCAAGCCAGATTGGAAAACTTAATACATCTTTTAAGAACTTCACATTTTTCACAGCTTTGATTCTGTTCTCTTTTCCTGGATTTTATCTATTGTCCATCATTTTATGCTAAAAATATCCCTAGATTGCAGATAGTAGCTCAAATGAAACATCCTTCAAACTCTCCCTGATGATTTTTGAAGAGATTTATCAAAATGTTCTTTTGAACCACCTTGTCTTTGACCATTACAGGTGAAGTATCCGTTATCCAAAATGCTTGAAACCAGAAGTGTTTCAGATTTCCTTTTTTTTTTTTTTTTTTTTGGATTTTGCATATACTTACCTAAGTCTAAACATGAAATTCATTTATGTTTTATATACACCTTATAACCATGCTAAGATATTTTTATATGTTTTAAATAATTTTTTGCATGAAACAGAGTTTGTACACATTGAACCATCAGAAACCACAGGTGTCACCATCTCAGCCACACGTGTGGACAATCTGTGGTTGTCTGGCATCACAGTCTGTAGTTGTTTATATCAGCTCTTAAACAAAAGCAACAACAATCCACAGCAGACTTTCAATCTCTGTGTATAATGCTGTGTTTGATTAAAACTTTATATTTTATTTTTTAGAGAAGAATAAATACCAGAAACAGTTCAGGAACCAAGAAGTCCTGTAGGGATGAAGAAGCATTCTGCTGAATGGCTCTTTAAAATATTTCCCACAGTCATCTGCCTCATTAACAATGGTCTTTATCTTAGAAGTGTCTCTTTGATTTTACAAACTGACATGATTTCTTGTTATGTTATAATATATTGTATTCGTCTATTCTCATGCTGCTAATAAAGACATACTGGAAACTGGGTAATTTATAAAGGAAAAAAAGGTTTAATGGACTCACAGTTCCACATAGCTGGTGAGGACTCACAATCATAACAAAAGGCAAATGAGGAGCAAAGTCACATCTTACATGGTGGCCCGCAAGAGCATGTGCAGGGGAACTCTCATTTATAAAACCATTAGATTTCATGAGACTTATTCACTATCACAAGAATAGTATTGGGAAAACCACCCCATGATTCAACTATTATAATCTGGCCCCACCCTTGACATGTGGGGATTATTACAATTCAAGGTGAGATTTGGGTGGGGACACAGCCAAACCATATTGTATACGCTGCTTCTGTCCTTCAATAAGTCAAGCACATATTTTCACTATGTCATCTATAGGCATTTTTTTTCTGCAGTGTTAACATCATCTTTGTCATCACTATTATCACGATTACCTTTATTCAGAATCATTTCTCCACTTTCACTGTCAGTAAATGAAAACCTGGAGCCTTATCATCAATATTAAAAACTTCTTTAATATATACTTCTTCCATCTTACAGACAGGCTATGCAGGTCAGACGGCATTTTTTTTCTCACTTGACATATGGAGTCCTTGAAAGTCACCACTTGTTCATCATGCATCTCTGAACATCGTCACAGGCCAGAGGATGTGCCAGGCATGCACAGCTGTGTCTTTAGCCATGTGTTCCAAGCACTGACAACAGCATCTTTTATGCTAAACTCCTCTTGAAAACATTCACACCCATGCCTCTGTTCATACTCCTAATACAAGTTCAAAAAAGTTACTTTTTAGTATTTGCTCTTTATTTATCTAAGAATACCCTTGTCACATGTTTGAATTAATGAAGTCTTATATAGGAAAAAGTACATGGCATAAACATTTTTGATGAAAACTTCAGCTACAGGATGAACAGAACTGTTGTGAAGGACTAACAAAGTCTTGCAGTTGTCATATAGTCCAGCTTCCCTGCAGTAAGCATGAGTCACTGGTACAAAATCTTTGTTAAACCAATCAGAAAAAAATGTCCCCGGTTATTTATGCCTTTCTGGTACTGTAACAGTGAACTTGTATGAAATTTGCTGCTTGAAAACAGCAAGGGCCCCAACTTTTGTCCATCATGAAAAGTTTATACTAACGCATGCCTGCTACCTAGCACATCTCAGCACAGTTATTCTGTCCTTGGCATCCTTAATTCCTATAGGGGCTGTCTTACCAGTTGTAGTCAATATCTTTCTGGGACAATAATGTCAAAACAGTTATGTTTTGTCAGCATTATAGAGTTGGTCTGGTATCAGATTTTCATCAGCAATGACCTTTGCAAACTCCTCAGTGATTTTCTCCACTACTTCATGATCAACAGATGTTTTATAAATAGAAATCTTGAAAAATGTAATGCCACATCTTTTCTGAAATTTCTGCAACCACATACACACACACACATACACACGCACAAAGGAAGTGACTAGACTAACCATGCAAACATATATTATGTTTATATCTAAAATTAAAAATTTACTAAAATATATTTCAGTATCAACACTTCTAGATCAAATTTTTTCTGTCAAACATGATGATAAAGATTGAATATAGATGCAAATCTTTATCATGCTTTCTCATTTTTCACTATTTCTCTAATTTCCACTTAATTGTATTTAGTTTCTTATTTTTATCATCCATTGTTTACTCCAGTGTCTCTAATACTTAGTAGTCTTTCTAATTTCATCACTGCCAATTACCTCCTTTATTCTTTAGTTCAAGTATTTCCTATATAATATCCTTCTAGTGCTCTGGCTTCTCTTTCCTAAGGGTTTTGTTGTTGTTGTTGTTGTTGCTGTTGTTGTTGTTGTTGTTTTCATTTCTTCTTTATACCTTTCCAACATGGAATTTATTAACTCATTCATTTTATTATTTTCATTCATGTAGTTGATCATGCTTTTCAACTACTCCATGGTGTCCCTATTCTGGTATTTTTCATCTATTGGCATGTTATAATGCTCATTTTCTTCTTTTTTCTTATGGTATCTTTGTATGAATTCTATTTTTTCTTTTTAAAAATTTATTATTTTTGAATTAGTTGGATTTTCCGGATCAATTATTTGCAAGAGTTTCCATTGAAGGCAAGGATAGGATGGGCCTGGTTATATTGTGTGTGTGTGTGTGTGTGTGTGTGTTTGTGTGTGTGTGTGTGTGTGTATGTATGTGTGTGGATGTGTGTATGTGTTTACTGTAATCATACCTCTCCATCTCCCCTTTCCCAGATAAACAAAGCCTCCTTCCATCAACCTTAATCTTATTAGTTCCCATGCTTATTGTAAAAAAGTGACTAGCCAGGGTTATATTTAAGGTATTTAACAAATAGTATAGAAAGGAAGGGAGCAGAGAAAGCCAAAGCACCTGAAAGGTGGTTGGTGAATGTACTCAGGGTGCATGAAACACCAACTATTTACAAATCTACTCTGAATTATTGCAGGATTTTAATAATTAACACTATTATGTGCACTGAATAATATCAATGCTGAATGTGGTTTTTGCATTTTATGGCACTCCCCTAAGCTTCACAAGAACAATTTTGCTGGGATTTTTTTTTTTTTTTTTTTTTTTTTTTTTTTTTTTGAGGCACTCTGTTGCCCAGGCTGGAGTGCAGTGGCGTGATCTTGGCTCACTGAAATCTCCATCTCCCAGGTTCAAGTGATTCTTCTGCCTTTCTGCCTCAGCACCTCCAGTAGCTGGGATTAAAGACATGCACCACCAAACCCAGCTAATTACTGTATTTTTAGTAGAGACAGGGTTTCGCCATGTTGGCCAGGCTTGTCTAAATCTTAACCTCAGGTGATCGGCCCGCCTCAGCCTCCCAAAGTGCTGGGATTACAGGAGTGAGCCACCATACCCAGCCTTTGCTGGGGCTCTCTGACTGCTAGTGGGACCTTCTTGGTCTTCTGCTCTTAATCTCAAATATATATTCATAATATAATTTTCTCCTATATTCGTCAAGATGAAGTTTATACAGGCATTTTTTTTCTTGTTGCTTTTTAAGTGTGCCTGGAAGAAGAGGAAAAATACTCTGACTTACATTTTTCCAAGAGGAAAAATACTCTAATTCATATTTTTCCATTTATACCAAAAGTCTTGATATAGAAGTTCACTGTTAAATGTTTTGATACAAGACACTGTTATTGGTCATTTTGTTATTTATTTCCAATTTTGTCACTGAATAATAAAAAATGTAACCTAAATTAAAAAGTATTGTTTTATATACCATATACACCTGTTATATACCTTAATAATCCTTTTAAAATAATATGTGGTCACATGCACTCTCTAATTTAAGGGCGCATTATATACGTGCCCAAATTAGCAAGCTTTTTTATGTGTTGTTCAAATTTTCAAAATCAATATTATTTTTAATCTCCCTGCCTTATCAAATATTAAAAGAATGGGGCTATGCATCATGATTGTGTATTGGTCAATTTCTTCTTGAAATTGTTTCAATTTTTCTTATGCATAAGAAGACTGTTTTGATAGTTGTGCACATGTTCAGAATTGTTACATCTTTCTGATTACTATTTTTATATATGCTTAGCAAAGTTTTCTCTCTGTAATATATTTTGCCTCAAAGTCTATTCTGTTCAATAATTATAAAGCTGCACAAATTTCCTCTTAGGATGTATTTACCAAGTGTGTTTTTCCCATTTTTGTTTTTAATTTTTCTGTTCCACCAGAGATGCAATGTAGTGCAGTGAGTAAGACAGCAAGTCTGGAGCAAGACTCCTGGGTTTAAGTCCCTGCTCTGTCACTTTATAACAGTATTATCCAGGGGAAGTTTTCTAACATCTCCATGCCCCTATGTTCTCATTTTTAAAACAGAGATATTAATGTAGTATATATCTGCCTTAATGTTATATTAATTATCATGCAAATTTTCCAATAAATATGTATAATTCCAATAAATGTAAATGGATGTACAATAAATGTAAGTGTATGTTTGCTGAAAGGACTCAAATAGTGTATGCTCACAAAATAACTTTATTATGGGTAAAGGATACAATGTAACAATGACAAAACAAAGGTATTCATTGAAAGGGGTCTGGAAATATCGGATACAGGCTTGTCTTCTTACTATGGATTGCACTGGATGGACTTGTTCTCCTAGTTTTGAATCACTATCAAAATGTATGCAAAGCACCTTGGTACCAAGAAGCTCAGTGTCTGCTCATGATGGGTGCCGTTATAGAGAGGTGGTCACAGAGCCACATTTCAGCTATATGATCATCATTAACCATAAAATTACCTAGGTTCCACCAAAAACAGGTGCTAATCATCAATTACAAAACAGTGTTGACAAATTGGTGCATCCTTCCCTAGACAGGATGTACAGCTTATGAACCCATGGTTATAGAACATAATATATCACTGATTAAAATATATCATAACATTGGCCAAGGGTGACTACTCCAGATAATTCTGGATGTAAGCATGAGGTCAATCCAACTGAATACTATGTCAAAAAGGCTTTTGTGAGGTTTCAAGATGTTATCATTCTAAGTAAAGCACTATGAAATGTACTTATTCCTAGGTAAATACTAGCTATTTTTTGTTATACTTAAGGTGTGATTCTCATAAATATAATTGGATTTATTCTTGGTGTTGTAACTGAGATTATTTACCTTTAAATAAAGTGCTCTTGGCTGGGCATGTTGGCTCATACTTGTATTCCCAGCACTTTAGGAGGCCAAGGAGGGCAGAAGTGTTTGAGACCAGCTTGGCCAGCATGGTGAAACCTCATCTCTATTAAAAATACAAATACTAGTTGGGCATGATGGCATGTGCTTGTAATCCCTGCTACTTGGGCAGCTGAGGAAGGAGAATTGTTTGAACCCAGGAGGCAGAGGTTGCAGCGAGCCAAGATTGCACCAGGGTGACAGTGCAAGACTTCATCTCAAGAAATAAAAGAGTTTACTCCATTTACATTTATTGGAATTTTTTTTTAATTTGGTTTACTTTTAGCATGGTTATCTTCTTTATTTGCTAGTTATCTTATCCAACCTAATATTGCTCATACTAGCTATACGTTTTTGTTTCACGTTTATGCTTAAAAAAATTCTTCTAGTGGCTACATTTAATTTTTAATATAAACAAATTTGCTTTAACAATGTCTGTTATTAATAACTGTACTGTAGACATAGAAAATTGTAAATCTAAATTTTGTGATTCAGCTTTAGTTGAGATTGTAGTTGTAACCCAGTCCCAAACCACATTGAGATTTACTGCAAAAATAACAGAATTTTGGAGAATATTTACATACCATTTCTCATAAAAGTGATAAACTAAAAAGCATTTGCCAAGTGATACAAAGATTGTACTTTCATGAAATCATTGCATGTTCTGTAACTTAACATCATAATTTTACATTTCTGAGTACTTTGTTAAATGAGAAGAGCAAGAAAACTTACTGTGTTATTTGTTATTAACTGCAAAGATTTTATCATTTTTATAGAATTAAGCCATGATTATAAAAGATTTGCTTTACTTATTTACTGAAGGAAATGTATATATCACAATGTTATTTTTACAGTTGTATTTGTTAGAATATACTTATTTTAAGAAACCAAATTTGCTCATTTGTTACAAACACACCAGCATTAATTATCTATTCCCTTGCTAATTTTCTTTTCTCAACCCATCACTACATAAACTAGGAAGTATTAAAAACATTTATTTGTCTTTCTTCCTGTCAGTGAGTTTGATGAATAAAAAAATAAATCTTCTTATAACATATTCCTCCCAAACAATATAAGAATTTTGTTGTGCTTTAATTTTAATTATTTTTTTTCTAAACTTACATGATATTTTTATTTTACATTTATTATATCTTTCCTTGGCACCTTTCTTTGGTATCTGTAAAATTACTCATTAGAATTTTTATTTTAATGAACTAATGATTGCTTAAATTTATCTCTAGATTCAAAAATCCAATTGCATATCATGCCTTCTTGCACTGAATTTATTCCAAGTTCAATTTTCTTCTTCCTAAGATACATTTTTAAAGAAATTTTAATGAAAATCTCTGAATGGAGAAAGTCATTCTTATTTATTTGAAAATTATCTTTGTGTTGTCATTATATATAAATGATAGCTGGGCATGTAATTTCAAGTGAAAAGTTAACTTTCCTCAGTATTCTGAAGCTGTAATATGTTCCATTGTTGTCTGTTGTTATCAATTTGCTAGGACTGCTACAGCAATCCACCACAAATAAGGTGGCTTAAAAAAACAGAAATTTGTCATTATACAGTTTTCAAAGTTAGAAGTCCAAAATCAAAGTGTCAGCAGGGTTGATTCCTTTGGAGAAATATGAGGGAAGAATTTGTTCCAGGCTTCTTTCCTCGACTTGTAAAAAATAACCACTTTCTCGCTCTCTCTCTTCAAGTCACCTTTCCTTTGTGCTCATCTGTCTCCCGATTTTCCTTTTTATAGGAACACTAGTAATGTTGGATTAGGGGAACATGCAATTCTAGGGTTACTTCATCTTAACTAATTATGTCTTTAATTATCCTATATCAAATAAAGTCATATTCTGAAGAACTGAGAGTTAGGACTTCAACATATAAATTTGGGGGAGACACAATTTTATCTGTAACTTATGGTCTTTCCCTGCTTTGAGAAATTTAGTTGTTTTATAGGTAATATATTTTTTATCTTTAGTTGCCTTGAAGAATTCTTTTAATCTTTCGTGATTCTGCAGTTCATTACAGTTTTCATAGGTGCAGATTTTTCTTTGTGTGTGTACGTGTGAGACGGAGTCTTGCTCTGTCACCAGGCTGGAGTATAGCGTGGTCTCGGCTCACTGCAACCCCCGCCTTACAGGTTTAAGCGATTCCTCTGCCTCAGCCTCCTGAGTAGCTGGACTGCAGATGCGTGCCGCTACACCCAACTAATTTTTGTATTTTCAGTAAAGATGGGATTCACCATGTTGGCCAGGATGGTCTCCAGCTCTTGACCTTGGATTCACCTGCTTCGGCCTCTCAAAGTGCTGGGATTACAGGCATGAAGATTTAGTCTTATATGTCCTGCTTGAAACTCAATGAGTTATTATTATTGTTTTAATATAAGTGATCCTGTCTTTCATCACTTCTGAGAAATCCTCTTTGTACATTGGGTCTACCACACTGTTTAACAAATGCTGGATCTCCTCACTCTCACTCTAGTACCTATGTGTCTAGTCTGTACTTCATGTTTTTAGTGTTTTTCTGTTTATGTGCTGCGTTCTGGGTAGTTCCTCAGATCTATATTCCAGTTCAGAGATTCTCTTTAGCAGCACCTAATCTGCTTTCAAGTGGTCTTTAAAAAACGATTGCATTGTTTTCTCTGGAAATTATATTTGGTTATTTTTTAAAGATGCCTATTATGTTTTCATAACACATTGTACTTTTCAATTTATTTAGTGTTGATATGATCAATTTAAACATTTTTCTTTGTAATCCATAACTTCTTATTCTGTATCCTAAAGTTCTGTGTGCCTAATTTTTCTTTGTTATATCTTTACATACTAGATTTTTTTCCTCATCTCACTGGTAACTTTTTATTGTGAGCTCATCTTATTGGAAGTCATTTTCTCTATTGGTAATTGCATGTGGCCAGTAGTATGAACGTGTTCTCTCAGTTACTTCTACCAGATAAATTAAAAGTATTACTGATTCAAGATCATTTATTTCATTAATTTTATAGCTGGGAGCACTTCTGAAACTTATAGATAATGCAAAGTAGCATCATAAATCAATGCAGTTGTCTTTGTTTTTCAGAGTCTAGCCTGGAAAGAAAACTGTACATTATCCTTGGGCAAAGAGGTGTTTTAGTCTACATTTTCATTTAGGTATACTTCTAATTATCTCCTGAAGTTTTTTTTCTGCAACTGTTGACCCAGTAATTTTTTTCAAAACACCATGCACACAAGAAAAAGCATTGTTTTATAATTTTTACAATTAGGCAGGAATAGTAGAGAAGTAAATGTAGTGATGATAATATAACAGCACAGTAGGTGACATAAATTAGACATTTTAAAAAGTATTCAGTCTCTACCCATTGCAGCCTCCTTAAGAAATAGAAAAGTCTAATTTATTTAGACTCTTTCTTTCTATTCATTTATTTATTCATTTATTGTGCCGACAAAAATGTAAAATTCTTTCATTTTTATTATGCAAATTGCTTATATCCTTCCATCTTCTCCACTAATTAAATTCTGGGTCTACCTTGGCACAATCAAAACCTCACTGAGTTGCTCAATGAGCCAGCTCTGCTAGCTTTGAAATTGCAGGCTTTTTTTCTTTATCATGAATAAATACAACTTGTTGAATCAAAGTCTGATTTGAGAAATAAATTACTTCACCTTAAGAGCAGTAGGTTAATTTTCATGTACATTAGTAGATATTTAATCATTCTGTGTTGTTGCTATTTTTTTGAGATTTTGCTTTTGCTACAGCATGCTTTGTAGTGAGAGATACTGAACTTTTTTCAAGAAGTTTCCAGACATATTTTCAAATACAATGATAGAGGTAGAATGAAAATTTAAATTTTCTTATTTAAGTAGATCACTTAATAATTAAGAAAAATTTCTAGTTTCCTTGACCTACATGACTTTACATGATATTCAATTGCCTATTTTTAAAAATACTATTCAGTTTCATTCTTTTACAGTATTTACATGGGAATGCCCATGTCTGGTTTTCTACTATAAATACTCTGACTGTCATGTGTATAGGTGAGTGGTCTAGATATTCTTGAACTCAACATTAGAGATTTCAAGCAACAGGAAAGGGCAAATCTCACTCTAACTACTCCCAGTGGGCCTCTGGCAAGTGGGTTAACCATGCATGGATGTTCTCCAATGCTACTGGGTTCAGAGCCCAACTCAGGATTCTGCTTTCTCATGTTGGCCAATATGGGTGGTAATATCAACCCTGGTATTTTTCTTAGCCACAAGCATGAAACAGATCTTAACATTAATTGGCATAATAAGTACAAAAACTGTATCTGACCTCAGAAAATTCAGCTTCCCAAATGTAGGCTTTCAAAAAACACAAAAATGACAAGTTGAGAAAAATCAAGTTTATTCAAGCTTGAAATTCAAAATCTTTTGTTGTTGATATCTTTGGCTAACAGACACACACACACACACACACACATGCACACACACGTATATACACAAAACAAAGACTATCAGTCCATTTTTATTTATATAACATATAGTTTGCTTCATTCTATTTATTACTAAACAGTTATAATAACAGTAGTTATATCCGCTGACCAGAACCTCTAATTAGAAGATTGATGTCTTTTGTTTGTATAAGTATAGAATTGATCATTATTTTAAAATAATAAGTGCATAAAATCTCCAAATATATACAGTTCCAGAGTGACAGTGATCAGATATAACCAATTATAATTTGAGTCATTGCCATTAAAAGTAAAGGAACTATACACAATTCATACTCTGATAGTATAATTATCTTTGATAGAGCCCTGTTTTGTTCTATAAATGCTGCTGCATCCTGTTGCATAGTGGCAAAATCTTTATTCTAGATCTTGGTCTCTTCATTCCTGAACTTCCTGTAATCTTTCTTTGACTATACATGTAGATGTGCACATACAAACACCTCATTTTGCAGTATTTCTCTTCAATGTTACGTCTGGCATAGGTGTCTATTTAGCCAATCACCATACTGATATATAACCCTGGTTAGGTGATTATATCTCTCCCCCTACTCTGTTCCTTATCTTTATGTTTCCAGCGTCTATCCCAGTGTCTGGAGCACAATGGACACTCAATAAGTACGTTAAGAATGAGAAAATCTGTCCCTTCAACATTAATTTTTCTTTTTAAAAATAATTAGCTATTTCACCACTATACAAAAAGAGTACCTAGTTTGACCACCGAAAACTGCAAACATTTTATCCTTTTCTACCCTGTCCATATAGAGAAACACTCATGAGTTGATAGTATTAACCACCACCTAGTGGCTAGGATGGGAACTATATGATTTGATATATGCTACTTGCAACCTTCAAGGGACCTAGAAGATTGAAACCATTAGAAATAAGGTTTATCAATGACAGCAGGAGCAATAAATAAACTCCAGCAGAATCTAATCTTAGCTCTAATAGTCACACACCTGAACTGTCTTATTTTGGGTTTGGACCATTTAATGCTCCTTTAGGATACCTGCATACAGCAGTGAGGACCCCAATATCTGACTTCTTAAGTCCAAATCTCTCATCTCCGACTTAGTATCTGAATGACTCTATACAAATTATTTAACATTTCTCTATCACAGAGTTTTCTCATCTCTAAAATTGGAATGCACTATATGGCCATTAATCATCATAATATCCACATTGAGGTTCTCGTGAAGAATAGATACAATAACCCACATGAAGACTGTCGCAATATCTGTTCTTAATAAGAACTCAGTTACTGAGTATTGTTTCTGCATTGATCTAGTCTGTCTAGCTTAGTAGTCTAGCTTCCTGGATAGTCTGTCTTCCTTTGTATTCAAGGTTGTGAAATGATCCCTGATTATACCCCTTACTCATGCAGTTTTTCCCAGGTCGAATCTTCATTTTCATTTTCTTCTTTTGTCTGAACTAGTGTCTGCTCTGGCCTTTCTGGCCCTGTCCTCTTTAAGTCCAATGCCTGGTTCAGCATCTCTTCTCCACAACCTACTTCTTTTCCTGCAAAGGTTTGTGTCTGCCATAATCTTCTTACATTTTGTATTTCTAGCACAACAGAGATAATTTAATCTTGGGTACTAACCCTTGTCTATAAATATACCACTCTGACCACTTACTCCTTCTCATGTATCTCCTATTGCATGTTAGATTTATTCAGAAACACTTACCATACCTTCGGCATACACATTCCTTCTGTTCTAAGGTATGGCTGACAACACAGGTGTAGGTCTGTGGAACATTGCCTGTATAAGAAAAGAGAAAGGTTAAACACTTAAGGTTAGCCACAAATTCTATGAATGCTATCAGTCTTTGAAGACCTTGAAAATGCCAATGTAACGCCTTAAAAACCCACACAAACTTGCCATTTTTGAACTCCCTAATTAAAGTGTACTTTTACTTCAAGCACCAATCTATGGGGAACTATTATTCAATCTTTCTCATATAATTCAACTGTGAAAAACAAAACATGTTCTGTACACATTTATACTGCAGGCGTGTTTTCTTGAATAAAGTAGATATTTGTATCAATCTTGGAAAGCTAACCACCACCTAAAATATTGTTATTATAGGACAGTGTTGGCCAAGTGAACTTATAGAGGACAACTTTCTTTTAAGTAAAGAACTGGATATAAGATGAAGAATATGATACGATATTTGAGCTGAATTATTTGGGCCTAGTTCTGTCAGGTATGTCTTCTTGTTTTCCAAGTTAGAGAGTAATTCACTCTTACTCTGGTTTAGTTTAGTTGTCTCCTCCATGGTGAAATGACAATGCTTTGAAACGTACAATGATCAGAACAGCACAATCAGATACTTTTTACTCAGATTCAATTAATCATATTCTAAACATATTACTTTAGTGATGACAGTCTTTGGTTCATTGTGATATTCATGTGTTTTGGGCACTTGAAACATCACTTGTGGAGGTATTACATATCTCAATAACAGATCAGACTACAGAATTTCTTAGTTTTCTGCCCTCAATCAGTAAGATAATTTGTTCTTATACATTTGGATGAAGGTGAAGTCACGCTCACTGATAACTGCAGCTGTACCAACACAAGGTTTCATTCCACTGATTTCGTTATCAAGACGGACATTCTTCTATTCATCATGAACCAAAGTCTAAAACTGTGAGAGGATAGAAATTAGTTACATTTCCTTCTGAGTTTGTTCTGCTGTGGCTTGCTGGTCTTCCCTTGGTCTTCTTAGAATGCACCGGCAGAGGCTCCAGAACCAGGCCTAAAGCAACCAGCCAGAGATCCGCACAGATCATAACAGATACTATTCCAGAATTTACAGCAGGAACTTCTTGGCTTGCAGCTTCTGCTTTGAAATAAATATGAAGTTTAGGAAGAGGTTTATTTTGTGATTCTAGATAAATGATTAAAATCATAAAAGGAAAGAAATCATCAATGGTGGAAATAGAATCTTTGTGCTACATATGAGATTATTTGAAATGAATTTAGTCATAAGGTTTTGTAGTCTTAAACTCTAAGTATCTGAATTTTGCACCCAAGATTTCGTAATGCAGACATGAAAGAAGGAAACTGGAAAAAAACCTTTCATGATACTTTCATTACTATTCCTGGCCAGAGGCCTCTTCTGAGGTACTTGTACTTGGTCCTTCAGGTCCTATTAGTCCACTGCCTACAATTTGAAGACTTTTTAAAAATGACTCTCCTAAAATCACACAATGGGTACATTTACCTGGAGACCTCTCATTATTTGGGGCAAAAGTAATCCCTTAAATTAAACCTACTTTAAAATGTTCAAATTTATGCACTCATGACATATATATTCCAAATGTTGGGCAAACAATGCATGTTTAAAAAGTAACCTGAATTTTACTCTCAAGAAGGGAGATAATACACAAACATGTGATAGAACCAGAAAACAATTATAAATCCTTGCAGACATAAGAATAAGATAATATGGTAGGGTAGATCAGTAATCTGAATATTCATTTTCAGAAAACAAACTGTAGAATGACAGTTAAGTGGTATCCATGTCAATATTAGAATTTATGAGAATTTAAGCACTGTAGAAAAGGGACACTATGTCCTGTACGTCAGTGCAACCAGGGGATAAAATTCAGAGCAAGATGTTACATTCAAGGAAAGAGTGAAAAAGTGCTTAAGATAAATATTCCATCAGTTGATATGAAATTCCCCCCCCCATCGTTTTTAAACAAGGAAAATTACCGTTAGTTTCACCAGTTACCATTAGTAACTAGAGATAATTTCATTATAAATCAAGAGAGAAAATATTTCACATTGCTGTGTTGTAGGCTACTCAATACAATGTGATATATAAAGAAATTTTAATCTAATGAATGTTCTTAAAGATTTAGGTAGGTTGGCGTTCTTGGCTATGTTAAAATCTAATACTAGAAATAACTTAGATGTGAATATTTAATCTTGGAAGTTATGTATTAAAAGACATTAAAGATAAGGGAAATATGCCAGGACATTTTGAAAGTTAGACAAGCAATTGAATTTTTTGGCCAATGATGAGCAATATTAATCAAATAAACAGAATCTCTACTAAGATAAATCACAGCTGCTATCACTTCTGTTAGCATAGCAATGGAGAATGATTAACCTAGCAACAAAGTTCTAAATAGCAAAGAAGGAGATATTGACTGATAAAAAAAAATTACTTGGTATTCAAAGAGTTTACTGGAAGGCAGCAAGTAAAATCTCCATTTCAATAGAGAGAGAGATAAAGATCTGGAGGAGACATCTCACTAGAGCTCAGGGAAAGGCAATGTATCATAGAAAAGTTCACTAGTTCTGATTTTGACTCATTCTGTTTAAGGTGCTAATATTTAAAACATTGACTTCTCAAATCCTACAAAAATTATTGCTCCCACATTCCTCTTAGTAGGAGGCTTCTTTGAGGGCTCTCTACCCCAATCCCCATCACCAACACTCAAAAAATGACTGCTTTATCTTTGCTTCACCTTAAATCCATCTCTGTCATAACAGTATTGCACATTATTATATATTAACAATGAATACATGATTCTTGTAATACATTGGGAATAATTTCCTGGGGCCAATGTTTATTATATTTTCATTGCCTTAAGCAGTGCCTGGCATCCACTAGGGTAGGAAAGAGAAAGTTTAAAGTTGCTCTTGAACTGGTATTAGCAGTTAGATGTGGTTTAGTATATACCTTCATACATCTTGGGTTTTTTCTTCTTACCCCTTAACTTTTTTTATTAAATAATTGTCATTGTAAATATTTAATGATAATGAGTGTCTTCCCCACATATCAAGATGAATGAGAGCAGGAATGCTCTGTCCTGCTCACCTGTGTGAATCTACAGTTTCTAGGACAACTTAATAGAAGCTCAATAAACAATTGAGTGGACAAATGAATAAATAAATGAATTGATAACTTGAATTCCTATGATCCTTTTTATATACCTCTGGTTTTTCTTTCTTGACATATTTCATATATATATGTGTATACACATAGGTATATATAGAGAGAAAGAGAGTAAATTTTGCAGCTTAGGCCAACTAAATATATTATGGGGCTCAGTGCAAAATGAAGATACAAAGTCCCTTGTTCATAAAGCAGAAAAAAGTAGTATTAAAAGTTATCAAAATATATAACTTTTTCTTTTATTTTGTGCTTTCTCTCTTAAACTGTCATAAGTGTTTTTATTTGCTATTTAATGTAATTATATGTAAAGAACAATTACAATTTTAAATTATTAGTATAAATTTTACTGTTTATTTTTATATTGTGCAACACCAGTTTTAAATGCAAATATAAAAACATCCAATTGAAAGCAGAATCATTGAAATTATGCCATCCCCATTTTGTAGTTTATACATGCATGTGCACTTGGTTTTTACTAGAACAATGTAAACTCTGCACAAAACAAACTCGATTGTTTTCACTTCACTTCTTGATATGCACACATCGTACCAACACTCTCTACCTTCAGCTTACCCATGAGTAAGGAAGGAATGAAAGAAAAAGGAACTATGGGTTTGTACTATCTCTCTCTTTCCTCCTATAACACAAAAGCTTCCATGACACACTTAACCTTATATTTACTTTGAGTCTTGCTGAAACCCCATGCCTCATGGGTTCATTGCAACTCTGTGTTGATGAGGCATCAAAAAGGCTCTTTACAAATGGATGGCAAGGAATTGTGAACACACATATTGCTCGTACCTTCTCTGCTCATAGGCATGCTCCATTAGCCCATCAAACATCAGTTACAAATCACAAGTTTTAAAATAAAATTATTAAGAATTTTAAGATGGTAACAACAGAGCATTAAACCAAGTACAGGGCCTTTCTGAGGACAGAAACTTGTGTGACCTAAACAGATTCTATATCCATGAAGCCAGTCCTGCAAGGGGCCCTCTGTTGCATTTTAAACAACTATATCAATCTAAACAAGCTAAGTGGTCAACACAATTGTCTTGGAGAAGTTATTAATATCAGAGAGCAGGTGACTTAAGTTTTGCCTTAGGTTGAAGACTGTTGATTAGTTCGTGTCCAAAAATAATATTACCTTTCAGTCTGCAAAAAGAAATGCTAATGAGGTGATTGCCAAGAATCTTGTAAATTAAAACTTATAAAGATATTCTTTGTGATAATACAATCAGAAAAAAAGGCTTTGTTAACAGATATATTCATATCTGAAGTAAAGAAAGGTTTTCAAGTTATGTGATTGCTTCATTAGTGGATTCTTTAATCCATTAGTGGATCTTGAAATCAAATTATTAAGTTGTAACCAGTACTTTTTAAATAGTGAAACAGAAAAAAAGAAGAGTAGAAGTGATCAGAGACTTTCACATATAGCAACGATATACGTAACTTCCAAGAGACTTTCATATATAGCAAAGATATTATAATCTTATGAAATGCCTGTTTCAAATATATATATACACACACACATAGTATATACATGTACACATACATAAATGAATGTGCAGAGTTGCAATATTAAGATGTATTTCATACTGTGGGTCATCATTACAAATACCATTGTCATAAAAATCTGTGTCCTCAGACAAAGCCTACTGTTTTTAAACTCAGGAACCATCTTTCCACAGTGTAACACAGCTTAATCTCAGGACAACCACATCACCTAAGTAATTCTGACATTTTATCCACAAGTATTGCCTTATACATTTAGATTCATGTGGAAGATTATGTTCTCCAAGATTTGTGGAAAATATACCCAGCATTTTCAGCAACCACCCAAAGACTGAACATTTAGAAGCAAAGAAAGGAAAAACATATTTATTCATTTCTGATTTAATCATCATAATTTTTAAGATGGATAGTATCAGCCCATTTTTATACATAAAGAAGTTGAAACTCAAAGAATTTAAGTAATTTGCCAAAAGTCACATATCTCATTCATAGCAAAATAAGACTTAAAACTTAGGTTGCCTGTATTGAAGTCCAGCATTTAAGTCTTCTGAGGTGTTATAATTTTATTTAAAATGCTGAAAGGATTAAAATAAAATACAGAAACAACGTAACTGATGTACAAAAATCAAGGTTTGATTGTGTTACAGTCTAGTGAAATATAATTTAATTTTAGACTCCATTTTCCCACTGAACCATACCGTAACTAATAGGCAATATTCTTTTGTGAATCAGAGCCTCAACATTTGCATTTTCTTGTGGTTACATTATAAGAAATAATGTGCAATGTTTTGATTTCTTTGTACCCACAATCCAAGCCATTCAAAAACAATAACATTCCACAAAGGAGGAGGAAAAAATAAATCTTAGAGAATTTGGAAAGAACAGTATCAACTTTTTATAGCAATCATAAGAAAATCATCTACATTGGTATCAAATATCAGGTTTCCAGCACAGGAAAAGAAAACTGCAGTACCTGCCATTTTAAATTACTCCCTGTCATGTTTTTATTCCTCCTTTTCCCCTGGGATGTTAACGTCTTGAAGAAATATGTGTGTGCTCTGAAAATATTTCCTGAAGTCAGTGGATTCCATATGTTCCTGGGGAAACAAATTATTCACTCCGTGGGTCACTCCTGACGACATTTAGATCTTCTAATCACTACATTTAGGCCCTATGCACTTTGTATTTTCAGAGCTTTCTTACATAGACCTAGATAGGACTCATGAAATTTTTTCACCAATTCAAACCCTCCTTTTATCTAAAAGATCACACAGGAACACACATATATACACTCTTTCATACATATTACACACAGAGAAACACACAAATGCATATTCTTTATTGTTTAACTACATTGGACATTGATATAAGAAAATTAAGATCATTTTTCTAAACTAAGTAAATAATAGTTCCAAATCCGAAAAAAAAACTAGAAATGTACAGGAAAATACACTCAATACTATAGTTCACAGAGTTAATCAGAAGGGGAAGGGCAAAAATAATAAATGACTAGAGATGGGTTTTATTTGATTTGTGTTTGTTTTATTTTTCTACAAAAATAAATACTGAGAATTAGAGTTTGACTTTTGCTTTTCTTTGAAAAAAAAAAAAGTGTAGGGCTTGAAACACTTTCTTCATTTGGTTTAAGGAATTGCTATCTTTTTGTTATTTAAAATCACCTTAATGATTACTCTCTTATTTTTTTTACTTTGATGTTGAAATGTTCTCAGATTATTTCACTGGCCCTCTTCATTGTTAACCTTAGAAATTTCATTTATATCTTGGGCTTCTATTGCCAGTAAGGTGCTATGAATTCACAAATGTATATCTCATTAATTTATTGTACACAGATTTGTTGATCACTGTGCCCCAGACATTTATGTTAGTCAGCTGAAATAAGATCATGGTTATCACCATCTTGAAACCTAAAGTGGAGTACTATAGCCATACACTAAATATGTAAATGCACCAAACAGTAAGTAAATAAATAAATAAGAAGAATTAAGTGGTATAGAGCCAAGAAGAAAACGACACAAAGAGAATAAGGTAGGAGAAAGGAAAGTCACTAAGGAAGTGACATTTAAGCTGAGATCCAGGAAGAAAAAGAGATCTGATATGGCAATAATCTGGGAGAAAATTGGTCCAGGATTTCTGGCATGGAATCTCTCCCTTCCTAATAGCCTCCTGAGCTCTGAACATACTCCAACAATTGCCTACTAGACAGTTTATCTGAGTAGTCTACAATTTTCTTGATTTTAAGAGGAAAAAATGTAACTCTTTAATTTCCTACACAAACCCAGTTGCCTTGCTACTCCTTGCTGCTATTTCCATCTTGGTTAAAAGACACTACCCAAGCTAAACACCTCAGGAGTCTTGGCAAGAATCTTCCTTCTCCCTCACACCTTACATTATTCCACGCCAAGTGCTGTCCATCCTATTCCTTCTAGAAGGTACTTAATGAGTATTTCCAGTTAAGGAATGAACGACTCAGTCAGGAATTGAATGAATGGAAATGTCACTGGGCTTCTGACTCCTGATGAGTAAATTTCTAAGTATCTTCAACAAATCTGTCTCAATAGTATTAGCATATGATTTTTCTTCATTTAGGATGCATATCCTGCCTTTCAAAGGAGCTTAATCTACTTTTTGTTGAACTCATCACAATCTTGAAAACCCGGAGGAAGAAACTAGATTTCAGCATGCCACCAGCTCTCACCTAGTCTGAAATCAAATCTTGATGAATACAATTTAAACCTACATTTTTATTTTAAGAAGCTCTGTTTCTGGGAAGAACATCAGAAAAAGAGAAAATGATGCCCATCTTTTCCTCATCTTTTACTACCTACAGACAGTCAATTCATGGATACATACTCCTGCCCAAACATCTTCCCTGAAGTACTTGTCCACAGACTTGTAAATCCAACTAATCAATCAGCATTTCCATTTAGATGTCAATTTAACTTCTAAACATAAAACTCCAAAATGAATTTCTGATATTCTTCCCGAAACCCTGCTCTTCAAACAGTCTTTATCACCTATGTTAATAACAAGCTCTTCCTTCTAGTTACTCAGGACAAAACTTTCAAATCACGCTTAATTCCTCTTTTTTTTCTTATATTCCATATCTAATCCTTCAGAAAATCTTGTTGGCTCTACTTTCTAAATGATTCCAGAATCCGACCCATTATAGCCATGCCCATCTCTACCACCTTGTCCTAAATCAACACTGTCTCTCCCTTGGATTATTGCAAAAATTTCCTAAATGGTCTCTGTTTCACACGGTTCCTTTACATCCTTTCTCAAAAGAGGCTAGAGAAAGTCTTTCTGTTCAAAACACTCCAGGCTCTGAATCACCTGGAGTACTAACCTAAGCCCGTACAGTAGCGTAACAGGCCCTCTCTGACCTGCCCAATTACTCACTATCAACTGAACTTGCACCCCACGTCTTGTCAACTCTTTCACAGTACTCCTTGAAACTCATGAGTTTGTTATCTCGGCAAATAAAATATTCTCAGCCTCTTCTCCACGGGTCCCTTCGCCACATTAGATCTAGCATAACTTGCACGCCCCTCAGTTGATGCTTTTTCTCCCACTCACCAAGATGAGCTACATATTCTTTCTGCCCTTTATGGCTACTTCTGTCTTCCCCACAAAAACCCACGTATTTTTAAGTGCATGGTTTCAGAATCTCTTATGTGATAACCTCACCTTGTTGCAGTTGTTTGTCATTCTCCAGGTCATTCCCTCTCATTCACCGAATATTTTATTTTCCAGAGAGCATCTTTCTTTTTACCGTTAGCCCTGTAATATGTTTGGTGATATCAATATCCATTCAATACCTGATTACATGATTCATTGACCTCTCACTGATTCTATGCTATTCGTGTGCCATGCTGTTAAAACATGCTGAACTAGGTAACGATTTCCAAATAGAATCTGTGTTTTCCATCCTTCAAATATTTGCTTAAGCTCTTTTTTCCATTCCGGAAGTTTGTCCTTTTTCATCTCTGTCTAGCAAATTTCACTCACCATATATTGCCTCCACAAATGTCGTTCTCCTAATGCAGCCTCTCTTTTTTATTTTTAATTGACACGCTGTAATTGTACACATATGTGGGGTACAAATTGATGTCTTAATGCACATATATATTGCATAATAATCAAATTGGAGTATTTAGCATGACCATCATTTCATGCATTTGTCATTTCTTTGTGATGAGGTTGCCCAAAAGCCTCTCTTCTAGCATATTTTAATATAGAATACCTTATTGTTAACCATTGTTACCCTACTGTGCAGTAGAACGCTACAACTGACTCCTCCAGTTGTAGCTGTGTATCTATCCATTGACCAACCTCTCCCCTTTCTTTTCTCCCCCTTCCCTCTCTAGTCTCTAATAACTACAGTTCTGCTTTCCTTGCAAGCAATCTTGACTGGCTAATTTTGCTGTGAACTCTTCTCCCAATATTTTGTGCCATTCTTATAATTTAGTCTTAAATTATATTGCTTTGTACTCTTTTCTTATCTCCTATATCTCATAGAGATGTATGTTGTTATTATGGTAAGCCCTTAGAGGGCAATGGCTAATTTTTACCCATGGTGACATTATTTGGTCAGTCTAATATAGCCCTCTTCCGAAGTAAACGCTCAACAATTATTGTAAAATTAAAGAATTACAATTTCTTTGAGTTTGATACTTTTAAGATTATTTGAATCTTGACAGACTGCTGGGTCTAGTAAAGAATATAGAGTTGAACAAAGGGCTAGAGTAGTAACTTTTTTTGAATTCTTGGTATTTAAATAATTTCATTGAATGAATGAATTCTATTCTGTCTTTTTAGGTCAGAGTTTTCTACATCTAACTCACTTGAAGCAAAACATGCCTAAGCAAGTGACAAACAACCTACAAAAGTATTGCAAGAGAAAAATAATCCAGAGTAAAAGTGGTGGCCATTCTCTAAAATGGCAATTCAAAACCTTGACTGGTCATAAGAATCATCTGAAGAGTATTGTAAATATATTTAGAGAGAGAAAGATGCCTGAGCTTCATCCCAGACATACTAATTATAACCCCTGGAAGTAGAACCCATCATCTGCATAATTTAATATTTCAGATGAAGCAATTTTAGAAACCCCTCTTGTAGGAGACATGGTTGAGAACTGGTTCCATTTCTTACCAGTAGATAAAATCTCTATACTCCATCTTCAGTGAGAGCTATATTTCTGTATCTGATTGTTTGTGATCTTCTAACTGAATGAGAATTTAGGAAATATGATTCAGGCAGTACAATCTGACAAGTCTGAAAATCAGTAACAATTATAAATAAATATTTTTAAAATATATCATTCGATGTGGAATTATTTTACTTAAAATAAGTATATGTAACACATAATACAGTTTTGGTATATGAAAGATTTTCCAATCTATTATTTTTTGCCAAGATTGTTGAATACAAAAAGACTAGGAAATGTTAGTATGCATTTGATATTGTTTGTTCTTGGCTTGTCATGTGTAATTGTATCATATGAATAGGTCCAAGCCAAGTAGAGATAACTTAGCAGCATAAAAGCAGCATGACAGCTAAGAAAGATTATTTAAGGTCACATAAGATGGCCAACTGAAATTTTTTGTTTGTCAATCTTGGGGTTAATCATGGTGGAATAACACTGATTTTACTCAGCAAATCCACATCTCTTCCATTTTCAGAGAAAACTAAGCAGCCACATCTTGTTCTCATAAAATATTTAATAACTGAGAATTAATGTGAGATTGAAATGTCAAGTAACATTTCTCATAATAAAAATAAATCATTGGGGATGGTTCATGCCTGTAATCCCGTCACTTAGGGAGGCAGAGGTGAGTGAATCACATGAGACCAGGAGTATGAGACCAGCATAGCCAGCATAGTGAAACCCTGTCTCTACTGAAAATACTAAAATTAGTCAGGCTTGTCAGTGTGTGTCTGTAATTCCCACTATTTGGGAGGCTGAGACATGAGAATTGCTTGAACCTGGAAGGTGGAGTTTGCAAGGTTGCAGTGAGCAGAGATCACACCACTGAACTCCAGCCTGAGTGACAGAGTAATAAGAATCTGTCTCAAAAAAAAAAAAAAAAAAAAAAAAAAAAAAAAAAACTAAAATCAAAAAAGCATTTGGACACAAGGCCAAAACAATACCGGATACTTTTGAGTCAACTTATTTAAGTTATTATATGAATTCTAGCATTAAAATGCTGTAAGAAAAACAAAAGCTGTCCTTTTAAATTTGACTGTTTTGAATTCTAATGATATTTTAAATCTAGATAGTAATTTAAAATAATAATTGAAGATAAGAATAAATCTTTCATTTGAATATGTTAGGCATAGAAAACTCTGACCTATATAGACAAAACAGAATTGACTCATTCAACCAAAATAATTTAATTTGAGTATCAAAACACAACAGTAAGCACTCAGAACTACCCCATCCCTGCCTACGTCAAAATGACACTCTAGTTCTTTAGATTCAGAATATTAAGAGATGAAAGTGAATATATTTATTTAAAATCTATTGTGTAGCTATCTAATGTTAGATGAGGTCTCTGTGGGCTTTTGGAGCCATAAGACCACTTAAGAAAGAGAAATAATTTAATTAATAAACAGAAAGCTAATGAGGCCTGGGGAAGTATTCTAAGAAGTCTTCTGCTGTGGTAAATACAGTTCTTTCAAAATCACTGGGTGCACTGAAGATCATATGATTTTTGCAAGCCTGTTAACCTTTCTGAACTTTCTCATGTGACTAATAGGGAAAAATAATCCCGCCTATCTCTTAAGATTACAAGGAGGATCAAATGAAGTAATGCCTGCAGAAGCGCTTTGGGAACTGCAAAGTGCCACGAATATGCTCCAGCTGCTTTTGGTGGGAGAAATGATGTGAATCAAGACCAAGAGGCCCCCATGAGCCTGGTATAGGGAAGGGGATTAGGCAGACAGTAAGAAAGCTAACTGGGTTGGAATCGAAGTCTTCTTGGGAGTGATGTAAAATCCAGTTAGATAAGTTTAATTAGGGTCAAATTATTTCGTTTTCAATCTTAAAAAGATGTTCAAAGTACCTTTAGTAAGCAACATAAAAGCACCTCCAAGCTCATGTAGTTGGGAAAACGGGTCATATCAAACCACAATATTGTTTAGGCCAAACCATGTAGATGAATTGAAAGAGTAAGAACAGATCAAACAGTAAATACCTATGACATTTCAGAAATTATTTGATAACAATCTATGCTAGAATATTGTCTAAAGGTTAGGTCTGAAATGCCTTATGAAGACTGAATAAAGTTGGCGAGCAGCTGAATTGCTAAAGTTCGATATTCCTACAGTTCCATCCATGTTACTGCAAATGACAGGATTTCCTTTTCTGTGGCCAAATAGTATTTCATTGTGTATATATGCAATATTTATTATCCATTCATTCATTGATGGGCCTTCACATTGATTCTACATCGTGGCTATTGTGAATAGTGCTGCAATACACATGGGAGTGCAGCTATCTCTTCAATATACTGATTTTTTCTTCTGAATGTCTACCCAGCAGTGTAATTTCTGGATTTTCAGGTTTTTAAGGATGAAAAGGAATTGGTAAATGGGGACAAAAATCCAATTAGATAGAAGGTATAAGTTCCAATGTTAGATACCACAATAGGGTGACTAAAAATAATTTATTGTATTTTCCAAAATAGCTAAAAGAGAAGATTTGAAATGTTTCCAACACAGAGAAATAATAAATGTTTGAGTTGATAGATATCCCAGTGGATTGTTTCACACTGTATTACTTGCATCAAAATATCACATGTACCCTATATATATGTACAACTATTATGTATCAATGCATAAATAAAATCAGATGTTCCAAGAGAATACTTAAGATTACATATTGTTTTTATGCAGATGAACAGAAATGGACTATAGGAAAATAAAATTATTTGAAATGCTTAAGAAATTGGAGAATCCAAGAGATAGGGAGTAAGAACTGGTGAGATAGTAAGATTTATTTTATCACATTGAGATATTTGGAGAAATAAATATAAAGTTTAGATAAAATAGAAATATTGACTTGATGAGTATAGAGTTGATAATGGGAATGTTAAGAAAGTTTGACTCATTTGTATGAGACAGAGAGACATAGGATATGCCTATGCATGTTTTAGAGAGTTTCCTAACGCTTAAGAAATAAATGAAAGATGGGAAAGAGAAGACAGTAAGTAAAATTACTACCACTATTTTTTCAGTTATTTTAGTAAGTTTAAATATTGTAACATATTAAAATAGTTTAAATATTTTATGGTATTAAAATAGTTTAAATATTTTATGGTATTAAAATATTTAATAATAATTACTAATTAAATAAAGGCTGTGAATGATTCTTTAAAGATATTGAAACAAATTATAATATCATTGTATAGTGTGATATTACAAGTTGTAATATCATTATATTACATTTAATATCACTGTTTAGTGTGTTTGTAGGTAAACAGAAGGAATCGGAGAAAACAACAAATTGAAGAAAAAAGTTACCAAGAGGAACTGACTGAAAGAATAAGATCAAATAATTTTTTTTTTTTTTTAGGATACCATTTTTTAGATTAAAGTTTTCTATTTCTTTCTCTTTTTCCTACTAAATAATGCTAACGCCTTTTTTTTTTTTTTTTTTTTTTTTTTTTCCACAACAGCAGCTTAAGGTGGAAGGATGTAATCGAGGAAGAAAAGCAAGCACTGCAATCCTTAGCAGAGTGGGACAAATCTCCAGCAAGACTACTGCTGATTGTGGGAGTTAGAGGACCTTACGTACCTTGGTGAGGTTGCCTTTGGGACTCTTTCACAAAGGATAAGATATTTAAGTGAGAGGAGGACTATTTGTGTTGAATGCTTATTAGACACCCAGAATTATTCTAGCTGCCTTACATACATTTGAGCGAGAGAGTTAGCAGTATTACTCTTCGAAGAGCCTCGCAGAAATTAACAATTGGCCAAAGGTAGAATAGCAACCAGCAATACAGGAATTTAAATGTGGCTATGGGTAAATCCAGTCTGTGATCTTTCCCTACTACACTCTTTTCCTATCTGTAAAATGAACACATGGGACTAGACGTTCCCTAAGATTCCTTCCAACTCTCATGTTCTCTCCATCTCCATTGTGTTAGTACCCTATCAGGCAAGACGTCCTACTCTTTCATTGTCAATGAAGCAGGTTTCTAAAATGAGCCCTTTGACTAGTACTAACAATGCAGGCTCTTCCCCAACTTTCTCTCTTCTTGAACTCCTAAATTCACCCATTCTAATGCTTCTCTAATTTAAAAGAGCATTCTTAATTTAGTAAATATGTCATATTTAGTTTTGAAAAAAAAATCCATGTCTGAATCTTTGCCTATTCTCTGAAAAGTATTAGCAGAGTTTAGATGTGAAACAAGAAATAAGGCCGGGCGCGGTGGCTCAAGCCTGTAATCCCAACACTTTGGGAGGCCGAGGCGGGTGGATCACGAGGTCGAGAGATCGAGACCATCCTGGTCAACATGGTGAAACCCCGTCTCTACTAAAAATACAAAAAATTAGCTGGGCATGGTGGCACATGCCTGTAATCCCAGCTACTCAGGAGGCTGAGGCAGGAGAATTGCCTGAACCCAGGAGGCGGAGGTTGCGGTGAGCCAAGATCGTGCCATTGCACTCCAGCCTGGGTAACAAGAGCGAAACTCCATCTCAAAAAAAAAAAAAAAAAAAAAAAAGAAATAAACCAGACAGCAATGAAGATGTGTTGGGAAACAGGTGGTACTATTTCGTCTTCTACTTCATAGGTATAGAACACCTGAAGAACAGCTTTAGAAATTCTGTATTGCTCAAGAGAGTTTTTTTAATGTTTCTTACCTACAAAATGATAGCAGGTTTAAAGAGCCTTATATGAGAATCTATGCGAACCTTTGCATTTTACGGATGAAATAACCGAGGCACAGAAACGGTAAGGCAATCGAGTATTCAGTAAATGCTTGGGTTTGGAAATGGGACTGTCAGGACTAAATCTTGGCTCTTAGTAGCAATGATTTCTAGGTCTAATTCTCAATCACCTCATCTGTAACATGTGGATAATTATGGCACAGAGTTGTTGAAAGGATTCAATAATTTACTATTTATAAAGCATTTGGCATAGTGCCTAGCCCAAAGTATTACTCAATAAAAGTTGCTGTTTTTACTGTTATTATTGCTATCATCTTCTTTATCATCAGCATTATCCACATCATCATTTGCTTCCTTGTTATTCAGTGCTAGTCAAAGGCAACACTGGAACTCAGGCCTCACGAGTCCTATCTCATTATTCTTTCACTTTAGTTTCAAGGCACACTGCAGAATTTCAAGTTAATGATTCTGAACAGGACCACAGCTTGAAAAATGCTTTTTTCTTGGGGACCTCTTTCAATACCAGAATTCTGTTTCAGCAAACACTGCCATGTACGTACTTTCCACAACCCCACCCTTAGCACAGTCGATTAGGATAAATGCCCTGATAAAAATGCACTCATAACCCTTCATCACAGATAATGATGTCACAAAGCTGAGACAATTAAATACACAATCATTTGGAGGCAAATTGAAGTTGATATTTTTCATCAGTCTGACTGTTTGCAACATAGCTATTCTTTAATCCTTTCACATTTCTCAGTTAGTAATAATGATAACCTCCATTTGCACATCACTCTATCATTTATAGAAAAGCCTTCACTTGTATTTTTCCATTGATTCCCACACATTGCTATCCAGTAGACAGCGTAGGTATTATTACTCTAATTTTATAGGTGAGCACATGGAAGCTAAGATATGATTTTCTTAGGGCCACTAGGCCACTGGTAAGTAGCTGGGCCTGCTCTCAAATCCCTAAATTCTGATTCTCAGTATGTATGTGCTCTTCCTACTACAGAAAGCACAGTCCCTTGAGCTGGACATATATAAGTATATATATCATATATATGAGTCTGACATATATAAACAATTATTTTCAAGGTAGTCAAAAAGTGATTCTTATTTTTATCAAGTTCATTTAGGAAAGAATTGCTAAGTGAATCCTAGGGTGATTGAAATGCACTAGCATCCTGTGAAGTAAGTCATAAACCTACAGAAATGATCAGTCTGGCCTTCAGGGGGGTCAGTAGCTGCTTTCTGGCCAGGGAGAATGTGATACCTGTGAAGATAGAGCTAAAAAAAATCTTCATTTCAATTTTGGAAATACCCATCATAAACTTTCTAGTTAAAGAAAAAAAAAAAAAGACGAAAGAAAACCTGACAGAACAAGCAAGCAAGGAACGATCATCTTTCTAAGTTGTTATCAAGACTTCTGTGCAACATCTGATTCTGCAATATGTCATTACTCAAAGCCAAGAAATGAAGAGACAGTGGGAGTCAAATCCCTTGAAGAAAGCAACGGAGTTGTTGGGGGCTTTGTTCCCTTCTTTGTGCCAAATGGGATGGGACTCTGGCAGCAACACTGAATAAATTGTGAAAACAGTCCTAAGCGCCAAGAAATTACTTCATAAGGGAAAGGGAGGGAGAAAGAAAAGGAGGTGCGAGGTCCTCCGGGCAATCAATTTCTGCGCTGTGGTTTGAGATTTGATAATCTTTATCTGATTTGTGAAACTTCAAATGCTCTTGGTCACAAAATACTCTGAGTTTTTAAGACCTTCGACTCACTTTCTAACCTGGGGACCTGTCTCTACATACTGGTTGTGGGTTCAATTTCCTCAAGTAATTCACTATGAATTAGCTACATATTCCCTAAGAGTATTATCTTGTCTTTTAAGTAGCATTCATTTTCATTTTTGAATTGTGCAATTGTAATTCATTTCTCAATATCAAGCTAAAATAATAACACAGGTTATAGTAAAAACAAATGTTGAATTTGATATAGTGAGATTTGCACTGAGGCCCTGGTTTTGCCATTAACTAATTGTATGACATTGATCATGTTATTTTCACCCCCAAGGAGTTCAGTTTTCTCCTTTGTTCAGAAAAAAAAAAAAAAAAAAAAAAAAAGCTATTTTTTATTTCTAAGGCTTTAATACATCCTAAAATTTTATGAATTTTTGACTTCCAAACAATCTGCAGGAATTCCTGAGGTGCCAAACATTGAGGTAGTATTTCTAAGTAGAGCACATTCTCCTTGCACTCTGATAGGATGTGAAAAAATCTAGAATCTACAGGAAATTTAGCTAAAGCCATGTTTCATTCTGAACTTTTCCAAGAATTAAACAAAACCAAACCAGTGAAGATTTTATGTGTTTGTTCATACCTTGCTTTAATTTGTAACATATAAGACTATATAAAATATAGAAAAATTAAAATGTCAAAAAATTAAAATAAGGAAATGTTGAGTAGAAAAGAACATGAAGATCTTAAAGGAAGACAGAACAAAGACATTGTATAGGTTGAAAGGTCTTATGCAGTTGTTAACGTCATCCTTCCTATGAGTACTCAGACTATCTTTTCTACATGCTTAAGTATCACAAACTGTTGTATGGAGTAGTAAAGTTATATTTTCAAGGTCATCTGTTTTCAAATATTTGTGACCTTTTTCTGCAAAATATCTATTTCATCTGGAAAAAGTCCTGTCACATATCTTCAAGTTTCCTAGGACTCAGATACATTTGAAGGATTGAAACTTCTTTTTTAACTGTTTGCATTTTAATAGATAATTTTCAATCTGTTTTTACGTTATATATTGCTTCCTAAGAAACAACCCCAGAAACTAGTGGTTTAAAATAATAACCATTTTCGTGATATCTAACAAGTTTATGAGAACTGGGCAATTCTACACATATGAAAAGAATATATCCCATATACTTTTTAATGCATATGTTTGACTCATACTGACATAGGTTCCAAATCCAAGGTCTGAATCTTTACTGAAATAGTTTTCAAAATATACATCCCAAGTGTATATTACTTTTTGATTCTTGTGACTCTACTGCCAACCCAAAAGATACAAATCAGGTAAAAGCTTGATGGTTATCTGGTGGGTATTTTAAAGAGCACATTCATGCTTTGGGTAGTCATGCCTCTTTCATAAAAGCTAGAGAAAACTGGGTGGGACTTCAACTCTGTGGACCAGCTTTCAGACATGAAATAGAATCCAGCAGCCTGGATGGATCAAATTTGTTTTGCAGAGCGCTGGACAGCAAATGTAAGCCAAAGAGCCTGCATTATTATAATCCCAGAGATTACCAGTGACTATCAGAGGAATATTATTGAACAGAAGATATAGGAAGCAAATGTTAAGACATAGACAGGAAATGAGGCAAAAGGTCAGGAGCTAAAGAGATTATGACACAACTGGATCTGAAATCAGAGTGAGAGGTGGCATGCAGTGAAATGTTTACGATAGTGCTATACTGGCTGTGAATGAATGAAGTAAGGCTGCCAGAATCTTTATCTTTTTGAATGGCGGGTAGATTGGTCAGATTAAAGGAATATTAGGCTGGATATTTCCCACCATAGCTATCCAGTACAGAAGGAATGTAGACAGAATCTTGCACCAAGAGAAAAATTCCAAACCCTCTTCAAATGTCCCAGGCCCTTTTGAGGCCATCTTAGCACCACTGCTCTGGAAGAATATGTAACAGCCTTCTGAGATCACTGAGTAAAGCAAGGGTAAGCTATCTAAAGGAAAAGGATTTTTGTAGATGTTATTTTAATTTTTTTCTCATATTAAACTCATGGACTCAGTGGTGTGCTAGAGCCGGATCACACTGGCTCATGACAATCATTGTGTACACCTCTTCCAGCTTCACCGTCAATGATACCACATTAGCTGCTTGATATTGACTGTGTTGGAAGTATTAGCATAAAAATTACCAAAGGCCAAAAATCAGGGCTTTTTATTTTTTGACTCAGAGGGTTTTTTTTTTTTAAATGTTTCAGATTTGGTGAAGCAATTGTTAAATATTTCTTAGAAAAACACTACTGAAAGGTAAAGTCATTTCTTTATGGCCTTTTATTGGTATTTTAGACCATTAATATGGTCTAAATATGGAAGAAATATGGCTTCCAGCTATATATGGTGGATAGAATACATTAATTTATCTTTCCTCCTTTCTGAAATCTCTCTCTCTCTCTCTCTCTCTCTCACACACACACACACACACACACACACACACACACACACATTTTCTAAAAACAGACAGCAAATAAATGGTAGTAACTTCCCTAACTGAGTAGAGATGGCAAACCCTATAGATTGGGCTCATTCTGCTGCCTGGAATCCTATTGATAGTACACTTAATTAAATGCTTTATGAGTCAAATAAACAGATTTGATCCTAGACTCTGTTGGTCATATTAATCAGAGTGGCTGGTCAAATTGTCTACTCATGGGAAAATTCAACAGAAACTAAAATGGTGCAGAAGAGGAGGTGGATATTATTGGAGACAATTCTCCATGGGTCTCTTCCATTTTTCCATCATCTGTCAGCAGTGACACTTTCTGTCACTTTTCCAGACTATCTTTTGAAGGATGCTTGTAACACAAAAAGCCTTGGAAGATAGAGATGATGTTTCCCACCAAAGGAAAGGGAAGGTTTGCTTACTGTCTTATATGATAGAAATTATGTCTATCTTCAGAGTAAAGGACATAAATGGTTATTTCCTGTGATAAAAGATTCAGGTTCTCTAATTTCAGGACCCATTGCCTTTAGTAGGTATGTGCAGGCATTACCTAAATCTTGGTACTGCTGGGCATGGGAAAGCAGCACAAAAAGTGCAGAGAATTTGCCTACTGCTATTGCTAATAATAAGGTCCTTTTTCTCTGAAACAGGAGCCTCATGCTTTTCACCAGCATCCAGGAAACTTGGCAAACTAACTTGTCAGCTTGCAAGCAGTGTAAAGTATCAAATGAGATTTTAAAAATAATTAAGAATAACTTGCTTGTAAAAACTATCTTAACAGACTCATCTCTGTTAGTTGTCTTCAAGTGATAAATGATACTTAGATTTATTACAGGCTTGGAACTTAAAAGCATGGACTAACCAATATATACCTTTCATGCATTAGTTTTCTATTATATTTTAGATACCAAAAATATTAGCTTCATATAAGTTCGCTTTAAAAAGCCTATACATACTTACTAAAAGTAAACTCATTCATACCTAAAGATATATAGAATGCATTATTTCTCCTAAACCAGATATCCTCTTAGTTGATAAAATTTAAGTTTAGAAATCCTATGAATTTGACTCTAAGTTTCACTTAAGTTATCCTTGATTTCTGCTTCAATGCATACCTAATTTTTATTTATGTCTTCAGGATGTTGCAAACCTCAAATGCTACTAAAATTTTAAAATTAAATTATATTGGCGTATTGTTTTTTAGTTATCTCATCTACAACATTTCATTTATTTGTCCAGGTCAGTACTGCAAGTTTTTCATTAAAAGTGCCGGGGAACATGAATTATGTTTACACGATATTGTTTATAGAAGTTCCTTGTAATTTTTAGAGAAATCCCCTTTTAAAATACTATCCGAATTATATGTAAATTGGGGTAGTCATGCTGGAATATAGTTTTGGCAAGATGCAGGCAGAGGCAATGAAGGATCAAAATACATAAGTATTAGAGAAGAAACAAAATGTAGAAACTCAAGTATCAGGCAAAGAGGAAAAGAGGTCAGTAAATTCCAGAGAAGTCCATGATGGGAAGAGACAAATGTGGCAAAGGTAGAGGTGACACTGCAGGTGAGGCTCTGAGGTAAAAGTGCTTGCATACACCAGGCTTAGATTGTTCTGTTTTATCGCTTTAACATTCTGAACAACTCAATCAATGCAAATACGGCATCCTAGTTCCTTCAGCAAATCATTGCAAATGCTCAGTAAGGTTTCATTGAAATATATCACATAGATGTTTACATTCAGTAGAGAAATTTGAGAATTTTCTTCAGGATATACAAAAATCGAGTTTGGAAGTCTGCGGTCTAACAAGTCCTCCTACTCAAAAGCAAAGGCTTCATCATGAGAAACGCTGTTCCAAAAGGGACAAAGAGACAGAGAGATTTCAGAGACAATGGGAAATCGTGTACCCACCCAAACTTATCTATGCTAGTTTTCTGGCCACACCTAATTGAACAAGACCAGAGTTATGTGCTTATTCAACTTGGTGTCACATAAAAGAGGAATTGTTTATTTCAATAACAACACATTGGAATTCATGGTTTTGCTGTTTTTCAGAACTTTGAGATAGGCCCCTGGGTAAGCAGGGTTCTTATTTCTGTCAATGGAATTTCTCCTTAGAGTTTATGATGTTTTAAACCATAATATTTTCCTTTCAGTTTATACTTTTTCACTCTCTGCTATTTATGCAATAAAAGTCATTGATCATATACTATATTTAAAGCATTGTGCTCAGCATGGGTAGAAAGGGATGAATAAAATAAAATCCCTGCCCTAAAGGAACTTAAAGTGGGCAGTTATCTTTGGAAACAGACCATCACAGAAGCAAACACATATTGCCACTCCAACAAAAATATTTAGGTTGTTAGGTGGTTCAGCTTGCCACATTTATTAAGTGATTTGGCCTATCAGAATAAATTTTAAAGACATTTTATAAATATCATATAGAGACATACACATGGATAGTATAGAAAATTGTTACTATACTTTTGCAAAGTTAAAATTAAAGCAAAATTACAAGTGGCTAGGCTGATTCTTGTCATTCATTTTTATTAAATTTTAAGGTACTAGAAACATAAAAACCAGCCTGGGATTAAAAATTAACAATAATAATAATAATTTGTGGTTTTTCTATAACCACTATAATTCCCATTCTCCAGTCATGAATCAACAAGGAGCTGCTAAGTCAATCTAACTTCCTTGTGAAATTCACTACCATCATGACGTTTATATATATATAGATATTCATTTATTTTTG
Organism: Saimiri boliviensis; assembly: GCF_048565385.1. Taxonomy (NCBI): domain Eukaryota; kingdom Metazoa; phylum Chordata; class Mammalia; order Primates; family Cebidae; genus Saimiri; species Saimiri boliviensis. The sequence goes on along the minus strand of NC_133452.1, from coordinate 42,573,372 downwards.
CTTAAGTTCTGAGATACGTGTGCAGAATGTGCAGGTTTGTGACATAGGTATACACGTGCCATGGTGGTTTGCTGCACCTATCAACCCATCTTCTAGGTTTTAAGCCCTGCATGCACTAGGTATTTGTCCTAATGCTTTCCCTCCCCGTACCCCAACCCTCGATGGGCCCCGATGTGTGATGTTCCCCTCCATGTGTCCATGTGTTCTCATTGTTCAACTCCCACTTATGAGTGAGAATATGCAGTGTTTGGTTTTTTTTTAAGTGAATCTAAAGAAAGCTTCAAACAGCATGGCCAGGATAAAAGGTATAATTGATGTTGAAGATTCATCCTGCTATCTCCAAACAATATCTGACAGTCATCTTATCTGTATTTTTTTGGGGTCCCTCCCAATGGTATCCACTTCCATTGTCACACACAGGATAATTATTAAACTGAGATATCAGGCCATAGACAAGTGGCAACTAACAAATCTGCCTCAGATCTATGCAGGTAATCTTAGACCATATGGACAAAAATGGAAAGCTCGTGTTCTAGAGTGTATTGTCCTCTGCTTCAGATAGTAAAGCCACTTTAGGTTCATTCCTGTGTGATATGTGCTTAATACCTAGAGCAGCCTGAGATAGGAAGAGGATAAGTAAATGAAATCTAAATACATGCACCTAATTTTAACCATTTGCTGCAACTCAAACCTCTTCCAAACTTATTTTACAAAAGCTAAGATACCCAATCTTCAACCAAATTGAAGTGTCTGGTCCCTTTACCCAGCTTTTCTCTCCTAGAATATTAACTATCCCACCTCATATGCATTGTTTTAGTTGCTTCTGTGCACAACATATACCCCCATAACACTTTTATTATGTTTTTACCAGTTCACAGTACATGATCCTTTTGCAGTGCCCATTTGGAAAGCTTCCAAATTTGTTTCAGTGCAAGAAATCTAGCTTTTTGCTTTGTACACTCAGGAAATAAGGACAACAGCACTCGTTGCGAAAACTGTTGCTTCTACAAATTTATGGTTTCTGGCCTCAGCTGGACCTGTGATGTTTCACTTCACCCTGGTGTCTTCCCCATCATTCCTGTTTGCTCATATTAGCCCTTCCGAAGTTTCACAACTTTTCTTAGGCTCTATGTTCTATTCCACTTGCCACAGCCCGGCAGATTATTTCTTCCTACGTCCCTACCTTTTTTCTTTTCTTGACTGTGCATTTACAGTAAGCTTTCTGAAATGTGACTGATCCTTCCCTCCATTTGCTTTGTTATTGTTTTGGAAGAGTCAGTTATCATTTATTTCCTGGATTATTGCAATTTTCTAATTGACCTCCCCCCCTATAGTCTTGCCTTTTCCGGGCATCTGTTCCTTCCTCTGCAGCATATTCATTCACTCTAATCCTCCTTCCATATGCTGGTAACCCTCAAAACCATATCTCCTACCCTGACTGATCTCCTGAAGTACAGATCCATAGTTACAACCACCTCCTGGATATCTCCAAATGGACATTCTGCAGACTTCAAATGTCTAATTTCTCAAAAAATAAATTTTAAAAATTCCTGCCCTGTAGCCTACTCCCCCTTTGCACTAAGCTATTGAATTAATAGTGCAAGTTAGCATCTGTTAGTCACCATGAGCTCATTCCTCTTACTCAACAGTCTCCCCCAGACATCAAGTATAATTACTAAGCATTGCTATTGCGCTTCCCAAATCTCTCTTGAACATCATATTCTCTTCTCTGTAATCTTCTCTTACCAATGTTCAAGCGTTCATCATTTTTGGTTAGGAGCATGAATATAGCCAATAAACAATTTATGCTTCCTCAAAGTCACTTCCCATTGGTGCATCTTCCCTAGGAACATAATAACAAAATTTTTTTAATGCAGAAATAATTCATTATAAAAAGGCTGAAAGTCTCTGATAAATCTTCCCACTACTTACCATCAAAAACATGAAAAGATTGTTTTAAAAAACTGATCATTAAGACAGACAGTAAACTATGCTAGAATTCAGAAAGCATTTAGAAATAATAAGTCAAGGACACTGCCAGAGTCTAAGTATGCCTGCCCACCAGAAAGGAGAAAGGAATATACATTTATTGAGTACCTACTGTGTGTCAAGGAATCTAGTAGATACTTTAGATAGGAAATTAATTCATCACAACTAAATGGATTAAAAATACACTCTTCAGAGGGGAGCACACGCTATCCCTAGTGGTAGGTATAGGTTTGGGAAGTCGGTAGAGGCTCCTTCCCACCTCCATCTCCTAACCTCACCATTAAGACCTCCCTGTTCACCTCTGGTCTAAGCCTCCAAGCTTAGAACTGTGTAGGCAATATAGTGTGGGTGTAATATTTATGGCACATTTAATTCTAGAAGGTGTACTTTAATTCTAGAAGGCATACAAGTAAATCATTACAGGTATAGGAAGTGAGAAGCTTCAAGTGATTCTCCTGCCTCAGACTCCCCAGTGGCTGGGACAGGTGCATGCCACCATGCTCAGCTAATTTTTGTATTTTTAGTGGAGATGGGGTTTCACCATGTTGACCAGGCTGGTCTCAAACTCCTAACTTCAAGTGATCTGCCCACCTGGGTCTACCAAAGTGCAGGGATTACCAGGCATGAGCTGGCTTTAAACTGTATATATTTCTTAACTTAATTAGAACACCAGAAGTCACAACATTTATGAAATGGAAAAGGGAGTCATAAGGGTGAGATTAAAAACCAGCAGAATCATGTAAGATAATGAAATAAGGAATGATTGCCTTCTTAAGTTAAAATACAGTAACAGATAAAATCTACACTGGAAGGCAAAAATGACACCACTGTGGGAACTCAAACTGGTGATGAAGTAAACATGTTAAAATATTCTCCTGAAATATTGTAGAAAAAGAAGAAAACTAAAAGATAGATATGTAGGAGAGGATGAATATCTAAATAAGCAACAACGGTTCACATCTTTCATAGCATCAGAACATCTCTCAAAGCGTTTCTCACACACACACACACACACACACACACACACGCATACATGTGGCACATTTAATTTGCCAACAACTCATTCCTGTATTTTTAGATATAAAAACTGTCTTAGAAAAGGGTAAAATGACTATCCAAGGTCACAAAGTTTGTATGGAGAGAGGATTTATAACCAAGGTCATTTGACCCCAAAGTCTGCTGTTAGTTACTATGATATAATGACCCTCAATAAGAACATCTAGGGGGAAAAAAAGTCAAAAGGAAAAAGGAGATTTTAGCACATAGACAACTTGAAAAGTTACATCGAACATCAGAATAAATCCATAAAAATAAATACAAACTACCCAAAAATTTTACATGATGAAAATAAAAAAACAGAACAGCTTACATAGCTTTTTTCTGCAATAAAAATTGGCAAAAGCAGTTGAGAGAAAACTTTTTGAGTCAGTAATTTAATACTCAGCCAAGTTATTATTCATCTATGAAGGCAACTGAAGAACATTCTTAGATACTCAAAGGTTCAGAAATATACCACCCTTATAACATTTATTTTTTAAAGATGCATACTCAAAAAATGTTTGCATTACATGTTTAAGTAGAAAAAGAAGTTATAAAACAATAGCTACTAAAATATCATATTGTACCCCATAAATACATACAATTATTATTTGTCAATTAGGATTTTACAAAAAATAAAAGAATACATATAATTTAAGCAGTTTAAAATAAATTTACATATCTTTACAAATATGTAATATGCACAAAAAATCTTAAAAGTTATACAGCCACAGGTAAATATATTTTTTAAGTTTTGGGTTTTGATTATTTGTTTTGAGTTAGTTTTGTTTTCTTGGTTTTTTGGTTTGGGCTTTTTTGGCAATCAATGAATTAATTAAAATTAGAAACTTAAGAATGAACAATTATAATGTTAAAATTATGGTAAGTGCTGAGCTATAATAAACATAGAATCAAGTTGAAATATTCACTTGATAGTAAAACTAAATAGGAAAACACAAGAAAAAATAATTATATGCTAATAATAAAGTATAAAATCCATATTTTTTAAAAGTACCCCAATACAAAGGGCCAAAGAGAGTAAAATAATCCCATATATTTTATCATATGTGTGGCACACATGCTACCAAAGGAAAATAATAAAAATAGAATATTTTAGAAGAAGAAATGCCAGTGTCCAGTAAAAAAACAGAAAGTGATTCGTTCTCCTGAATTAAGAGCACACAAATTTAAAAAACAATGAAATGTTATTTTTCACATGAACTTGACATAAAGTATAAATTTATAACATCCAGTGCTGTTGAAAATATAGGTAAAATAAATCACAGTAAAAATTTGTGCATGATGAGGGATGTAGGACTCAGGAATATCTAATACAATTTGCAATGTGCATAACATTCACACCCAGCAATCTCACTCATAGTACTTCGTTATCCCAAAGAAATATATGAACATGAGCATACAGAAGCACTTGTAAAAATATTTTGGGGGAGCATTATTTGTAACAGCAAAAAAGGTAAAGCTTGGCTCTTACTGTTTCATTGGGGAGAATGGGCAGGCTGGGTAGAGGGTATGCAATCTCAGGGCAGCAAGAGTGAAAGAAATAGGAAACTGAGGCAGGGAAGCCAGAAAGGCAAAAACAGTGTGGGTCAATATGAAGCCGACGTAGCCTCACAGGATACATAGCAGGCCATATGGAGCACCTCCATTTTGGAGCAGTTGGGAGCTGGATGGGAAGTGGACTATGGGAAGTGAATGGAAGAACCAGCCCTCACTTCGGCTATTCTTCATTGGTCAACTCTTCCTCACAAGCCCCTGAACTTCCGGCTTGTATTAGTCACTCCCTTTGACTAGTCAGATCTCACACCCAGTGCTCAGTGCTCATGTGAATGCAGAACCGGTGGAAAGAGACAGAATTATCAGGCATTTAGTGAAGCTGAGCCCAGTTTAGATGCTGCTGCAGGTCCCCCTTCTTCAGGTACAACAAACTTGACTTCTTACCAGGGCAACCTGAAACAGCAAATGATATTTGCAGTGAGGTGACTCCTCAGTGACATAGCCAAAGATCTCTACTGAGAAAGTGGCTAAGATCCTGGGAAGCAAGTGCGGCCAAGTGAATCTGGGAAGGTGCATAAATGTTTAATTTTATTCTGTGTTTATTAAATTATGTGAATACACCAAGTTTAGAATAAAACTGAATAACAAACCAAAGTTACTAATATATTTTCATCTTCAATAGTAAGGGAAACAATAAAACTAAAATGTTTTTTAAAATGAACATTTATCACTAGTAGAATTTAAAAATGGGATATTACTTTCCAAATTTCTAAAGAAGTGAAAACTAAAATATAGTTTATAACAGAAATAAAAAGGGCCTGCTAGGAAGCATAAAATTAGGAAGCATTAGTTTATAACAGAAATTTTTAAAAAGACTGCAAGAGAGTATAAAATTAAGAAGCATTAAACAAACATCAAAAAGAAAGATCACACAGTTCAATTAGGCTAAATGATTAACACCCCATCAGGAGGCAAGGCAGCATAGATAATATTAAAGAAAACAAACAAACCAATATCCAAGTATTTATTGGCAAAACACTCCTCATCAGTTCCTTGACCTTTCAATGCACAAACAAAGATATTGCTTTTATCTAATAATGCAAAGCATTGCTAGCTGTCAATGGAAAGAGAGCCCCAAAATGCATAGATAAATATAAGTAAACATTATTAGAGTATATGCAGAAAATCTGATGGCCAGGGCTAAGCAATCTGGAAATCTGAGTCTAAATGCTTCATTAAATTATTTGTCACAGCATCCAAGCTATCGATAGCAGTAAAAATACTAGTCTACTTCATTGGGTTTTAGTATTGGGGAAAACAATCACTTTAGTATTGGGGAAAAAGTATCACTTTCTTAATCACAGAAACCACGGTAATGGGGATTTTTCAGTGGAGTGGAGAGAGGAAGAATGGTAGAAGAGTGTGGATCCTTGTGCTGTTGAAGAAGATCCATTGGGAGCTTTGCTTTTCCGTATTTTTTATTTTTAAAAGTCTTGACACAGCACTCAACACAAGTGTAAGGACAACTGGAGATATTCATCAATAATAATTCAAATAAGACTTATAAGAGAGTTTACTATGATTAAGATAAGTTATTTATTTTTTTTAATTTTTGTGGGTACACAGTAGTTGTATATATAAGTTCCTTATTTCTCTGTCTCTGCATCTGCACCAACATAGCCTTTTTTCTCCAAATCTTTTTTTATTTGTCCTAGATCATTGTAAATAAAACTTACCTTGTTCTTCCCTATTTCAAGAATCTTTAGTAAATTTTCCAAAATCACTATCTACATGTTTGAGATAATTATTGCAGTTTAGAAATGTACATCCTCCTTCAAAATTCATATGATTCATCTTTAGAAAAATGTTCACTTACAATGAAAGATACTTATTTAATATTTTTCTGTTTCTTTATTCCTCTCTTTGGTATGAACTTCACCCAGAAACATATAAAGTATGAGGAACAAAAACATACACCCAGAATAAAAGCAGCAAAGACTACTACCAGAAACTTTTTCATGGCTTTAAGTATTCCACAGATTATATGGAGAATATTCTTATGGCACTATTTTTTTTTCCCAGAGAATGATCTTGACGCCAGCCTTATATGACTTTGTAGATAAACATAATAGCTATGATATGTTCAGTTTTAGGTTGTGAAAATAACCTTAGGCATTAGTGTCTCTTTATTTCAAGATACCAGTCATGAAATACCAACTCGTCAGTTCCAGACTTTAAAATGAAAAGAAAGGGAGGGAAGGAAAAAGAGGATATGATGATGCACAAGGCCCTCCTTTCCAAAAGTTTCCACCGCACCACTTGACATTTATCATCAGAGATTTAAGCTTTTGCAATTACCAAGCAAAGGGATTCCACCATATAAGCTAATACTCAAAAGAAATAAAACGACAGCTGCTTGAAGAAAGAAATACAGAAAAGCTAAAGTAGAAGATGAAGAGGATAAACTCCACGTGTTACTCTTTTCCCTGGATAAAATTCCATGTGTTGATTAAGGAAAAAGAGCAGTGAGGCTTAAACCAAATAAATTATGCATTGTGCACCTACTATATAAACTCCTTGTATGACTGTGGGCTGAAAAAAAGAAACAAAAAGTAGAAATGAAAGTAGAAAGATAGGAAGAAGGCATAATAAAAATAAAAACTACACGATAATTAAGACTATTAAGGAAAATCTAATACATACTTGTACTAAATGTGAAAATTTCTGATTGCATTTCCAACTCTATTTGGAGATTTGCTTCTTTTGTAATATAGAAAGAAACTGGTACCTGATGAGAAAAATACTGGCTGCTTCTCATCGTCAAAGGCTATGGAAGATTAACTGTGTAAAAATGTATGCAAATATTTAAAAAAATTCATTCAAGCTCTGTTTTGGGTAGATGCCAACATATCGCCAGAGGAACATAACTGAAGCTGCATGAGTTCTTAAAATTACTATGTATGTACAAGTTAGAAAGAAATGTTATTTTTCCTCCCTCCCTTCCTAAAAAGAAAATTTCCTGAAAGTGTCTCCTCACAAACCTAAGAGCTACAAAGTCTGAAGGACTGCAATTGATGGTCTCACTAAAACAGACTCCATGTCTATTTAAATAATTTTTCAAAAACTAGATGGTTATTTTAAGCAGCATTCTTTTGTTGATTTTGTCAGCAGATTTGGGTTGAATATTTACTATTAGCAAACCCCATTGCTTAAAATGAAGAATGTAAAGTTTAGGTCCCTTGATCTCTACACCTACTTAAGTTGTTTGAAGTTTCATTGAAGAGTAAGACGCGTTCCAAAAACAACTATTAAGCAAGGCAGAAAGTGATAGTGCCAAAAGAAAATTAACAGCAAAATTTCTGTGAAGTTCAGAGAAAGTAGAAATCATTCCTATAGCATTAAGGAGGGACAAGAGGTTTTTCATGGGGTTCATATCAGCTGAGATGGGTCTAAAGAACATGTAAGATTTCTATAACTGAATAAGTTTTTATAAATAATTTATAAGTTGAATAAATTTCAAGTGAAAGAAATAGTGTAATAAAAGAAACAAATGTTTTAAAAAGTACAGGAGCTATATGGCAGAAGTACGTGTAATCCAGTTGTGCATGATACAAGGCTATTTAGAACAAAAGTATATTACAAGCAAAATACTAGACTTCCAAGATTTTTCTTTGTTTTTCTTTTCCTTTCTTTTTTTTTTTTTTTGAGGCAGAGTTTTGCTCTTGTTGCCCAGGCTGGAGTGCAATGGCGCCATCTCGGCTCACCACCACTTCTGCCTCCTGAATTAAAGCAATTCTCCTGCCTGAGCCTCCCGAGTAGCTGGGATTATATGCATGCATCACCACACCCGGCTAATATTGTATTTTTAGTTAGATATGGGGTTCCTTCATGTTGGTCAGGCTGGTCTTGAACTCCCGATCTCAGGTGATCTGCCTGCCTCAACATCCCAAAGTGCTGGGATGTGAGTTACCCCATCTGGCCCTGACTTCCAAGCTTTTTCTAAGGCACTACTGGCTCATACCCAGATCTTCAAGATACACTTTTATACATACCATAAACTTCCTTCTATAGAAATAATATCATAAAACTTAGACCTGGGACCTTCTAGCTCAAACTTCCCTTTTAGCAGTATTGAAAAATTGAATTTCAAAGAGGGTAAGAGGTGTTTCCAAGTTCACAAAGCTAATTAATGGCATCCTTGAGACCCATATTTGTAGTTTATTATTCCAGTCTGGAAGGAGTAATTTTTCCTGGCCCATAAATAGTCTTTACTCCACACCCTACCTTCCACTCTCTCCCTATTCCTGCCTAAGTATGCATTGGTTCACACGCTGACCCAAGCAGTCTGTGATCAAGGGAAGGAATATTTTCTCTGTAAGATGCTACATGATTCACATATGGAGTCAGTCTCTATCTTGGCCTCATTAGATGCCAGTTCTAACCAATTCCTGGACTGTGTCTTTATTAACTGAAAGAGCCAAAACAGACAGATTGTCACCAAGAAAAGGAATTTATTAAAAAAAAAAAACAGCAGTTGAAATGCATTAAACATAACTTTCTTAGATTTGACTCCCTCTAGAGTATGTTGAAGGGAAAGACTTGATCCAATAAATTCTTTCTCAATACACACTTTAAAATATGGAACATTCATGCTGCAAAACTATGTATCCCAACCTCCAAAAAAAAAAAAAAAATCTACAAGTTTTCTTAAAAAGAAAAACAAAATAACAATGTTCGGTCTTTTTTACTGGACACAGCCAAAATGTTTCTGTTGAGTAAACTACTGATTTGTAACTTCAACTCATTCATCTACTGGTGCCAGGACCAGAGATCTCTAAAAAAAAAAAAGTAATTAAATACTGGTTCTGTGATGTAAAGTATAAAAATTCCAAATTTGCAGTAAGAGTTTTCATAGAAGCCTGGCGCGGTGGCTCAAGCCTGTAATCCCAGCACTTTGGGAGGCCGAGGTGGGTGGATCACGAGGTCAAGAGATCGAGACCATCCTGATCAACTTAGTGAAACCCCGTCTCTACTAAAATTACAAAAAAATAGCTGGGCATGGTGGTGCGTGCCTGTAATCCCAGCTACTCAGGAGGCGAGGCAGGAGAATTGCCTGAACCCAGGAGGCGGAGGTTGCGGTGAGCCGAGATCGCGCCATTGCACTCCAGCCTGGGTAACAAGAGCGAAACTCCGTCTCAAAAAAAAAAAAAAAAAAAAGAGTTTTCATAGAATAAGTCAGATGATGTTTCTAATAAACTAGACTTTAATACATGTCATCAAATCAAATAAACCTGCCATGAAACATTTATGTCTGTAATTTAAAGTTTAGCAACCAAATTCAATGAAATTTGGCTTCTCGTGTCTCTGATGAACACATATTCACTTGTAAATGTGCAAGTTACTTTTTTTATGACCAGACATACATGCATTAATTTCATATTGCAAAAAAACATGCAAAATCAGAGAGTTGCTTAATTCTTCTAAACTCTTCAAACTTGAATACATTTAAGAGTTGTTTTACATGGTTTGCATTTTTAACCTCAGTCAGACTTATTCAGCATAACACAAATGTTCTCAATGTCGCACTGAGGCATTCTGTACCATACATCAATTATAAAAAAAGTGTTTATGAAATCCCTCACAGGAATAATATGCTGGGATAATCAAGTTACATCAGATCTTTTTTTGTCCTTTCCCATTCTTGCAGGGAAACTACATTTTTAAAAAGCACACACATACACAAACACACACATATAACATTTACCTATAGATACATTTGTGAGTTCTGATGATTTTCCACTATCTTATATTGATAGATGCTATTACAGTGCCTAGTACCTACCACTCCAAAATTTAAATAGTTACATAAAGAAACTTGGAAATGATATGGGAAAGAAACAATAAAATATTAAGTTGAACAATATGTTAACACTTATCTGCATTTATGCAGGAATTCTTCTACTCCATAGGAAAAACACATTTCATTCACGTTTCACTTTAGGCAAAATGACCATTTATACCATTTTCTGTCTGTAATGCTCCTCCCAGTAAAGAAAGCTCTTGCTTGGCCTTGGGTTCCCAGCTATTAGTTGATTAGTAAAGTACTTTGACTTGTCTACTAATATTAATAATTAACTTGATTGATTAATGCACATTAAAGGGGTAGAGGAAAGTCATGCTGATGAGAACCTGTGGCGAATTGGTTATTTATTTGAACACTATGGTGCATTAAGGGTTCATTTTGATTTCCGTGAATTCTGCAAGGCAGATAATTGCTCACCTTCTACAGAACTGAGAAAAAAACTTCTAGTTATTCAAAGTTGCAAAATATGGTGACTAATCCTTATAATATTGTATTACACAGTTGCGTGGTGACTCCTGATGTCAATTGACCATTTCCCATTCCACAGACTGGACTCACTTGACTTTCTGTTTATTTAAGTGACACTTGTTTGAAATGGTGGGTGCTTCTTATCCCTTTGAGTCACACACTATGTCTGGGAGCCTCTGGCACTTTTATCACCTAATTAATTACTAACTCTAGCAAAGTCCTGCTGTTTTGCAACTCCCTGCCTTTGTTGGGAAATCACAACCCCTTGCTAGGATGAGAAGGCAAGAAAATAGTTATCAACCAAATATCTACTGGGTGCATATTACAATCTTAGGATCTCATAATTCCTCTACATATTCAAACTAGATAGGATAACTCATTGTGTCTCTAAATCTCGTTTAAGTTTAGCACCAAAGGAAATTCAGAAAATAAGTTTTTTTAATTGCATTTGCGCTCAGCTATTACTCAGAGAAGTTCAATAATCATTAAAGTTTTACAGTGAGAAATAGTAATGAAATGAAAAATTCACCTCTTAGTTCACACTGGCAAATTTTCTAGGGAGAGCACAAAACACAATGTCTATAGGCATGACAGAGCTCTTAGCTCCTTTAACATTTACGGTCCAAATCTCCCATTTGTTTGTCGGCATATGCACTGCTCCATTATTACTTACTTTTTGTGCCTAGAAGCTCTGACACCTCTGACTCCAAATAAATTTCAAGCACTTCAGAAGCAGAGGCTCTATCCTCTAATATTTTCTATCTGCAGCACCTAGTGGAGTACTGCACATATTTTTGTAAGTAGATGTTTAAAATACATAGTATTTTTCCTACTGCCAAATATAAATACAACTATAAATAATTCTATAAATCAATGCATGGTCTCAAAAAATTCTTGAAAGACAAATTCCATAATTTTATGAAAAGTAACTTCTCAAATCAACCTGGTACTCTATGTCAAGACAGCAGATACACTGAACAGATGAAACGAGTATGTATTATAATATAATATAATCAATATCAGTATTAGAAATGTGTTATTGCCCTTTGTATTACATTTACAAGTAGAGAGATTACATATTCTTGAAATCGATATTCCCCAAACTGAGAGTCACATAAGCAAAATCAGAATCCAAAGGACAGCTTCCCACAGTCCTACAGAATACCGATTCCTTTCCTTTGTAATGAACCAAAAGACTCTCAGTCAAGCTAACCATTCTGATTTGATCTCTCTTTCCCCAAACCATGGTTATCTTCTCTGAAACATGCCCTTTCAACACCAGTCCTTTCACAAACAAAGAGATTTAGAGTTGTTGAGAATCATTCACTGATCTAAGTGCAGCAGTGGCTTTGATTGTGACAAAGGGATTCAGGCTGATTTGAGTCCTACCTCTTCCCCCATCCTATTGGATATTTTGGAATCTCTTTCTCTTCCCACATTCTTTCCTTTCCATGTTTGTCTCTCTACTTTGCGAGTTCACTGCCTTGTCCCTTGGTGAAGGATGTAAGGACACAGAAAAAAGAAATGAGTTCCCACGAGGTCACCAGATGAAAGAAATAGAGCCTGAGTTGCTTGTTAAATATACAGATGAACAGCTTTCTCTTCTGGAAATTATGATTTCTGATTCTGTAGGTCCTGAATCTAAACTCTGAAATCTACTTTGTTTACACGGGATTTGTGGAATTTTTATCTATAGGTCATTTTGGGAAAGAGCAGAGCAGTGTGTCCCAACCTTGGGTACAGACTATAGTCTCCTGGAGAGTGTTCAAACCACACAGATACCCCAGTCACTGGAGCTTCTGACTTACCTGTGTGGAAATTGAGCCTATTTAGCAGTCCTGCTAAAAGCTCCTTCAGATGATTATATTATGAAAGGTTCTCAAACTTTAATGTGTATTCAGTCACCCAGATAAATGGTTAAAATGATTTAGTAGATTGTGATTAGCAGGTCCGAGGTGGGGCCTGATGTTCTGCGTTTCTAACAAGCTCCCAGTTGATCTCTGTGTTCCTGCTCTCTGGACTACCTATAAGCAGCAAGTCCTGTTAAGCTGAATATTTTGGGCTAACTGAGACAGAGCTGAAGCTACTGATCACTCACTCACCCTCTCTTCCCACCACCACACATACACATTATTTATATATTTTAGATTCCAGGGGTGAATAAGATGCACATGGAAGAAAAGGTTGAGAATAACCTGCCAACCTATCTAGAGGGAAGAACTACTAGTTAAACAAATGTGATGACACACCATAGTGCCTTGCACAGGGCCTAGAACATGAAGTCTCAGGAAATGCTGCTGAATGTGAAGCTGAACCTTCTGAAGGAACCCATGCAGAGAGTGGATGATTCAATTGAGAGAGGTCACTCAAAAGAGAAAGGAAGACTTCTTACCCAAGCCTTCTCTTAAATAGTAATGTCTCTATATATTAATTGCCCTTTCCCTATATCTCCATTAGATTTAGACTTGCTTCAAAACCTGGCTTACTACTCAAGTCTTCAAAGACTGGTATTTTAACTAAACTGACCTAGTTCTTCTCTTTTCTTGGTAGTATAAGAGTGATTTCTTTTTGGTAAGAAAGGCATAAATAAAAGAGCATTTTTATTATTAATGTATTTCTTTAGGTCTTCTTCATGACTTAGTTATGTGCTCCTGGAGACCTATGTCCTTCATTTCTTTGGTGTTATTCTCACTACATTTAACATATTTATGTTTATTGCCCACGTAGTAGGTACTCAGCCTGCTCACTGATAGCAGTGTTGGAGTAGAATCAAAGGGATTTTTATACATTGCATCAATCTGGAAATAAATAAATAAATTTCATCAGTGCCAATATAGGATAATATATAAATGCATTGCCTTATTACTTTAAGAAGGCTATTTTTTCCTTAAGTATGACTGGGAAAAAACAAAGCAAAACAAAACAAAACAAAAAAACCTAAGGTCAGTTTGTATAACAAATACAAAAAAAAAAAAAAAAAAAAAAAAAAAAAAAAAAAGGTTTTCTAATTATAATAACAAAATTGGTGTTTTAATCAAAATAAATGCAGAAATATTAGGTCTTCTTTCTATTGTAGTCAGAACTTACTTGACCCTAAACTTTGCAATAAGAAGTATATGAAAGTCAATGAAGAATTATTAAAAGAACTAGAATTAAAGTATTTAATCCTAGGAAATTATTAAATTCATAATTGTTTTAAACTTTATAAAGTGGTCTTAGTCTGAAATGATAATGAGGATTAAAGGTAATGCCCAAAGAAAGTAGACACTAAGGGAATGTTAAATTAATGTGAGTAAATGAATGAAATGAATGAACCGGTGAATAAATGAGTTGTTCTTAGATTGCATCGTTATGAAACATGATATGGATTTTTAAAGCAGAATGGATCATTAAACACTGCATGCTGAATGAAACAGCATTCAGAATCACAGTGCAACAAAATGTATTCTAGTAATGAGGAAGAGTGGGTTTTAGGCTCAGCACTGCCAGTAGGGCCTTGGGCATGTCATTTAATCTTTCAGGTCTCAGTCAAAACAAAATAATGTATACTAATGATTTCTGAGAGTAATTCCAGTTCTAGAATTCTATGAATTTCATAAGCCAAATTCAACTAGATTTTTTTCCTAAAAATCTAAAGTTTTTCCAGTGCCTAGGCAAAGATTCCAGTTTGCTTTTGAAATTTTACTTCGGTACAGAAAACTTATGTTGGCATAACCTGCCAACAGAAGGAAAGAAAATATTTTTTGAAATAAAATTTTTTCCTCACTTTTGAAAGCTTCTAAAAAAAGAGGGGAAATTCTTTCCCTAAAAAGTCTTTATAAACAGTATACACCTTTGTCTTTCAAGGTTGCTTTAAATGTTCTCCTACCTCAGGTTTGGGTGGCAAACAGGTTTCTCTTCTGTATTCCAGCTCCCATCCATTGCCAATGACTGCATGCACCCCTTTACATAAAGGATTCTGAAACCCCTTAGAGCCAGTAGTCCGGAGTGCCAAGATCACATCAATAAATTGCAATTCGGAGAGAAGGAGTTGAGGCCTCAGACTGAAATATTTGCCGAAAGTGAAAGATTAGATTAACCAGTCTGTCAAGGACCCTTCCAGTTCTATAAAATACGTGTTTCCCAACTTGGTATTAAAGATAATAATTCTTCAACAATGGACATAAAAATAATTCATTTTGTATTTAAGTTTTAAATATCTATGAATTCAGCAACAGCAAATAGATCTTATTCCAGTGGACTCAGCTGCTCCATTTTTCAGTTGTTCTTGCCCACCATCCGTAAAGACCTATTGAATTTACTCTGTAAATTATCCATTATTTCCTGCTTTGGTATTTTGGGGGAAATTGTTTATTTGTCTCTTCTTTATTCCCCATCTGCACACATGTCCTAATTTATACAGACAAGGAACTATTCTGACTGAAATATATGGAAGCTGACTTAAGGGAAATCTCAGTGGCCCGATATAACTATAAAGTTGTGTTTCTCATTCATGCTGTGTCCAGCATAGGTCAGCAATGGGCAGAAAGTGAGGGGGCTGTTCATAGTCACTCAAGGACCTTGTCTGACAGAGGGTTCACTCTGTCTTATGCTTCCATGATCACGGTAGCAGTAGAAAGAGAATGTGGCAAGCTCAACCATGGCTCTTCAAACCTTTATCTTGAAGTGATTAACGTCATTTCTGTCTCATTTCTTTCCATTTATACATCCCATGCCTAACATTAAAAGTGACAGGGAGAGGCAGGGAAATGCAATCTCTACATGTGTCCCAAAAACAGAGTGAGGAGAGATAGAACTATTTGCTGAACAGTCCCATGGCTACCACACAATTCCATGCCAGGGTCAGCACTGCAAGGAAAACATTTTGCGTATTTTTCACCTGTGCTTCAGGGCAGCACAAGACATCTCTGGCCCCTATAAGATCTGCCTTTGAACAATTATATTAGCTTCTGCCAGTACAGAGATAATTTTAGTTCATCTTCTATGTTTGATTATTAGTTCTCTATGAACACTTTACACAAGGTCCTGAAGGTGCATAGTAATTCTATTCCTATATAAAAAGAGATTTGAATGATCAACTGTCAAGAGGAGACTAGAGTCTGATTTATTTGCCCGATGCTCCCACTCTTTCCTCCAGTTCCAGGAAGGTTCTTCACTTCCTCTCCCTTCTGACAAGGACACTTTTTAAAGTCCTGATTCCTCACAATACTGTGGCTTTCAGTAAAACTGCATATTTGGAACCAAAACTTTGCTGGTATCTATAAAAGAAACTTGGAGTTTAGAAATTTTTTCTTCTCACCAAATCCACGGCAAGACTAACTACTAGGGATTCAAGGAAAGCATCTCTGAGACGCAAAGTGCAATAATGAAATTGCGGTCTAGGGGTTATCTCCCCTTACTCCCAAACAATAATGACCTTGATTTAATGGGTAGAGAATAACTGTAAGGCAAAATGATTTTCAGTGATTGAAAAATATGCCCACTTAACATTTTAAAAACGAATGCTTACAAGTTAGTGTTGAATATTAAACTTCAGTGCTATATATTAAACAGAACATTTTTATTAGGTGGGGCATTCTTTAAAAAAGATATAACTACTAGTATTGAAACATGTCTATGTTGTCACTGAAGTTTCTCTCAAAGAAGCATTTATAAGTTGGTCATGCAGAGAAAATACTTTCATACAGTCCTCATTCACAGGTATGAATAATAGCAGCACTTTTGAAAACGGTTAATTTAAAAAAGAAAGTGAGTAAAAATAAACTATATGCATTTTGCTCCATGTCCTTGCTTTCAATGATCTATACTCACCCACTTTCCATCTTTAGTGCGTGTTTTGGGTAATTTTCTTCTTTCCTATCTGATGCCAAACATCAGGTGAATGTATGTCATTGTTTTGAGAACATTTTATGTATAATATTTTATGTGATCTCCTCTTATATTTAGGAGATTGCCATAAGGTGTCAAATTTAGAGTTTTCTTCATGCTTCATAAAACTATCTCTAGAAAACTAAGTTCATCCTTTTACAAAGTTCATTCTTGGCACACTCACACCACTCCTTTTGCTGCTGCTTTTTCTGGCAACTTCTGCTTCTCTGCTCACTTTTCTACCTCCCTTAGTTACTCGGTGTCCTTATCAGACCCAGGTCTCCCTCATACTCATACTTCATAATGCCCCTCAACAGGTCAGACCCTCTCTCCTTGACAAATTTCAGAGATATGTTCAGAAGAAAACATCTAATAAAAGTAATTCACCCATTCTTAACTTTCTTGGGAATGTTTGCATTTAAAATAAATTTCTAATTGTGATTATTTCAAGTAGTATACATAACGATGTGAATAATTTTAACAATGCTAACTAATAAATAGAGGGAAAATACAAATAAATATACATGAACAGTGAGAAAGCAAGCTATACATACAAAAACAATTATTTGGAGGAGAAATCCTCAAGGCATTAGTTGTCTATTAGAAACCAGGCCGTCCTTGAATATATATTATACCATGTGCCTTAGTTCATTTGGGTGCCACAACAAAATACCTTAGACTGAGTAATTTATAAAACAACATAAATGTAATTGTTACAGTTCTGGAGGCTGGGAAGTCCAAGATCAAGGTGTCAGTAGGGTCATTGTCTACTGAGAGCTTGCTCTCTCTTTGAAGATGGCACCTTTTTGCTGTGTTTTCACATGGGGTAATGGGCAAAAGGTTATCCCTGGAGCCACTTTTATAAGGGCATGAATCCAATTTATGAGAGTGGAGCCTTCATGACTTCCCCAAAAACCCTACCTCTGAATACAATCACATTAGAGATTAAGTTTCAATATACAAATTTGGGGGAGTGCACATTCAAACCGTAGTACTACATATCTTTAAAAAAAGACAAAAGATGCCATATTGTATATAATTTACAATGTTACTTTAATAAAGTATTGGTTCTTATGGTCACAAATGGTGAAAATTCACCAAAAACTCATGAAAACCCAATATATCCTTCCTAACTAAATCAGAGAATTGAGTCACAGTGAGGAAGTAAATCCATTAGTTAAATTGCCTCCTTTCCTAAGCACTTAAGGTAAATCTATGTTGTGGGGCAAAATGATTGTACCTCATGTCATTAAATCGTAGAATTACGGAATTTAATGAGGTAGTGTTTCATGTTCTTATGCACTAAAATGATAAGTTCTGCTGCCAATTTTAATAGACAAAAGGAAGGCCTCTTGGCAAGGGGGCATTTTCACAGGGATTCTTTTCAACGAGAAGCTGTCTATATTATATTCATAAACCTTAAGTAATACTATCCTAGCTCTTAAGACAAGAGAAAAAGGAAGGAAATAGCAGGCTGAAGAAAAACACTTGTGACTTTTCCCAAGATGAGAACATTGCAAAGATTTTTCTCTATGAGTTCCAAACCATAATTGCTTCTTATTTATGTACCCAAAGCTGAAAATCTGTCCCAGCAATGGCCTGGACCTTTGTACTGCTTTGATATTGTGAGGCTTCAAGTCTAAAATTAAAACTCAATCCAGAGAAAGAACTAATGTAGAACCAGACACTCTGTATAGGTGGTCAGATAGGGTATATGGTAAACCTCAGTTTTGGTTTCTTACTTTAATTGGGTATCAACTTTCTGACTGGTCAAAGACTGCCAGACTTGGCTTCATACAGAGGTTAATAACCTGCTCATTAGCTCTAGGGTGGATTTAAAATAGCCTACAATGCTTTGCAGTTCCTTCTATGAAAACATAAAATCTATTGGGTAAATTCTGGAATCTAGACTGGTCTTTTGACTTGCTTTGGCCAATAAAATGCCATATAAGTGACACTTGTAGGACTTCCAAGAGGCCTTGCAGCTTCCTCTATCACACTTCAGGAACCCAGAGAGTTCCATGCTCTGGGGATGAAATACCTGGGAAGATAGGCCTGCTATCTCTACCGTATCAGCTAACCTGACAGCTGGATATGGCACGTGAGAGACCCTAGAGGAGACCAGCAGGAGAACCAGTCAACCTAGAAAATTGTGAGCAGCCACAAATAGTTGATAGTTTAAGCCACTAAGTTTAGAAGTGGTTCCTTACACAACAATACATAACTGATACAGGTTTCCTGGAAAAAAAAAGTCCTTTGTTCTCCTCTATCTTGTTGCAGAATACTTTTCAGTGAGTCAGTCTTATCTACAAATATAGAATACCACCTGCCAAATTGGAAAAATATCAGGATCAGCAGTCACCAGAGCTTTTTCATAGTGGCTTGAAATCCCCCACAACTGTGACACACCCTACAGGCCAAAGGGAAATTGAAACATGTTTCTGGGAAGAAAAGATTATATGGAGAGAAGAGAAGGAGAGAAGGGTGGAGCTAAACCCGCCCTTTATCACTAGTAAGCAAGGATTAGATTTTAGAAGAAGAAACTTCTAGGGTGGGGAGAGCTGGAAAGCAGAAGAGATGAGCCTCAGCAGGGGACTTTTGATAAGGGTGGGTGCACAAAACACTGTCTGGGGAGAACAAGTTCCAAAGGAATACTAGAAAGTATGGAGAGTGCTTAGACATGGAGCTGGGGCAAGAGAATGGGAACAGCCAGGCATTTACAAAGGCCAACCCTCATTTCTTTGGTAGTTACTCTAAACATTCTCAAACATTTGTGGAAATGGGAAAAATGAAATGTCATCTTTCTCACATGAGAGGAATCTGCCCACATTCTCACTACAGTAAACCGGTCAAATCATTAACCCACACAAACCCCCACACAGGTATCAGCCATGAACAACACTCCCACAGGATCAGCACTGAGCCACAAGGAATTACTGGAGGAGGAGGAGGAGGTCTGATGCCGCCCTTGGAGTCTGGCTGCCTCCCTAGCAAGCATGTAGCCAACCATGACCACTGACCTCCTCAAAGCAATGCAGAAAAGGAGCTTTCTCCCCCCGACCCCAAATTAGGGCCAGTCTAAAGTGAAAGAAGGGATCCTTCCTATCCCCATTAACATTCACCATCGTCCTGGAGCGATGGCTCACACCTGTATTCTCTCAGCACTTTGGGAGGCCGAGGCGGGCGGATCACAAGGTCAGGAGATCATGACCGTCCTGGCCAATGTGGTAAAACCCCGTCTCTACTAAAATACAAAATATTAGCCAGGTGTTGTGGTACACACCTGTAGTCCCATCTACTCAGGAGGCTGAGGCAGGGGAATCACTTAAACCTGGGAGGTGGAGGTTGCAGTGAGCCAAGATTATGCCACTGTACTCCAGCCTGGCATCAGAGTAAGACTCTGTCTCAAAAAAAAAAAAAAAAAAAAAAAAAAAAAAAAAAAAAAAATTCACCATCAGTCCTTTAAAAGTTGCATATCTTAGACAAGGAATGTATCTCTTTCCTCACCACCATCACCCCCCACTCCAAGTATTGTTCCTCTTCCCGTCTCCACAACACATGCAGAGCCCTTACGGCTCAGCACTTATCACATGAAGGGAAGCCTTAGTAGTTTATGCACCTGCCTCCCTCACTGAGGGTATTCGCCTTAAGGGCAGGGCCCTTTGGCCGGGCGCGGTGGCTCACCCTTGTAATCCCAGCACTTTGGGAGGCCGAGGCGAGTGGATCACAAGGTCAAGAGATCGAGACCATCCTGGTCAACATGGTGAAACCCCGTCTCTACTAAAAATACAAAAAATTAGCTGGGCATGGTGGTGCGTGCCTGTAATCCTAGCTACTCAGGAGGCTGAGGCAGGAGAATTGCCTGAACCCAGGAGGTGGAGGTTGCAGTGAGCCGAGATCGCACCATTGCACTCCAGCCTGGGTAACAAGAGCGAAACTCCGCCTCAATTAAAAAAAAAAAAAAAAAAAAAAAAAAAAAAAAAAAAAAAAGCAGGGCCCTAGTGTCCCCAGTTTTATATCTCTTGGGCCTAGGATGGTGCTTACCACATGCTCAGTGAGTGCTGAAATAAAAGTAGCCAGATGGCCAAAAGTAGCAGCAGCAGTAGTAACAAATATAAACCATAAATGATAGTACGTGTACAAGTGGAGAGAGGTTTTCCTTCTGCTTTGTTTATGAAGATGGCAGCTTTGAAGACATATTTTTCTAAAGCTTGCTGCTGCATATGTCCTTAGGTGACATTATATGCCAGTTTACTTCTGTCGTAAATCATAGCATTGCTTTTCAACTGAGCACCTAATGTAATTCCTTCACTATTCTTGCCTTAAAGGCCATGCACAAAACCCTGCTTCAGTGTCTAGTTTGGAATTACCCATGGTAGGCACCATCAACAAATAGTCATGGGATGAGTGGATGGCACATTGACGTTAGCTGCCATCTTCCACTGTGCTTTCCAATAAAGTACCCCTACTCACTGTGGATTGTGTAAGACTCATTTTGGACATAGCAGGAAAAAAATCAGTAAAAAGTGATTTCGTCAAACCATGCTTTAAAATCAGTGTCAGTTCTTGCTGCTGCTGTTTCTTGACTGCCTTGCTCTTTCTTTTCCTGTGACTTCTTGTTTCTGATTGCCCGGGTATAATTTTGAACATGAACTCTGTCTTGCTCTTTGCCATTCTGATTCTAGTTATTCATGCTGATTTAGCCCATGACCTTGCTCTGATGTTTGTTGTGTGCCCACTTCCTTACTTTATAAGCATTCCTGGCTTATAAGATACCTTGATCCTCTCTCTTCATCCAACTTAGTGTTAATCAGAGTACATTCCTCTGGAAAGCCAGGACTGCACAGTAAGAAGAGCACTGGCATTAAATCAGACAACCAGGTTACACGTCCAAGCGCTGACACTTCCGTGTCACTTAGGGACCCAACAAGAATTTTTGAAAGACACTTTCAAAAAAATGGCTGTTTTCTATACTGCAAGATAGGGTTGAAGAAACCAAGAAGAGGTGTTGAGGCACCAAGGAACTAAGAAGAGAAAGAAGCCATTTCTACCCCTAAGCCTGAGGAGTCAGGGAGGGTAAATGGTGGTACTGAAACCTACTTGAGTGTTAAAGACACGGAAAAAGGACTGCATGACACAGCTATAGGCTCCTGAAGGATACGGCAAATGAGGCCAAAGCAGGGAAAGAGTAGCATCGCTTTTCCTCCCCACCATCTGATCACCCACAGGTACCCCCACTGAGGCCTGAACTCAACCAGAAAACGGGAAATGAGCTCCGGTGATTTAGTTTATGGAAGTCAACTTCTTGAGGAACAGGGAGGGCAGAGCAAATAGATTTTGGGGTAATATGAAATATCCAGAATGTGATCCTATAAGCTTAAGCAAGTGACCTCATCTTTCTGGATTCAGTTGTCTCATCTATGAGACAATGTTTTGAGGCAGTTTTGAGATAATACATGTAAAAGTAACTGCAAAAATTACTCATTGATATTATTTCTCATCTAGCACTCTACATCTTATACTTTTATGCCTTTGATAGTCACCCTTCAGCCTAAATCTGTGACCACAACCGCTCAACCTTCACTGTTGACCTTCAGAAGAGGTTCCTGGGATGAAGGGTACATGGATATAAATCCTCATCCAAAGACGTGAATAGGAAAAATAAAATGTGACTTTTATTTCCAACTTTTTATTCCAAAAAAGAAAGTCATA
Organism: Saimiri boliviensis; assembly: GCF_048565385.1. Classification (NCBI taxonomy): domain Eukaryota; kingdom Metazoa; phylum Chordata; class Mammalia; order Primates; family Cebidae; genus Saimiri; species Saimiri boliviensis. The sequence goes on along the minus strand of NC_133452.1, from coordinate 42,550,919 downwards.
ACACAAAATTTTAAAATGGCACTTAGTGAGATCCACATTCCTTTCTCATGTGATTCCCACAAACAGGTCTAAATGAGTGCTATCTCTATGAGATGCAGAGTCCTTTTCCCCACTCTCTGTAGGACTCTGCCTAGAATCTTGGGTTTGTAATTTGTTCTTTCTTGTCCCAAAGTCTACAGACATCTAGACAGATTGAACTCGTCCTGAATTTATCTTTTCTGGGCCAGAGTCATCTAGGATTCTTGTAATGGGTTAGGCATTTCCAGAAAATCAACAAGTCTGAAAGCAGATTTCTAAATCTGGGCCTATTCAATTAAACACAATTCCGTAAGTAAATGCTGTGATGTCACACAACTAGAAATAGCTCTGACATTTGCAATTACAAGTCTGTCTTTCTTTCTTAGAAATGGTTCCATTATTATCAGAGCTAAAAGGGACTTTGGAAATGGTTTAGTTGAATTTCCTCGTTTTTCAGATGAAGAAACCTGACACACAACAATATAAGTACACAACAAGGACTCACCTTGATCCTCAAACTCCCAATCTAGTGCCCTCTTACTACAACATACAGCCTCTTTGCATTAAAGCTCCATGATCATGCAAAATTTTCTGAGCTGTTAACTTCTTTATGTTGAGTTCTATTGGATATTCACATTTTAAGTGAGCCCAGCAATCAACTGATTTGTGAAAGAAGTTTTAAGCATAGGCATACTAGATGATGCCTGCCACAATTACATAAATGTCCCATAACTTCATCTGGGAGGAAGAACATTCTTTCTTGTTGACAGAAAGTAATCCATCATGAGTCTTGATTTTCTCATTTTTTTAATGCTGTATAACCATAAAACCACTTTTAAAATTGCTACAATAATTCTGTCTCCTTTCTTTCTCTCTCTAAAGATAGTAGTTTTCCTTCACCTACTAATTTCAGTGGTGTTTAAATGCTGCTGCCCGCTCTGTATTTCAGGAATGACTTCTAGCTGCATCAGTTACACACGCCCCTGTTTGACTTACTGACTCAGATGCCTCCCAATCTGAGCAACTGGAGAGTTGCACATTTTCAGAATCTGCATATTCGCTCTGTGGTATAATGACTGATGTCAGCCCCAAACTTTGCCAAACATCTCTCATCGCTACTAGTTATATCCCTTTCCAAACTATTGGGCTTGCTCTCTTTTTCTGGAGCACACCCCCTTTCACATATTTGCAGTATGGATTCAACAATATGATAATCATTTTCTTTCCTTAAAGTGCCACTGCTGCAATGGATAAAAATAACTTGTTACTGTTGTCACTGCCTGGTTGGAATAAGTGGAAGGAGAGATGAGAAGCTGCAGTAACTAGTCTGGATATGGTTAGCCTCCTATCTTTGTTCAAAACTATTCTGTTCTCCAGGACCAAGTCTCCCAGTCTCCTGGTTATCCAAAACTCCCTAGACCTGATGTGCTTTGGAGAAAAATAAGCAAATGTTGACCTCTATGCTGAGCCTATGCTTTTTAACTTTCTTTAGGCTTGAGCTCTGAAATTCACTGGCAGCCACAGGCTTCTGCGAGTGTTGTTTTCTTGCCTGAAGGGGGAAAAAAAAAGGTACTATATTGCAGAAAATATGCCATGGCATGCTTTCCATAAGCCTCTAAGACAGTTGAGGGAATGTAAAACTCAGCCAAGCAAGTAAACACACATTTAATACTACAGTAATATAGATCAAGAAAAAGTTATTCTAAAGCACAGCATCAAGAGAGAAAGAATACTCTCCCCATATATTTAATGTTTTCCTTATGTTTCCTCTGAGCAGAGCTTATTCCTTAAAAAGCTTTCCCTTCCCACTGCATCTAGCACTTCTTTTCTGGGATGGCTCAAGAACTGTAGCTTCTCATTGGGTTTGTTTATTTACTTACACCGCCATTCCTGTTCTCATCCAAACTAACATATGTCTGCACAAGGCACAGTGAAAAGTAAATGTCTTTCTTCATGTTTATTTCCCTGAAGTTGTTCATCAAATTGCTTTTTCACATCCCTTTTGCAATTTCATCTCATCCAGCTCAAGTATCCCGGATTAGAAAGGCTGTCTCTGGAGTCCTTTTCAAAGGGAGCCTCCCATAGTCTTTAAATCCCCCATGTTTTATGGTGCAGATATTCAGGATTTGTGGTATTAAGGAAGAAGGAAAGCAAAGCAGATGGGGACGGGCACAGTAAAATAGAGTGGCTTCTTCTGTGGATAATCATTATTGGAATTGTCCTGTTATCTGTAACTCTGCTGGTTCAAAGTGATAAACTCAGTCATTTATAACTAGACATTTTGCAACATATAAAGAGTCGAAAGGCTGTGTGTATGGGGGTGGGGGGTGCGCACACATGTGCATACAATGTACAGAAAAAGTTCCACCACTGAAAGAGAGATGTTGTAAATGAACTCCTTAAAAAAAGGCAAAAATCGTAAACTTGGGGGTGTTGCCTTCCTCATAATATCAAACCTAAAGAAAACGCCTACTTTCAAAATTCCAACACTAGCGTGCAAAATAATAAAGGGTATTTCATTAAAGAATTGGCACCAAAAGGCCATCTCTCAGATTCTAATTTTTAGCATCTTGAAAATAACGCATATTTCAAGTTCCCTCCCTTTTGCGTCCAAGCCACTTTACCTCCTCTATCCTACTTTTGGGATATATAACAAATACACCACTGAAGTACTCCAGAGACACAATTCGTAGCATCGCAAACTTACAAAATGCTCTAATTTATGTACATTTATCTAATTTACATAAATTGAAGGCAATCCAATAATAGGGATTGCAAATGGTGGAGAGAGAAGTACAAGTGTCATTTGTTTCCCTGCAAGGCTTTAGCAATTTACTTAGACTGAATTATCTGAGCACAAAAATTAGCAAGGCACCTATGAATCAAGGACGCTTTCAAAGTGACCTCCCAGAAGTGTTAGCCTGTAGTGCTAGTGTAGTCCTTCAGATAGTCTGTTAAATATAATACACAGGGCAGGCTTATGTTAAAATCACTTGAGGCTTGTGACCTTCAACTAAATACTTCTTCAGTTAACTACTGAAAGTTCGTCATCTACTGCTACCGGAGAGAAGAGGCGGAAAGCTCACCGTTTACTAAAAACAGCCAGGGTGTACACCACTCAGGGATGCCGGACCTGTTCGCCCACCCCTGGGTGGGCCAGGGAATCTTACTCTCTGCCGCCTTGGGCCTCCACTTGCTCTGGGAAGATAAGAAAGAGGTGGACCTTCCGCCTCCTTCCCCAAGACTGGGGAAAATCTTTCCACATCTTATTCTCACTCTTCCAGATGAGAGCTCAAAATGTACAACAGATCCTCTCAAGAACACTGGGAGACCGAGGGTAGGAGAGAAAGCTCCAAGCGAGGTCGAGCTGACTACAGAGGGAATTGCCTGAGGGGGAAAGGAATCTTCCAGAGCCACAGAAAAGGCTTGGTTTGAAAGAAAGCCGTAGCACAACTGCATTTCCAATGGGAAGATCCTAAGCGCACACACTTCTGGGTCCTCCCCGCTCAAAGCAGGTAAACCTCAGAGTAGCAGATCGGCAGCACCCACAGGGTTTCCTCCCGACCACCCGCCTGGCGACCAGCTGCAACCACTTTTTTATTAAAAGAAAGAAAGGGAGAAAGGCAACAGGGGAGAAGGTCAGGAAAGCCGGGAAGAAGTCAGCAGCCAGAAACTCTCCAGCGATCTGCCAAGGAGGAGAGAGGAGAGCTGCCCTGGGACCAGTAGTTGCGAGCCGGCGCTGGGGGTTGGGTGGGGGCACAGGGGCGCACGGCCACCGACAGCCGGGTGCACCTAGCTTGAGGATGCGGAGAGGAGCCAAACTTGGATGGGTGGGGGTCTTCGCTCTCAACACTGCCTGCCAGCCCCAGGGCGCCCAAGTATCCCCGCCGGAGCTGCCCTTCTGAGGGGCTCTTCGCACGCACTGTTTTCCCCATTCTTCCGGCTCGGGTTCTCCCGCCGTCACTGCCGTGTCCAGAGATGCTCCGCGGTAGACACGGGACCCCTTAGGCGCCTCTTCCCGTCCCTCTGCCAAATCGCAACGCCTGTACTTTTCCAGCTCCCTCTTTCCCTCTTGAAATTGAAAGTTATTGAGGTCGCTCAGGGTTGTTGCTCCAGCAGTTTCCTTCCCCGCCCCCGAGCTCCCCCCGCCCCCCACAGCCATCCCCCCTCCCCCTCTCTGCCCTCCTCCCCCTCCCCCCTCCCTGCCCTCCTCCTCCTCCCCTATGGGGTGCTCCCGGGAGCCCAGCCCAACACTGGAGCGTCTCCTGCTCGCGCACGCCAGAAGCAGCTCGGGGTCTCTCAGCCGCACCTTGGCCATGGCCGCAGTGCCGACCGCGCCCGCTCCCCTGCTCTCCCGGGGCTCCCGCCGCTGCAGCCGCAGCTGCCGCAGTTTCTGAGCCCAAGGGGCCGCCGCTGCCGCCGCCGCTCGCCCGGATCCCGCCTGCAGCAGCTGCCGCGCAACATGCTACCTGCGGCCGCCCAGGCGGCTCCTGGAACTCCGGTTCGCGGCGATGCCAGCCACCCCAGCGAAGCCGCCGCAGTTCAGTGCTTGGATAATTTGAAAGTACAATAGTTGGTTTCCCCGTCCACCCTCCCCGCTTCGCTTGCCATCAGCACGCCTATCGGATGTGAGAGGAGAAGTCCCGCTGCTCGGGCACTCTCTATATACGCCTAACACCTACATATACTTTTAAAAACATTAAATATAATTAACAATCAAAAGAAAAAGGAGAAAAGAAAGGGAAGCATTACTGGGTTACTATGCACTTGCGACTGATTTCTTGTTTTTTTATCATTTTGAACTTTATGGAATACATCGGCAGCCAAAACGCCTCCCGGGGAAGGCGCCAGCGAAGAAGTAAGTGCAGGGGTTTTTATGCGTTTGCTCCCTCCCGCCGCGTTCACCTGTCGGGTCTCTTTGCCTGTCCGGAACCGGCTCCCAACGGCGGCGGTCCTCCCGCCCTGCGCCCTGCGCCTCGCAGAGGAGATGCCGGTTCGGGCTCTAGGGGTATGGACGGCGTCTTTCACGCCTGCCAGTCCGCGCCCCTGCCTTCCGCAGCATCTCATCCGGTGCGGGGGACAGGCGGACGCGGCGCTAAGGTGGCTCCCGCCCCCTGGTAAGTTCAGGTTCGCTGGAAAGTTCGGTCCTGGGTTAGACGAGCACCCGGGATTTGTGCTTTCCTTTTGAGGATGGGACAGGGGCACCCAGCCCTAGGCAGTTGGGACGCCCAGACACAGGATGCCTCTGAAAGTGAGTAAATGCCTGGGGAGGCGCGGCCGCGGCACCCTCTCACCTAGCGCCACCGCCTCGCGCGGGGAGACCTCGGCTGGGCCCTTAGGCTGCACTCCTGTAGCCGCGCGCCCGCTACCCGGCCAGGACGCCAGGGAGCCAGCGCCTGCGCGGCCGCATCCCCGACACGCACCAGCGGAGCCAAAGGGCGCGCAAGGCGCTGAGGGTTCGCGTGTCTGCGCTTTGCAGAGCTGCCCGACGTCCCACGCCCGAGGGGTGAAGACAGCAGCACCCCAACTGTGGGAGCGGAGCTGTAGGTGCAGAGTTTCCAGGTTTTCTCTTGGCTGTCACACGTGAGTGTCTGTACCATCTCTGGCCCTTTCAAGTGTGTCCCCTGAGACACACACGTACGGAAGGTGGGGTTTCCCCTAAAGATTTTCTTCCTCGCTGCCCTTAATGCTGTTATTTGGAAGGTTGGCTTGTGATGACTTCTTAAGACAGTGCCCTAGCTGGGGTTAAGCGGACACTACCAAGGCAGCTTCAACCCGGGCTGCTCTGTCTGAAAGGTGGAATCTTCCCGAGATGAAGGGACAGCTGCGAAAGTGTCACCTCTCCTCGGTCCAGGATAGCCTGGCGCGCTCGTTGCTCTAATGTATGTGTTCCTATTGGGAGTCCCTTCGCAGACAGCAGAGAATGGGCCACCCTGGCTCTCGATGGGGGCGCTGGTGGGGAGAGGGAGGAGGAAACCTCTCCTGGAGCTCTCGAGGGCAGGGAGCGATGCTGCTGCTCTAGCCCCCCGCACTTCCGCGGCGTGCAGCCCGCGGCCAGCGGCCCCACCTGATTCTCCAAGGGGATCCGTCTCCCAGCGTCCCGCCCGGGAAGCCTTTCGGGGCAGGCGTCGGAGCAGCGAGGAAGACACAACACAGGCTTGTGTGAGATGGAAATTTAATAATCGCTTCTCTGCTGCTGTTTGTCCCTGCCCTGCCCCTGAGCATGAGGGTCCCCTGAAAGCTCCCTTTGTGTTGCTGGCCTCCGCCAGACAAGGTTTGATTCACCTGAAAATTGCGTTTAAAAAAGGTGGCAGGGCCAGAGCGACAGGGGCCCTGGCCCGGTTTCACCACCTTTAGGTTCGCCTAGCAGGGGGCAGGAGAGCCCAAACTAAATATCTCAGGGCATCCGATTTATTATTCTTGGCCTCCGAATGGTGTGTACTCTGGTAACTCCCCACCCACTCTTTCGTTCAGGCCTGGACGCGGAAGGGGCGGCCTGGGGTTCAGCGGTGTCCTCACGCCTGGAGGTCCCCGCCTCCTCTTCTCCCAGGGTCTGGCCTGGGGAATTGATTCTCGGGCTCCGTGGGCACAGGGAGGCCGGGCTGAAGTGAACTCCACTCTGCTTTCCATCCGCTCCTTCCTTTACCCCAACAGAGGACCCCCGGGCTGGGAGCCACACACTTGTCCAGGCGGGGCAGGGTACTGAGTGTCAGAGGCGTGTCGCTTTGCAGCGTTGGGACCCCTGGTTATGAAGGAAGACACAGGAAGGAAAGCTGGCGGCCCATTTGCTCCCACCTCCCCCAGCGAGGACCACGGCGCAGGAAGCTGTCCCCGGGAGCTGCCTCAGGGCTTGGGGGAGCTGTAGGATGGTGCATCTCTGGGTTAGGCCAGAGAGGAGTCAAAAGGCAAACTGCTTTTCCACTTGCCTTAATCGTCTCAAGGCCAAGTCAAAGGAGACCTCTGTTTAGGTTGCGGGGATGAAAGGGGATGGGTGGAATTGGGTTGCAATTCCAATTATTCTGTGGGAGTGGGACTTGGAGACAGCTCCTGCAGCGATGCTCTTGCTCCGCACTTTTGAGTCTGCGCTTGCAGCTTGGTTCGCTGGTGCAATCCTGGGAGAGGGGCGACCCCTTGCGTCCTCGGAGGAGACAGACTAGACTTTTGGCAGGTGCAGTATGACTTAATGAGGAAGGCGTGGAGGGTAGAGAGGTCCTCTTTAAATGCCCAGAAACTCAAGGTCAAACTGCCTGTGCACAAACTCATATATAGTATTTGTTTGGAAATCTCTGGGGGGAAAAAAAAAACGAATAAAAGGACTCAATTCACAGTTCCTGTTCCTCTAGTAAGGATTAGGAAAAGTTTTTTAAATGAAAACATGTAGTGGTCAAACGTGTTTTCAAGAAAAGCCTGTCTTTCCTAATTTTTTTCTTCAAGAGACAATTAAGTGAATATTTACGGAATCTTCTACCCTGTAGGTAAATAGTTTCAATTTCCTAAACTTAAAATCATCAGTGTAAACACAACAGGTAGAAAATTAAAGTGTTAAAAATTGTTTTAGAAAAATTTTAATGGTCTCTCTTGATTGTTTTGGTAGGAAAGTTTTTTTTTAAACAAGAACATTCATTTGTAGTGTTAAATATTGTCATGTCTAAAGAAGCATGCCTTATCCTCAGGAATAGCAAATAAATCCACAACAGTATTGTCCTGTTTCCCTAAAACAACTGTAATCCCATTTGTCTCTACTCTGATATAAACTAGTGATCCTAGTTATTACACGCTAGTCTTTCTTCTCATAAAAGAAACAATGTTTTAAAACAAGAGTCTTGCACTTTAAAATATCTATTTAGTTATGGGTGAATAAATACACAATACATTTTTATCTATTTGAATTGCTATACAGCTCCTAAAAATGACTCAACCTGTGAATTCCAGATTGTGTGCCAATAACATTAAGAAGCAATTTTTCCATAATGATAGACATAATATGTTAGTGGGGCATCACATTTTTGCTTCCATTAGTCATCTGGGCCCTGAAATAACCACTGAAATGTAGAGGCAGGTACTTTCCATCTTACAAAGAAAAGACCTGAGAAAAAGAGGCTTAGTAACCTACATAATGCCATACATCTATAAAATGGAACTTGTCTCCTGCCATGTATCTCACAGTTATGCACACATTTATTTTATATACTGGTCATAGAGAACATATCAGGTTTGTTAAGTAATAAATTAGATGGTATGCAGACCATCATTTATTCAATAGGTTTAGGGAATAAACTGTTCTCCTTGACTGGAAATGTTTGAACTGATATTATTATTTATTATACAGTGGTGATCAATGTCAAAGAATGAAATACCTAATAATAAAGCTTCCTAAATCAAATATATTATTTGATTATCTAGAAAATGCTGTAGGATTATATTATGCCAGAAGGTTATTGTTGGAAACATCAGATGGCATTTAATATCCTTTTTATTTGATGCCATCTAGTAACTGAGTTTTAATTGTTCAGATTCTAGATAAATACAAGTTTTTAAAAGTCATTATATGCATAATAATTTAAAAGTACCCATTGCACAATCTCTAAAACTTCTCCAGTCCTTCACAAGGAAGTCTAAAGAAAGAGAGAAAAAATACAAAGGAAATAATGTTAACGGTAATAAAATATAAACAGACTATTGGAATGTACTGGGCATTGCTCATGACATTGTTTCAGATGTTGAACCATGCTTTGAAATTATGATACACTCTTTGTGGTTATATTGTGTATCCTTGATAATAACAAGTTAATTGATAAAATAGAAAAAATCTTTAATTCTATTATACATTTTGTAGTATTAATTTCAAATGAAAGTTTTGTTTGGATATTGACTACAATACATCTTTCTCACTTGTCGACATTTGTCATCAATCTACCTTATTTTTGAGAGTAACAGTGTTTTAAAGATGAGACATGAATAGAATTTGCTGAAGAAAGTATATTCTTTGACATGTTGTGTAATAGCTGTATAAATGAAAGCAAATGCAAATTTATACCCAGTAGTGGTAACATGTAAATGCAAGGAAAAACATCTTCATGAATTCAAATTTAAACATTACATTATCAGGATTGTTTCTCAAAATATCCCATGGTGGTACTATTTTAAATCTCTTTATTACTTTAACAGAAGAATTTAACAAGGAAATTAGAAATGGTAATTTAAAAATACTGTCTTTTTAGTCCCAAGTTACTCAAGTAATGAGAATATAAGAATGAGTATGAAACTGATTTAACGTTGTTATTTCAATATTCCTTTAAGCATAAAATATGAAGAGTATTTGAACTTGTAAGTAGATAAGCTTTACTAAAACATTTCTCCATTAAATAATTCCCTGGTATTTAATATTGTACAAATTAGGTCCCCAGAAAGCAATGAATGGAAATTACAATGCGCAGTAAAATTTTATTTTCAAGTTATTATGGGAAAACCCTTGCTACATTGCTACAAAATGAATTTATTAGTCATCTGATAATTTTAGATGATTTGAATCTGGACAGAGATATCCAAATTGCTACTAAATGTCTAAAATATTTTCTAGTTAAATGGTTAATCTTTTTTTAGTTGCAATAATTCCTTTGAATCCTGTGCAATGTTGACAGAGTACTATGTACAGTTGTCAGAGCCCTATGCAGAGTTAAGACCAAAAAACAACTCTGCAACTATAAAAATGAACTATCAAAAAATAAAGCTATTCTTGATATACTGATTTACCAAATTGCATTTCCCCATTATCTCCATCCAAATGTTTTATATTGGACATTGTCTTGATCTCTCGCTTCCTACTTCTTCACTATTCATTCACACATCCCATCCCCACCCCAAAAAATTCTTTCCCAAGTAATGAATTCTTGAAATGCCATCAGAGTGGATATTGTGTTTCACGAAATGTAAGAAAGAACTTTGGTTACCATTAGGAAAACATCATTAAGTTTTGAGAGCATGGTAAGGATCATGCAAGACAGTGTGTTGAAACTATGCGTTTGACTTGTTTAGGACTATTTCTTGTAACAGTGCATTCTGTGATGGGATTTTTTTTTTTTTTTTTGAGAATGAGAATTTGAAAAAATGTTGCATCATAAATTGCGTAGATTTTTTTTTTTTTTTTTTTGGCTTGGCCTTTGATCTTAAGAGAAAACATAGATTGCTTTCTTAATTAGATATTTTTCTCAGGGTTTCACATGATTGAATTATCTTAAATTTATATCTGTTTGACATCTAGCAAATTTGAAATGCTTTGCAACTATACCTTAACAAAATACATGAGGGATAGCATATGCATCTGCAAAAGGTGCTAGCCATCTTTTCCGTTTATCCAATTCTGCCCATCAGGTCTTTCCATTTAGGAATATTATTGGCATTCTGGTTAAAGTAGTCATCCACCAGTACTGAAAAGAAAGGAGTGTTCCATTCTCAAAGATTGTGGGGGTGCTGAGAATGCTAAATATCTAAATGTCATCGATTTCTATGAATCCCATTTTCTGTTATAAAGAATCAGTAACATGGCACTTTTAAGCAAAACACCTGAATTCTTTTCACATTTAAACCGTTAGAATAATTTTCAGATTTTATTTTTAAAAAGCAGGGTTGCAGGTGCCTCTTATCTGATAAGAGCATTTCTGCTTTATTTGTAATCTCGGCAAGGGACCTAGGTGCTCTCTGCTGTAGCTAAAATGTTTTTTGAAATTTTTTAGAGAAAATTCATTGGTACTAAGGAATATGATTGTTCAATAAATAAATATTTAATGACTTTTAACTGTCCTTACGTTTTATGCAAGCATCTAATCTATTCTTCAAAACATCACCTTATTAATGTTTCATCTGACCCTTAGAATTTAATGAACTGCAAATATCATAAGCTTGTGGTAGAGTCTGAGACCTGAGAAGGAAGGCTCCTCAGTGTATGTCGAGAAAAGGTAGAGTGAGAAGTTGAAGACCTGGGTTCTATATCCAGCATTGCTGCTAAAGCCTGAATAACCCAAGAAAGTCCTTTTACTACACCAGGCTGAAGTTCTTCGTCTGCAAAATGAGGAGGTTGATAAAAAACTTAGATCTCAGTGACCCCTATAGTCTCTTCAACATTTAATCTTTTGGTACACAAATATAAGTCACAACTAGGGAGTTAAATAATAACTTACTTGTCTTCTTTCAACTGAATATAACAGCTAAAGCTTAAGGGTACACACAAACATAAACATTCATTTATTAGAAGTAAATTCATCACATACAGGTTAATTGATGAGTAGTAACTGATCAAAGTGGAGAATGAATTAATTGTTATATATCCCATCATCCACATCTTTTATTGTCCAAAAACCATAGTCACAGCAACAATCAGCATACTCAGTCTATAGCAGGGTCCAAGGTCTTGCCCTTATGCTCAGGTTTAGGGAGCTGGCTCCGAATACTGACTCAAGGTTCACTTCAGAGTTTCCCTGGCATGGCGGGTTTTCAGAGGTGGCTGGTGATGATGAGGAAAAGATGATTTACAGTAGTCCAGGTTTAAGAAGATAAGGCCCTATGCTACAACAGTGAATGATTGCACAAGAGAGTATCTATAGCAGATAATTTCTTTTGATCAAACCAGTAGTTCTTGGCAGTTAATTGGATATGAAAGGGAAAGAGATGGAGGCTCATATTTGGCAATGAGCTTTGGAGTATAAAGACTTGGGTCTGGGTGAATGGAAAAATGATGGAGACAAAAAGAAAAAAAAAAGAAAAGTAGGAGAAGCAGGTCTTGTTGGAAATCTGTTTCTCTTTTACGAGGCAGTAGGAAATTTAGAAACTCAAAACTTGAAACACCTGGGATTAGAGTATCAGGGCTGAACACAAGTACTTTAGAGTCAGTCGCATAAAATGATGTTTATTATTATAAAAGTGTGTGCTCTCCTACTGATATGGGGGTGTAAAAAGATGTGTGCTGTGCTGACATTGAGACTGACTCTTCTTGGTAATATCAACATAAGATTAATTACATTAAGGTACCTTGTCTGTTTTAAGTAGTTTAATATATCATTTTCAACTGTGGTTTTTTATGGTTTTTATAATACTCTCTGTGTTACTTAAGAGGATGGTCACTGGTATCATGAGCTATAGTTGTTAGCTGCCAGATCTTGCAGCTGAAAACTGTACTTAGAAGTCTTATTACCTGTGGAACTTTGCCACAGAGCATAAGGAGACCTGAAAAACTATGATAAGAAAAGGCAAGTTTCCATAAGGTGTAAAAATAAAATTTTGAACTATTGAATTTGGTTCCTGTATCTGTTCATAACAGTAAAGTGTTCTACTTTTAAGTAGATTTCTCTACAAAGTGTGCTCTCTTAATATAAGAGAATCTCAGGAAGGGATACGACTTAAAAGAATTCAGTCCTTGAAAGACACACAGTGTGGGGATCACTGCTACAACATCCTCACTGAGTAATTATGGAGCCTCAGTAACAGCCAGCCTCCTAAACTCTCTCCCTTTTTTCTCCTATTTTTAGGGCTTCTGTATCAGAAGCAGTTTATTCTTCTCGTCCTCTTCTGAGCACTTGGCATGGGCATGGGATCAGATCCAGTTACCTTAAAACACCTTTCTAAAGTGAACACACAGTAATGCAATGTGCTATATTCACTCGCAAAAAATGTCCTTAGAAAACTAGCTGGTAAGCATATTTATAATTATACCCCAATACAAAGCACATTCCTGAGAGTAAGTGGTAAAGCAGCCCCCATTTTATAACCACATAATACAAACCACTACCGCACAATATAAAATAACAGAATTTGTGAGCTGCTTATTTTAGAACACTGTTTTCTTAACATATGCTCAATAATTTGGTAAGAAAATGGGCAGTCCTTTCTCATTGTTTTGTTCCCCTATTCTACAAAGAGACTGTAAAGGTAATAACACTGTCATCTCAACAAAGGCTGTCATATAAGCAAAAGAAGTATCAATCACATTTTGCCAACAAGAAATAATATGCCAAAGTATGTGTAAATGCCACATGGCAAACAACAGCTTTTTAGCTCTCAGAGCCCATATATATCTGTATCTATATCTATATCTATCTATCTATATATATATATCTTAATATGCATGTGTACTTATTAAAGTACTATGATAATAATTATTACTCAATAGATCCCATGTTGTAATCACTAGTAAATGCCAGATTCTTTCCTTGATGCTTTTGCAAAAATCATCTCACTTGATCTTCATGCATACCTATAAGGAATGTGCCAACAGTCTCACTTTAGTTGATCACTCAAGGAAGTGGGGTGAACCTCAGATTTCAGTCTATTCTTGACTCCAAAGTCAAGATACTTCTTTGATTCATCACCCCACCTTAACTATTAGGATTGGAGGCAGTCATGGCTGCATTTTCTAAATTCCGCCTCACTTTTTCTTTCTCTTATTTTGTCTTCTTTCCTCCTCCTCTCCTCCTCCTCATTTAACGAACCGTAAGTCTTTTTTTCAAATATTTACTCTAAAGTTTGCTTCTGGTATTCAATACCCTCCTCTACAATGCTTTCTTTTCTTGATCCTTTGTCCTCTCTTTCCTTAAACCTGTCTCATTGATGGCTTTTAAACATCAAAATTTGCTAATTTTTCTTCATTAAAAGCAATAGGATTGCACAGTTTATGTGAAAGACTCTATGATTATTATTTCCATCTACAGTGTGCGTAACCAAGAAAAGATTAATGTATGCATGAGGATGTGCACAAAGTCTATAATTTTGCAGTTAAAAATCAGAATCCGGCTGGGCACAGTGGCTCATGCCTATAATCTCAGGACTTTGGGAGGCAGAGGAGGTAGATCACAAGGTCGAGAGATCGAGATCAACCTGGTCAACATGGTGTAACCCTGTCTCTACTAAAAATACAATAGTTAGCTAGGTGTGGTGGCCCGTGCCTTTAATCCTAGCTGCTGGGGGTGCTGAGGCAGGAGAATCACTTGAACCTGGGAGTCTGAGGTTGCTGTGAACTGAGATGGTACCACTGCACTCCACCCAGCGACAGATTAAGACTCTGTCTCAAAAAAAACAAAAAATTGAATCCTTCTATGTAATTTACAACCACAATAGATATTTTACTGGCTAGTTTTTGTTATCCAGAACAAGTTATCTCTATGGCACTTCATAAAGTCTGTTATTTATATTACTTTTACCATGAGCATTAACAATAACCTCCACTCTGAATTCTTGCTTTATGGGTTTTGGTACAATGATTTTCAGCCCTGAGTTCACATTAGAATCTCCTGGGAATCTTTTAAAAAGATGCTAATGCCCAGACTTCACCCTAGAACAAATGGAACATCTTTGGGGATGGGACCTGAATATCCATATTTTTTAAGTAGTTCTGGTGATTCTTATGTGCAGCCAAGACTAAGAAATAGTGTAAGACCCTGAATGCAAGAATGACTATTGCAGCTAAGCAACCACTGAAAATCATGCCAGTTTTGGGAAGGCTAGATGTGTGTGAAGTGTGATTAGAAATGAGATGGGTGTCATTTGAACAAACAGTAGTGTAAAACATGAAGTAATCTGACATTATGGATCAGTACCCTATTGATCTGTATTGTTGATCGGTCTAGAGTATTGTTAAACTTGTAGCACTGGCTGGTAGAAAATTATCTTAGTCAAAAGAACAGAGAGCAAAATGCACACAGTAGGACACACTAGTGAATGTAACAGATTCTTGCTTCATAGAATAAGAACACAGCTACTAGGAGAGGTACATACCATGGGCGAGTGTGTTTGCTGCTGAGCTATACCGTGCAGAGGAGGGAATACGTTGGACAGTTGTAGAAGATGGGCGTTAGCCATACTCAACTTCTTTTCAAAGCTACTTAATAATAAACTGTTTTAAATTTCTTACTAGATGATTGGTAATGTGCCCTAGAGTCCTTGTTTTTAGGGAAAACTTAATGGTTAGGAAATGCCTAATGAGAAATAAATGTCCTTTTCTTTTATAGTTTCTACAATTCCTGACTCACTTTAGAGACTCGCTTTAGATTGACTACTGGTGACCAGTAAAACTACTATAAATAGCGCAGTTTTAACTCTACCTTAATGGATTCAGTTTTGCAGTGGGTCATTTATTCATGACCTTATCATTTCTACTTCACTCTTAATGTGCTCTTCTTTGGGTAGTTATCTCTATTAAATCTTGTTTATGAGTCTTTTTTAGTCCATGAAGGATTTTCAAATATTGCCATAAACTGGGGAATTCTCCATGTAAAAGTGAGGTGGAAGTCTGGGCTTCCTGACAGACTTAATTCTGCTAGTTAAGGGGGCTCTTTGGGACAATACGGGTTTCAGTGAGTCACTAGGCCAAATCCCAATAACCGCAATTGCCAAAAGTAATTAGACTGAAGAAAGCCAGGCTCTTTGGGAGGAAGGTCATCACAGTGAGCTTTAGCCATTGCTCCATCGTCAGACCTAGTTACTGGTCCCTAAGGATGGGGAGCAATCATAAGTTCCCAGAGAGTAGGAAATATACCAGAAAACAATGCTTTTCCACTCATTTGTTTTCTCAGTAGGTTATTTACCCTAAGCATGCAGGAGATGGAAATACGTCATCCGTATGTGCACAGCTTATGTCATTATCCTCATAAACCACCTTGTCTGCCTGTGTGAATGTACATGCCCACATAGAGAATTCTTGCTTGATCGCTACAAGTTCTCCTCCCTTCCTGAGTAGATAAAAAGAACTCAAGGAATTTAATCTAAGTTCATTTTTAAAAAGGTGTCTGACTAGCATGGAAATGGAAGAAAGGAATTCTTATAAACATCCTTAGGTCAACTTAAATACTACATTATTGAAGTAACATCTGGCAATAAGAAAATGGCAGTACACTGTATCAGGCCAGCAGTTCTAAAATCTCTGGAGCTAGAACAAACTTATGATTTCTTGCATTGAAAACAATTCAGTTTAGAAACATGGTGCTGTAAGTATCTAAGTAGAAATTATCAACAAGTAAGTGCTGCTATAATTTTAAGCTTTTAATAATTTGAGAAATTAAAAGATTGTTAAACCTTTCCCTAAGAAAATATTCAAGTAGCACAAATGTATTCTTGCTCAATAGCCAAAGTAAAAGTTTGCCTTTGAAATCATTGGCTGGGATACCCAGAGAAGATACTCTATCACTTCATATGACGGATCTTTAATTGAACAAAGATACTGTCCTTGTAATGGTAAGTTGCAAATTCAAAGACACTGTCCTTATAATGGTAAGTCTTTATGGTTCAGAATGACTTCAATGTATTCCAATACTCATTTCAACTTAGACTACCAGTTCTCTGTTTAAATATGTGGATGAGTGATACCGATTATTTTAAATCTACAGGCAGGAAGTCAAACTCCTTATCTGGCTAGCTTTGTTTGGCAACTGGAAATCTCCAGGTATCATTTGGCAGGCAAATAAACCCTATCCTTGCACACTGGGCACACCTAATAGTTAAAATGACCTGATTGTCACTATGGCCAATATAGTGGAACAATATGTTTGGTTTTCTTTAGTCTTATACTGACAGCAAGATAACCAAAGAATAGAAGAATCTTAATTTTTGAAACACTTAGCAGCAAAACTTTTCTGTTGTGTTTACTTGTCATGTAGTTTCTGCCATAAAATACAAAAGGTATAAACAAATACTGCTTGGCCACAAACTGAGGACATACTGAGAAGCTACATATTTTTTTCTTATAGAGTTTAATTTTGTTTTTCAATTTATGATGAGTTTTTTTGATCTAGGTCCAAAAAGCCCCTCATCACATGTTTGGTAACAAGGAACAAGGTCCAAACATGTTATCCTTAGCCCCTCTGACTTGAATTTACGCACTCTTATTTCATGCCATCCTCAATACAGCAACTCTCAGCCCCCTCTATAAAGACTGAATATAATTTAAAAGGGACAGCCTGTCTGTTGGATAGCACATTTCTAAGACATCCAGCCAACTTTCCAATTCTTTCCAGAGTTTGATGTAGATCCGAGCTTTTAACATAGATCAGTGGGATTTCTTTGGAGGCCAATTAGGCTTGCAGTATCGCATAGATGCATACTTAGCCTTAGTATAATCAATAACATTTGCTATCATAACCAGCCTGTGTTTTTAAACCTGTGGGCATTGTGTGACCATACTCCAAAGTTTAGTTTCTAATAGAATAAGGAAGAGTTGCAGCAAGAGAAGCTCCAAACCATTTCATGCTATAACTACCATCTTCAGTATCCATGTGGACTTTCCATTGACATTCCAGGAATTCATTTTAAACTGTTTGCCTCTGAGCTTAATATGTACTCTAAGGAGAGCTTACAATCCCAGAAACCTCTTTGTAATAGTTTTTAGCCAAACTACTTAATTCACAAGCTGTTGGGCTGAAGTGCTATAGTTCATCACATAAGAACACATTCAAATTAAAATTGCCAAGATTTTCCAGTGTAGGATATTTTTGTCACCCTTCCTAACTCAAACACTTCCTCATCCACTCTCCAAATTCTAAACTGCTAAGATGAGTTGAACAGTCTTAATTTTAGAATCTTCCAAAGAAAAAATAAAGACACAGACAGCCGAGTTAATTTATGAAACAGTGCTGCATTTATCTTGGCATTTACCTTGGCAGATTTCAGTTCTCCCCAACTAACTCTTATGTTGACTACTTAGCAACTCAGAGGAGGAACAAGTCATCTCTATGTATTAAGCACCCACCTTGAGAACCATTGCACAGAGTAAGTTTGGTGTGTTTCTTCACACTTCTTGTACAAATTTCTTTCCTCATAGATGATTTATTTACTGGGTCTCTGAAACCTAAATAATCCCTTTACTTTAAACCTGAAGCAAATGGAGAGTCATTTTTACAAGAGCAATAAACTAAAGTGGCTGTTCAAATACTTTACTTGAATTACTCTGTGCACTGAAGCACCTTTTTGTTAATGCAAACCCTTCATATTCTAGCAGGAGGACCCCTGAAATCTAGGATTGCTTAAAATTATATAACCAGGAATCTCCCCTCTCCCCCAGCACCAGTCCCCAATCCTGGAAGTATACCAGCAATTTTGCAGGATTCATTCGGACAACTGTTCTGATATAAATATTTATAAAACTCCTTTCCATTAGAGATTAAATGAAGTTTAAGTAACTGTTCCTAAATGATAGATCTTAGTAGTGTTTGCAACAGCAGGTCTGATGCTATCTGATGCATAAATTCTGACATGGTATACTAGAGAAAAGGCTAAAGGAAAAAGAATCAAGAGAGGAATTAGTATGAACTATAGGTAATTTGAACTGCAAAATATTATTTTAAGTTATCACTATACAGATGACTTTTTTTATGTGCACAGGATACAAGGGAAATGAGTTCATTTAAACTGAAAAATAGTAAAAACTGGCTACTGGTGCTTTAATGGCATTAAAAAAGGTGGGGGCAATTATAAATCATATCATCATGCCAGTTCAAATGCAATTCTTGGATAGTTCTCCAAATTCTCATCAAAATGAAGTAACATATCTGAGATCTGATCTGATGTAAGCTCTGGTATCCATATTATTATTCAAGAACTACTAAAAAGGATAACGGCTGAGCTCCAAGCCTTATATCAAATATCATTTATTAAAACAGGGCAGCACCCTAGGCCTCAAGAGTTGAAAGCAAACCAGTGTTCCTTTTCTGAGCTTTCCTGTTTGTACAGCATTTTCAACTGTTTATTATATCCTAGAGGATTACACAGCTAAGCAACTAAAAACCTCAACAACTTCATTGACTGGATTTCAAATTAATACTACAGCATTAATTTGATACTTGACTAGGAAAGGCATATGTCTTTTAGAGTAGTTAATGTTTCCTACTTCCCTTGATGATTTAAGGCCTACATTAAGATATAAAAACCCATGAATCTTAATTTCATTTCTTTGTTGATAAGCCACAATATGAGATTTCTTCTTAATATCTAGAGTTTTTTTCTTCATTACAGACATGGGACTTTTTAAATTTTAAGATTTTTGTGAAAAATCATTTTAGAAAAAGTTGAGTGTAAATAATGTTAAAACATATGCAATGGAATTTTACTCCTTTTGTTTTGCTTCAAACATAATGGCAGCCATTCACTGCTAAGTTTCCAACTAAATCCTACTTGAATACTGTATTTGCTATGAATGAGCAAGAAAATAATAAAAAGGGATCTATAGAATATGAAATAGATACTTTATAAACTTAACTGTAAGAGAATCATGTCTTTCTAATCACCTTCTTAGAATCTATATGTTCTCGATTTGACTGTAGTGAAAAAAATCCTACCTTAGAAGGCAGGGACATTGATTTTAATTTGTATACTGCTCTATAATTTAGACAAATCACTTAGTCTGTGATTTGATTACATCCACTATACCAGTGAATTCATAATCTTTCATATATGTGAAAGCAGAAAACTGATCTTGAAGTCCATCCCTCCAACACTAAGATCAATGAGCTTTCTCTTTCCATTTTTGTAGTATGCTCTAACCTTAGATAGTTGTCCGTCAAAATGTCTAGAATGCTGAGTTAGGGTCTGAATTCCAAACCTGTAGTTCATTTTTACATGTTCATGAAATTTTTAGACCGTATTTTTTAAAAGCTAACAAGGCAAAAAAGAAATCTTGGGGGGAAAAATGGAAAAATCAAAATTGAACTTAGCACTAACTACAATATCAAGCATTCATTTATTTATTTAATAGCTCTTTATTAAACATTTATTATGCACTAAAATTACAAAAATGAGCAAAACACACCTGAAACTGGCCCTTGTAGTATTTTGCAGTGGTTAAGGAAAGAAAATATGAATTCAGAATCAAAAAACAATATTTGGCTAAAGATGAATTAGAGCACTTTAGATATCATTTCTAAGCTGTATAGTATTTCTTTTTTAGATTTGTTTAAATAGCATTGGAAATTACTTTACAATAAACCTAATACATACCCAGATTTTTCTCTGGGAAATAGAGCCAAAGCTGAACTAGACAGCATATAGGGATCAAGCAGGAAGGTGGAAGGAAGATTAACTGAAAACATGGGAATTTATTAGGCCTTCTGGTATTTTCTTGTCTTAAAATATATGAGCAATGAACAGGAGTCATTACTTAGCATGATTTGTGACAATCATAGGAAGTATGCTATCGTCCACTTTAAATGTAGTTAGCATCATTAAGTAAGCCTTGGAATGGAGTGGCATAGCTTGGCTGAGTGAATTTCCGTTTCTGGCACATTGACTAATTTCTATAGCTGAACTTTCACACTAGTTCATTAACTAGAATTACTTTTACCAAACACTAACATATTGTACATTTTAAAATAGTGCATTTTTGTCCATATCTCTGAAGCATTTCAAAACTTTTATGGTAACCCCATAACCACCACAGAAAACATAGAAGTCAGTCTACTTAAAGCACCAGTTTGGCAAACACATGTCAACAAGTTATTTGGATTCTTACGTAACTCTGTTGATTACCTTTTCTAACATTAGTTGATAACTTTAAAGATATCAGTTAGCAAAATTCAGAGTCTTGAAAATAACTTGACTCAATTCTTTGCTGTATGTGATTGCTAACTCGTTAAGGGCTTTGAGTAAAGAAAGACAACTACCAGCTACTTCCACATGTTTATCTCATACCACCTTCCCAACAATTTCATGATATATTATTCTATATTTATAAACAAAGAAGCTGAAAATAACCAAGGAACAGATCAAAATGATGGAGCCAGAGATGGTAAACCTAAAATGTACATCTAAATCTTCTGACCTAATGAATAGCTTTCCCCATTACACTCTGCTTTTCATGAAGTCTGTAAAAGAGAATGCCATAGGGGGTTTAAATGAGAAATAGCTCTCTTTGCAACTGAGATGGAACTACTAATTCCTCAGGAGATAAAACCTAAGGGTGTGAGAAAATAAACCAGACTAGTTGACAGAGTGGTTACTTGGGAAGTGCCAGCCAGGCCATGCATTTAAACTGATTTTAAATCGAAGGCCCAATAAGATCACAACTATTGTTCTTAAAAGATCCCTCTGATTGGTAATGGTAGCAGTGCTGGTAGTAGGAAATGGAAAGATGTGAACTCTATTAATTAGGGAAGTAGAATCTGTAGGAAAAGTGACTGGAGATGAGGATGAGAAGGACCCCTAGATTCCTGATTGTAGCATCTTCATGGTGCCATTTACTGCCATAGAAAAAGCACGTCTACTAATCATGGTGGCTCTCGCTGGTAATCCCAGCATTTTGAGAGGCCGAGGAGGGCAAATCTCTTGAGTCCAGGAGTTGGAGACCAACCTGGGCAACATGGTGAAACGATATCTATACAAAAAGTACAAACATTAGCCGGGCATGGTGGTTCACGCCTGTGGTCTCAGCTACTGTGGGGCTGAAATAAGAGAATCACTTGAACCCTGGATTTCGAGGTTGGAGTGAACTGTAATCATGCCTCTGCCCTGCAGCCTGAGCAACAGACTGACACATTGTCCCACTCCTCACCCCCTGCCAAAATAAAAATAAAAAATAAAAAGCACATGTAAATAAGTGCACAATAGTTTTAACAGCTAGGAAGATTTTTGTGAATTATATATGCATCGTAAACCACTCGTGTTACTGAAGAAGATAGCAACCAGAGAAGTAAGAGACTTCGTTGAAGTCACTTTGCACTGGAGCCAAGAGTAGAAATAACTCCTGTGGCCATTCTGTAATACCAAATGTTACACAGCAGATGGTCCAAGAGTTGGCATTCTGCAGAAGGGCTCTGTGGATCTGCTGCCAATCTGATTTCTTATTTGTTTAATAATGGTCTTTTTGGAGATAAATATCTGTTCATTGACTGAGGAGTTGCTTCACAATCTCTTTATTTCCTTACTTCAAGAAATGCCAAACTTTAAAAAGTTACAATAACCCGTTGCCCTAAACTAATATGGCTCATGATAAGGCACAATTTTAAAAACCAAACCAATTACACATACCATACTCTTATCAAACACAGTTATGTTTTCTCATCAAACATATTCTTATTCTATTCCTAGGAATGAGGAAGGTTCAAATCTGGTCCTGAGCTGGAAAAGTATCATTTTGACCATGATTAGCAATAACTTATATTAATATGATTTTGTACAGCACATAGATACTTTCTCATCATCTTATTTGATTTTTTGACACCCTTTTGGAATAGGCAGAGCAGGTTTTATCATACTCTTTACAGTAAAAGTTCAAAGATGGTAAGTTACTTGCATGGTATCACAAGGCTAGTAAGTTGCAGAACATAGCCTCAAGGTTCTAGTAGGGGGATGGTTGTTTTGGTTTTCTATAATCTCTGACCTTTCCTGCACTACCACAGTTCTCATGTATCTACCCTGAAGTTCCTACTGTTAGTATAATTCCTTTGGGTTTGACAAGAAAGGCATGTAGATTAGAGGAAATCATTATTACAGACGTGATTCTTACTAACTGACAATGTGAACTGGCAGATCTTTAACGTCCTGTGCCACTTGAATACCCATGAATGAGCTTACTGTGGGGAGAAGGAGATACAGAAGCAAGAGCATCCAGCATTGTTTGAAAAACTATCTTCAGGAAAAAGCATAAAACTTACTGGGTGTTCTCTATGGTAGTAGAACTTTCTGAGAGAAATGGTTGAGTTTTGATGTGATGGGATGTTTATTAATAAATGTTGTTATAGGCCTGGCATGGTGACTGACGCCTGTAAACCCAGCACTTCGGGAAGCTGAGGTGGGAGGATCACTTGAGGTCAGGAGTTCAAGACCAGACTGGCCAAATGGTGAAACCCTGTCTCTGTCTCTACTAAAAATATAAAAATTGGACAAGGGTGCTGGTGCAAACTTGTAGTCCCAGCTATTTGGGAGGCTGAGGCAGGAGAATCACTTGAACTGGGAGGCAGAGGTTGCAGTGAGCAGAGTTGGTGCCACTGCACTCCAGCCTGGGTGACAGAGAGAGGCTCAGTCTCAATCAATTAATCAATCAATATCATTATAACACAATTGTATGGGCTTTCCCCAAATGTCATGATATTTGCTTTACTAGACATAATCAAATAGACTGTTGTGGGGAAGCAGTTTGAACTAGATACTTCTAAAATTCCCAAAGTTTATGATTCTATCCACTGGAAGCTGACTATATGGATCTCAGCATTCTCATCTGCAAATTTAAAGGAGAAGGAAGAGCTTCAAGAGCCTTTTAAATTCCACAGGTAAATTCATCATCCTCTCAAATGTTGTGTATGTATTTCTACATAAAACATTTTTGTTCAAAACATTTTCCCTCTTTCCCCCTTTCCATTTGTCTCAATTTTTCTGTTCCTTCCAGTTCCGTAACCATTCCTAACTGCTCTCCTGTAGTGTTTCGATATCTCCATTATCAATAATTGCTCCTGTGTTTTAATTTGTTGCATTAAATTTCTAGTCCATACATTTATGGTTTTCAGAATATAAAAATACTATTTTATTAATTCTATTCTAGGCTTCTTGAGTCAGAGATTAAGTTTTATCTCTCAGTATGAGCAGTACCTAGAAGACTGCTTCCAGGAATCATTGGGTAAACAATTATTTGTGAAGATAATAATAATGGATACTGAAAGTGTGGTATTTATATCACCTTTGTCAGATTCACCTGGGATGCTTCTTATCAATGCAGCTACCTAAATCCACTGGATACACTTCCAACTCAAAATCTATAGAAGTTGCATCTGTACCTCTTCATTGTAAACAAGTAATCCAGGCCATTTGTACACCACAGTAAAGTTTAGAATCTTTAGACCTTTGGTTTCTCTGTGCCACACAGACCTTTGATTTCTCAGCACCATACGACTATCATTTCTCTGCCAAATCTTACCTTTTTCAGTCTGTTTAAGTAGGTGCATCTCTTCACTGAGCTGCTAGTGCCTAGAGGTTTTCTTGCCCAGAATGTTCGTGACTCCTATTAAAATCTGTGTCTATGGTCCTTAAAAAGTAGTCACTGTTTATGACTGTTGGTGAGTTTATGGCTGTATTAGAAGCCTGCATTAGAACCTTCTAATACTGCCTGTATTAGAAGCTCAGTATGTGCCCTCTTTGCAGCCTCCTTGTTTAGAGGTTTCTAAGAGTTATTATTGGATAAAGCTACCAGCTGCTTCAAATATAGATGATGATAATAACACAGGATGGGTTTAGTGCCTCTTGAGTTAAACAAAGTGTCTTATACCTATGATTTTGATGATTGCCCATGAGAGTGCTAGGTGCTTTACACAGCATCACAAGAAAATATTCCCACATTACAGATGAGGAAGCCTAGGCTCAAAGAGATTAAACAACTTTTGTCTAAATAAATAATCAGAATGGAAATTTGTTGACACAGATAATTGGTTATATTCATCTTCCTATGCTTACTAATTAGAACAGTGTGTGGATGTTGAATAATTTAATTTTTAAATGAATAACTGGATAAAAAATAAATATTGGTAATTCAGCTAGAAAACATGAGAACCAGGGTTCAAAACCAGAATCTCGATGAGTGCAGAGCCAGTATCTCTTCACCCTGTCCCTGTGCTCTTCTAGGAAATGAGCGGGACCCATTTCTGAATGAGGTCACAATGCAGGGAGCCATGAACATAAATATAAAGATGCATTATGCTTACAAAGGTGCATGTATATTCCTCTTCAATTACGTTAGCAATTTTGTGAATCTAGGAAAAATGCACTTATTTTCTTTGCTCAGGATTTTATATGAGCAAAAATTTTATAAAAATCTGGATTTTTAAAAAATAGTATATTCACTATTTGTACATCTTCTAGTGCCTGTTAAAATACCACAAGTCTCTCACTTGCTGTTTGCTTATGCTAAGGCTTCAGCCATCAGATATGCTACTTTAGCATGCTATGTAGCAAGAATATCCAAGTTTATTCATAATATAACAAAGTGGAGTTTGTTTTTAGCACAAACTGAAGTTTGTTTCATTCAAGAATGTGAAGTTAGTAGTTACGGACTCAGACTCATGCAGATTCATTACCATTAAACTATCATATTTTCTGTTTATGTTTATTTCTAATTATTTCTTCCCTAAAAAAAAAAAAAAAAAAAAAAAAAAAAAAAAAAAAAAGGAATGCCTCTCTCAGCCAGACCACAGCACATAATGATTCCCACTGTTGGATGAACACTGTTGGATCTGTCTCATGAAAAATGCTGTTATTACCACCCACTAACTCATCAACAGGTCCTGGCTCTCTACAGAATCTGGGTCTCATCACCCCCATCCACCCCCTCTTGTCCTCTATTCACCTCCACTTGGGAACATGGCCACTTGGAGAAGGGGAAGCTTTCCCTCTCTTAGCAACAGCTGGGGATGTTGATTCAGTACCTTACATTTTACACTCGTAGCAGAGTGCATTCACTTTACCATGAATTTTTCTACTTGTGGTTAAGGAAAAAAATACCTCTTTATTTTTAGTTCTGTGAGTAGTTTGTAACAGTTTCAATAGCAGTATCAACTGTAACTAGTCAGTTTGTCACAGGAAAGCTCATATGGTTTTTACTACTTTTGAAGTATCAAATTTGCTATTAGTCTACAGATTTTTAATTCATTTAAAATGACTAAAAGAACATAATATTAAGATACTAAAAGAAAGATTAAATTAGAAGTAAAAGCACAGCGTTGTTACTCTAAATTATTTAGACTGTTTCAATTCTTACTAATGGTAAGAATTTAGAAAAATACAAGAAAAGAGTATATGCAAAATGTAAATTTTTGGCTTTTTATTCTTTCTTTGTTCTTATGAGCTTTTATGTATTTGATAACTTCTTTACTTCTCCCCACTTATTCCCACACATACACATACACACTTTAGTAAAAGAGAAAGAAAATTAAAACCCCAAAGCAAACTAAAATTACTGCTAGAGAAAGATGGGGAGGAACAGAGGAGAAACGAGATAGTCCCAAGAGCAAAACACATGTAGATTAATGCACAGCCTCTTCAAAGATTGGATTCTGCATGTAAATTTCCAAGTTTGTTGCCAGTTAGAACATTCTCCTCTAATATAAAAGTTAATAAGAACATATTTTCATGGAATACAAGATGCTCGTTCTGTTCCAAGGTCCTTAAAATTAACACAAATTAAAGTAACCATATCAGGCAAAATGTGTTCTTTCCTTTCCTTCTGATATTTACTTAGAAATGCAGAGGCTGCACGTACATACGTAGGCTCTTTACTTTGGCCCTTAAGGGATGGGAGGAACTGGCTCCAACCGCCCTTTGTAACCCATTTCATAGCACTCACAGCACTGTAGCCTCATTGGTTCCTGTCGTGTTGCTCCTGGTGCCCAGCTTCTCTCATCGCATTATACTGTTTGCAGTGCTGATGCTCTACCTGAAATACTCTTCCTGGGTTTACGTGACAGCTCCTCCTTATTCTCCAGGCCTCAGCTAAGGAGTAGCCTTAAAGGGCCTTCCCTGACATGTATTTAACGTAGCTTCCCAAAGTTATTCTCTGCCTTATCCACCCGTTTGGTGCCTTAACAACACTCATTACAATCTTTAATCATTTGATTCCTTGTTTACTTGCTTATTAACTGATGAACATCATGTCTTCAGGAACTGGATTTCTCTTTCCCTCCTGCCTTTTCTGCATCCCATGAAATGTTCAGCACACTGGGTGAAATTTTTGTTGAAAACCTTAATC
Source organism: Saimiri boliviensis (assembly GCF_048565385.1). Lineage (NCBI taxonomy): Eukaryota > Metazoa > Chordata > Mammalia > Primates > Cebidae > Saimiri > Saimiri boliviensis. The sequence goes on along the minus strand of NC_133452.1, from coordinate 42,524,203 downwards.
ATAGTTTCCACAATGTATCCATATACAGTGAAGCCTACTTAGATCTATCTTTCATTTCTAGTCCTGATTTTGGACTAGATGTGGTTAGGCAAAGCACAGACCTCGGTTAGCAGGTTGGCATCAAGCTCCCAAATATTCATCATATCTTAGATTTCATGAATTCTACAGCTACCATCATTTGCTAGCCATTTTTTTTTAATATTTGGGGCTGACTTGATTTTAGTGGAAAGCCTGGCTATTTGCTGTTTAATGTTAGGTTTGTCTTATTGCTGTGGTTTTATTTTAAAGTATTTATAGAATATAAATATTAGACTCCCTTCAGAAATTATTATTCAGGAAAAGAAAAAAAAAGATTTTCCAAGTTCTCAAAGAAATCATTTCCATTAAAAACAGTATGTTTCCCCACATAATAATAATGGTGGCACACCAGCTGGGCTGCATTCAGCAGCTGGTGAGTACATTCCTCTCTGAGACTCTTAGGAATTCTGTCAACCTTTGGTGTAGGCACAAACTTTCAGATTAGATGTTGGCTTAGTAGGGCAAAAGATACAGCAGACTCTATTATCCTAACTGTTACAGTTCAGTTAATGTCTATACTTTTGAGTTTGATGAAAGACCAATAGAATTTGCATGTAGGTGTGTGTATGCATGTATGGGCATGCATGTATGTGTATATGGATATACAAACACATATATGTGTGTATATATGTATACATACATGCACACATACATATGAACACATGTGCACATATTCAAGTATGTATATTTAAATAGCATAGGTGAATTTTAACTTACTTAATGGTTAAAACATTGATATATTAAAACACTGAAACCATCAGATGATAAACAGTATTTCAAAAGTGGCAAAGTCTGTATATATTTGGACATGTAGACCTATGGTTCTTTCAATAAGCTATTAATAAAAAATAATGACTAAACCTGTATTCACCCAAATATCATAATTTGATACTCCAAAAGAGTGTTATATCCCAACAAGTAATTATACTTATTCAAAATATCCTTTGTACATATTTTACTATCTATGCCTAGCTTTCTCAAGTTGCCTAAATTGTTGTAGAGACCTAGCCATAGTCAGCTCTACTTTGGAAGCTTTAACATATGAACAAATAAGAAACATTGACTATGAATATTTTCTTGGATTGACTGAGCAGAATTTGACAGAGAAAGCCAAATAATTCAAATTTTTAACATTAGACTTTTGTTAAAGTGAACATTGCCAGATATTCCAGAGGAATTCTGAAACACATCGTAATTTTCAACAAGTGTATTTTTACTCTGAACTTCAATGTGGCTCAACAGTAGTCAAGTCCCAAGATATGGTAGAAATGTGTTGTCCTAACTCAGGCAAGAAAAAAAACCCATATTTTCTCTAAGGGAATGAACTACTGAAGTAAATAACACATTATTGCTTCACTTTGAATGATTTATTTTATAATTAATCATTCAAAGTTTGTGTAATTTGGAACTTGATTTCTTTACCAGATATTCATAGGCATAGGCCACTTAAATTATTATAGATACTTTCTGTTGAATATTTACTACTTCAACATATTTATTATTTTTATTAATCTTTCTGTTGTTTGTGTTTTGTTTTGTTTTAGACAAGATCTCACTCTGTCATCCAGGCTGGAGTGCAGTGGTGCAATCTTGGCTCACCGGAGCCTGGACCTTCTGGGCTCAAGGCATCCTCTTACCTCTCAGCCTCCTGAGTAGCTGGGACCACAGGCTTGTGTCACCATGCCCAGCTAATTTTTTTTTTCTTTTTTTGGTAGAAACAGGTGTTTGCTATGTTGCCCAGGCTGGTCTCAAACTCCTGGACTCAAGGAAAGTGCTGGGATTACAGGTGTGAGCCATGCACCTAGCAACATATTTATTATTATTTTTTAAATAGCTTTTTAATATGTATTGCTTTCATTTGTTCAATAATCAAAAACACTTTATTGAGAATCTTTTCAATAAGTGGCCGCCTTATACAGAAGGTGGTAATTATCCCAAGTTCCTGAGTCTATAGAGGAAAAAAAGAAGAAATTATTGAACCATGAGACCTCTTCTCTTAGGAAGTGTACAGTCAATGTGAACACACTTCTGAAAAGAGGAGGCACGGAGGAAAGGACAGATGTAAAAATAGCTTTGATTATGGAATTCAGTTAGTCTCTTCTCTCTGCCCTGTCTCTTACGGCCACTGCATACAGAAAATCAGGCAGTGAATGTTGTACAGACAAGTATGCTTTGGGGAGATTTTGTATATGATTTTTGTTGTTGTTAAAAATAACATCAAATTTGTGAATTTATAAATTTTTAATTAGATTACAAAATTAGTGTTACTTTTGTGTATCTTGCACTTCTTTTCAACTCAGTCAAACCTATTTTATTAGTCTAAAGTCTACTAAAATTTGCATTTCTGGAAATTAGCTACCAATAAATGATCATCAGCGGTAATTGGCAGCATGCAATAATGGATTTTTTTTATATAACAACTTACAATAGATCTTAGTACATTTGCAATTGAGCTTCAGAAGTAGATTAAAGTGAAGCAAATGCTTGAAGCTTACACTTAAATTGTCACAGAAACAGAATTTAGTTATTGAAAACAAGTCTCTGAAGGTTGTATATTTATCAAATGTTCTGGTTCCATTTAAAATTCTGTATTCTGGATGTTTCAAAGTTGAATTAACTCTTATAACAGTAGCAAGTCTCCTAGGAATGATTGCATCAGTTATGTATCACAAGTTAAAGGTTATCAAATAGTACGAAGCCTCATCTAATAGATAGTGAAATTGAAGTTTCTTACTCAGGGAGTGTACACAGTTCAGACACTGAAAGTAGGTTTAAGTTATGCCTCAGTTTACACCCTTTTTTACAACTAACCTTCATAAACAAGTTAAGAAATAACACTTCCTTCTTTCTTAATTTTAAGGATAGACATACTACTTTCACTGTGTATGTGACACATCTTTAGTAGAAAGTCCCAATTTTAAGTTTCCACGAATTCTGCTCATTTCTCACTCATATGTACCCCTATTACACATCTGAAGTTTACTTATATATAAAGAGATAGTTAAGAGATATAAAGATCTAGATCTTAACCTTTGATCTAAACTCATTATTTTTCAGCATTCCTTTGAGTCCAAGTTTGAAGTTTCAAAATAAATGATTATGATAGTTTCTACTGACTTATACCATAAGGCAATTACCACAGCTAATTTAGCTTTTGAGCATGCTTTGTAAGCAGCAGTGGCCTGGAAATTCAAAGTATTGTTTAAAGCTGCTAATAATATATTTCATTCTCTTACCTATTTTGAACAATGTCTCCTCTTTCTAAAATTGTCAAAAAAATTGTCTCCTAATTTTTCTGTAGCTTCCCTTTTCTTTCTTTCTTTTTTTTTTTTTTTTTTTTTTTTTGAGACAGGGTCTCACTCTGTCGCCAGGCTAGATTGCAATGGTGAGATCTGTGTTCACTGCAACTTCCAACTCCCATGCTCAAACAATTATAGTAGCTGAGATTACAGACATGCACCACCACACTGAGCTAATTTTTGTATTTCTAGTAGAGATGGGATTTCGCTGTGTTAGCCAGGCTGGTCTCAAACTCCTGGCCTCTTGTAATCTGCCCACCTCAGCCTCCCAAAGTGCTGGGATTACAGGCATGAGCCACTGTGCCAGGCCCAGTAGCTCCCCCTTTCAAGATGCCTTTTCTAATGAAGTAGCCACCATCAGAGACTCATGTACATCTCCAACAGCCACTCCAAAGTAAGCTCCATCTGGTAAGCGTCACTCTCTGGGTATTTCATGCAAAATTAGTGATTCCAAGCCAGGTTTATATCTTTACCAATCTGCATTCTATGCACCATTCCCTACTCTCCAACTGCAAGTACTCCTCTGGTAGATCCTCCCCTCTCTATTCACTGGCTGGACCTAGAAACACACCTTTTCAAATCCTCTTTTTTGTTCAGCCTACATTTTATTGGCCACTATATTTGGTTGATACCACCTCCTGAATATCCTTGAAACTACATTATATTGCCTCTGCCATATTTTAAGTTATGATAAGCCTCCTATCTTGACCACTACATTATTCTTCTCCTGGTTTCCATGCCTGCCACATTGCCAGGGAAATTTCCTTCCCAATTCAAATCTGATCATATCAGTCACCAGTGTGATTAAAACCCACCCCCACCCCCGCCATGTTTAAAGAAGAATCTCATTGGCCTATCCCCCAAAAGTTTCTGTAATCTAGGTCTATTTTATGCTTCCAATCTTCTTGATAGTCCTCATCTCTTCATTTTGCACTACTTATGCTCTAGTTGCATCAAACTCATGCCAGCCTCCTTCCCAGCTGGGGTCATCGTAGTGTTTCCTTCTATAGCCACACATGACACTTAACGACTGATAAACTCCAACTCATTTTCTAAGATTAAGTTCAAACACTGAGATTCTGTGAAATGTTCCCTACCTCTCCACCAACAACTTCAAAGAACAGTAGGAAAATAGTGTTCGAAAAAGGTGATTTAGAAATGCGAAGTTAATATTGAATGGGGGAAAAAAAAGAATGACACAGGAGAAAGTAAAATTCTATTTTCTGTTTCAGAATCACAAGATTTTATGGCTGAAACTGTTGTTACAGTCAATCTAGACCAAAGTTTTTTGTGGTTTCCATATAAAAAGTAAAAGCTCTTGCCTTAAAATGAAGTTTGGGAAATTTGTATCTAGTTGTGTAATACTGACTGTGTAATTTGTGTGATCCTTATATGGCATTCAAGAAAGTTGTCACTACACTACATAACCATAAAAAAAACTAGACTCATTGAATCTGAGCTTCATAGTTGCCATTTCTCTCACTTCCCACAGCCAGCATTTAAACCTTCCTGAAGAAATAAAGTTTGCCATCATTTGATATGCAAAATTCATCGGCCATATTCAAAATTCACTGATTAAAACAAACATAAAATTTTTTTACAAGTTGGGACAACTAGGAATTTCTTGCATTTTCAAAAATCAAATTTTAAAAAAACCTTTGCCTAGGAAGTCAAAATTTTTTTTAAAAAAAAAGCAAAAATAATTATTATAACACAACGTTGACTGTGCTGCATTTCATATGTAAAAGTTTTAGAGATGGGGAATCAAGCAAGGTATTTTGGCACATCCCATAATTTCAGTGGATACTGTCACAATCATGAGACATATTCAGAGCTGTCTCCTAGAGAACATTCCAAACATTCAAAACCTAATTTTTTAAATAAAATTTATCTTAAGGAATGTCAGTTTTTGAAGTTCTGAATATGTAAATCATGTTTATATTAATAATTGATATATTTAAAATTATGTCATAATTGGCAAAAGTTTCCGAACTCGTAAAATTAGAATTGCGTGTTTTCTTTCTGCGCCACATTTCAGAAATAGGGATGGATTGGCATGGACCAATACGATCCATCTTCCTTAAACCCAGAGGCGCTTAGTGCCCTTAACTTGAAGCACTTTTCTTTCAAGTTGAGGTCTACTCTTCCATAGACAATTCTATGAAAAGGTCTTACAAGTTTTATCTACACCTCTCGCTTCTTGAAATGGATAATGCTAGATTCTGAACACATGGAAATCTCTTGTCCCTTTTCCCTTTTAGGGTCTTTGCAAGCTTACAATATGTGCACATTTTCTGTAAGTCACCAATGCTGTTACTGGCATGAAAAATGACCCTGTTACTTGGAAAGTAGTTTCACTTACAAGTCCTCCAGGCCCTGTAATGTCTAAACCTCCTGTGCCACTTTATGTGAGTGCCCCACCCCCACAGAGGAGCATGTACAGGAAAAGCAGACTTCCCTTCCCCCACACATTTCCTTAGTTTATTTACAAAACGTCTTGGAATGAGAATGAGCTGTTTGTGGTTCCTGTGGCTGATTTGGGGATGGTTTCCTACAGGCAGAGGATGCTGGTCAACTGAATGACCTCTCTGTAGCTAACCCGTGCACCCCTGTGGTAAGGCTGTTTGGTATTATGGGTACCTCTTCTAACTAAGCCTGGAGGGATTTGTTTTTGTGGTAAAGAACTTAGTAATAACCAAACATCACTGTAAAGACAGATTTAATAATGCTAAAGCCCACCAGAGCCTACCCCTTCTAGTACCAGCAAAAAAAGTCAGAAATACACTGAGATGTCTTTAGATTCTTGTGTATCAATCTTTCTTTCTCAAAGGATTATGATTTTTTTTTTCCTCTGGCATCTTCAAAGGACAATAAAGCTATTTGCAATATATTTGAGTAGAGGTGACATTAGGAAAAGAAATCATCCTAAACACCAGCTGTATGAGAAACACCCCTTAGTCAGCAGTTTTTACCAGCTCATACAGAGATGATGTTGACTAGTTAATAGTCAAAAGAAGATTTAAAATTGTGATGATCTTAAATAAAGGTGAATGTTCCAAGTATTTGTTTCTGTTTGTTCAGACTTGTTAATGAACACTCTTACCTACATTGGTAACTCTTGGAAACCCTGGTATATGCATGCCAGTGGTTCTTAAGGTAGACTGGCCCATCCTCACCAAATATACATTTCTCTTGAGTAAGTAGATGAGGGCACAGAAACTGTAAGACTCCAGTCCCAAAAGAGAAAATATTAAACATAAATTACCATAGCGGTCACATACAATCCATATGGAAACACTGATGAGATAAGTATCACATTTTCACCATTATATCTTATTAACTGGCAGTCACTAAGCTCATGTGAGAAGAAATATTTCATGAAGGCATTGAGGAGTGCCCAACAGCTAACACAGTTTTAGCATCAGTTTTCATTGGATCAAAAAGTAAAATTGTGTTCTTTAGTACACCATAGTTCAAAACAGATATTATAAAACCTAGTGTCCTTACTCAAGTTAAGCCCTAGTGTACATTAGTTTACTTACTGAAGAAATTAGAAACATATGCTTATCCTCCGCTACATAAATGAAAAGCAAAACAAATGTGTATTAATTTCATTGTGTAAATGAGCACAAAATTACCAGTGCCCATTCTCCCAGGGTGCTAGTCCAGTGAGGACATTATATCTATAAAGAGAATATATATTATATCTATATATAGTTATACATAATCATACTATATATATTATATATAAAGAGAATATGTAAGTTTTTTGAGGCAGTATATTCTTATTTTTCAAATGCTCAATTTTAAGAACTTTGAAATTAAAAACAATGCATGTGCTAAAGGGAAATAAAAGATCACCAAAAAAAAAAAAAAAAAAAAAAGATAGGAAAAAAAAATCCCACCTCATTTACCCATTACCAACAAATTGAAAGCTAATGAAAGAAAATGTATATCCTGCCCAGAAAATGTCATTTAATTTCTGTATCTGTAATTTAACCTTTGTAATGTCTTTCTACATTTGTCTCTGCAGCGCATCCTAACGTCAGTCAAGGCTGCCAAGGAGGCTGTGCAACGTGTTCAGATTACAATGGATGTTTGTCATGTAAGCCCAGACTATTTTTTGTTCTGGAAAGAATTGGCATGAAGCAGATTGGAGTGTGTCTCTCTTCATGTCCAAGTGGATATTATGGAACTCGATATCCAGATATAAATAAGTGTACAAGTAAGTGCCTACATGAAATTGTATTTTTATCTCATCCTTGGTGACTTTTCCAGTTTGAAATGAACTCTAATATATTTGTGATAGTCAATGTTAAGTAAATGACGTGTATCTCTTAGTTAGGCTAAACCATACTTGGACTTAGCTCTCAGAACCAGAAAATTTTGATCACTAACTTACAAAAAACACTCTTGTTTTGGTTTTCTTTTTAATTATTAAACCAAAGGCTGGAAATATGATTATTGCTCATTGAACCTATAGAAAAGTACTGCAAGGCTCAATTCCATCTGAGTTCCCATTATCAACACAAAATCCAAGAATTGACTAACTTCCTGAATCATTTCAGCTATTTTGACTTCAAGAGTGATTCCAGAGCAACTGAAACATTTATTTATCAATTAGAAATAAATATTGGGAGCACTGTCATCTGGACCCTGAAAGTCTGCTTTCCACACTGCAGATTAAGGGACTTTTCTCAAAACTGTCAGTTAGGAAATACCACTCTATTCAAATATCATGTGTAATTCTGTCAGTCTCTCCAAACTCATCTCTACAACTCCTCCTCAACCATTTTGTGTCAGCCTCACTTGCCTTCTCATAAGATCTTCCCACCTCAAGCCTTTGGGGTTCTTGTTCTACACTGGCTGCTGTAGCAGTTGGAAAGCTTTTTGCCCACATCTTTGCATGGCTGGCTGTCTTATTTCATTGCCAATTTTGCTCATCTGTCATCTTCTCAGAGAGACATTCCATGACCATCTTATCCAAAATAATCAGCCTGTTCCCCTTGTCAACCATTCTCTGTCTCTTTTTCCCACCTTTTGCTGTAGTTTTGTTTTGTTTTGTTTTGTTTTTTTCTTTTCCCCCCAGACCACTTATCACTCTGGAGCTAGATTGCCTGGTTTCAAAAAGCAGTCTGATCCGTTGTCCTGGGTTAGTTTCATAACTTTGTGAGCCTCAGTTTCTTCATGTGTAAAATGAAATTATACCAATGACCAATGACTATCTCATTGGGTTGCTATAAACCTTAAATGACTTAATACCATTATAAAACATTATAGCAGTCCTGGCTTACCATAATCACCTTATAAGGTCAACTATTGTTATCATTTACTGTATCTCCTCTCCTAGGATGTAAACTTTCTGAAGCCTGACTCTTAACTCCTCTTGTACATTGTTGTTAACCAATATAAAGAACAATGCCTAGCACATAGTAGGCAATCAAATATTTGTTGTAAGAATGAATAGCCAGCTGGGTGCGGTGGCTCAAGCCTGTAATCCAGCACTTTTGGAGGCCAAGGCAGGTGGATCACCTGAGGTCAGGAGTTCAAGACCAGCCTGGCCAACATGGTAAAACCCCTTCTCTACTAAAAATATAAAACCTAGCCTGGTGCTGTGGCGGGTGCCTGTAAAATTCCAACTACTAGGAAGACTGAGGCAGGAGAATCGCTTGAACCGAGGAGGTGGAGGTTGCAGTGAGCCAAGATCATGCTGCTGCACTTCAGCCTGGGAGACAGAGTAAGACTTTGTCTCAAAGAAAAAAAAAATGAATAGCTCTCAAGAACTACACAAAGGCAATGTCCTTCATATATTTTCTTAAGGTTCTGATGGAACATTTTCACTATCACTTAATATAAACAGATACTCTATCTTATAAATATTCTTGGCTATGTATATATATTCCAAATTTTTTTTCATAGGGCAATCAGTACAATGTTTTTAAAAATCAATAACCGATGTACATCAACTAAATCACTGTGGAGGAATCCTGTATTCAGTCTGGCAAAATAATTTTGGACCCCATGTGTTTATTTGACACTAAAGGTGCACATGCCTGTGCTGAAAACAGGCCGAACTGGACCAAGAGTTAAGAGGACATAAAGCAAGCGTATTTCTCTTTCTCTTTTCTCTTTCAGAATGCAAAGCTGACTGTGATACCTGTTTCAACAAAAATTTCTGCACAAAATGTAAAAGTGGATTTTACTTACACCTTGGAAAGTGCCTTGATCATTGCCCAGAAGGGCTGGAAGCCAGCAACCATACCATGGAGTGTGTCAATATTGGTAAGGAGAACCTCTAATAATTGGAATAAATGACAATGTCAGTCTCCATGGAGGTGCTTTTCAAAGTCCTTTGTCAAAAGAACTTGAAGCTTCTTGGGCTGAGATCTCTTAAAGGCCGTATCCATCCTTCTTTACGAAGATACTCTCTTAAAGGTCTTTTTCGTAACCTTATCTAGTCTGTATTACAGTAAGTTTAATACAGTAGGTGCTTCCTTATTTCTTAGGGACTGTCGATATTTGTTTCAACTGTCTGTTCATGATAGATTCATTTTTTATTATTATTTGATGAATTTTTGCTTAAGTAAAAATTCAGTCAAGACATATATGTGTGTGTGCATATACATATATATATGTGTGTGTGTGTGTGTGTGTGTGTGTGTGTCTTGACAGTGATCTGTTATGTGACATACATTTATGTCTTGAATTGAATTTTTACCTTAGAGCAACGGTTTCATAAAACACCTAGGTCTAATCTCAACTAATGACCAAACGTATTTTCTAAGGGGGGAACATATATTCTCTTGACACAGCCCATTAATGCTCAGTAAATGGATCAAAGACCCAGAGAACTGGAATTGATTTAGTTAAAATCTCACTTTTTTTCTCTCACACTGCTATGCTGAAATGTTCTGCTTGTACAGGTATTGATACATAAGAAAGAGGATAGTGGACTTACTCAAACTGACAGAACGAGACAGTCCCTGGGTCTGATTAATTGCAGGCCAAATTTCCTGAAAGGGAGGGAGGTCCCTCAGACAAGTTGTTTGTCTAAATAACAGATCACCGTCCGGATGTATTTTCCCTCTTTTAAACGTTGTACAGCTACTACAGCTACAACTTTGATGAACACTTGGGAAGCAGATGCTAAACCAAATGGGAAAATAGCCTAGGAAATCTCAAAATCCCCTGGGCAAGAACTACAAGAACCTTTGATGCTGCGCCGATGGCATATCCACACAACTGCTGTCCTGATTCAGTAGAAGACAGTCTTGGGGACTCCTGGGGTGCCCATCTTAGGGATCCCTTAGAATCTAAAGTGCTGGAGTAATAAATCTAAAGTCGTGGTTTAACCATTTCAGGTCTGCCGCAGCACTTTTATTTCTAAACAATGTTTTTGATAGAATAAAATAAATAGATATTTGAAAGATAATTTTAGAAGCATCTGGAAAACAATGGTCTTGAAATAGTTTGTGGCTCACAATGGTTAAGTTTTTTCTTCTCTAGTTGTAGAAACACAGGGGAAAAAAATCAACAATCAGGAATAGGGTTAAAAAGTACAAAAGAAAGCACTTCACGTTCTTTTTCTTGTTGGTCCTGAGGGCTGATGATTAGAGGTTATAAGTTCCAAACAGTGGGAAAAAATAGAAAACACGTTTGTGCAACATTCAAGAGTGGAAATTCAGGGCGAGGTGCAGGATGTTTGTGACATTTCTCTACCCAGAAAAAAAAAGACACATATTTAATATTTTTTCAGTTGTTGAAGGTGTAGCATTCAGTACTGGAAAGGCTATTTACCTTAAATTTATTAATGCTTTTCTATTAAGGAGATCATTTCACACTTGGCACTACTGGATTTGCCTTTAAAGCTTACTGGTAATTTATACTACTATTAAGATTAAGACTGCTTATTTCTTAACACAATTACATTTAAATTTATACATTTTGGAAGAGAGGTTAGCAGTCCAAAAGCCAGTTACTGAATTTGGCTCATTTAACAAGTGCAAATGACCTAGGACACTGTAGTAACACAAATCAACAACTTCGGTTCAAGGCTGGCTCCTGTTGTTTGATCAATAAGAGATATCTGGTATCATATGGTACCTAGCCTACCTGTACTACACCTGGCATGCCTAGGATGACCTGCTTCCACATTGCAAGGGAATATTACAGCCTATTCCTTTAACAAATACGAAAACTAGGATCCGGAGAGGCAAAATGATGGCCCCAAAGAAACATTAGTTATTTTCAGTGCTGTAATTAGTAGCTTGACTTTAGCTTCCTGCTGCTCACCCAACAGAAAGAATGCGTCTTTCTCGTTGCTAAAATCGACACCATAATTCTGGTTTTCTATCTAGATTTTAAATTGAGAGGAAAGGTCACAAACAGAGGAAATGCTAACCTGATATACAGCTGGAATGGAAGAGATATGTCACAACATATCCACTCTCTGTGCTTTGCAGGTCAAATGAAAGAGAAACATCCACTGAACTAAATTTTATAAAAGAACGCATTCTTTTCACTTTGTGCTCCAGATATTTGCTTCCTTTCTGCACTGTCATTTTGTCACCCCTATTGCTTCTCTTAGAGATTTGGACTTGTTCAAGTAATCACAGAAAGAGTATATCTCACTCCAAGCACTGAGTAGCAAGTAGAGTATATCTCACTCCAAGCCCTGACATACCATTGCTATGTTCTCTATGTAATCATGCATCTAGTCAACAAGAATTAGAGCAAAATGACCAGTAAAGTCATTACTGGTAGGACATCTTGTTCAACTTTCTTTCCAATTCGGGAATCCCTTTTACAGCATTTCACACTGATGATCAACCACAGCACAATGATTCCCAGGGACCGGAGCTCATTACCTTTTATGAGACATGTGCTTCATTAGCTTCATTAGTGAATAAAGATTTCCAGTGTTAAGATTGTTCTTAATATAGAAGCTAGAAGGAACACAGAATGTGAAGAGTCGGTTTTTTCTTGACTACCTCTTCACCAAGGAGTGCCTGAATTCTACATTGTTCATGAAATGATCCGAATGGAACTTAAATCACCTTTTGTGTTGTCTTTAGCACTTGTTTTCAGTTTTCGTTTTTTTTTTCTGGAAATATTATTTGGATGCTAACATTATAGGTTTAGTCTACATTATTTCTCTAAGATAAATTCACCTCGTCTCATGGTGTTTGGCTATCTGGTCTCATTACAGCTTTTAACTACCTAAACTCATTTGTTTTGAATATTTTCCCTCCTCCAATGAAATTATCTAAGCTTGTTATTAAAATTTAATTTTTAAAACCATTTATCTTCTGACTATAAACTAATAATTACCTAAGCTGTAATTTTTAAAATCCATTTTTTGAAGTTCAAGTAAAAATCCATTTTTTGAAGATCTAGGTCTTTGCCTAGACCACTTCTGCTATTATGAAAGAGTACCAAAGTTTTGGTTACTTGCACATCAGATAATTTTTTTCTAATTTAGTCCTCTTAATTCTGGAATTAAATGAATACTGGAAAAAGTGACAGGTTAAAAACACTGATTTTCCTCTTTTAATTTGCTTTTTTGGAGGTGCTTTTATTTGTAATGCTAAGGATCCACTACTTTGTAATGATTAATATCCGAATGGGATGCTGGAAGATAATATCCATAAAGAGCAAGATATTATAATATTACCAATTGAATTAGTTACTCTATTATTGAACAAAAAAATGTAATGGTATAACTGAGCATGAAGACTATTTTAAAGTAGTTCAATCAAGTTCATTTTATTTCAAGAAACCTAAAGTCATGTATTTAATCAATTCTGTTTAATTCCATCTTGTACTTGGGGACCTAAAAGTGTCTGAAAAGGCCTGTGAAAAATGTATAAGTGGATTTAAATTTCTGAAATATTTAGGTTATCTTTCTTGAGATTGTTATGAGAGATCACATTCTGCTCTCAAGTAAGGAATCATTAAATCAGAAGACAGTAAGGGAGATTACTGGAAGCTTGTTTTTGTGGAAAGTCTTAAGTCATCTGAAAGTGTTACTGTTGCTAGTCGTCGTTATACATTAGAACGTTTTAGGGACATATATATAATAGCACCTTGTAGATGCTTCTTTTCTTTTAGAAGTGCAAAAATCTATTAATAACCTGAGAAAGACATTATTGAAAAAAAAAGAAACAAATACAGAAAAAGGAAACAAATCTCCAAAAGAAGCTTCAGAAAAAGTACATCGGGTCGTCTTAAGAATCACTTGGTCAGGTTTATTTTAGAAGCAGGTTATTAGCTATAATTGACCCAGAATTCACATGTAATAGATGCTGCTGTGCATGAACCATAGTCAGTAACAGATATCAATATTTAAACATTCAACAGCACATGAAGTAGAAAAGGCAGTAAATTGTAGGCCAAAGACCTGGATTCATTTTCTGCTCAAGCATTCTCTAACACAGAGGTTCCCAAAGGGTGTTCCCATTACTGGCAAATCAGCATTACCTGTATTGTTAGGCAAATTCACAGCCCTATCCCAGATAACTGAATCAGAAACTTTGGTGGGGGATGGGGTGGGGGAAGGTCCGGCAATTTTTTAGCAAGCCCTCCAAGTGATTTCTGCTTGGACACATGCTAAAGATTGAGAATCAATTCTCTAGCACTCAGTATAACAACTGCTCTTCAAATTCTGGTCAGGTTCAATCAACAATTGCGGCAGTGCTCTGGAAATTATGAAGAATTGATAGATTTCAGTGATTATATTAATATGAGTGCCTGGGTTAATCTAGAGAAAAAGGAAATCCAATACAAAAATTGGTTTACCTTATAATGAGTATTAAACCGAAAAGATTTAAATATCCATTTTTGCCTTTCCCTTTCTTTGGTTTTATATGTAAGTCATCTTGCCCAACCTTGGTCTTACAATTTCTGCTCAAATTTGGGCAAATTCTGATGGAAGCAAATCTTTCTTTAACTCAACAATAATGAAAGTGGTTGTGAGCCATCTGAGGCTGTTTCTTCTGTTTTGTTTCAGTGCACTGTGAGGTCAGTGAATGGAATCCTTGGAGTCCATGCACAAAGAAGGGAAAAACATGTGGCTTCAAGAGAGGGACTGAAACACGGGTCCGAGAAATAATACAGCATCCTTCAGCAAAGGGTAACCTGTGTCCCCCAACAAATGAGACAAGAAAGTGTACAGTGCAAAGGAAGAAGTGTCAGAAGGGAGAACGAGGTACAATCATAACAACAAAATGTGCCGGTTTGACTCCTAAATTCTTGCATTTTTCATTTTATTTCTTACGAAATGTTTGGCATTATCTTTCATGCCTAATATCCTCAAATGTGTACCAAACAAAAATATGTTGCATGTAAATTACAGGATATAGATGTGGTGATTCCAAAATGTGGAGCCTGATGTCAGAACTTTAAACTACTATAGAAGTGTGCTAATTGAATTATGATGAACTAGGCTGTATTGTAAGCATTTGGGGCATTATCTTTAATATAATCCACCTTCCTAGTACTTAGAAAACTTTTGGGAAGTCTCACAAATACAAAGTCTAATAATATTGTATGCAAGAACGAGACAAAGAGACACTGCCATCAGACATTCCTTTCCCTTATTGCCTGCAAATCAAAGTAGTGAAATTTAGTGGTAAGCTTTTATAGCTAAACGTTCATATTTTTAAAGACAGATTATCACTCTGTCATCCAGGCTGTGGTGCAGTCATGCCATCATAGTTCACTGCAACCTCAAACTTCCATGCTAAAGCAATTATCCCACCTCAGTCTCCCAAAATGCTGGAATTATAAGCGTAAGCTGCCATACTTGGCCAGTATATTTAATACTGACTTTATTTTGAATTAAATGACCAAGGCCACATTTTATGAATATAGCAAAATCATTAATGACGTTTGCCTCCAGATTTCTTTTCATATTGCACTAATTTTATAGACTAGATTACAGAACCTATGCGATCAATATTAACAATTAGAGTTTGCTGTGAAATTGGCAAGGAGAAAGATACCATTTAATATGACGCTTTGGGGTAAATAAACTTCCAGCTAGAAGACCCTCAGTTGTTGACCTTTAAAATATAATTTTTCTGTCTTTCTCACTAATGTCTTCAACACCACTTCATACAAATATGTTGTGCGGTTTTATATAACTATTGGTAGTTATCTGGTGAGTCTTTAATGATCTCAATTAACTCCAAAGGAATTTGATTGCCTCTGTAGTTGACTTTTCTTAGCTTATTTCTCCAAAGCTGAACTTTCTTAGGTAATTTTATTCATTTACCAGCTTGTTTCATTCATATATTCATTCAACATAGCTTTGTTATATTCTTACTTTATGGCCATGCACAGTACTAGGGCCTAAGGATTCACAACCGAATGGGACACTATCTCTCTATTGCAAAGGTACACCTGAGTCCAGTGAAAGGTTGAGCTGTTTAAACAGATAATCACAACATCATAGAGTAAGGGAGATTATAGATGTGTAAACTAGTTTGAAGGAAACACAGAAGACACTGCAAACTTGAACATTGCTTATACAAAAGAGAATTTGGGTCAACTGTACTTTTCGAAGACAGTTCCATTGTGCCAAAAGAACTGGCCATCATCAAAAGTTATAAAACCTGTTTCTGCCATTCTAATCAAGTAGTTAATGTGATAAAATTCTTGAAGACGTGGGTTATTTTAAAGAGAACTTCAAACTTTTGTAAATTTGTAAGAGGTTTTGATTAAAATTTAGTTTAAGGAATGAAAGCTGGCTAGTGAAAAAGGCTTTTCTGACATTTGCTACCAATTAATTTAAAACATCTTAGATTTTAAAAGTTGGATTTGGAAGTCAAATATTTCATCACTCCACTTGTTGGTATGCTCCCATTGCCATACATTTACTTATGTTTATTAAATTTTAAAGAAATTTAATAACTACAGGTGGTCTTTGCTCATATCATTCTTTTCACAAAGATTGTACATTATTCATTGGTATTCAGTATATATTCCTTTTAAAATATAAGTGAATTTGGAGGCCAAGGCAGGCAGATCACCTGAGGTCAGGAGTTCAAGACCAGCCTGACCAACACGGTGAAACCCCTTCTTGAAAAAAAAAAAAAAAATATATATATATATATATATATATATATATATATATGAAGAGAGGTTATCCAGTAGCAAAATTAAATCATGATTCTAATTACATTTTCTTTTACTTGAGAATGTGATATTTTAATAGAGTATATTTTGGTAGCAATAGACTTAAGCATTAACATTGAAAATGTCAGCTTTTAAAACTGGTGTTTATCTTATCTAGAAACAGATAAAATGAATAATACCACAAAAAGTTTGAAATAGTAAACTGACATAAGATTTGGCTTAAAAATGTCTTTCTGATCTGTTTTCTTCCCCTCTGAGGATACAGTGACATTTTACATTTGCAAAGAGAAGTTTATATAACTAGAAAAATGTAGGTGTTTTCTTTTTTCAAATTTCATAAAATAGAGACTAACAAGTGTCAAATATGAATCACATTTACAATTAATTTCCAGATTTAGTCCTACTTATACTTTTCTTCATTTATTTTTCAATGTGTTTGTCAAAACCTTTTCCTAAGGAGTCTGGAAACTTAGGAAGAAAACCACTTCTCTCTTCATTGTTTCTCTAATCCTCCAGTTTTCTTACCTTCTCTTAAGGTTGAGTTATCAAATATCCTATCTAAACACAAATAAACCAAATAGAAAAGTAATAATCACCTCTGGAAATCCCACCATATCCTCTCTATCAAGCATTATATCAAAATAATAACATTATCCAGAGTCTTCATTTAGGCTCTACTATATATTTTTATAACATATATAATATATAATAAAATGTCTTGAAAATTACTCATTGTCTTGAATTTATAAACTAAATAAAAAGAATCCCACATATACATAGAGAGAAGCATATCAACAGAGCAAATTTAGTAGAGGACTACAATTTATGTTTACATTTTTCTATATAAGCTGTCATTTCTTATTTTAAGTAGGGTAAGCATTTAAGCAACTTTAAAGATTAAACACAATAAAGTGGTACAGACATTACTTCCTCTAACACTTAGGATAGATATTATTTGAGATACTTTCAGGTGCTTATAGATTAATAAAATAAGATTCTTTTGGGTTCACAGCTTGAGCATTTCTAGATGAGTGTCCTAAAAGATAAGGCTTTTCTTATAAAATTAAAGCTTTAATTTAAAGTTAGGTCTATGATCCCTGCCTAAGAGCTTAACAATAGACAGAGGTAGATAACTCATATTTGGAAAAGGTAGGGAGCATGCGTTCAGGATTTTTTTCGCCTCTGTTGAAATTGCCAAAGGAAAGATCTCCAGGGAAGAGTGATAAGATCCAGAAATGACTTTTCAAAATGTACACAAAGAAGAAGTTGAATAAAAGAAAATAGTTCGTAGCTACAGAGTGAATTCCTCTAGTCGGGAGATGCTTTTTAATATGCATGGGTTGCAAAATCTTACACACACACATTTTCCTTTACTACCATTTTCTCCTGCTTTGAGTAAGTTAACCCAAGGAGATAAATTTAATTATTGTATCCTTACATTTAAATTGTTATCGGATATATTTGTTTATACTATTTCAGATTATTTCCCTTTACTTTACATGATACTTTTTAATCAGCCTTATCTTCTCTATCAATTACTAACTTTAATGAGAGGTTATTACCAACACAATTCTTTCTGGCTTGAACTTCACTAAATTATATATTTGAAATGTCAAAGATATAGATTTTAAGAGATTGTACAGACTAATATATAGACTATTATCACATGTATTGAAACATCATATTTAAGTAAACAAGAGGAAAATGCACTTCCAGCAGTTGCCAGTTTTTATTTATTGACTTTTTTGACATACAATTTGTAACTATCTCAGATAAGGAAAACTAAAACAGCTTAAGAAGATGTTTGTGCACCTGCATTTGATGCAAAAGGGTACTTCTGTATATGTGGTGGTGGAAGCAGAATCAACAAACACATTTTTCATTCATTTGTACCTTCCTCTAATTAACTAAAGAGAATTTCCTATAGAAGGTTTTTAAGGCAACTCATCAAGAATAAAGATATTTTGTTCTTTGGTTAATTTTATGAAAAAGATTCATATTAATTACAGATAGTATATGATCTTGGGATAGACCGGAGAGAGATGAGCTGTTGCTGGAAGAAATGAGGTGCAGGTCTACCTTCCTAACACAAAGATAAGCTAGCATTTATTGCAGAGAAATAGAAAAGGAACACTTTAAAATAGAAAGAAATAAAAAAATTAGAAGAAGTAAAATGTTCAGGGACACTCCAGAGAATAAACAAATGTGGGAACACCTGTATTATTGTACTATTTGAATATACTGTAGGTTGCCTTATGTACTTTCTCAAAATTAAGTATAGTCAAAGTCTACCAGGCATTACATAAAGGAATCTTACATGTTAACTTATAAATTGTCATGAATCATGCCCTCGAATACCAATAATATAAATACACATTATGCTTATTGTGAGTACTATATTTAAATTACAATAAGGTCAGTTTTTAAAAATCTAAGCCAAATAGCAGTGAGTCTGCTATGTGCTCCTCTGTTCTTTAGTTTACTCCTTAAAACCTTTATACCTACTCCACTGCTGTATCATTGAGTTCTATAGAAAAAATTTTTTATATCGAATATTAATTCAGTTTTAAAACAAGATATTTAGCCAAGATTCCCAGTACAATTCATCAAAATCCAAATAGATGGATTTATTAGCTCAAAATTATGGATGCCAGCTGGCTTCGGGTATTTGTGTCGTGTCTTCTCCCCACTTTCACCTCATGAAGACAAGCTGACCTGAAGACAGTCATCCTGGTTAAGCACTGGGAAGTGGGAGCTTTCTACTCTTTCCCTACACCTGTTAGTGCACTAGCCTCCTGACATAGTACAGAGAAAACATTAACAAAGTACAGAGCTGAGAGAATAATGGCAGTAGAGAATGTAGTTCTCAAATATTGGCAACTTTGCTCCCCAAGACATTGTTATTTGCTGATAGGATCAAGGATGAGAAACCTTGGTATAAACTCAACAATCTCTCTTTGTTTTCCTTCTTGGGGCCTAGCCACTCTCTACCCAAATGGGTTGCTTGTTCAGATTCTGGGGAGGATACATTGCTACCAGTGAAAATTGTTGGTATATTTTGCTCCCCAATATAAATTAACATCAGTTTTACTAAAAGTTAATCTTCTTTTAATTTAAAATATTCCAGAGCCACACAAAAATATTCTGCTGTGTTTAAAACCTCCAAGAAAGATAGTCTATTGTAGTAAATGACAACCTTTGTTTATAGAGAGATATTTCTTAATGTAAATGAGTATATATATATAAATATATATATATATATATATATATATATATATTTTTTTTTTTTTTTTTTTGAGACAGAATCTTGCTGTGTCGCCCAGGCTGGAGTGCAGTGGCACGATCTTGGCTCACTGCACCTCCCAAGTTCAAGCGATTCTCCTGTCTCAGCCTCCCGAGTAGCTGGGATTACAGGTGCATGCCACCACAGCCAGCTAATTTGTTGTATTTTCATAGACATGGATTTTCACTGTGTTGGCCAGGATGGTCTGAAACTCTTGAGCTCAGGCAATCCACCAGCCTTGGTCTCGCAAAGTGCTGGGATTAGACATGAGCCACTGCACCTAGCTGAATGTACTCTCTCTTAAAGGCTAAGCCACACTTTCAATTTAATGTCTTCAGTGGACAGGCCTTCCAGTTGCTGAATTATTATTTAGCTTTCCCTCCACTAAAATTAATTATATGACTATAATCATTTCTTGTCTCATGATACTCTCTTATCTATTCAATTGAACTGTATGCAGCTGCCTTTTTTGTAGGTCATAAATGGTCAAATGTTAGGGTTCAACCTGATACTTAAAAATTTCATCTCTCTAAATTGGTTAAGTATTAGAACCAGACCTAGAGTATGGTTGTGGAGGATTGACAGTTTACAATTTGTATACACTCACAACCTGTTTTAAATATTAAGCTTTTAATAATAGTGAACTGTACAATTGTCCTTGAAAGAATATAGGCACTACCGATGAGAGCAAAGGAGCCTGAAAAGTAGGGCTTAGCCTGGGAGACTTCTTGGCTTAGCTCAGAATAGAATACAAGGGCAAGCCAGCGGTGTTCAACGGCAACTTTTGCTGAAGCAGCAGTGTCCAGCAGCAGCAGAGGTACTGCTCCTTGTGGGGCAGGGCTGCCCCGTAGGCAGTGTGCCCTGAGGACCATCTCAGAGGCAGTTCTGCAGTCACATTTGTACCCACTTTTAATCAGATGCAAATTAAGGGGCAGATTATGCAGAACTTTCTAAAAAAAAGGGTGGAAACTTCTAGGTCATTGGGTTGCTGCCATGGAAAGCGGTGATAACGTCTGTGTGTTGCCATGGCAATGGAAAACTGACATGGCACATTGGTGGGTGTGTCTTTTAGAAAGGTGCTTCCACTCCAGGCCTGTTTTGATTAGTTGTCAATTTGGTCTGGTGTATGAACCCTGCCTGCAGAGTCAAGTCTCACCTCCTGAGTCAAGTCCTACCTCCTACCTCACTACTAATCTTTAAAGTCTCTCATAAAAACATGTTTCATCTTCAGATTCTCTTTAATCATGGTCACACATGATCTATTCTCTTTTTTATTTGATTGTGTTTTTTTCTACTTAGCTATATTACTCAACCCTTACCCGTTTTTTTCTTTCCCACCATCTCCAATTTAATCACTGAAACGTCAAATCACCTTGTAAATTCAATATACAAGTATCAGAATTTATTATCTATATAGATTAAAACACTGTATAGCCTCAGTGATATTCCCCATGTCTTATTGTTTCCTCTGGCATTGACATTATAATAGCAGGATCTTTGTGAGGATTCTCTGTTGCCTAGGTTTGTGGGTTGAAGACTGAACTGAGAGCCTTTATATGTACAGTTTTATATGTACAGTTGACTCCCTTGTATCATAATGAAGCAGAAGAATCACAGCCAATACCTGGATAGATGTAGAAAAAAAAGAAAATGGTAGTTATTAAGTTTCTTGGCTCTAACTCATCTTACATCCTATTGTGTGTTCTTAAACTTCTCAACATTAAAGAATAAGCTCTGCAGGAAATAAGAAGCCTTTATTTCATGCCTTGAAATCCTTGGTATGATATCATTTTTTAGAACTCAACCAGCAGTTTCTACCTCTTTATAATTCAGACCAAGCTTGCTCCATATCATTTTTGTAGGCTCTCTAAGATTTGGGGAATTTTATTAACAGTGGTCAAAAATCATGGTAGACAGTATTCATGGTGGAAAATACTGGTTACTATTATCCATGTACAGGTAATCCCTTCATTCCTATGATAGCATAAAAATTATTTGTAGGCTTCACTGCTAATTGGTGTGTACCTCAGCATCCTTATTCTAAAATATACTTTATAATAAATGATCCTTGAAAATGCCTATATTCTCTGAGATTTCATTTAGTGGTATGTATAAATATCTAGTGTTTTGTGACCCATTGGAGAGTGTGACATAACACACAGTGGTCAGGTTATTGAATAGAGTGGTAGCATTCTTCAGCTCCTAAGCAAACAATGGTCTTGCCATTGTTTAGATGTGGGGCATGAGGATTGTTTCTGCTAGCTTTTGCTGAATAACAAATAACCTCAAAACATAGAGGCTTAAAACAGCAACCATTTACTTAACAATTTGTGGCTGGGCAATTGAGGCTGAGACCTACTGGGCAATTTTGATCTTGGCTAAGCTCCGTCACGTTGTAGATGGCTGGAGAAAGAAAACTGCCATGTTTCTATTATCAAGATGGCAAGAGGTTCTACAGTTTCCAAAGTGGAAACGGTGAAGACATTCCTCCTGAGGCTAGGCTCAGAATCTAGCATAGTTTTTACTTTCACCATGTTCTATCAGCCTATACTAGTCACAAGCCTAGTCCTGATTCAAGAGTTGAAAAAACAGATCTTATCTCTTGGCAGAAGAAGGTGCAAACTTACTTTGCAAGGTGGCATGCATATACAGGGTGAGAGAGGAGAATTATAACAATTTTTGCAATCTACCCTAGAGATCATTCTCTTGTTTATAGTTAGATTAGTGTGATTGCTCATTCATTTAACAATCTCTTACAGTCTGAAATACTGTCCCTTCCTTTGTAAAAACACAATCAACTACCGATACAGGAGATGTTGTGTTGGATATCATTTCTATTGTACTTTCCAATTTGTAAAGGGCAGAACAGGAAGAATAAACAAAATATGAGGCCAAGATACCTTCATATGTTCAACAAATATTTATTAAACTTCCACCGTGTGCTGGGCATTCTTAGGGGTGCTAAGAATAAAGCAATACACAAAAAAGGCCAAATTCATTTCATCATAGATCTTATATTCTAAATTGTTTATATCAGTCCACAAGGTAATGACCATAGAGGATCAGTCCTTTTGTAAGCATATACCTTTGTTGAAAGTTTTCACCTTCATGATTTGCACCACAAGTAGCTGCTGTCTTCATTAGAGTTTGCTAACACATTACAAAGACATGTGTTTATTCTGGCAAAAATGAAATTTCTCTGCTTACATTTCATTTTGGTCTCAATGTGAATACATGTGTTTTTTCTGTGACCAACATATTGATGTGCTAATATGTGTTTGTAAGATGGCTAACTAGGGTTAAAGGTACAGCTTGTGGTTGTGGAACAGTGCTGAGTTAACCGGCCCTTTGGAGAAATGACCCCAAGGCCTTGGCTTCCTTTACAGCCTGTCCTAGCCAACTGAGATCCCTGCCAATTAGGAGGGTTCCCTAGAGAGAGACTCGAAGAGCATCAGCGTAAGTTTAAATTCTGGACCCCCAAATATAGTTTCCAAAAGAGGCTTCTTATCCTTTGCTAATTGCAAAGTAAACATTTCTCCAGCAAAAAGACACTCCCTCCTTTCATGCTCCTGTTCTCCTTCCAGTCTCCCTAATACAGTTACTCTTAAAACTGCTGGTGTTGCTGAAACCTCTTTGGTATAGGAGAAACCCCACATTTGAAGGCATGAAAGAATGGTTCTTTCCATAGATCATTATCTTGCTCTCTTTTTATTTTCTCCAGCAACTTCTTCATAGAAGTTTTACAGACTAACTTCGTAGATGTCATGGTCTTCAGAAAGGAGTAAATGCCTTGTCCTTGGGCCTCTCAAGAGATGTGACTAACTAGGCTATTATAAGCATGACAAAATAGATCAAAATGGAAAATTCTTCTAAACCTCTTAATCCACTTTGTTCTCACTCTCTTCCACATGCCCTACTCTTTCTACTTAATTTCCTACTCAGTTCCTCTTACCTTTCATTTAAAACATCCCATTTCTCAGGTCCCAAATTAGAAATACTTTTCTAAAATTTTCCTGTTTTTCAGTTTCTCTAAAAACATATTTACATGACATACTTATTACTTAAATAGCAAAACAATATATTAGCAAGTATCTCTCAACGATAGTCCTTTTTCACCAAGCTCACCGTTAACGCCCTCTGTATTGTGAAGGACATTTTAGTTGAAAATGAAAGATCTCAGATTATCTTAGGCAAAAAGAAAATCATTGGCTTAAGCACAGACTGCTGAAAATGCTCAAACAATATCACTGGGTTTATCTCCTTCCGTCTCTCCCTTTCTCACCATTTCACACTGCCTTCATTCCTCATTGTTTATTGGCCTTATTCCTCTCTGCTGCAGAGTCTTTCTCCATTTAGGAGGAAAACTGGCTCTGGTCAGCTCCAAGTCTATATATCCACATTGCTCCAAATAAAAAAGGATAGCGCTCTCCCTCTCTTTCAGTATCTTTGCATCCAATCTTATGAAAGGGTTCCGGTGGACCCTGCTTTGAATCACTGTGGCAGAGGAATTAGGGTCCTGAGATTGGTCTGTCTGCCTAAGTTAAATACCTGCAGTTGAAGCCAGGGTCAAGTGAGCCATTTTGATTGGTGGCTCTATGTAGAAATAAGGGTACTGACAAAAACAACAGATGTAAATGATCCCCTTCTCTCCCCACCAAACAGGAAACAAATTTTCCAAATCTAAAAACGTATCTTCTTCTACAAGATAATCCCTTTTTGATACTGTTTTTGAAAATAATTTTAAGTGAGGAAGAATAACCAACTTTTTTTTTTCTGTCTATTTCAGACTAAACACACGTTCAGGATAACATTAAGAATATTTTAACTATTTTTTTCTAGTTTCTCTGCCTTTGCTAGAAACATTTTTATGGAAGTAACCCGGCTTTAAATGAACAGAAAAAAAATAATCTAAGCATATGAATGGTTTCTGGAATTGAACTGTGCAGGCTTAACTAAAGACATTTCCATGTCCATCTCTAGCTGCTGAGCATTCTGTGTGAAATGTACCAGTGTGGGCAATGACCTTTTGCTTGATTGTGCACAAGGCCACTGAAACTTTAAAATTAACTCAAACCTAATTACTGAACTCTGGTGTTTATATTGTGTATACACCACCAGGTCATAACTCTAGCCTCCGTGAGCCCCAGCTGCCATAATTGAGAAATATGCCTTGCAAATGGTTGTTTTGTTTATTTGCTGTTTCAGCTGGAAAAGCCTGATTTTCCTATTATAGCAAAGAATCAGATGTAGGGAAGAGTTTCTGAATAAAGTTTAATTACATTTTACATCTCAGTGCAAAACATGTACATTTTTAAGTGAGATATTCCTTTTATTTTTGCATTACATAAAATGTAATATCTGAAAGCACAATGTCACTTACTATTTACTTTTTTGAGTAATAGCACATGTTAGATAAGGAAATATCAATATACTAAATTCACATGCAGAAAATATAAGTAGTTGCTAATTCCAAAAATACAAGATATAGAAAATACGTGCATACTCAGGATCATCAGTTAATATCCAATTAATTATCCTTCATGAACAAAAAGTATTATCCTAATTAACAGAAATAAGAACCTAAGTTTTCATAATGTAATTAGTAGGATACTAATTAGATGGCTAAATATTTTTGATGGAACATGTACATATGATAGTAAAATATTCCTCAGAATAATAAGTACACATTGTAAACATCTGCTATGCTGCTTATCTGTTTTCCAGCCAACAGCAAAATCATGAAGGGATTTTGTTTTATTTCAAATTTGGTTTGTTTTAACAGCTAAGATACAGTTACTAAAGTATCCCATTGGCGAACCTTTAGTGGCTTCACATTTGTCTAGTTTGTCAAGGTCTTGAAATGTATCAGACAAGGGAGTTCTTAAATTTAATTTCTCCCCATCAGCCCACTGGCTTTCTACCACGTTATATCCCTTTATGCCCTTCCTCCCACCTCGTCACCCTGTTCTCCCATCCCAGCAGATTTCTTTAATTTTGAATTAAAAATTCTCTGCTCATAAAATAACTGTTTCTTCTCATGTTCATAATCTTCAAAAACTAATCTTTAATATTTGCAATGTCAGCCTAGTGAACTAAAAAAGTACTGAAATCGTTTAAAAACCAGAACCATCTCAGTTAAGCTACAGGTTTGTTATTTGTTTCATTCATTTCCTTGTCTGGTTTACACAAAAGCTGTATTTTTAACATCAATAATGATGTGCATGCTCTTGTAAAAACACAAAAGCCTAAAAGATACGTAAATAAAAAATTTGTAGTCTCATTCTCCCTCAGTCCAGTCCTTCCCCTGAGAAAAACCATGTGGGAGTAAGTTGTATATTCTTTCATATTATTCTTCCACTTATGGAAATATACATATAAAAGAAGTCCACAGAGAATTTGCATATTATTTTCTTCATAGAAAGCACTTGGCTTTTCTTTCTGTGTCAACAGAAAAAGAGGTAATTGTGCACCTTGGTAGCTCAATAGTGTGTTTATTTGTGTCATTTTAAAATTTGCTTATCAAGGATGTCTTTCTAATTCATCTTTTTAATAGCTGCAAAATGTTACATTCTATGAATATCACATAATGTATACAACCATTTTGCTATTGATGGACAGTACAATTGTTTCCCTTTGTTTTTGCTCTTCTTACTGTAACAAAAATCTCTATCGTGTTAATGAACTGATGATACGTTCACTTTCTATCAGAGGAAAGGAGGTAATGCAACATGGTATTTAGAACACAGGCTTTGGAACCATGTGGTTTCAAATTTCAGTTGTGCTTTTAACTAGCTCTATGACTTTAAACAAATTCTTTAGCCTTTATATATCCCAATTTCCTCAACTGTACAATGGGAATAATAGCAGTAACTACATTAAAAAGTTGTAGTGAGGAGTTATGAGTATGTATAAAACTCTCAGACTTGTGCTTGGCATAGAGTAAGCACTCAATAATTGTTGATCTAATATTAAATGTAGTCCCAAACATTGGATGGATAAACCAAAGGATGTGAACATTTTAAATATTAATATATTCTGCCAGATTATTATTCAAAAAGATGTTATAGTTCATACATGGAATATATCAAAAATACCTGTTTCTTCATATCCTGACTGTAGCTGGGTGTTATTAGTCCTTTAAACTCTTGCCAATCTGATAGATTGACAAATGGTATTCTATTGTTTTATTGACATTTTACTATTAGTAAGGCTAATCTCAGGTTTAGAGGCTATTTGAACTTCCACTGGATGCATATTTATATATTTTGTCCAATTTTCTAATTTTTCCATTGGGTATTAGAAATTAACTTTTTGTCATGTGCATAGCAAATATTTTTCTTATTCTACTATTTATTTGACTATAATGAGTTTTTCTTATCTTTTTTTATATTGCTGATATACTTGAATTAATTTATTTTTTTCCCTCAACTTTTATTTTAAGTTCAGGGGTACATGTGCAGAATGTGCAGGTTTGTTACATAGGTAAATGTATCCAATGGTGGTTGCTGCACAGATCATCCTATCACTTGATATTAAACCCAGCATCCATTAGCTATTCTTCCTGATGCTCTCCCTCTGTCTAGCCCAAACAGGTCTCACTGTGTGTTGTTTCCCCCATGTGTCCATGCATTGTCATCATTCAGCTCCCATTTGTAAGTGAGAGTCTTTGGTTTTCTGCTCCTGTGTTAGTTTGCTGAGGATAATGGCTTCCAGCACCATTCATATCCCTGCAAAGAACATGATCTGATTCCTTTTTATGGCTGCATAGTATTTCATGGTGCATATGTGCCACCTTTTCTTTATCCAGTCTATCATTGATGGGCATTTGGTTTGATTTCATGTCATTACTATTGTGAATAATGCTTCAGTGAACATATGAATGCACGTATCTTTATAATAGAATAATTAATTTTCCTTTGGTATATCATACAATCCAGCAATTTCATGTCTGAGTATACACCCAAAAGAATTGAAAATAGAATCTCAAAGAGATAGTTTTACACCCATGTTTATAGCAGCATTATTTACAATAGCTAAAAGTTGGGATGACAGCAGCTAAAGTGTTCACTAATGGATGAATAGATTAAACAAAATGTGATATATACATACAATGAGATATTATTCCCTTTAAGAAGGAAGCAAATTCTAACTCATGCCACTGCATAAAGACATTATACTAAGTAATTTAAGCCAGTTACAAAATGACAAATACTGTATTATTTTACTTATATGAAGTACCTAAAGTAGCAAGTTAATAGAATAAAAAATGGAAAGTTAGTTGCCAGAAGGTAGGGAAGATTAAATGGTGAGTGATTGTTTAATGGATACAGACTTCATATTTTGCAAGATGAAAAGAGTTCTGAAGATGTATGATGGTGATAGTTATACAACGGTGTGAATGTACTTAATGCCACTGAACTGTACACTTAAAAATAGTTAAGATAGGCCAGGCATGAGGCTCACACCTGTAATCCCAGAACTTTGGGAGGCCAAGGCAGGCAGATCACCTGAGGTCGGGAGTTTGAGACCAGCCTGACCAACATGGAGAAACCCTATTTCTACTAAAAACACAAAATTAGCCAGGTGTGGCAGTGCATGCCTGTAATCCTAGCTACATGTGAGGCTGAGGCAGAAGAATGGCTTGAA
Organism: Saimiri boliviensis; assembly: GCF_048565385.1. Classification (NCBI taxonomy): domain Eukaryota; kingdom Metazoa; phylum Chordata; class Mammalia; order Primates; family Cebidae; genus Saimiri; species Saimiri boliviensis. Next base: position 42,495,760 of record NC_133452.1, on the reverse strand, counting down.
CCCGAGAGGTAGAGGTTGCAGTGAGCCTAGATTGAGCCATTACACCCCAGCCTGGGCAACAAGAGCAAAACTCTGTCTCAAAAAAAAAAAAAAAAAAAAAAGGTTAAGATAGTTATGTGTTTCCGACCCCAATTTAAAGTAAAATAAAAATAAACTAAGTGCTTCTATTGAAGTAAGACCTAGTCAACCAGCAGCTCTGTACTAAAGTACAGTATTTTAAAACTGTTAAACAAGATGTTTTCTAACTTTTATATTTTTCAGTTATAATCATGGTAAAATCTTTATTTGACATTCCTGTGGACCTTTTGCTACAGAAAAGCACAATATTTTTTTCTTAGGAAAATTGCTTGACTCTCAGAAGGAAAAATATATCAGTGTGCTCCCCAAGGCATTGTGCAGAAGTTATGTCAGATGTCTTAGAGTCCATTATTCTGTAGTTATAGGATGTTGTAGGGTAGCAAGAAATAAATAGCTGTGAGAAGTGGATCTCTCAAGATATACTAACATGCTGGCCTTTCTATTTCTTTCTTTCTAGGTTTTCTCCTCAAGTTTGCATTCATTTATACTAACTTACAGAAACATCCCTTCCATCTTTGTCCTTATGACTACAGTAAAACTATGGAAAACAAAAATGAAACTGTAACATTCTATACTGTACACATAACCTTTAACTTGTAGTGCTGGTTAACACATGATATTCTATCACTTTAAACAACATCTCTTCCTCTTATTTGTCCAATCTAATCCCTTGGCATTATGTTTTTTTTCAGGATTTCTGTCATTTATCCTTCCTCTTTTTGATTGCTTAATACATAATCTAAAACATTAGGTTGCAAACTAGCCTCAAATTGGCTAGGAGCTTGGGAGAACTAGTCTGAACACTTTTTATACAAACTCCAAGGAGGTCAAATTTAGAAACATCTCAGCTGCTGGACTTGGATCCCATTTACCACTGATCATTTATAATTAATATTAATAAATGGCAGAGACACATGTATATTGCTTAATTAAAAATTTGTGTGTAATATTGAATTTTGTTAAGTTACTTTAAGGCCCAAAGGACTTGAATATATGTGTTGGAATAATGAAAAGAATAAAACTACCAACCTGTTATCTAGTGTCTTCTGACTACAAGCACCTAAAGTTCCAGAGGAAATAGTATTTTTAATTCATCATTTAAACATTGTATTGCCATGAAACTCTATACTTTTACACTAAAATGCCTATTTCACAAGGCTATATTAATCTGGTCAATAGGCTAATGAATTATTATAGACATACAGATATAGATATATATACATACATACACTCACACATACACACACCTAATGCTATCTCCTAATCTAAAACCAAATTGTTTAATATATACAGTTTTTATAATCAGAAATAAAAAAATAATATTCAAATGCTGAGTTGCTTTAAATCCTAATGTTCCATAGAGTCCCACTAAATAATATAACAGCTGGCAGGGATTTATTCATCTCTGGACACTAAGAAGTTAGGGCACAGTAGTTCAGTTACCTGGTTATATAATTCTGGGAATCTGTATGATGATTAAAATGGAAATGAGACTTCCAGTTATTACAAGGGAAGTAAAATGGTTTTACAGGGGAATTATACTTGCACTCAAAATCACCTTACAAAAAGCCAAAAGACAGAAAACTTTATTTGTTGGGGTTGTATGTCCTTATGCAACCATATTCATTACCATAACCTTATTAACATAGATTCTTTCCAATTGGACTGTGATTTAATAATATTTGTTTAAATGTTGGCAATTTTACATAATTATCTCATTTAATTCTTTATTCCAGGCATATATACATTGTTGTTATCAACTGGATTTTAAAGATGAGGAAATTGTGGCTTTAAGTGTGAGTAGTGGATTTCACACTCAAAGACCAGGACTCACACCCAGACCTAATTCTGAGTCCAGTGATATTTCAAGTATTTGAGGCTGAAAAGAGTATGTAACTACCTTAAGAATGCCAGTTAATAAGTAAGTTAGTCAGTACTAGAACCTAAATCTTTTGTCAATCTAATCTTTCCATTCTGTCTTTTCAACACTTTTGCTCCACGTTCAAAATGATCATTTATTTCTAATCATCTGCTCTTTTCTAATTATACTTACCACACATGAGGCTTAGCATCAACCATTATTTTATTACAGACATTGTCATTGATGAAAAAATTGAAAACCTCTTTTTACCACCAAATCTGCTTAGTCTTTCCGTTTGCAATCATTTTGTTATTCAAAGCGCAAACTTAACTGTAATAAGCAAATTGGCCAGTGATTCCCCCTTTTGCCTCAAATCATACTGATGTTTTAAAGCCAAATAGTTTTCACAAATTGCCAACATTGTACTCAAATGCAGTAAATGGTTATGTTAGTACTATCATGTTATCTAAACAAAGATGCTGTCAGTCAGTAGAGTCAGTGACCTTCAGGCTGTTAAGCGGTTTATGCAATTTTCACAGGGTTATGTTTAAATATAAACCCCAATAAAGAATATCATTTGGCTTTTTAAAAGATTGTGAAAATTAATACCTAATCCAATTACTATAAAATAACATTGAAAACACAAAGTAAAATATGCTAAAAAATGTATTTCAAAGTTTTGGATTTTCTACTCAATTTGTGAAGCATATATGTTCTCCTAAATGCTGTGTGAATCATTGGACATGCCAGACATGAAGCAAACCTCCCACCCCAGGAGGCTTCTCAGCCCGAAGCAAGCTGTAAGTGGGTAGAGTTCCAAGAGGGAACACAGTGTGCATGTGCGAGTAAAGCAGATGCAGCATGACTTTTGGTTTGTTCTTTGGGAACACACAACTATATGGAAAAATACATGCTGCTCTCAGTTGCTGTAGACATCTGCTGAAGGCACGTGAGATTTAAACTAGGGAATGGTGCAGAATTTCTCCTAGAATATTGCAGTTTAACTTCAGAAGCAAGGGGAACTGGCTGTTAACAGAATAAGAGTTTCATTCTCACATGAAAATTGCACAGCACACTCATTCATGTAGGCACACAGAGGGCGTTAAGCTATTTCTTTATAAAATATGAGGCACTGATTTCCTTTAGCAGTATTATTTGATATCTATTTACAGTTTAATTGGGTTGTCAAACATCAGTCCATTTCTAATAGCATGTATATTTGTGATACCCTGCTCTTGGCAAAGCCTTAAAAATTTAAAGAGGCTTTTAAATACTTTTTAGGCATGAAATTGAGCTGGCAAAATCAGCTTGATGGCAAATTAGTCAGGAACACAGGGATATGTTTCCTTTAAATCATATACAGATTTTCAGAATTAAGATGTAGTAAAACCTACTAGCAGTCTATTAAGCCTTCTAAGGCGCTTGCAACATAATTAGAGATTTGCAAATTCCAGATTGGCCTAACAGAAAAAGGAAGAAATTTGTGTTTGCATTTTAGCATTGCCTGAGTATTTTTACAAATACTTCATTTAGCATGATTTTGAAATGGTGTATATGATCATATCCGAAGACTAAGAATTATGAAGAGAGCAAAAGAAACTTGTTTAAAAAATCAGGGTAATAGATATACTAAGAAACTGCTTCTATGCTAACTTTTCTTTTGTTACCATTGTCCTATGGGATGATGAGGACTGTAACTTTTCAAATTGACCTCCCTGCCACCATATTCTCTAAAGCCACTAGAACGGGACTAGTCTTACACTGTTTTCCTCAAAGATTTCAGTATGTGTGTGCTACACAATTACTAATCATGTCAGTAATAAAATAATTGAAAGTAATTGTATGGAGTCATAGAACTGAAAATAGTCACCAACACATTTTTTTAGAAACCATTTTATGGTCTATTTATTTCTTCTCAGTGATATGAGATTTTCATTTGAAGTACCCAGGAAAGTTTTCTTAGGTCAGTTCAAAGGGATGTCTGACAGAAACAGTGTTTAGGTTGATGGAGAAGCTTTCTACCCTTAGGCAGCTTTAAACTAAACCTAACCATGGAATCGTATGAGTAAGGAACTCTTAGACTTTTTAAATTTATATCCCTGACTTTAAGCATAGATGCAAGAAAATTTATTGGATTTTAAGACTTCTTAGTGAGTAGATTTTCAACCTTACTTCAATGCAAAAAGGGGATTTTCCCCAGCTTATCCAAAGCTTTCAATGCTCATTCTCTTTACAGTCAATAATGCATTTGTCTCCTAATGTTTACATTTTCCCAAGTTAAAAGTAATTTATTCATTTATATTTTTTCCTATATTTGCCTTTTTGTCTGTCATAAGTTTGCCCATTTGTTTTATTTTGGTTATTTGTCTAACTTAGAAAACAGAATTCCTTTATTGGATAGAAAGTCCCAAAGCATATTATTTAGTTTGTGTTTGGGGGAAGAAATTATGCATCTTCCTGAATATTGAAAACCAGTAAGAGTAATGTTGAAAACCAGTAAGTAAGAGCTTTGCTAGTTTCACTAGTTTCAATTACAGAATATGTCTGAAAATCATGCAGTTGTGTTACCTTAAGACTGGTTCACCAAATTTTCTAATACCAGTAAATGTAGACACATTGTATTGAATAAGGGTATTGTTAGCCAAATTCTAAGATTCATCTTAAATTGTTTTTTTTTACAAGAATCCTGTATTTATCATTTTAAAAATCACTATTATTTTAAAACATTTAGAAAGTGACCATCTGAAAATGATATGCCTTTGGATGCTCTGTAATATTAAACAGATCCAGACATAAAGACAAAAGTAAATTCCAGAGTATTTTTGTAACCATAAAATCACCATAAAAAGGGGTTTTTGACCCCAGTGTTACCTTAACATTGTCTTCAGAATTTCATATTTAATTAAAGTAAATTACTCACCAATATAATAAGTGTAGATTTATGAGATACTTTAATGTTCTTAAAACAAATGAAAACCACCCAAGAGGAGCCTCACCAAACCTGAGGTTGTCCAGATTGCATTGACTAAGATTAAGTAAAAGATCATTCATCTCCAAAGGTCATGCAATTAATCTCAGACTGGGAGTTAAAGCAATGACTAAGCAGAAAAGGACGCCAAATACAAGCCTGTAAGAAAAGGAGCTGGGGCTCCAACATCAAGAAACTTGTTATTTCCTTTTTATTTTTTGAATAGACCTAAGACACTCATTTTTTACTACTGGTTTCCTTGGGTCCTAAAATTCCATTTGGTTAGGTCAGCTATTTTCCATGACTACTTTTGAGATGGTCAAACATATACAAAGAATAAGCTTTTTAAAAAACTACAGCAGGTTTTAATGCCTAGGAGAAAAACATGTCACTTCATTTTATGTGTCAACAGAAAGTAACTTAGGGTGAATTTATAATAATCCAGGGTTTGGACAATGAAAAAGCTCAAGATACACTCTAAGGAAGACATATTCTGCTCCAGGGTTTTTATAACTATTTAAATTCAAATAAAAGTCAAAGTTCATCTTCATTTAACTCAGGTGACACCTGTTGCAAAATATTGAGGAAAATGTTTGGTTATCATTCCTTGAAGCTGAATCTTTATACCTTTGCTTGATAATCTCTACAATTCCCTGTGCCAGCAAATTTTTATTTCTAGCAAACTCTACTTGTTTTTTCCTTCACCTTATTGAGATTCCTAAACCTTATATTTTAAACCAAGAATAATTTTGAACTTAGTCTGTCCTTATTCCAACGCCTTCCTCTAAGTAGGGTGAATTTTGACCCAAGATTAGCCTGCCTTTGGGGTTTATGATGTGACATGCCACGGCTGATGGCCCATGAAAGGGACTGCTAAATCTATTGCTCACATCAATATTCCCACTGGATATTTTGCTCATTCCTTGGGAATTTCAAAGAATAACAAATAACCAACAAATCATCAAAAACTATAACATGTTACCCAATTCTTGGGAATAAGCCAGTGAGACGAAAATCTGCTTAAGTATCACAAATGTGAATTCCCAACATTTCAGGATTGTAAACTGTATCCAGCACTCACCAATGTCTATTCCATATCTCAGCTGTACAGAAGGGGCATATTCATCTGGTAACTGTCAACAATGAGGTTCCTTCCTTCTTGAACCCAGCTGGCCATACAAGCAGGCAGGAGTTGCATGTTTGACCCTGAGACAGCAGAGGATATTTTGCCCTGCTGGAAAGACAACAGGGATGCAATTGTAATCTGGAATCCATTTGAGGTTAGCAGCAGATGCTCCAAGCCAGTAATAAGTGCTGATCATAAGAGCTTAATTTTTTATGGTATGAGAATTAATCATAAGGTATGAGCATAGTATGTTACAAACTATAGGAATAAATAAGAGCAGAGTGAAATACTAAAATGGTAAAACAAGATTAGAAGTTTTTTTAAAAAAAGGTAAATTGGAGATACTTTCTTTTTATAACTTGAGCAAAAGAGTTGGAAGACAAAGGAGAAAAGGACTTGCAAGAAGCCAATTTTTTTTTTTATGAATGTGTTTGTTTTTCCTCAAAAGTCAATTGTAAATGCTCTTCAGGGAGTCAGAGAGAGCCAAATAGTGGTCTTGAAGTTTTGTTTGTGTTATTATAGTTTTGTTGTCATTTTTTAAAAAGAGAATGATGAAATAACTTTTGTAACATTAGTATTAGTCTCATAATCAATGAAACACAGTCCTTTTTTGAATCATTCCTGAAATAGAAATGAGCATGAAATGAGCCTGATATTCATTGAATATTAATAGGTTCACTTAGTTGCATGTCTAAGACTGTGCAGTCTATGAGGGATCCTTTACTAGTTATCTTGAATTTAAATATTGAAATGCTAACTAATTATATTTCGCCATGTAGATATTTAAATAGTAGATTATACAGTTGGCAAGGGGAAACATATTGTACTATTTTGCTGGACAAAAGCTAATAGTATTACAGACAACTTTTTGAGATTCTCTAAGTTCTACACATAAGCTTCTTAATTACTAAAGTTATAGCAGATTCTGTGTCTTGAAGCAGCTTTAACATGAGTCCAATTTCTTATATAATTATAAAAATAAAAGGTAAAAATGATTAATTTTGGTGCAAAATGGCTTTAGGTATCCCTTCAAAGATTTTCCTAAAATGATTGGAAATCTGGCAAATAAAATATTCCCCATGCTATAAATATGCTCAGTAATAAGTCAAAAGTAGAATATCAATTTCTGTGAATTTTCAAAGAAAAGCATGCTAGGTTAAGGGCCAACATGACATAACATTTATTGTTTTGTATTACATTACATACACACACACACGTTTAGTGAACTTTTATAAATGGAATCGATATAGATATCTGTATAGATAAAATATTGTTCTAGATCTCAACTACATTTTTTATATTATACTTCAAAAATATGAAAATAGTGCTGAGAAAGGACCATCTGTGTCTTCTCACATATAACTTTTCTTGATTATTTCTAGGAAAGCAGACTAAACATACAGTTCTGACATAATACAGCATCCCATTTTGATTTCTGGTTAGCTCAGAAGGCTTTACCAGCCGAAAAAAGTCTCTGAAAAGGGCAAAACTTTCTGACCTCAGGAGGTTCTGATAGGAAGAACGAAAGCAGTGAACACCCAGAGGAGAGAAAACATGGGAATAAATTCCCCAGAGTTCTATAACCACAGTGATATGGGTGCATGGAGAAAGGCGTAATTTCATTCTTAAAGAATTTTTCTGTTTTCATATTCTTTCGTCTTTTTTTTTCTTTCATTTGCCTTAAAGCTGATCTTGCAGATGATATATAGTCCAGATGAATTTCTGCTTAATAGGAATTCTTGTTCACAAATTGACAGAAAAATATAACAACTATTTATGTAAAAATAAAGTGGAGACTATCCAAGCATACTATAATGCCTTTCCCATAATTCAGCTAATAATCTATCAGATCATTTTTAGAAAAAGGAAATTTTTGCTTCTTATAAGAATTAGATTGAGTGTAGAGGTATAAACTTGTAATAAAAAAATTAGAATGTTGTTTCTTTCTGATCCTCCACTTCCTTTGATTTTTTTGCATCTTATCAGTAAATTCAATTTCTCCAAATTTGCTGGAACAAAGTTTTCAGAAAGGAAATTAAGGTTCTTATGTGCTGATATTCTGTGTAGACAAATTAGATGCTGGTCATAACCAAAATGATCTCATTCAGTTTACCCTAGAACATTTGAGTAGTGGCATGAGGGTCTTTAAAACTGTTTTGGGCATAGGTGAACTGAAATATAAGAAAACCATTACAAAGTTGGGTTTATATTAGGTTTCTGTTGCTGTCATCATTCCGTTGCTGTCATCAAAAACTTAAGTGTCCTAAACAACACAAATTTATTATCTTACAAGTCTGTAGGTGAGACGGCTGACACAATTTGTACCATGCTAAAATCAAGGCATCAGCAAGGCTGTGTTCCTTTTTGGCGACTCTAGGGGAGAATCCACTTGTCTTTTCCAGGTTTTAGAGGCTGCTCACAACCCTCGGTTCATGGACCCTTTCTCTACCTTCAAAGCCTCAAGTGGCAGGTTAAGCCCTTTTCACATAGCATCTCCCTGACACACACTTTTGCCTCTTCTTCCACTTTCCACTTTAAGGAATCATGCAATTAAATGGACCAATCTGGATAATTCCAGATCATCTGTGCATCTCAAGGTCAGCTCATTAGCTAGATACTAGAAGTGAAAATAACAAAGATAGCAAATATGCATGAGACTCCTTTGGAACTTTATAATTTCATGGGAGACTTGGTTGTCAACAAATAAATGCAAAATTGACAGATGTGTCCTTTGGAAATAGAGGTGGTAAATTATTATTGGCTCTTAAAGGCCAAGTAGAATTTTCCAGCTAAAGAGAAGGAGAGGAACTTTCCATTGAGAAGCAGCATCAACAGTATCACCAAAGCAAGAAAGAGCATGATGTAATAAAATTGAAGTGAGCTATGTAGTTTGATTGAAGCTAAGGCAAATTAGGGAAGGAGGTGCTGCTCAATAACATAACCAAGAGTGAGATTTGGAAGGGCCTTCTAAGCCATGCTGAGAACTTTGGGAGTACAGGCACCAGGGAGATTTAAAAACAAACCAAAAACCAATAGGAATAAAAGACAAGCCCTCTGCACTGTAAGTAGGTAACCTAACAGCAAAGTGGAAAATATCTGAGAGAAAAAAAAAACGAACAAAACAAACAAACAGAAAAACCCTGATATTTGCAAAAATACATTCTAGAGGTAACAGGGGCTTGAACTGAATGAGGATAAAGAAGGAATGACACATTTAAGGGATATGCAAGAGGTAAGGCAGATGGACTTGAGTGGGTTAAGGACTTTCACCAAACATCTTAAAAGAATTAAGTGCTCCTGAGATTTTACCCAAACCAGATTAAGGCTGTTCTATTTTTAAAGGTGGCTTGATTCACTCAGCTGTTTTATAGTTTCCTAGAGACCATTTATTATCACTACTAATTATTTTTCTTTTAGGGATTAAAATTTTAGAATTATTTTCATTTTCAGCTACTTATATATCATTTGTTTCTCATACCTACCTCAAATAGTGAGAATAGGAGGAATTATTGATTCTATTTTATAAATGAGGCAAACGCAGCACAGAAAGTGCTTTACTTAAGGTCACATTCCTGATGAGTAATTTGCTCAAGTTTAAAATGCACATTTCCTGATACCAATTTCAGATTTTTAAAATTTAATGCCCCACTTTTTTTAAGCACACATTTTAAAAGATGAGGTCTTGAGAGTTTACGTAACATCCCCAAAGGATAGACAATGACTAAATAGCTTGGCAGAAAGTCAAAGTCAGAGCTTTCTGACTTCAAAGCCCAAGGTCATAACAGCTATACATTACTGCATCCCTCCTCACCTGCTGGAGAAGATCAGGGAAGAATTCATAGAGAAGTAGCCTTTAAAATGTATCTTGAAGGACATATATAGGTAAGGGGTGATCCTCAAGATACTTAACAACTAGTACAGTAAAATATATAAATATAGTAGCCCATATATAAATGTGTTAAATATATTAACATACATAGATAATACCACTGCTTACCAGGTGTTGTTAGTAACAGTGCAAATCATCTATGAGGTTATTCAGTGATGCCTGAAAATAGTCGCTAATTTTTAGAAATCACCTGGTATTGTTTCCTCTTTGTTAGGGTAGATTCACACACCCACACCTAGACCCATTCATACTCAAAGAAGGCTTCCCCAGAGACATTTTATGCTTAACTCCTTGAATCCTCTCTAGTTTAAAAGTTTCAACAGAGTTTTCACGGTCCAAAAGTGTTCTTGACTAAGGGGGCCAAGATGTAAAGGACAGAAAAAAAAAAGGGTTCACCCTCCTCTCCTCCCAAATTCTGGCATAACGGATTACTTTTGCTTTCCTTTAGTACTTTCACTCCCCGATATATGTAGTCCCTTCCTGACTACTACTTTTTCTCCTAAATATTCTCTGGAGATAAGGGAATGGCTTATATAAGTCACTGATCACATATCCGGTTTTCTTTTTCTTTCTTTTTTTTTTTTTTTTTTTTTTTTTTTTTGAGACAGAGTCTTGCTTTGTCGCCAGGTGCCAGGCTGGAGTGCAGTGGCGCAATCTCGGCTCACTGCAACCTCCGCCTCCTGGGTTCAAGCAATTCTCCTGTCTCAGCCTCCCGAGTAGCTGGGACTACAGGCACGCACCACCACACCCAGCTAATTTTTGTATTTTTTAGTAGAGATGGAGTTTCACCATGTTGGCCAGGATGATCTTGATTTCTTGACCTCGTGATCCGCCTGCCTCGGCCTCCCAAAGTGCTGGGATTATAGGCTTGAGCCACCGCGCCCAGCCACATATCCATTTTTCTACCTTAGTCCATTTTGGTGTTGCTGTAACAGAATACCTAAGGCTGCGTAATTCACTAAAAAAAAAAAAAAAAAAAAAAAAAAAAGGTATATTTGGCTAACAGTTCTGCAGGCTGTGCAAGAAGCATAGCATCAGCATCTGATTCTGGTGAGGGCCTGAGGGGAACTCGCATGTGCAGATCATACGACTTGAGAAGAAAAGAGAGAGAGTGTATGAGACAGCAGAGAGAGAGAGAGAGAGAGAGAGAGAGAAGTGCCAGGCTCTTTTTAACAAGTAGCTCTCTGGGGAACTCTGTAGGAACTCACATAGAGTGAGAACTCACTTATTTACTGTGAGAATAGCACCAAGTCATTCATGATGGACCCACGTCCATGACTCCCAAGCACCTCCCATTTGGCCCCACTGCAAACATTTGGGCTCACATTTCAACATTAAGTTTGCCGGGTCAAATATCTAAACTTTAGCATTACCTTAACTAGGTCTTAAGGTACATGAGAAGTTTACTTTGCTCAGAAAATAAAAACCAAAAATAAAGGATATTTCAAGCTCTTTACCCCTTTATAACTTTTTTTTTTTTCTGTTTCATCTAGCCTTCTTATTTCCAGGGTCATTTTATTTGATTCTTAAATACTTCAATTAAATGAGAAATACCTGTTTTCTTAGAGTTTGAGTAAGACAGTGTTCATTCTTTGAGGAATTGTCATATTTCCCTTAATTTTCAGCTTATTTGCTTAAGCCTTTCCTAAGACTTTCTCTTCCCATTAATTGCATTGCACATAACATCTGCTGCCCTTGCTACACCCTCTTAAATTGAAAGTTTCATCATACTACCCATTGGTCCTTCATTTTGGTGGTATTCCACTAAAAGCAAAACTTAATGGATTACAACAAAAGCCACAGTTATTCAACATTCAAGGGGAAGTCAGGCTTCTGAGACTGTGTAGTGCCACTTCAGGAGAGGGTACAAAAGCCTCAAGATCAGGCAAGATGGGCTAGCATCATATTTCATGACTTTAAAGTAAGACTACGTTCTCAACTCCACCAAGTAAGCATCATTTATGCCTGATATAGAAGCTACTTTAACGAAGAAAATCTTGTTTTGTCATCTTTCAACTTCTGACAATCATTCCAAGTTCCTTCTTCTCCTTCTCTTTTTTTTTTTTTTTTTTTTTTTTTTTTTTTTTTTTGGTTGTGGGGGGTGGGGGGCCTCTTCCAGACCAACTCTTTTTCTCTAATCTCAATAACTTTTTATTAGCCAACTGTTTTCCAGCCTTGGGCTAAGAGATGGACTCCAGTCCACACTTCCAACCTCAGGGAAACTTGGAAGCCCTCAAATCACTAAAATTGTTCTAGAATTCAAATGCTTTCTGGAAAAAAGAGAAGAGAGTGGAATTCGTTCTAACTTCTCTGTTGCAACCTGAACTTCCTAATGCCATTTCTTCAAACAATCTTAGGCATACTTTAGCTATTGATCATTGACTTGGTCCCCAAGTCAAAATGATTTTCCTGAGAACGTGATATAGCTCTCTGGAGTTCACTGTAATCTCCTGAAGCTGATACTGGAATAGAAGTATTCAACTGGCTGAGTACTCCATAATAAGTGGGACTTATTAAGACAGGTTGTTTGGGACACTGGGTAATCACAGCATGCCTGCATATGAGAGAGTAACACCAAAAGCATCTCTGTCTATGCCTGTCCTTCTACAACTCTAACTCAATTAAGTCCTGGCCATGAAATCAAGAAAAAGGAACATTATTTATCTTTTTCACTTGAATCATTCAACGAATACTTACAGATGCACTACAGTTCTCAGGCTCTTGCCAAAGAGAAAGGAGGCACTACCACAGTCTTTAGAGCAATAGTAGCAGTGCTTATTAATGTACCAGGAACACGGGCCTCATATGTCTCCCTTGGGCACAAAATTATGCAAATAGATCAGAGCATCACTGCTAGAATCTCCCACTAGTATCCACCCTATCTGCATTAGTGCATTCTCATCCTGCTAATAAAGACATATCTGAGACTGAGTAATTCATGAAAGAAACAGGTTTAATTGACTCATAGTTCAGCATGGCCTCAAGAAACTTACCATCATGGCAGAGGGGGAAGCAAATGTATCCTTCTTTATATGGTGGCAAGAAGAAAAATGCCAAGCAAAAGGGGGAAATCCCCTTATAAAACCATCAGATTTTGTGAGAACTCACTCACTACGAGAACAGCATGAGGGTAACCAACTCCAAGATTCAATTATCGCCCGCTGGGTCTATCCTACCACACATGGGGATTGTAGGAATTGTAATTCAAGGTGAATTTGGGTAGGGAAGCAGCCAAACCATATAACCAGCCTACTCCAAAATAACCGGTCCTATGAATTGCATTTCCTTTTCCATACTTTAGTAGATAAATAAAAATTAAGGTTGAATTTTTATAAAGAGTAAGTTCTTCATATTTGCAGTTGTTACTACATTAATTGTTCTTCCTAATATTATGAAAACTGGAAATTAAGTTCAATTTCACCTTGACAAATTGCAAAAGGGCCTAGAAATATCACTTAAAATTAGTAGATAATATAGTAGGATGTACATAGGGACCCACTCAAACAATAGAAGGAAACACACTAGTTAGTAGCAAAGAAAGAGGAGTAAAATCTACTAATGATAATGTGACAGTTGGGAGGGAAAGTCTTTGCATAGGAGATTGACTGTCCAAAGAAGGAAAGTAATTCTGCATTAATCAGATGCTTACTATAAAGACATATTCTATTTTCCTCAGGACATTCTGAAAGTTTGTGAAGAGAAAAAGTAGATAGGGTACAAGTCTTCATATGATATATGGAAAATATGGTTGATAAGAAAAACTTAAAAGTCATATAACTGATTGAAATCCCTAAATTTAAAGATTCAAATTTCTTTTGTATCTGTTATAGGTAAAATATGCCCCTTATCATATATTATGAGTAAAATTTATCACAAATTTTAATGTAGTAGAGGCTGGGTGGTATTTTCCATGTTTTTCAAACTAGTTAAGAAACCAGTAGTTTGAAGCAAGATCTGCAACAAAAGAAGAATGAGTAAAATCCTAAAGTATAGTCAAACCATTTAAGAATGCATTTGAAGATGCATGAAAATCATCTTTACATATGTAGTTAATAAATAGCTGAAAACATTAAACTATCACTATAAACGTGTATATTATCTGCAGCTAAAATTTCATAAAGTAGGACACATGATGCATGGAGTAGCACAAATAAGAAACTGGGCAGTCATTTTCCCCCATGTGATGCAATTCCAGATTAAAGGTACATTCTTCCCCATAGACCAATAAAAAACTTCAGAGAAAGACAGAGTGGGCTATGTTAGAATGAGAATTAGACATCACAGTCAACTAGTGCATAACATGATGAAAGAGTGGAATAATATCAAGATTTCTTGTACAATCAATCACTGCAAACATGTCAGCAAGTATGAGGCCATCCGCTCCTGTCCATACAACCGAGTAGACAATTTGGGTAAGGGAGTGAGTAAAGCAATGCCAAACATGGCTATCAACACTTCTTTTTCTGTCTCAAAACAGCAAAATTCTGAGACAAGTTCTTAGAACAAATGGAAATTTATCCAAATGAAAATCAAATGATAAATGCCCAGAGAATATTCTTTCTTTGGAATTCTTTCAATTCTTTAATTTAACCAGCTGGAATAAATTTTCAAGTAGCATTCTGCTCAGACTTTTGAAATGAAGGACTTTGCTGTTAATTGGAAAGTTATATTTCACCAAAGATGAAGACAATGCTTTTGGCTTAGTGATTCTTAGAAAAAATAGAAGGCATTTGGTGAATATTTATCATAAACTGATTCCAGAACATGTATTTTAAGCATGAACAAATGAGCTGTGAGCCTATTTAACTAAAGAAAAACGGAAAATTCAAATACAAGTTTTATTTTAAACTCTACATAAAAACTAACTTTTACTATGCTCAGGCATGAGTGCAATATGTAAAGAGAAAAAAGAAATAGAAGCCATTAACTTTTAGAATGAAAGACTGATAATACAACTGTGGTTTCTGATTTTCTGAAGCAAATGAATTAGATAAGCCAACACATTTAAGTGTTCTTTACTGTGTTACTGGAATATGTGTTATTGGGGCTGGGGAAACAGGAGAGTCAACTCAAAAAGATCTACAGCAAGAAAATTAAAATTCACTAGGAAAAAAATCTTTCAAATATTCATATTTTTAAAGCTACCTGTACCACAGGCAGTACTTTAAACTTAGTCATTGATTATTGACATATTAAATAACCTTGTTACCTTTAAATTCTAAATTGGCACACTAGGCAAACTAATATATCATAAAGAATGTGAAAAGTTGTTTGAAAATTAATTATAGTCAAGTACTAAAGAAATAGTTTTTCCAGATTTCTTAAAGGAGTCACTGGATAGATGGTCTGAATTTTAATTGCATATTCTGATCTAAAATAATTTTATAGGACAACTTGTATGTAATACTATTTATAGTACAAATTATTCAAAGAGGCTGTTTCACTTTTTAATATTTAAATTTCTGAGAAAACTTTTTAAAGGGTGATACGAGAGAAATATTTAACATTAATAAGTTCTATAGACTCACGCATGTTCTCTAGCTTGAGATGGAAGATGGTGGCCTGAAGCAGCAGGGGGTGCCCCCGGGTGTGGGAGGTAAGGGAACAGGGTAGAGTATGACTGTCACACAAAAAAGATGAACACATCAATTTATTTCTGAGATAGTCACAATACTTTAAGAGGACTAGGTCCAATTTGAAAATTTGGGATAGGACACGACAATGTTGCTAGGCAGGCTTTAATGGTCTTTGAAATATTAGCACTAGGACACCCTACTGACTCAATTTCTGAAGATAGGCAATAAAATTCGCATATTATAAGCTCATAAACAGTATATAAAACAACCGAAATATCCTATTCCGGGTCATTTTTTTCCTTAAGAGAACAATAATATTAATCTCACAAGCAACTCATGAATTTCACAGCAAAAGGAATGAATAAAATTTGACCATATTCAATAGATGCAATTTACCTACCCTTTGACATCAAGTAAGAATGAGAGTAAATTTACATGCTTATTTAATAGATACAATTGTTTAAAACCCAAGATCTAATTCAAAATGTGTTATGCAAATATACTTAGATCAAGAAATTGTCTACACGTAAGTTATTGTATCTGATTTAGTTTCCAAGAGTTTTATGATGTAACATAAGGTGATTAGATAGAATTTCAAAGTCAAGTTAAGAACTTCTATACTGAAAAAAATTTACTTATTGCAAATGAACTTTTAACCAAAAAGCAGTTGATTTAAGAGAAATAAACCTACATAAAAGAATACAAATTTTAAAATATTTAATATAAACTATAATACCAAATTATAATGCTATGCTTTAAAAATATTATACAATAAAATAGAGACTATACTTTTGCTTTTATAATGAGTAAAATTTGTAAACATTGCCAATAGTTTAAAAAATCTTTTGAGTACTTTCTACCCTGATCACTTTGAACTGTACTTTTAATATAGAACAGGAAGGCATCCTCAGTATGCAATACCCAAAACCTTTAATAGTTTCTTTTGGACTTCAGCTGATGGCCCTTTTAAATGGAAGCAAGGATTCCAGGCTGGGGTTCAGGGAAGCAGATGCAATGAGGTGGAATGGAGTTAGCTTGAATGAAAGGGTCATGGAAACTTCTGTCAGGACATTGAGCCAAAATTCAAAATTTCAGATTATGAATCTTTAGTGGATAATAAAATTACTTAAACAATGGAGAAAAAAATCTGTAAAGGCCTATTGGCAATGGTCCATTTGTAAGGAAGGTATTTAATTTGGTAAAAGAGAGTTTATTATGCTTAAAGCAGACTTTGAAAAGATATATTCTAAAAAATTGTGATTATTGATATTTATGATGTCTGCTTTAAGGTGAAAGGATTTATAATAGGACTACATTCAAACCTCAGTAGAATTTTAAATTCTTAAAGCTATATAATTATTCTTTCTCTTTTTCAGTATTAATTATAACAAAATACAAAAATATGTGATTATTTTATTAAAATTTCAAAAATATAATGAGAGTAGTCTAATGGAAAATTATTTCTAAATTAGATATAAAGTATAATTTTCAAGTTACATATATGTCTCATACCTCTATATGTTGGGGGAGTAGAAATACTAAAATATAGGCTTGTAGCAAAAATAAAAAGAGAGAGAATAGAGAATGAAATGGTGCTAAACGATTCTGACTCAAAAAAATTTATTCCAAATGCTGTGAAGTTCTGAGTTAATTTCTGATAAGCAGCTTTTTGCTGCCCAGCAAATTCAAATTTCAAGAGGTTAAGAAAGCACACTCCAAATCTTGATGTTTATAAAACTCCTCTGTTTTAAAAAGTTAGTCCACAGCTAGGCTCTTTCCTTGCCTCAGTAGCTAAAGTGAAACAAACAAGGATGACATGTCACATTGTGCTGTATTGAGAAATAATATGGAGGTAGAGGGCCGCTGTGGTTAAGAACTTTCTTTGTCCTCATCCATAGAACAGGGATTGAATAGAGCTTCTAGTACAGTACTCTTACTTAGAAGTGTATCTGAGTAGATATTAAAAGTAATAACACAAACCGCAATTATTTTACACCAACCTAATAGAAGTGTGTGTTCAATTTTACTTATAATTATTCATACTATTTTTAAAAACAAACCTTCCAGGTCATCTTCACCTTGATTATTGCAGCAGGGTCATAATGGGGAGCTGAGAACACAGAGAGGAGACATGTAAATAACCTAGCCTAGGAAGAGGTTAGGAGAGTGAGGAAGGTTAACCTAAAGGGCCAGAGAATTCAACAGTAAGTCTGAGTTAGGGCAAGGGATCTAGAAAGCACATTCTAGATAAATGTATCCAATATATGGGATCAGTAAACATTATGGTGGGACAAGTGCAGGGGAAACTAAAAAGACAAGTATGAGGCCAGCAAAGTAGATAAGTAAGCAAGGGTCATATCACAGTGGATAAGGACCCTGAGGGCCATGTTAGGAAGCTTGGGTTTATCTGCTTTCACCTCCTAAAGTTTATAATTGATGCCTTCCAATCATTACATTCTTGTTTCCGAAGTCCCAAAACATCATGATACAAACAGATTACATCTCTTAAATTGGTCCTTTGAAATTGATGATAAAATGTTATTTCAATCTCAATATATTTTAATGATCAGAGCTATCTTTGCAAAAATGGGCTCAAGGAAATATCCCAAATTAATAGCATTTAGTAGAGTATGTAATGACATATTAAATTATTTTTCTTTGAATAATTAATCAAAAGCATCTTGAAAATTAAATAGAAAGGCAATATAATTCATGTGTAACCTACAGCACAGGTAAATCAGATAGCTTTAAATTTCAGTTTGGAACAATTAAATGTCTGCCTATTTATCAAAAAGCAAAAGAAATTCATTCTTTGATACATTTACTGTGTTTGTTGTAAATTCCTAGGTTAAATTTATAGCAAGAAGAATAAGTTTTCTATTTTATTAAAACAAACAAAAGACAAAGGTTTTGATGCATTTCTCAGTTTACTTGGTAATAATAGTGGTCCTAAGTATGTATCTACACAATACATTATAATTGCCCCCCAAAAAGAAAAAAGTCATACTATAGCAATCTCCCTTCCATGCAGATTTTCCCGGTGATATCTTAACTTAAAACAACAGGCTGGCCACAGTGGCTCATGCCTGTACTCCCAGCACTTTGGGAGGCGGAGGCCAGTGGATCACTTGATGTCAGGAGTTCAAGACCAGCCTGATCAACATGGTGAAACCAAACCCCATCTGTACTAAAAATACAAAATTAACCAGGTGTAGTGACACATGCCTGTAATCCCAGCTACTCAGGAGGCTGAGGCAGGAGAATCACTTGAACCTGGGAGGTGGAGGTTGGAGTAAGCCAGGACTACTGCACCATTGCAGTCCAGCCTGGGCAAAAACTCCATCTCAAAGCAAAAAAAAAAAAAAAAAAAAAAAGAACAAAAGCTGGAATTTTCATTCTCTATACATAAAAATCAGGTCCAACTCTAGATTCAAAAATGGTAAGATCAGCCCCCTATTCACACCATGTGTGCTTTTTAAAAGGTTTAACGCCATGGGCTTCCAGTTTCATTCCACATCAAATAAAAGGAAAAGAAAAACATAATACTTACTTAGTTGGTTTGAGCCATAGAATTCGTGATATTTAGTCCTCAGTCTATACTGTGGAATACATTTTTAGCATTTGGGTAAAAATTATAACCTATTTTATCTTGGGAAGTGAACTACTTACAGCTCAATGGCTCCCCTTAGTGACATTTTGCAAGAAATTCACAAAGAAGCAGCTCTTACAAAGACCTATGGGCAGATTTTATCCAAACATCAAGAAAATAGCCGATATTCATAATTTAGGTGGTTCTCAATAAATGAGTTACAGTTCTGATTCTAGGGAAAGCAACTCTTTTATTCATAACCTCATTATGTTGAAAGGAAATTGAACGTGTTCTATGGTTTGCATTTTCACTTGGAATATAAATATATACTATATCAGTTAGGAAGAATAATTCAGGATCATTTTTGTCTCTTTGTCATTTTTTGCATGTTTACATTTTCTAGTTCATATTTGTACTTGAATAGATTTTTAAAAGACAGCCTGCAACTTATTCAATTTATATCTGGGTACCCATTCCAAATGTATCTAATAAGAAAACTTGCCTTAAAATTAGTAGCTACAGTAAGTCAAAAACATACTTGATATTCATAAGGAAAAAGAAAAGAAACAAATGAGCAACCATACAATTTGAAGTAAATTTTGGGAGTCTGTATTTAAAGAAATTGGGTCTTCTATTGCTCTACAGCTTTGGCTCTTAAATGTGGTTGCACGTCAAAATAAACTGGGTTTGGGGGTAAACTTGTTATTGACTACAGGTTCTTGGGCTCCCTATAAGAACCACTGAATCATAATCTCCAGGGGTGGGATCTAGGAATCTGAATTTTAAAAAAAAATTTTGGGAACTTTGTAGAAGGCCATAGGAAATGCTTATGTAAAAGACTGTATGTGTTTACACTAACAGAAAATAATTTCAGAATCTTAAAAATATCAATTAAATATTCAATTAGGTGATACTAGTATGCAACAAAATCTTAAATAAATATGGCTTTTTGGACTACATGGAGATTTTAGCTACTCTTTCAAAAATTAAGACTCAAAAATAAGTATGAAACACGACTATATTCCCTCTGTGTTGTCTTATTACTTAACAGCAATTTTCTGAAATAGGAAATAAGGTCACATGTCAGAATATCCTATTGGCCTTTTCTAAACTCATCACAGAAACATCCAAACTCTGGCCTGCTATCCGAATCCGATACTTGCCCTTCTCTAGTTTTCAGTACACTGGTCTTCAGGACAAATTCCCAACATGGCAATTGAATCCCGTCTATCGTTCCAGCTTCTCTTGGTAATAGTCTATATATAGACTCTGATCAAACCAAGGAAGTCGACTTTCAGTGCCCCAGATTCACCATGTCCTTGCATGCCTTCAGACGGTGAACATATTGTTCACTGCCTGTCAGGTCCTTCTTCCCTTATCAGCCTAGCAAACTCTCAGTCATTCTTTCAGGCTCACCTCAAACATCCTTACATCAGGGGAATCATTTTTAGGCTCTGAAATCATTTTCAGTCTCTCTTCACGGAGTTCAGTGCTTTCCCACTGTACCCCAACAGTACCTCGTACATGCCTCTCTCTATTTTAGTGTTAGCATGTAACTATAACTATTGGCCTCTCTGTATCTCACTTGAGTCCCCAATTCTATCACACACCTTTGGCATGGAGTAGGGGCATTTTTCATGTTTGGGCAAGGGGTTAATACAATAGCTTTCATTTGTCCCGTGAGTAACATATGCCAGGCACCATGCTAAGTGCTCTGCAAACATCTCATTTAATCCTTATAAAGTTTAGCAAGAGGTAAGGATTATTAATATTTTAAATATATCAGAGAGTTAATCCTGAGAAATATCAACAACTTGCCAAAGGTCACACAACTAGCTGGTGGCAGACATAAAATTTGAACACAGTATTTTTCTGACCCTAAGGACAGTGATGTTTTGTATTTTGGGTTTTTTGTTTGTGTGTTGTTTTTTTGAGGCCTCTTGCTGTGTTGCCAGGCTGGATTGCAGTGGTGGGATCTCGGCTCAATGCAACCTCTGCCTCCCGGGTTCAAGCGATCCTCCTCAGCCTCCCAAGTAGCAGGGACTACAAGTGTGCCCCACCATGCCCAGATAATTTTTGTATTTTTAGTAGAGACAGGGTTTCACCATGTTGGCCAGGATGGTCTCAATCTCTTGGCCTCGTGATCCACCCGCCTCAGCCTCCCAAAGTGCTGGGATTACAGGCGTGAGCCACCACGCCTGACAAGGACAGTGTTCTTAAATGTTACACCATAGTGCTTTCCTGCAAGGGCTCAGATTGTACTTGACTGATAATAGCAAATTCTCTTTGATGTTTTCTACCCAAACACCCTCCTCAAAGCTAGAACATGAAGGGGAGATGAACACTGTTTTAATAATGGGAATGTTCTAAAACCCAGTTCAGGCACATATGTGCATGTGCACATGCACACATACATGAATATTCAATGAATGGCAAAGCGCACATGTGTATTATATATAGAGATACACACACACACACACATACACACACACACACACACACACACGTCAGATTGTCATAACTGGAATGCTTAGTTTGCAAACTTGCCAAAAAATAGTTTGAAAAAATATTAACCACATCAATGAAAAGTCACTATAATAAAAAAGGAAGTCCCCTTTAATGAAAACCGTACAAAGTTATCCCAAATTACATGTGATTTTTTTAATGGACTACAGCCACTCTTCTGTATTTCTATTTTATTTCTTAGACAAGAGGAAAATATATTTATGCAAAGGATAGTTAGCATTTCCAACCACTAACACATGGCCTGTAAAAAAATAATAACCCCACTTTTCTGTTGTGCAATAGCCCTCTGTTGAGCAGCAATAATGTACAATGTGTTAATGTCCTGTTACTTTACTAGAGCCTTCCCTTTCACTCAATGCCCAGACTAGTTATTCCTTGGATATAAAGTTATAATACTGAGTTTCAATCTACTTCCAAAAATGTTTAGCCCTGTCTTAAGAAATAATCATATAGGTTTGCTAAAAAGCAGAAATACACTGCCAGTTGAGTATGTTGTCACAAGTGACTAAAAAACATATAAATCAATCTGTGAGCAAGGAAGAAACAATACATTTCTTATGTGTCCAAAACATTATGGTTCGGATCACAGCTGTAAGATGTTGGACCATCATCAAGAGAACAATGTCAAACACTGAACTTCTGGATGATTTCCATAAAAATAACATTTTGCTCGGGGTCAGTAGTTTTTATGGAACTTTGGAAGGATTTTCGCTGACAATTTTTTATAGTTGAACTCAAACACCTCCAAAATGCTCCTCAGTGTGGAAATATTATGTAATCCAGCCTTTGCAGCCATCTCCTTCTGAAAACTAAACGCATAGCATGAAAACTTGTATTTTTCCCCTTCAGTTTTTCAGTTTTATAAAATTTAAATTATGCTACATATTCAGAAAGGTAAACTTACTCTTCAGTTTTCTTGTTTGATTATTATTATTATATGATTATATTCGAGTCAGCACATCAAATGTGTACTCATTAAATCCAGCATGGAAAGAAGGTCCTGATTCCTTCTGTAGAAATCTTATCAACCCAGCAAAATTATTTCAAGTGAAAAGAACAATGGAATCAAGTAATCAGTATATAAGTAGTTCAGCTTAGGCATAATAATTGACTATAATATTGTTTGTTCCTCCCTGTACATCCCAAACAATTTGCCTCACCCTTGGCTGAATTCTGAGTTTTGTTAATTGTCTCCTCCAATTCCAAAATTTGAAGGTATGTTGCGCTGAGCCCAACAAGGAAAGCTTTTATAAGGTAAATGGAAGGTTTTAAAAATACAGTCTCATGACAAAGCGAGATGTGGCATAAAATCATTAATTCAATGAGACTGTATTGGCGTAGCATACCTATGCAGTATTAAGAATACCACTCCCTAGGATTCTGTAACCAGAGCTCAAGAAAAGGAAAGCCAAACCACTGAATTCAATATTTGCAGCCTACTTCAGGACATGAAAATATTTTGGTTCTCCCGTGCAAACAATTTCTCCAAAATATTTTTGTCAAAAGGGACTTAATTTAGACAGCCTAATTTCAAATTTTAAATGGCCCAGTATATGGCCCTAATTTCAAATTTTAAATGGCTCAGTATGCCCAAATTTTAAATGGCCCAGTAAATATACACATTCAGAATTTGTCATACCTCATGGAATAGTTGGTTCCTAGTTTTTGTTTACTGTAATATTGATTTGAATCTAAGTAATCTCCCATTGGGATATATGTGTTAATGGATGTTACTAAAACCACACCCTCAGACATTGTAGACTGCATATGTAAAATGTGTACACGATAATAAAACATCTAGTTAATTCACTATTTAGAAATAACTAAAAATAATTCATCCAATTTGGTGCCAGTTTTATCCACTTTGATCAAATTATTCTCTTCTTCTACAACTCTCAGCAGTTCTCCAATGCCAACGAAATAAAATTCAGTTTCAAGTGGCTCCCTGTTGACTACAATTTACCTTCTCACATCCAAACCTTTAAAGTCATGTTGATTCCACTTTTAAAAATTCCTCCTCTCATAATGTGAGTCTGAGTTAAATCTATGCTCCAAACTCAGCTCCAGGTCAGGGGCCTGAATGAAATCCAGTATACATGTGATAAGTATCTATCTACTCATTTGCTGGATAGAGACTCAAAGTTCCTGTCCTGGTAGCTTATACTAGAGGGTTACTGATCAGTTATA
Source organism: Saimiri boliviensis (assembly GCF_048565385.1). Taxonomy (NCBI): domain Eukaryota; kingdom Metazoa; phylum Chordata; class Mammalia; order Primates; family Cebidae; genus Saimiri; species Saimiri boliviensis. The sequence goes on along the minus strand of NC_133452.1, from coordinate 42,471,960 downwards.
GCCACGACCCTGCATGTAGAGAAATTACAGTGCAAACTAATTTCAGCATGGAAGTATTTGTGTTAAAATACAATTATCTTGTTATTCATCTTGAATTATTATTTCTGCATTTATTATGCAAATCAGTTCTCTTAGATAACAGGCAAATATCTTGATGAATTCTAACTACGTAACTGCTACTTGGAAAAAATCGAATACAAAATGGTGCCTTAAAAAGAGGAGCCAGATATCTCCCCACCTCCCTTTTTTGGGGGCAGATAGAATCTCCCTCTTTTGCTCAGGCTGGAGTGCAGTGGTGCTATCAGGGCTCACTGAAGCCTTGATTTCCCAGGCTCAAGTTATCTTCCTACCTACCTCGGCCTTCTGTGTAGCTGGGACAGAGGCATGCACCACCATGCCCCATTGATTTTTTTATTTTTATTTTTGGTAGAGACAAAGTCTCAATATGTTACCCCCACTGGTTTGAACTTTTGGGGTCAAGCAACCCCCCCCCCGCCCGCCACTTCAGCCTTCCAAAGAGCTGGGATTACAGGCGTGAACCACCATGCTTGGCCAAAATATGCATTTTAATAAATGTTTTCAATAGCAAGAAATCTATCTAAAACTTTCCACGAAACATGCGTAAATAACTATCATGTAAAATAAGTTTCAAACTTATAAGAACCAAACTATTTGGATTTCAAACTTTCATATATTAGTTGCTTTATTATATCATTTATGTGTTTCACATTTACATTGTTTGGAATATGCCATGGACTTAATAATAGTTGAATGAATTATTTAAATAGATTTTTAGCATCTATAACTATGATATATAAGAGAAATTTAAGTCTTTTTTAAAACTTAGAATAACCAAATAGAACATAATTGAAAGTAATTTTTAAAAGATTTTATCCTTTCATTTCAGGAAAAAAAGGAAGGGAGAGGAAAAGAAAAAAAGTTAATAAAGGAGAAAGTAAAGAAGCAATACCTGACAGCAAAGATCTGGAAGCCAGCAAAGAAACTCCAGAGCAACGAGAAAACAAACAGCAGCAGAAGAAGCGAAAAGTTCAAGATAAACAACAGAAATCGGTATCAGTCAGCACTGTACACTAGAGGGTCCCATGAGATTATTGTAGACTCATGATGCTGCTATCTCAACCAGATGCCCAGGACAGGTGCTCTAGCCATTAGGACCACAAATGGACGTGTCAGTTATTGCTCTGTCTAAACAACATTCCCAGTAGTTGCTATATTCTTCATACAAGCATAGTTAGCAACAAAGAGCCAAAAGTTCAAAGAAGGGATACTTTCAGATGGTTGTCTTATGTGCTTCTCTGCATTTTTAAAAGACAAGAAATTTTTGTACATATTATCAATAGGTTACAAGAGGTAACAACATAATGATGACATCTGGAGAAGAAACATCTTTTCCTTATAAAAATGTGTTTTCAAGCTGTTGTTTTAAGAAGCAAAAGATAATTCTGCAAATTCAAAGATACAGTATTCCTTCAAAACAAACAGGAGATCAGGGAAGAGAAACATCCGTCAAAGGACAGTGTTGTTTTGACCAGGAGATCTAGAGAGTGCTCAGAATTAGGGCCTGGCATTTGGAATTATAAGATTTATCATCACAGAAAAAAACTGTTTTAAGATTAGTTCCATCACACTCATCCTGTATTTTTGTGAGAAACACAAGAGTGCATACCAGAGTTGAATATACCATATGGGATTGCAGAAAGACAAAAGGTGGAAGAAATCATAGAGCTGGAGGCTACTTTTGTGCTTTAGAAAACTGTGAAGGGTTGTGGTCACCTGGAACAGGTCTCTAATCTATGTTAGCACTATGTGGTTCAGCCTCTGTTACCCCTTGGGTTATATAATATCAGTCTGTAAACATGTGCCTGTAACTTACTTCCCCAAACAAAATCATACTTATTAGAAGAAAATTCTGATTTTATAGAAAACAAAAAATAGAGCAAGGAGAATATAACATGTTTGCAAAGTCATTTGTTTTCCTTCTCAACGAGGGAAAAACAATTTTATAACCTGCTTAATGATCCACCTGGAACTAAAATGGATACTACTTTCTAACAAGGTATATCTAGTAGGGGAGAAAGCCACCACAATAAATATATTTGTTAATAGTTTTTAAAGTTTTTGTTCACTTTGTTTTATTGTCTGTTTTATTGAGAATTTCTTACTCTTTGAGACTCATGAATTAAGAAAGAGAATTCTGCTAACTCAGAGAACCTGTGTCTCATATAATACAGAATATTACGTTTCTCAGTAATATTTGCTTTTAGAATTCACCTTTACCTGAGCCAATGGAGATTTACTAATAGGGTATTAGGAGATATTTATTTCATGTTCTTATTTTAATCAACATTCTAATTATAGACACATAAGCCTCCCTAACTGATTACACTGCTCCCCCTTCATTGTTTAGAAATGGGGGTCATTTCTTGTATGTCAGATCCTCCTGCATCTTCAACATTCGGTCTTTTCTTCTCTGTATTTTCTCAGTCTGTGGATCTTTTTAGGGGACTGAAGTCACCCTAGCTTAAGGCCTCCCCAGTGTTTCACAGAGGACACAGCCCACCCCGTGCTGGAGGAGGTACCTTTGAGTGTGCAGCACAATCTCATGACCCACCTTAATCTTCCTGTTGTCATAGAAGGATGCACGGCTGCTCTGTCCACCATGATTTCTAGTCCTCTCAAGATCACTGCTTTCTGAAGTATTTGCAATGACTCTGGCTTCTGGCTGTCTATCTCTGTGCACCCTTCCCTCACCAACTGTACAGTTCCTGTAGTCTGCTTGGCTTAATTGATTTTCCACTTCTCTCTTCCTCTTCCAAGATATAAACATTTTAAATGATTTATTCCTGTTTCTTATTCTGGTGTTTCTTTCCTTGTCCCTATGAGATAAGTGTTCAACTCACTAGATCTATTTTCCAATGCATAAACTAATTCTAATTCCATTTTCAGCTAGAACATATATTACCAAGGAGAAACAAACGTTACCCTACAGAATGATGTTAGGTAGAATTATATCCCCAGCTTTGAGACCTTTCGGGTGATTTCATATGCCATCTTCTGAGTGTTACCCAGTCAAGTATAAGTAGCCATATTATTTTTGCACATGTTTCTTTGTTTCTCATGTCTTCATTTATTCAACAAGTACTTACTGGGAAGGTTTACACCTGCATAGGCAATGCTGGGAAAGGGTTAAGTAAACCAGGACACAACAATGGTGGCAAATGTCCATCAGGTCTTCCCATGTGTTTGACTCAAAGTTATTACCTTGTGGTCCTTCCAACAATGGCAAAGGGTCTAAATCCTTGATGAAAAATTTACATAAAGGTAGAGCTATTACAAAAAATGAAATATAAATTTAAAAAAACATTAATTTTAACAGCAGTTCTTCACCCACCAGTAACAGATCCTTAAGACAATAAAATCATACAGAATTCAAACGAGCAGCCTTCTCAAATTTTGAGCAAAAACTCTTTTTCAACGTCTGGTAAAGTTCCTACACTTGTCACAGAAGGTGTTAACTTTTTACTCTGAGTCCATCTCCGTAATGGGGTAAACTGTTGCTGGTGAAAGATGGTCAGTACATTCTTGATTTGAAGAATCAAGAGAGTGCAGCAACATAAATCTGTTCATGTCTGACCCAAGCTCCTGTCCTGTCTTCCAAATTCTGCTTCATAATTAAGGGAAGGCCTCTTTTGTATCCTCAGATTTAGGTTCTAGTACCAGCTGTGTAACCATTAGTGAGTCACTTAGCTCCCCTGGGTCTCCATTTCTCACGTGCAACAAGAAAGAGGGGAACTGGAGATGATCACTGTAGTTCCAGACAAGGGAACATTTCACAGTTTGTTTACTTTAGGGTGATGTCCCTGAGTCCTCATTAGTGACAGTCCTTTGGAAGTTATCCCTACCCTGCTTTTCTCAAAAGTGAAAATGTATAGACTCCTAGTGGAGATAGATTTAACTCCGATTCTCTAATGTTATTGAATTAAAAACTGTTCACATTAGTGGTTATTAAAATATTGAAATAAATAACACTGGGAAGAAAAAGAATACATAAATACCACTAATAACAAGAATAAAGACTCATCCTCACCAAGGGAGACAGTAAAGAAAAGAGAAAGTGCACTGGTGCTAGAGTTAGACAGCTTGTGTTAATGTCTCAATTCTGCTACTAACTGGTTGCAGCTTGTGTGACCTTGGGCAAATTGTGTGATCTCGCAGAGCCTCCATCCCACATCTGCAAAGTGGAAGTGGCAACATCTCTTTTGCAAGGTTGTTATGAGAATTAAAAGGTTCTTGACTCAAAATAATAATGAATATTTTGTATATAAATGTCAATTAAAAGTTATGACTAATTCCACAAGTCAGACACATAAATAAATTTTATTTCTTGATTCATGTTATGTGATAATGTCCATAAAAATGTACATACATAATAATTTCAAGGAATAAGTATATATGTGAGAATCATGGAAATGAAATGAATATTAACTAGTAACTAAAATATAATTTTGTCTGGAGTCTTCTTAAAGTTAAGAAATTACTTATTCTTAAAAGTACATATTTTATAAATGGGCATAAATAAAGACAGTATATCTTTTCCATGGATATATTTTCATAGCAGAGAAACTAACTAGATTCTTTCTCAATACAACTGCAACTATTTCTGGGAAAATTATGGGGGAAATGCCTCTTTGTGGTTGATCTGTTACAAACAGGGTATAACTTCTTGTAATGCAAAGATAATTTGTCTGGAATTCATCCTCCACTGAAAAAATAAGATTAAACAAGGAAGGTGGTCAAATCAATTGAGATTTTTCCAAATTTAAGCAGTATCATTTCATGTTACTAACACAATAGATTATTGTAATTTTATCTCAAATGTTCCTAGAAAAAGAAAGGCAAAACAAAACAACTGGCTGTACCTCCTTTATACTAGCCCCTTACCTTTGACTATATTATGTTATGTAATTATCCCAAAAGCCCTGTGAGAGAGTCATTGATGTCCTTGTTTTACAAAAGAGGAAACTGAGGCACAGAGAAGTGTCCAAAGTCACACAACTAGCAACATGTGAGTTTGGAAGTCAACTCAGCTCTAGCTGACTCTAAAACCCACTTTCCTTCTCTTCATCATAACCTCTAAAGTCATATTTATTATTAGTTCCAATACAATAGCGAAGTATTTCCCATGATCTAAAATAATTATTCCCCATGAAGAAGTCTGAGAAGTCAAGCTGCAGAGGTTTCAATGCAGGATAAGACTTAACTGTGAATCTGAACTCAAAATGTGACGGTATGTGGGGTATGTGTGTGTGAGAGAGAGAGAGAGGGAGAGAGGAGAGAGAGAGAGAGAGAGAGAGAGAGACAGAGAGAGAGAGAGAGACAGAGAGAGAGAGAGAGAGACAGAGAAAGAACACTGCAGGAAGCCTATGGGCTGGCTGGATGTGGGATTTGGGGGTAGTGGATTGGGGGAGGCAAGTACATTGGTAGGCAAGAGGAATAAAAAGGAGAAATGGGAAATATGTGCTATCAGAAAAGGACCAAAGTTCAGAAAGAGAACAGCAAGTCTGGCTCCTTGGGAAGCCCGCGATTGCTATAGTCCTTTATGACTGTGGAGTAGCTCTCAATTCAGTTATTTTCTGGTATAAGCGGGGTATCTACCAGCACTGTTATCTTTCCCCTGAGTCTTTGTTCAGAATTGAATGATCCAGGAAGAAACATCAACAGATCTTCACTGTTGGAACTACTGAAACAACTCTATTCAGAGGTTACTTCATTTTCTCCCAGCTACTTTCAGACGTTCAATATCAGGATTTGAATTGTCACACACCTTTTCTTCCCCATACTGACTCTCAAGTTCTGAGGCTAACATATCCATCACATACACAGGTACAAAAAAATGAAGGAAGAAAGAAAGAAAGGGAGGAAGGAAGAAACATAGGAGAGTCAGAGGGAGGGGGAGACAAGAAAGCAAAAATAGTAATCATTTTTATTTATGGTCCTCAAAATACCATGGTAACACAACTCCAACTAGTGGAAATATTTCATTAATTGAAAAATTGGCTACATAATAATTTCAGAAGATATACTTACATGACCACAAAATAATCTGACATATAAACAGTTTTTAAACTGTTACAGTTACAATTCTATATCTACAGCTGTGTGTAGTGAAAATTAGTGTTCACATGGACACAGGGAGGGGAGCACTACACACTGGGGTCCCTTGGGGGGAAATGGGGGAGGGACGGGGGGTGGGGAGGTGGGAAGAGATAGCATGGGGAGAAATGACAGATACAGGTGAGGGGAAGGAAGGCAGCAAACCACACTGCCATGTGTGTACCTATGCAACAATCTTGCATGTTCTTCACATGTACCCCGAAACCTAAAATGCAATAAAAAAAAAAAAAGAAAATTGGTGTTCAACATGATGTTGAGACGATCCAATATATTGAATCACTTACTAAAGATTAAGTTTTATTTTAAAAAACAGAGAATTGGCAGATACATATTAGTAAGTTTTTAAACAAGGTTAAATAATAACTTTACCAAAGTTTTCTAGCTAACTGAGGTTTAATCGAAGTATTAACTTTTGTACTATTAGCATCAGTTACTATTTTAGCTGCTCCAAATTTCTACCACAAATGAATTTCAAGCAAGAGCTAGATTTTTTTCAGCGAATTTAACAACTTCTTAAACGTTTTAAAAAGGCATCTGGCCGGGCGCGGTTGCCTACGCCTGTAATCCCAGCACTTTGGGAGGCCAAGGCGGGCGGATCACGAGGTCAAGAGACCAAGATCATCCTGGCCAATATGGTGAAACCCCGTCTCTACTAAAACTACAAAAATTAGCTGGGCGTGGTGGTGCACGCCTGTAGTCCCAGCTACTCAGGAGGCTGAGGCAGGAGAATTGCTTGGACCTGGGAGGCGGAGGTTGCAGTGAGCCGAGGTTGTGCCATTGCACTCCAGCCTGGCACCTGCCGACGGTGCAAGACTCTGTCTCAAAAAAAGGGGGAGGGGGGCATCTACCTTTATAATAAAATCCAAAATAACCAAATGCATTTTAAGTGCTTTGAAATTGCAAAGCACAATAAATGTATAAGCTATTACTGTTGCTAACCACTCCTTAGCTACAGCAACAGCTTGACATTCCTTTCCCCCTTTCTCACACTGCTGCCCACACTGGAGATTCCGGTCTGAGAGGAAATTATCTATATTCTTCCCCAAAAGGAGTCCATAGAAGCACCTGATGAGACCACATATTTGAGAATGCAACAATGTAGCCCATCCTTACTAGAAGGGAGTAAGGATATACCTCGCTTCCTTCTAGTGTATCTACATTGCTTTTTTTTCCTGTAGCTGCTGGCAGTGGAGCTATATCAAACACAGAACTGGAGACACAAATTTACTTTGTACACTGTGTGATACCCAAATACAATAAAATAAACTACCACTAAATGTTGAATCTTGAACTGGAGACATTTCTGAGTCAGTTAATGCTACCACATATGGTCTCCCCAGAACACGCACATTCCAGGTTGGTCCCAATCTCCCAAGAGGTAGAAAATTTAGTGACAACTCAATCAACTATCTGGCTATGATGATCTCAAGGTTTGAAAAAAAAAAAGTAAAAATAATTCGGATCCCAAAAGAAAGGTACCCTTATTTTCATCCTTATAGCTACCCAGTGACATGTACTGCCCCTCCACCAGAATGACATGCCAAAAATAAGCGTCATGCCCTGGGGCACTGTGCTGTCTGTCCCTGGCAACAGTCAGTCCATCCTTTTGACTTCCTTCCCTACTTCAGTTCTACACTTTGCTTATGTATGGTTTTTGACTGACTAGCTTGGGAAGGAAAATAAACCCTACCTAATGACTTAAAAATTAACCTAGGATTCCTCTTAATATAGAGCTATGGAAAGAATATTATTTGTACTTCTTTAAAGAAGTTTAATAAAAATAAACTAGAGAAACAAAAATAAAAACACTTTGTGTTTCACATACAAGGTATTTTCCTCATGTGGTAACTATTTAGAAGAAGGTTCTATTTATCGCTAAGTCCACCCTTACTGATCTTTTTCCCATAGTAAAAAATGATTATGACTCACTTTATGAACACACCAAATGCTACAGGAAAGTAAAATTTAGTTTTATCCAAACCAGAAGTGAGCATAATTTATGATTCCAAAAAAGACATAGACATGCAGAGTCATTTTAGGAAAGTGAGTCAGTTTCATGCAAATAAGTTCTAGCTTTCTTGATTGCCAGGCTCCTTTTAATGTTGGGCTTTTGGGGGGTGGGGGGGAAATGAATTATTGTGGTAAACCAATATTTCCACTTGTTGACTACGGAATATTTAAAGGATAGTTTAATATGCACATGGGAAAGGGTCAAGAGAATAGAGTTTTATTTGAATAACTAGATGATCCAATTAAATCCAAAATGCTATTATTTATAGAAGAGAAGAGATCATTAGCATGTGCTGTTCTAGAATCTGTAGATTTCTCAAATTTATTATGAAAATTATCCTTTTCACAACTGTCAGAATAGACATTTGGCCATAAACATGCTTGCAGGCCTAAGAAATTTGAAATTCAGGACCTATATCAGTTTTCTTGCCTCTACCCCTGTCACCCCCAAAAGATACCAGTCAATTACATAATGGATAAGTTAATACTACATTGATAAGCAAAAAATAATTAGAAATTAATAAGCATCAAGAGAAATTACTGTGTACAAAAATCATTTGTTTCAGGTTTAATGTAGTCACTTTGGGACAGCAATATAAAGCATGGAACATAAAAATAGTCAGTAGGTGCCCTTCCCATTCATTAATAAAGTATCATCAAATAAATAAATAATCAATCAACCTATAGGTTCTTACCATTAGGGAATTAGCAACAGTGCTTTGATGTACCAGTAGAGCTATCAGATTAGAGAATCTTCATATGTATAGGTGACATAACATTCTCCTAAAATTTTCTGTCAGGTTTCTTGATGGAGGTTGAAGGCCTTGTGTTATTTTGTAATAATTGATACACCAAGCCTGGCATCCGCAATAAATATTGATGTTTTCCACTCTGGAAAAATGATATGAAAACATACTAATGCTTTCATAGTTATGTAACTTTGTATGTTTTGATACGAAAAAAGATCCAGAAAATATGAAAATACAGATGGTTAACTAAGTATAGTTTCACAGAGATTAAATGATTTATCAATTTGAAAGAAAAGTTTATCTGTAACAACAATCATAACTGAACTACTGAACTGGCTAGCAAATTTACTAAATACTGCCACTCAAGCAGTATTTAGTCATTATTTTCAAATGACGAAAATTAAGTAACTATACCTTTGAGGGTCATTTCAGCTGGAGAAGTAGCCAGTTATAAGAGCTAGCCACAGGCAGAGTGTTTACAAAAAGTCTCTTTAAGAGGTGTAAGATTATTTCAGATACTCAGAGAAAAAGCAGCAGATGGTCCTGCTTTTCCTTGATATCACTTGAAACATACAAAACTTAAATATTAAGTTAAAAGTGTATTGAGAATACTTAAGAAAACAAATTTATGCCCAAAACGTTCCTTAAACCATGGAAAGAAAAATAATGCTAAAGTGGAGCAAAATAATTAAAAGTGGAATTCCCTATGCATTCTAATTTGCAAAATGAAGCTTCACTCTTTCTGCAAAATACTACATTACAGATATGAATATGCCACACCAATCCTAACCAAAACACGTCCTCAGCTCTTCTCTGGCCTTCACTGGATATCACATGGCCGGCTTCTTTTTTGTCATATCCCTGCCCTTCCACAAGCCGGATTTCCCAATAAAAAGGCTTAGTACACTCTGATGAACTCAACAAAGCAGAGGTAAGAAAAAACAACTTAAAAAATGCTTTATATTACAAAGCAATTTTTCAAATAAATGTTAGTATTACTGACATGGCACTGAAATAAGTCATAATGGGAAAAGTGAGAAATTGGTTGAATTTTCTTACACTGGTTTTACAGTTTAATTCTGTGTAAGTTTGCAATGCATAAAAAAAGGAACGACGGAATCTTTCAAAATCCTTGGTCCAGCCCTCCTGCTCAAACACAACCACCCACTGCCTTCCTTCTCTCCCGTTAGCCAATCATAAGCCTTGTTTGAGAAGTATCAGTGATTCTATCAAATACAACAGACTGCTCTCTATCCTGAGTGCCTCGAGAAGGTCTCTAGCTGTTCTGGTGGCACCTTTGACAGGAAGTAGGTTGGTAAGCAAAGGTGCCAAGGCCCTGTCACTCATTCTGCCTTGTGTTCCTTTCATTTCCTGTGCAGGGTAACTGCTCAGAAATACTGAACTATTTCTCACAGGGCAAACATATAAAACCTTACACGATAAAAAAAAAGAAAAGAAAAGGAAAAGGAAAGGAAAGGAGAAAAGAAAAGAAAAGAAAAGAAACGAGCTAGTGTAATGAAGAGAAATGAAAGAAATAGTAAGAGAACACATGGGAGGAAACCAGCCACACCCATTCTCTCTAGTGCTGTGTAACTTAACCCACACCCAAAGTCAACTGCCTTCACTTCAAGAAGCTATCTCTCTGTAAATAAACTGACCAATGTATCTTTAAGGCATAAACGTCTTGGACTGCCATAATAAACATTGCAAAATAAATGCAAAATAATATCTGGAGGCAAAGCTTTGCTAGGAATGGGGTGAGAGGGAGTGCTAGCTTTTCTTAGCACCATTAATAAACCATGAACTTCATTGTTAACCAAAAACAAATCAAATATTTATTTTATTTTAAAATCCAAATACTGTCTGTCCATAATGCCTTTTTGCAAGTTGCACTAATCTTTATAGTTATATTTTAATTCCCTTGTTTTCTACGATTTGAAACTAGCACTCATTACCAAGCAATTTAGATATGAAAATTGTTTCTATTTAGGTCTAATTATTATTGTCCTCTTAGAGAAAACTTCTTTTTCTTTCTGTTTTGGAAAACCAAAATATCCAATGTGATGTATCAGAAAAACACAATGCTTCCATTGTAAGAGTACATTATAATGATTATGACATTCAACCCTTGTTTCTCATTGCAATGACAAGCAAGACCATGTTTCATGTGCTTCCTATCTGCATCCAACTTACGTGTAGTTATCCCATTCAATTAACATTTATCATAGGTCAACAGCAATGGTCCGGCTCTCTACCTGTACAAAACAATTACATCAAATGCTTGAGTTGCTCCTAGTAAATTTTACTATATTATTATGTAGATAATTTCCCTATTAATTAATTCTCTTATTTTGTGTAATGCTCTGATAAGATTTGTAGGTAACATAGTAAGTGTTGTATTCCAATGCCAAGAAAAAAAACTCATTAGAAATATATGTAATTTGGCCCCGTACAGTGCCTTGCGCTTGTAATCCCAACACTTTGGGAGGCCGAGGTGGGCAGATCAGAAGGTCAGGAGTTCGAGACCAGCCTGACCAACGTGGTGAAACCCTGTCTCTACTAAAAATACAAAAATTAGCCAGGCATGGTGGTGCATACCTGTAATCCCAGCTACTTAGGAGGCTGAGGTAGAAGAATCGCTTGAACCTGGGAGGCGGAGGTTGCAGTGAGCCAAGATTTCGCCACTGCCCTCTAGCCTGGGTGACAAAGCGAGACCCCATCTCAAAAAAAAAAAAGAAATGTATGTAATTTATGGCCAGGCATGGTGTCTCACTCCAGTAATCCCAGCATGGGGAGCCCAAGGCCATCGAATCACAAGGTCAGGAATTTGAGAACAGCCTGGGCAAAATGGTGAAACCCTGTCCCTACTAAAAATACAAAAAATTAGCTAAGCATGGTGGTGGGCACCTATAATCCCAGCTACTTGGGAGACTGAGGCAGGAGAATCACTTGAACCCAGGAGGCGAAGGTTGTAGTGATCTGAGATGGTGCCACTGCACTCCAGCTTGGGCAACAAGAGCGAAACTCAGCCTCCAAAAAAAAGAAATATATGTAACTTATGAGTAAATGATGATACCTCCTAAAACTCATTATACCTAATTTATAATAACTACAACTACTAATAGCAAAATAAATTATTCCAAATGTATGTACTCTAACTTATTTCTTGTTCCCAATGCATTAATCTTGTTTTTTTAAAAATGAAATAAAGCTGTTAACTATCTGTGGAATAGTAAATGCTTTCCATTTAGTCAAATAAATATATAAGGATATTTAATGTCACATAACTGTTTTTTAAAAGTATACTTGTCTCTTTCCATAGGAAGTAATGTTTAGCAGAGGAAAACTGCTGAGCTATGTCTGAGGTAGTTTCATCTGCTCACATCTGCTCCTGATGGCACATATTTATTGTGTTTCTCACATGGCCTAAACTATACCAGCAAAATGAGGAATTCAGTTTTCCTTTTAAAGATTCCCTTTTGAAAGTAACAGGCATTTTAGTAAACATTCCTTCTTTTCTTATTTCGATTAGCCGAAATGCAGTGTTGTAGGCAGGCTACATAAAGGATATTCTAAAATCCAGACTCTCTTTCATCAGATATTGCAAAGGTTGAAAGTAAGATCAAATTTACCCAAGCTACAAATTGTAATAAATTTAAAAGAATCATCTTTAGCTTCCATGATTAGTCATTTCCTCTCTTTCAACAAACAATAAATCAACAAATAACAATTTTAAAAGATCTGTCTATTTTGGGCTTTGCAGATAGAAAAACTTGCATTTAAATCTCTTTATTATTGACTGTTCAGTCTTGGAAAAATAGTTTAAGTTCTTTGATTCTCTGTGTATTCATATGCAAAATAAATATAATATATTTTACAGACTGTATGGTGTTATGAACATTAAATGAAACTATGTGGTATGCCAAGTACATGGTGGGTTCCCAGTAAATTGCTACTAGTTAGAATGTATGTGCTTTGTTTAAAATAGAATTTCCAAGTCACTCTGAAACAGAAATATAGATATTTCCATTATGTATAAATATATAAATACACTCATGCAAACACACATATATATATACATATATTTCCTTCAACAATTGATCTTCCTATATTTAATTTAATCAATAATATTTAATTCATGATATTTAATTTAATTTAATATATTTAATTTATGACATTCAATTTAATTTAATCAATTCACAGTACATCTACTGTTTACCAGGCAACATGCTTGATAATGCTAATAAATATCCACAAAACAAAATTCTTATTTTTGAATCTTCTTACTAGAAGAAACACGTAAGATACCCAAATGCTATGAGTTTATTTTAACCAAGTATATGCTTCCTGGTGTGGTGGTGAAGAAGAATGAGACCCAACTCAGGCTTGGATGCAGGAGCAGGAGAGGATGAGCATTTAGTAACGTGAGCTAATTCCTCAATCATGAATACTTCTTTGGAAGTGAAACAAGGTAGGAAATGAATGCCAGGTTGTGCATCACAGGCCATGAGAAAAGCCTGGCATAAATGAGAATATGCAGTTTGGGGAATTATAAGTAGTTTCCGTGTTCCCCAGCAAGAGATTTGGGAGGTGTGAGAGCAGGAAACAGATGACAAATGGCCTTATATGTTATGGGAAAGAGTCTACACTTTATTTTGAAACAGTGATTAGTCTGTTAAGGGTTTTATGAGGAGCAATGAGATAATTCTATTTGTCTTAAAAGTTGCCTTTGGTGGCAACAGCAAGATGGATTTTTAAGAATGAAGAACACTCAGGTGAGTAACAATTTTAAGTATAGGAGTATAAAATTGTATAGTCAATTTCAAAATAACAAGAGCCTGAATTAATGCAGAAAAAGATGAGGGAGGAGAGAGAAGAGACACCAAGATCATTTGAAGGTAGAAACCATGAAACATATCACAAATAGCAAGAAGCAGGAGAGCAAAGTCAGTCCCATGTTTCCCTCGGCAAGCAGTGTCGTTAATCAGAGAATCACCCACAGCTGAGGGTGGGATTGCTTGTTTGCTTTGTTGAGACTGAGGTGTGTGAGAAATATTCAACGAAGATAATCTCCTGGAAGTCTGAAATATTATAGGTGTGTCCCTGGGCTAAACTGTATGAAAGGTAGAGATATTGATTTAGGAGTAATTATCTAATAAATAAATCAGAGGCATGTGTGGGTGATCCTAAGGAGAATTCAGTGAAAGAGAAGAAAAAAGATTGAACAAAATTAGCAATATTTAAAGAGTGAGTAGAGGAACAGGGAGTTATGAAGGAAACTGAGAAAGATGGACTCAGAGGTAAATGGGTCAAGAATAAAGAAAGCAATGTTACAGAAACATCGGGAGCATGATATCAAATATTGCAACAAAATCAATCAATCTAAAATCTGGCAGGTGTCCCCAGGACTTGCCAATATGGTGTTCTTCTAGAACTTACTTCAACAAAGTTCTGAGGACAGAATCCAGGATTCACCATGCCGAGAAAGAATGGGAGGTAGGGAGTTTGCAGATGCAGAATGTAGGCGACTCAATAGAGAAGCTCCTCTTTCGGTGGGAAAGAAGGAAACTCAAGGTAGAGCCTGCAGAGAGTATGTTTTATTTGGGTCTGCTTTATGAAGAAATTGGACTACAGTGCATTAACCTACTGAGGCAAAGGAGAAAAAGGGATAAATGTTTTAATTTAACCAAGAGTAGAATTATTCACACCTATGATAAAACTAAAAGTCCAACTATAAATATTAAGCATGAGGGACAATGTCAATTTTAACAGCATTTCCATTCAAATATGTTTTCCCCAATACAGCTTTCCAACTTTCTCTCTTGACTCCCCATATCACTTCATAATTCCCAGTAAGATAAAATTTTTTGGCTTCTCCTTTATTTCTCTTTCTCCTTTTCTGTATAAATGCTTCTTAACTGATTTTTTTTTTTTTTTTTCATGTAAAATCAGTCTTGGTTGCTGCCCTCCTTAACACCTAAGTCAAATTTCTCAACTTTTAGGCAATATTCACAGAGTTGAATAGGCAATACTGAATATAGAATACGACTCTGTGAATATAGTATACTCAGGTATACTATATTGCTTTCTACTCTTTGTACGTTATTTGGTAAATAAATTACAAATAAAATTAAAATTGATGTCAGAATCTTTTAAAATGTAAAATATGAAGTATGACAATATTATTCATATCAATTTAAGGATGCCTTATCTTCCCCTTGATTAGGTTGTAAGCCAATATTTGAATCATTAATATAAGTTATCAACAAAAAAAATAGTTCAGGCTGATATCACTGCCTAGTAGAAAAATTTCCCTAAAAAATTTAAACCTGTTAATTATATTTCATATAATTCAAATACATATATTTTGTTCCATATTTGCATTTCTCTTTTCAAATACATGCAGCAGCAGTCTACCGTATGCAATCCTGTTTAATGCAACCAGTTATTTTTTGTAGCAGTTTATAACTCACATATTAGCATCATTTCAGCTATTCAATTAAAAATGAGATATTTTATTAATGTATTCAGTTGCTGATATAAAGCATCTTGTGCTTAGCACAGTCAGCAAAAATAGGGCTAGATTGCTTCCATTAACTTATTATTTAATCCTTAAAAATAGAAACCTGATGTAATGGTTATAGTATGGATCCAATACTAAATATAGAATTCTAGTTTTCTTCCCTATAGAAACTCCGATGATCTGTAAAAAAAAAAATCACACATCTTCACAGCTTCTCCTAAGCCAATAAAAGCAAAATGTTTCCTTTCAAGTTAGAGTCTAAATCTTAAAATTTATTATATAAGGCCAGAAAATAAAGCAATTATCTTACATCCACGGTTAATCTTTTTGGAAAAAAAATCAATTATGTTTCAACACCCCTCCAAAACTGCTCATTTTTAAAAATTTGTTTATTTTCAAAACATATTTCCTTTTTGCCTAAATAACAGGGCTTGCCCTGAGAAACAATTGTGGATTTTGAAGACTGAACAAAAGTTGTGTGTTTATATCTGATAAAAATTCTAAAAAATAATATTAAACTATTGATTCAATGTTAGAATACCAGCCTTTGCCATCAGAGAAAACTACAGGACACATGGAATCACAACCCTTCTCAGATATCACTCTCTCTACCTAACTAATCCTATTTTTCTGTTGTGGTTTAGTTTGTTTGCTTTTAAGGGTTTTTAAAGTAATAGATTAGGGAAGTTTTACTGAATGTGTACTGCATTAAATAAGAGATTTGGCAAAGCGTTTCTGTATTTATGTATAAGATTTACCGAAGTGCTACAATTAGATGGCTCCATATCTGATTGAATAACCCTATGTAAGAAGTATTGATAAAATTATCTATGTCAGTCTCTGTCCTTCATCTTGTCCTGTTGGCTTCATCTCAATAGCTTAGATGAAGCTAAAGAAAGCATGCCTACCTGAATTTGGAAAAAAAAAAAAATAGGACAATGCTGACAGAAATAACTGATACTTTGGAGGAAAAAGTCAAAACTATAACATAGCAGATGTGTTGAAAGACTGGGGCCAAAATGATACAATCAGTAAGAAAAGAAAGAATGGGCCTACATTAAAATATGACAAATAACACAGTAAAAGGAAAGTAATGGCATTTTGCATGGACAAAGTCAACCCTCAGAAGTTTTACTGGACCACAAGCTTACTAGGAGCTAAGAAGTTGATATTGGTGCCCAAAGGAGCTAAGGAAGCAATGGTGCTGTGGACAGCCCCCCACTCTCAGGAGCTGCTGCTACTCCTGCCCCCCACCCCCAACCCAAAGTCAAGTCCTGGGAACCAGTTAATCTGAGTGTCTGCATTCTCAGACTAGAATTTCTTCAAAGGTACCATGATAAAATCTCCATATCATTGAGTTGGAGCCTTGAAAAGTGGCTATTCATTCATGTCCTCAAACTACAGCCTGTTGAAATTCACCCATGAGCTCCATCAGGAAGCATATGTAAGTCCAGGGAATTCCAGCACATGAGGTGGGATTTTTCAAGGCCATTCCTGTTTGTAGGAGAATTATTCATATTTCCACTATATCAAGGAAATGGACAGCTCAATTTAGAAGAGTTATGTGTCAGTAGAGAGAGGGATGTGAGAAGTGGCTAAATCAGACTTGAAGTGGCACAAAATAAATAGGAAAAGCATAGAATTTTTTTTTTTTTTTTTTTTTGCTGGGGGGATGACCAAGAATGAGAGGGATGTACATGGAAGAAGAAGAGCCAGAAGAATGGGACTTCACATTACAGTTTCTAAACCTTAACTTCTCTTAAAAGTCAGAACATCTGGCAAAATCATGCTTTACACTTACTGTACCATTGCCACAACAGATTCATCAAAGATTTGAGCAGATCAACCCACTTTTATTCCTATTTCTACTCATCTTGTAAAACTGCCACTTCTGTGTGGACAATATATCGGACACTCCAACCTTACTGTTTATATGTCTCTGCCTGGACACTATAGTCCATATCATAAC
Source organism: Saimiri boliviensis (assembly GCF_048565385.1). Taxonomy (NCBI): domain Eukaryota; kingdom Metazoa; phylum Chordata; class Mammalia; order Primates; family Cebidae; genus Saimiri; species Saimiri boliviensis. Next base: position 42,454,514 of record NC_133452.1, on the reverse strand, counting down.
CCAATCCATCCAGCTCTAGATTTATAATTTCTTGATTACCACACTCTGTCCACAATCTCATATGTGTCCTGCTTCCTCGACTTTTTGGTCCACTAATAATATTCTTCAGCCTCATTAAGGACTCTAGTGCTGGCCGGGCACAGTGGCCGAAGCCTGTAATCCCAGCACTTTGGGAAGCCGAGGCAGGTGGATCACAAGGTCAAGAGATCGAGACCATCCTGGCCAACATGGTGAAACCCTGTCTCTACTAAAAATACAAAAAAAATTAGCTGGGCTTGGTGGCATGTGCCTGTAGTCCCAGCTACTCGGGAGGCTGAGGCCGGAGAATTGCTTGAACCCAGGAGGTGGAGGTTGTAGTGAGCTGAGGTCACGCCACTGCACTCCAGCCTGGCACCTGGTGACAGAGGGAGACTCTGTCTCAAAAAGAAAAAAAAAAAAAAGGACTCTAGTCCTTGGCCCTTCAGTTTTTGTAATCTCTCATCCTCCATCTGGCTTCATTAAATTATTCAGCTGGGCTTCATTTTCCTCACTTGTAAATGGGAGTAGGAATACTCACCTTACATATTTTATGTGAGAATTAAGTTATGTAAAACATAACTTTGTTCCTTGCTAAAAGTAGGCATGAGGTGATGGTCACCAACCTTAGTCCCCGTAAAGCTCATGATATATTACTTAGAAATCTCTCCTGCCATTACCGTCAGTTCCCTTGTCTTTTGTCCTTCTTCTGCACCTAATTAGCAAAACTCAAACCCAGGATCAACCAGTCACTCCCTTTCCAGTCACATATCTGGCTGCCAAGCACTGCTGAAAACAAATTCCACAACCACATGGATTGATGCCACTACAAATTCATGGTGTCCCACATCAGTTGAGCTATTAACACTACACAGTAAAATTTCTAACTATCCCTAATCCACTTCCTCTCTCATTCACCACAATAATATTTTCAAACTTTTGCTAACCTGATTTTCTCCATCGTTCTCAGCAAATGAACTCTACTTTAGAGAGAAAATACAGATCATCTTGCAAGAACGTTCTCCACTTCCTTTCTCTCCCCACAATACAAACAAGTGTAAATATAGTCAGAGCCGGCCTTACCTCTTGCCTTTCTATTTTCACTAAATTGTTGTCCTACATTTCAAATGTTAAACCTACCATCTGTTCTTTGAATCACATCTTCCCATTTCTTTGGGAACTTTACATTGCATGTATCTCTTCTCTTTTATATTTCAAGGTCTCTTTTTCTTTCAGCATCTCCTATTTTGTCACTCTGTTTCCTTCTAGTGAACACCTTAGTTTTCCTTTCACCTTAGAACTGTGTTTCTGCAAAGAGCAGTATGTACTTACCTCCATGACTCCATTTCCTCGGACTGTGTCAACCACTGCTTCTGTGTTTTTCTATCTCTATTACAGTAAATTCAATCTTGCAAATGTCTTTGTAATTGCTAAAAACAACAAATATGTTTCAGTCCTTACCCTGCATGACCTTTCTTCTACTTGTTATATTGTTTGTCATCTTTCTCGAAATTCTTTCTCTTATGACTGTTAAGCCACCATTTAGTCTTGATTTTCCTCTTCTCTTTTTTTTGAGATGGAGTTTCGCTCTTGTTGCCCAGGCTGGAGTGCAATGGTGCTGCAGCCTCCGCCTCCCAGGTTCAAGCAATTCTCCTTCCTCAGCTTCCTGAGTAGCTGGGATTACAGGCACCTGCCACTATGCCCAGCTGATTTTTTGTATTTTTCGTAAAGACAGGGTTTCACCATGTTGCCCAGGCTAGTCTCAAACTCCTGGCCTCAGGTGATCTGCCTGCCTCAGCCTCCCAAAGTGCTGGGATTACAGGTGTTAGCCACTGCATCTGGCCTCTTCTGTCTTTCATAAGGAAAATCTCATTCATTTCCTGGATTTTAACTACCAGTAACCTTAATATTCCAATATCTAACTTCTTGACTTGAATGTCCTATTACATTTCAAACATATTAGAACCTAAATTGAACTCACCATCTCTTTCGTACCTTGAAATTTGCTCATCTCCTGTTTTCCTGTGTTGGCAAACAGTACTACCTCTCAGCCATTTTCTCAAGCCAAAAATTGCATTCAATCTATTGACTGAGCCCTGTTATGTTTTTCCCTCAATAATCCTTAAATCTACTCTTTTGTTATTATGATTCTGTGATTACTGTTTCATGCTTGGCTCTCTGTGTAGTTTTCTACAAAAGTATCCTCCTTGTGACTGCTAAAAGCCACTGGAGCAATACTCATCATCCACACTGCTGCCAGGCATCCACCCAATCAAAATTTTCCCCATTGTTTGCCATTATTTTAAACAAAATTAACAACAACTACCATTTATCCAGCACTTACCATGTATAGTAACATTTTACATGCCATTTATATTAATCCTAAAAATAATTCTTAAAGTAAAAATAAATGGGTCCAGAATAATCAGATACCCAAGATTAAATAATAAATAGAAGTAGCAAAGCCAGAATTTGACCAAGAGACTTTCTGACTGGCAAAAGTACGCTCATAATGGCTGTTACATAACTGAGCCAAAGACGACCTTTGTATCCTGGTCTCTAGGTTGTTTATTTCATCACTGCAAGCTGAAACTCATTAAATCAAAAGTCCACTAACACCAAACTCAAATTTTTATGCATCCAATTGTTTCTGAATCGCCCAGACACCCAGATTTTTAGCCACTTAGAGCCTGCTTGCTTTGCACACCATAAGAAACCTCATCCTACATCTGTTGGCTATTAATAGGATAGAGGCTTATGGTTACAAGACCCCAAAATATTGTGGCAATTTTAAATAGAGTGGACAGAGAAGACTTCAGGGAAGTGCCACTTGAGTGAGTTTGAGATTTTCCTCTGGGGTAAATGGGGAACCATTAGAGAATTTGAGCAGAGGAATTCTATGATTTCACTAATATTTAACAGAATCACTCTAGCCTCCAGGTTGAAAATCAGCTTTAGGGGACAGAGAGCAAAGAAAGCAGCTGAGGAAAGTTAGTATCGGAAAATAGAGTGGTCGCAGTAGAACTGGTAATAGAAGGTCAGATTCTGAAACTCTTTTGAGAATAAAGCTCCCAGATTTGCTCATAAGTTGTGAGTACAATGTAAACAAAAAAGAAGGATGAGGGATGACTTCAACATTTTTTGGTCTGAACAACTAAAAGGGTGGAGTGGCCATTAACTGTGATGGAAAGGCTTTTGGTGAGGTCTTAGAGTTTATTATTTCTTTTCAAGCTTAACCTTTCTCCTCAATGAACAGAAATTGTTAGTGCACATCAAAACTTAAAAAAAAATTGCCATCCCTGGAGAAAAGAGTAATCTGAACCCAGCAATCAAATTGTACTATGAAATATGGTGATGACAAGTGGATGGATCAGTGTATTCTAGATACTCGGATATTCCATATGGTCTAAAGAATAGTACAATTCAGACTGCATCCATAATAAATGAGTCCCAAACAGAGACTGTTTAAGACTTGCAAAAACACAATAAAAATACCAGAGTGGATTTTAAGGTTTATTTTTGAAAAAGCTATTTTTCTTTAGTTTTTGTTTTATAACCTTCCTTTTCCTCCTCCTTCTTTTTCTATTACTTTCTGCTTGTTCTTTTTTTCTTCCTTCTAAAATTTCATTTTTTTCTTAGTTGCTCTGTGGCCCATTAAATTTTTAAGACATCAGTTTTATCCTAAAGTTAAAGGGTGATTTCTGGAGCATGTGAGGATTAGAGCTTATCTAAATCTATCATGTTTTATTTCAATCAGCCTCTTCCTATTAGCATTGCAAAAAGACCCAAATCTACTATGAAGCCTAACTGGTAACAGAAGGGCACTGGTGCATCTCTCACTGTGCGTAGGTGGAGTAGGTGCTTGCCTCATGATTTGCTTGAACGAAATACACACATTGCTTTAAAAATAGAAAGCCTCGGGATAAAGATAATCAAATATTTATGTCAGCCTGAAAAACTGCATAAATTTTAAAGTCAGAACACTTGAAAACTATGCTTTATAGCTTGCAAACTGAGTGATTTGGGGCAGGTCACGTAACCTCTCTGAATCGTAGCTTCCTCACTTGTAAGGCATCATTATGTAGTGTTTGCCTTTCTTTTCTTCCTGTTTGTCTTACTTTCCTTCCCTTCATCTTTACTTTTATTCTCTCCTACTTTCCCTCCCTCCACCTCTCCTTCCCTCTCTTTTTCTTCTTTCCCCACCCCCCCTTCCTTCCATGATACCTTACGCCACATAGGGTTTGAGAGAGATTTCAATAAGAATACATCCAGGCCTGGTGCAGTGGCTCAAGCCTGTAATCCCAGCACTTGGGGAGGCCGAGGCGGGTGGATCACAAGGTCGAGAGATCAAGACCATCCTGGTCAACATGGTGAAACCCCGTCTCTACTAAAAATACAAAAAATTACCTAGGCGTGGTGGCGCGTGCCTGTAATCCCAGCTACTCAGGAGGCTGAGGCAGGAGAATTGCTTGAACCCAGGAGGCAGAGGTTGCGGTGAGCCGAGATCGCGCCATTGCACTCCAGCCTGGGTAACAAGAGTGAAACTCCTCCTCAAAAAAAAAAAAAAAAAAAAAGAAAAGAAAAAAAAAAAGAATACATCCAATAAAATAATGAGAACATGAAACGTAGATGCAGAAAGCCAAGAGTAGAAATGCACAGGCTTAAAAGCACCTACAGATATTTCCAAGCAATTAAAAGCTGAAAATGTCAGCCTCGGTTATCATATTTTGGTTAGAATTAAAGTATTCAATCACCACTCTTAGCTGGATAGAAAGCAATCGTACCACATTATAGAAGTGTTTACAGCCTCAGTTATTGATCTATTCCATCCTTTGAACACATGATAACACAGGCATGCCACCTGTAATATGTTCTTTATAAAAATCTCTCTATTCTTTTTTTTTCTTTCATTTTTTTTTAGGAGAAAGATCTCGTTCTGTATCCCAGGCTGCTGCAGTGCAGTGGTGTAATCATAACTTACCACAGCCTCAAATTCTTGAGCTCAAGCAATTCCTCCTGCTTCAGCCTCCTGAGTAGCTGGGACTACAGGCACATGCCACTTTGGCTAATATTTATGTATTTTTTAAGATGAGAGTCTACTATGTTACCCAGGCTGGTCTTAAACTTCTGGGCTTGAGTGATCCTTCCACCATGGCCTTCCAAATGGCTGGGACTACAGACATAAGTGACTGTGCCTGGCCTCCCTGTTCATCTATGTACTTACTAGGTAGATAAACTTTAGCTAGTTGTTTAACCTTCCTAATCTCAAATATAAATCTGTGTATTGCTATGAGAATAAATATGTATGTGAAAGTGTTCATTCATTTTCTATTGCTACTTAACAATACTACCACAAACTTACAGGCTTAGTCATCTCTGCAGGTCAGCAGGCTGGGAATGACTTAGCCGGATCCTCTGTTCAGAGTCTCACAAGCCTGCAATCAAGGTGCTGGCCATACTGTCATTCTTCTTCAAAGCTCAGTGTTCTCTTCCAACCTTATTCAGGTTGTGGGAAGAATTTGGCCCCTTGCAGCTGTAGGACTGGGGTCTCCATTTTCTTTCCGACTATTGGCTGGTGACCATTCTGAGTTTCTAGAGATCACCTGCAGTTCCTTATCATGTGCCTCCCACAGGCAGTGCACAACCTAGCTGTTTGCTTTTTCCAGGCCAGCAGGAATGTATCTGCTGGTACTTCTTGTTTCTTTTAAGAGCTCATCGAATTAAGTCAAGCTCATTGAGGATAACTTCCGTTTTGAGATTAACCAGTCAACAAATTAGTAACCTAATCATGCAAGTGGTATGATATTCACAGTTTTACCCAGGCTCAATTGGTGGCAGTAATACAAAGTCACAGGATATTGAGAGTCATCCTAGAGTTCTGCCATTTGCATGTAGCATACCATGCCATGCCACCCACTCCCTATAAATAGAATAATTTAAAAAAGATTTTATAAGAAGTGCTACTTGATGTAATTCTTTTTGCACACCAGAATCTTAACTATAATAATCAATTCAGTCTAGGAACCATTATGAAATAGTGTTACCTCAAAGATTTCTCAAATTCTTGATTTTTTTCCTGTATTCATTCATCTCCCTGTCATTCACTTAACAAATATGTGTTGGCTATCTACCCTGTGCCAGGCAGAGTGATAGACACTGATGACAAGATAGTCATGGTCTCAGCCTCTGAAGAGTATAATTAAGTAGAAAGAATAAAATGATTAAACAAAAAACCCCAAACAACGAAAGAAATAAATAGGTACAATATTTGCTCATTGTGCTAAAAGTTAAGTCATTGTAGGGCTTTCTGGTCACTGAAGACCCTTAAATTATTTTCTGGGTCTTCTTGCTATTGGATGCAATCTCAACTGGAATTTTTTCCAACCACAATAATTTATCACTTATGGTTAGTTTGGCTGCAAACGAAATCATAATGACAAACTAGAATGAAGTTTCTTTCTTTCTTTCTGTCTTTCTTTCTTTCTTTCTTTCTTTCTTTCTTTTCTTTTCTTTCTTTTTTTTTTTTTTTGAGAAAAAGCCTGAAGATAAGCCCCAGAGGGTTTGTATGGGACTGAGCTATGCTTCAGGGCTGAGCCGGGGTCGAGAAATAGTATAACGAGGTCATAGAGGTAACAGTGGAGCCAGCTCATGTCAGCCTCTCCCCTTGAGTACAATGAGCTACCATTGGAGGGTTTTGAGCAGAACGTTTTGAGCAGAACCATGGTATACACTGATATGGATTTCAAAAGGCTACTGTGTAACTGAGGCAAGAGACATTGCAGCTAAGAATAAAATGGGGTGGCTGTGGTATCAGTGAGAGGTGGTTAGATTCAGGTTTGTTTTGAAGGGTAGGGACAACAAGATTTCCTGATTGAATGAATGTGGAAATGTGACTCTAAGGTGTTTAGTCTAACAAACCAGAAAATGGAGTAGCCATTAACTGAGATGGAGAAAACCATGGGTACAGAAACATTCAGGGCAAGGGTCAGGAGTTTAGTTTGAGACATTTAGACATTCAAGTGGAGTTGTTGATGGCATTCAGTATTAAAGTCTATCCATCAAGAGAAAGGTCTGGGCTAGAGATACATATTTAAAAGTTGATAGCATGTATATAGCATTTTAATTGATAAGGCAAGGAAGAGTAGACCCAGCTCCATCAACCTTAGTTCATGACTTCCACCTCATGGCCCAAGAAAACTGGTCACGTTCCATCTGGACTGCATTACGGCCAGCTGAAAAAGCAAGGAAGTGAAGGCCATATGCCAGATGACCATTATGGATGGTTTTACGAAGCTGTAAACAAAAATCAAAAAACTTATGCTTATATCTTGTTGACCAGAACTTAGTCACATGGCCATACTTAGCCACAAGGAAGATTAGAAAATAAAGCCTTATTTCCAGGCAACCAAATGTCTAACTAAAATCCAGGTTTTTAATTACAAGAAAGAAAACAAGAATGGAAACTACAGTAAACCACTAGCAGTCTCTGCCGTGCCATAAAAACCATGAGGTAGATTTCAGTGGAGTAAGAAAAGTCCACAACTTTTGATCAGTTTTGTAAATAGGTCACTCATTCTAACCCAAACCAAAGGCTTAGTCTCAACTACAATTCCAGATATAGGGTTTACAGCTGAAGCCCCACTTAGAAACGGTGTAGCAATGTATTCATGGAATAAAATGAAACAAATTGAAGTCCTGGTATCTGACATATGTGACAGAAACCCACCTTGAACTAGCTTAAGAAAAAAGGAAGATTTTTTTTTTTTGTAAATATATTTGTTTCATTTTCAGAACTTAGACAATCACGAAACAACCAAAACTTTGGGCGAACAAGTGTTGAACTAGCCTCAGGACTAAACCAGATACTGAAGAGATTTTCTAAATATGGTAATTTGCTTGGGATGTTTCTCCTACCTCTCATCATTTCTATTACTTTGGGGGACTGGATGGTGACAACTTTATTTTCATGGATTTTTCAATATGGTGAATAAGTGGAATGCCTTCTAACTAACTAATCAAGGGGCACGTCCCATGGTTCCTGATTAGAGAAGAGATAGAAAGAGATTCACTTCCTGGAAAGAAACTCTAGTTTGCTCAGTCTGGGGAATATTCTCAGACATGGACAAATCACTGTCAGCTCCCGTCCAAACCAGGTGAATGAAAACAGGAATGAATGGGAACTGCACTTAAAGGAGGGGGAAAGCTACTGAGCAAATGAATTCAGTGGAGCTCTGCTAAATCTGGAGTTGATGTACTAACATTTGGAAGTCCTGAACAGCAATTCCAACAGCAGGAAAAGAGGCAAAAAGAAAATCTATGTTCCTGGACTATTATAGAATTTTAATATTTAGTCAGGAATAATTTGAGGGTAACATCTATTTAAGGTATTTCTTTTGTGGGAAGAAAGGATGCTCTTGACTAAGAGAAGGGATTCATTTTGTTCAGTTTTAGAGAAAGACAACAACTTTCTGGTACTTTGTATTTTTGGCCTTATATAACTGAGCTAGGCTTGTGTCTGGTGTATGTTGTATAACCCTGGCTAGTTTTTCCGCCCAGCTGCATAAGAAGAGCCAAGGAAGCTCCCTTGAGGTTCTCTCACAGCCAACCCAAAAAATACAGAGGATGGGAATCCAACCAGCTCTGCCCTACTCTTTGAGCCAAATATTATCTTGGTTTTCTGTGCTTTCCTCTACTGCTTGTTGTTAGAGGTGTGCTTTCCTTGACTCAAGGAGTGTTGACATTCAGACAGAATTCAGATTTAAACTTTGGAGTAGAAGCAAAGAAAGCAAGTAGGTCTTCTACTTAACTTTGGTCCTAGACTACATAGGTCCAATTAACCAAGCCAAAAGAATCAGTGAATGATTACGCCAAGCTCAGCCCACCCGAGATCTCCATGGGAGTTCGGAGCCAACCCCAGATAGTAATAAATGTTCTTTTATTTGGTTTTATTTTCTGTATATATATATATTTTTTTCCTGGATTTGTGGTAATGGTACCTGTTAAGAATCAAATTAAAGTGGCCGGGCATGGTAGCTCATGCCTGTCATTCCAGAACTTTGGGAGGCCGAGGCAGGCAGATCACGAGGTCAAGAGATCCAAACCATCCCGGCAACATGGTGAAACCTCGTCTCTACTAAAAACACAAAAAATTAGCCCAGCATGGTGGCGTGTGCCTGCAGTACCAGCTACTTGGGAGTCTGAGGTAGGAGAACTGCTTGAACCTGGGAGGTAGAGGTTACGGTGAGCTGAGATCATACCACTGCACTCTAGCATGCAACAGAACAAGACTCAGTCTCAAAACAACAAACAAACAAAATAAGAATCAAATTAAAGTGATTGAGATGCCCTATCCTGACTAGCAATAGCTATATCTCTTTCCATAAAATCTTTTGCAGTTCACATGTACATATGAACACATACTCAGACATTCATCTATTTTATCACAACTAAATATATACATATGCATATGAAATTTGGTAAACTAATATAGCAGGACTCTAAAATAGACTTTTTATTGTATTTCACTAAGGAGCTTATAACCACCCCCGCCCCCCTTAGCCAGTTTGAATGAGGATTCTGGTATCTGTACTGCGCCAATCTGGAATCCTCTTATTCACTTCTATTGCCCTGATAGTTTTTAGCAGGCCACCTACCCTGGGAGTTGTGTCTTTCTTATTTAAAAGCCCTCATTACTATTTTCAGACTAGTTTTCATTTTTGTATCTACAAATGCTTAAATTTTACTAATCATGTGATTTCTATAGAGAGTTGACCCTTCTAATTTGTGCCGCAAAATAATTTCAGCCTGCTTTATTTCTCAACCTTGAAATGTTCGTGTGTGCTTGTGGGTGCACAATCTCTCACTCCTCTCTCTCTCTGTCATTTACTCTCTCCCACCTACCTTCCACTGTTTGTCTGTTTCTTTCTAAGATGGTTGAATGAGTGGAAGAAAGGAAGGGGAGGGAAGGGGGAAGGAAGAGAATAAACCTCTTAACAGAGCATTGGTATTTTGTTCCACAAATTTGGGCAAGAACATCTGGATGGGGTAATAACAACTTTTACATTGACTAAAGCATGAATATCGTGTATGACATGTCCTATGTCAACACTGACTACAGCAGTTGAATGTGTATCTATTTAACCATTTTACACACAGCACCATAGAGTTTATGGTGGATGTCATTAAAATTCCATATTCGTTTTCTTCTCTTTTGGTAGATAAGAAGCACAGAGGTGAGGCAAACTTTTACAGGACACCCAGAGGAGGCAAAAAAAAAAAAAAAAAAAAGACTCCGAAAAGAGAGACTGTGGCTGCCAAATACAAGCTTCCCTATTTCTGGGCTTCGTAACTTGCCCTCAGGTGACCTTTTCTGTGCTTTAGACACCCTTCAGGGATTGGCTTTCCAGAGCTTAGGAGTGGGCTTAAGAATCCATTTGGCACCTACGAAATCAAGGAATGAGTAAGAAATTGTCTCTTTCTTGACTTTTTCAGGATGGCCTGGGTCACCTCGAATAGCCCAATAGGATCAGAAGAAGTCAGTTCTTCCCACCTCATTTAGAAGTCATGCTGGCCTGAAAAGATTAATTAACCTGTGATTGTATTCACCTTGAAATGATTCTTGTTCTCTTACATCCTTAGTACTTGTGCTAACTTGCAAATCATCACACACAAAAAACATTTGTTTGAATTAAGGCACAAATGTGCTATGTTACCAATCTAAAAAGAAAAAACAAAGAGAAATTAGGTTCTAGCTAGTTAGACAGAACCATGTTGTGACACAAAAGATAGCCACCAGATAGGGAGGATGCCACCTGCTAGATGTTAACGTACCACCACTTGTGAGTGACTTGTTTTTGAAAAGTAAATTTGAACAGATTCAAATTATGTTCTTAAATTATTATTACTTCCATTCCTTGCATTTTGATATATGTAGGGCCAGGACAGCCTCAGTGTTCTGTCTAGATCTCTCCAGATTGCCTTTGCTATTCCTGAGTAGCCATCATTAAGTTTCTGGCCTATATCTCAGACTCTTACAAAAACTGCCTGAAGACAGCTGAAGTTATTTTGCCCACAGGCTAAGAGCAAAGGAGCTGAAAGTTCCTGGGAGATTATGTACCATCGCATCCCAGTCCTTGGCTGATTACTTCCTGATGCAAAAATATGAAAGCTTGGTCTTTTCCCTCTCCAATTAGGAAAATGCTGTGGTGAATTTTACATTTCAGAGAAATTGACATTTCCACAAAATCAGGCTGAGGCTCTTACTTGGCTTCTCCTGTATTCCTGTCCTGCTGACTCTATTCCCTTCCTGGAATCTCCTGCAAGTACTTCCTTTATTAATCACTTATACACACGCTCTTGTCTCAGGATTGATAGGCTTCTGAGAAAATTCACCTAAGAAAATATATTGTCTTGAATAGAGAAAAATGATAAATTTAGAGATGTTCTGTCAGAAATTGCACAAGCCTCTGTTATGGTTTGGCTGTATCCCCATCCAAATCTCATCTTGAATTGCAGTTCTCATAATCCCCACATGTTATGGCAGGGACCTGGTGACAGGTAATTGAATCATGGGAGCGGTTACTTCCATGCTCTTCTCGTGATAGTGAGTGAGTTCTTAAAAGATCTGATGGTTTTTTTAAGGAACTTTTCCCCGTTTTGACTGGTAATTCTCCTTTTTGGCATCATGTGATGAAGGACGCGTTTATTTCCCCTTCCGCCATGATTGTAAGTTTCCCAAGGCCTCCCCAGCCATGCTAAACTGTGAGTCAATTAAACCTCTTTCCTTTATAAATTACCCAGTCGTTGGTATGTTTTTATTAGCCACATAAGAATGGACTAATACACCTCCCAAGTTCCCTCAGAATTGTCCCTCCTAGGAATGTCATCTGTCAGATAGGTCACTCCAAAGAAAAGGATTGAAATCCCTCCCTAGACTAAGCCTGGATGAGGAATCTTTTCATACATTGTGCTTTAGGGGAGAAAAAAAATTTTTTTAAGATGGTGTTTCACCATGATGGCCAGGCTGGTCTTGAACTCCTGACCTCAGGTGATCCACCCATCTCAGCCTCCCAAAGTGTTAGGACTACAGGCGTGAGCCACCGCGCCCAGCCGGGAAAATTTTTAAAGTTAATGTCTATACAAGTTTAAAGATTATTATATAAATTGAGAAATTTTTTAACAGAGAGAAGTGTACTGCAATCTACTCATCTTTTCAAATTAATAATGAGAGTGTTGAATTCTACTGATTTTCTCAGAAAATAAAATTTCGGTATCAGCTACTTTCCAGAGAAATGTGAGAAGTAGGAGAAGAGGAAAAGACAAGGAATAGAGGCAAGGAAACACAGTGAGAATTAGAACTTATAAATGATGTTTAATGTTTAGGGCTATCATTCTAGTACACGCATATATATGTATATACATAGACATACATGTACATATAAACACACAAGTATTTATCTAGATATTTACTAATTTATCCACACAACAATTCTATAAGGTGAAGACTATTATACCTTCATATTTCTGATGAGAAAACCCCAAAAACACTAAGATGTGAAAAAATTTGCTCAAGGTCATCCCATAGTAAATAGCGGAGCTGAAGTCTGGTCCCAGGCAATTGGGATCCAGTGTCTGGGTTCTAATTCCCTACCTGTCCTAGGAGAAAGTGAGAGAAATTAGTAGAAAAAGGCAAGAAAAGGGAAAGAAAAGAGAAATAGAAAGTTAATTAAATAGGCAAAACTGACTCATTTAAACATAAAGATCAGGCAGAAAAGAATCAGTGGAGAGAAACACAGACACATCCCACAGAGGCAACGGGAAACTGATATAAAGAGAGTAACATAATATCAGAGAGAGATCCATATGCAAAAAACGACAGGCATACTTTATAAAGATAGACCAACATGCAAACTGAGGCAGAAAAGGATACGTATTTATAAGTAAGCAGGACTTAAGAAGATGAGTTTGTTAGGGAGACTGGGAACTGGAACTCAGGCAGGAAGCCTTTAAATATTGAGGGAATGACTATGGCAGTGTGTTATGAAGGCAGCTATTTATCTTTAGAGATAAAGAGAGTAAGGAAACTGAAATGAACTATTCCAGAAGCAAAAAATTAAGTCCCAGATTCAGAATACCCATTTGTTTCCATTATCTATTGCTGTACAAAAACAACACCTAAACTTAATGACTTAAAACAACAACCCTGTTAGTATGTATCGACATTTTTTGAGTCAGGAATTTGGGCATACTCAGCTGGGCCATTATTTTGCTCTACAGGGTGCTGACTCATTAGTTTTCACCTGGAAGTTGGGCTGGGCTCAGGATCCAAGGTGGTTTTACTTCCACGAATTATGCCTTGCTGTGGTCAGCTAGCAGACTGGGCTCAGCTAGATTGTTCAGTCTCTCTCCTCGTATTCTCAATACTCTCCATGTGGTCTCTCCAGCAGTGTGATCTGATTTCTTATTTTGTCCCTGAGGGCTTTAGGAGACTGAAGCAGAAGCTGCCAATCTCAAGAAATCAAGGTCTAGAACTGCCATAATCCCTATTACTGCACCCCATTAGTGAAAACAGATTAATGCCAGCCCAGATTCAAGGAGGGCAAATAGACCCCACCTCCTTATAGGAAGAATGCCAAAGAATTTGTGACTGTTGTTCATCTGCCACACGATTTAACCAGAAACAGGCTAATAATGCGCAGATGTGTGAGAAACTAGGTAGGGTCAAGCTTTGGACACTTTCCAGAAGGAAGTGTCACAGGAAGCTAGAGTTTAAGAGCAGAAAATGTCTCTGATACTACTGGTAAAACTGAAGATTGGATAATTGAGGAAAAGGAAAGAAATGAAATAACAGACTTGGAGTTATAGTCATGCACAGTTGTTTATGCTGTACTACTTGGCCCAAAAGAGTTTCTTCATGTCCTAGATGACATGTTTACCTTGTGTGTATTGTCTTGACTGCCTACATGGTTTTCTCGTTCTGTTTCTGCAACTATGTTTTTAAGATTGGAAATTCTGCTATTTTTTATTGTCCTTTATGTTTCAGAAATGTCTTCAATCTGTAAATATATCTGGATGCATATGATTCATTAATAGCACATGGTCTCAGCCAGAAGGCTCTTGTTCTATTTGATAATTCAGAGACATACAAAAAAAAGTAGCAATGGATACACACCTGGTATAATAGGACTAACCATTAAACAATAATATCAGCCATAATTCCCCTTCCCAGGCCAAAATAGAGTAGTTCAAAGCAAAGTAGGTGGTATGGGCAAAGCATTCACTCTATGATCAAGCAGAAATCTGCCATATCATTTGCAAGGTGCATGACTTGTTTAAGTACTTAATATGAAGTTAGTACTACTTATTTTCTGGGGTTGTTTGGATCATTTGAGAAAAAGTACATTAAGTACCTAAGAGCCATTCAATGCATCTTAATAATTATGATGATTATTATTTCAACTATAATATAATGCAAGTAAGGAACTACAATAAAATAATGAAAACCCATAGATACAGTACATGAATCTGGTTAAGTATCTGTGTTCTAGAACTTTAATTTCTAAAACAAATAATAAAGTAATATAATATCCATATGTTACTCATATGATTATGTATTGTCATTAAATATGAAGATATGTGTTACATCATAGTTTTTACCAAAATTTATTTTTAGAAGTAGTGTTTGCTCTCTTGTGGATTTAACCAGTGTTCTACTTGAAAATTTTGTTGGTTTATACATTTTTTCATGTATGTGAACACTTAGAAAGTATCATTGTTAATATAAATAGAATGAATTTAAAGGTGTATAGAATTTAAAAGTTGATAGAATAGATTGAAAAGTAAAATATTTAAGGTTGCAACAACTGCTTTTGTGACTAAGCATATTCTTTAGATAATTCGTTTTTGTTTTTGTTTTGTTTTGTTTTGTTTGAGACAGAGTGTCGCTCTTGCACCCAAGCTGGAGTGCAGTGGGGCGATCTCGGCTCACTACAACCTCTGCCTCCCAGGTTCAAGCGATTCTCCTGCTCAGACACCTGAGTAGCTGAGACTACAGGTGCATGCCACCAAGCCCAGATAATTTTTTGCATTTTTAATAGAGACGGGGTTTCACCATGTTAACCAGGATGGTTTTGATCTCCTGATCTTGTGATCCACCCTCCTTGGCCTCCCAAAGTGCTGGGATTACAGGCGTGAGCCACCATGCTCGACCTAGATAACAATTATTTTTAAATGATTCTCCACAACGTAAAACTAATATACTTAAAAATGTGCCGGGCGCGGTGGCTCAAGCCTGTAATCCCAGCACTTTGGGAGGCCGAGGTGGGTGGATCACGAGGTCAAGAGATCGAGACCATCCTGGTCAACATGGTGAAACCCCGTCTCTACTAAAAATACAAAAAATTAGCTGGGCGTGGTGGCACGTGCCTGTAATCCCAGCTACTCAGGAGGCCGAGGCAGGAGAATTGCCTGAACCCGGGAGACGGAGGTTGTGGTGAGCCGAGATCGCGCCATTGTACTCCAGCCTGGGTAACAAGAGCAAAAATTCCGTTTCAAAAAAAAAAAAAAAAAGAAAAGAAAATGCAAGTAGTACCCCCCAAAAAAGTTTCCAATAGGTTACTTGTCTTCTAAAACCGAAGAATATTTTAAAGAGATTTTTATATATCTATTTTTTATGTTCTCTTAATCTGGCATTTTCTATTTGTTATGTCTCTAGAATTTAGTTTCCAGGTCTGTCTTTAGCTTCTCTCTCTCTCCAGGTGTTCTCAATACTCTCCATGTGGTCCCTCACGAGTATAATTAATCTCTCCTTCAATATCCCTTGTTTTTAAGGGGACTATGTTGTGCTTTTTCTTTAACAACTTGTTTTTTTTTTTTTTTTTCTTTTTTTTTTTTGAAGTGGAGTCAAGCTTTGTAGCCCAGGCTGGAATGCAGTGGCCCGATCTCAGCTCACTGCAACTGCTACCTTCCAGGTTCAAGCGATTATCCTGCCTCAAACTCCCAAGTAGCTGGGATTAAAGGTGTCCGCCACCATGCCCAGCCAATTTTTGTATTTTTAGTAGAGATGAGTTTTGATCTTGAACTCCTGAACTCAAGTGATCCGCTTTCCTCAGCTTCCCAAAGCATGGGGAGTATAGGCATGAGCCATTGTGCCCAGCCTCCTTTAAGAACTATTTTGGCATTTTAATTTGATGCTTTATTTAAAAGTCATTTGTGTTTATGTCTGTCTCCCATACTTAATTATGAGCTCATGAAAGGAAGGAAACTAACCTCATGTCCCCAAAATACAAACCAGAAAGCTGTATACATAAAAGATATTCAATTTAAAAAGTTAAATTTACAAATGCATGCGCATAAACTAATTATGCATTCATTAACCAATGAAACACTGGTAATAATATAAAACAATAGCTACTAGCTTTTTATACAAACACAAATGTTTCTTATGTTGGGCTTTCAAAAACATTTAGCCTTACCAGAGTATTTCCACTAGTTTTAATCCAAAAATACATCATCTAGTGTCTTAAAACAGAATTGCAACTAGTATAATCTCCAGTTTTTTTTTTTTTTTTTTTTTTTTTTTTTTTTTTTTTTTTTTTTTTTTTTTTTTTTTTGAGACGGAGTTTCGCTCTTGTTACCCAGGCTGGAGTGCAATGGCGCGATCTCGGCTCACCGCAACCTCCGCCTCCTGGGTTCAAGCAATTCTCCTGCCTCAGCCTCCTGAGTAGCTGTAATCTCCAGTTTTTAAAGCAGTGCTACTCCAAGTAGAGTCTGAGGACCATCAGAATCATGAGGACATTGGAGCTTGTTAGAAATATAATCATCTGGTTTCACCCCAAATCTATGGAATGAGAATTTCTACAACTTCTGACTCTCTCACAGGAGTTAGGAATGTGTGCTTTAACAAACTCATCAGGTGATTCTGATGTGTGCTAAATTTTGAAATGATAATCTAGATACATATAAAATCTCCAAGCAGAAAAAAATCTGGGGGGTCTTTTAGTCTATCCCTTTTTCAACTGGGTGGGAAATTGAGATCAAAAAGGGATAAGGCTCATGTCTACATAGCAGAACTGAGATCCCAACCAGAACTCTTGATCCCAAGCCTGTGTTCTTTTCACTTCAATAGTCCAAAACAAAATGATTTTGAATTAATACTAAATGGAATTTGAGTTAATACTAGTTAGAATTTGGGATTCAAAATATAGTCATCACATACTGCAAATTGCCAAATTAAGCAAAAGTTATTGAATTCAAAAGAAGAATGGAAAGGTTGTAATCTTGGGCTGCTGGGAAGAAATCATGCAGAGTATAACCTATTTCTTCATCCCATCACTGAACAGTAAGCATGTAGGCATTGCAAATACACACAGCTATACATAGGGAAATTTCACCCCAGATATGTAAGTCTGTTATGATGAAGTCCTTCCCGCCAGTGACGAATTTGAGAAGAGCAGACATGTATCTTATTCCTGACCTTAGAGGAAAACATTAGTTCTTTTATCATGAAGTAATATGCTTGCTGTAGATTTTTACAGATGCCCTTTATCAGACTGAGAGAGTATCCCTGTGTTCTTTCTTTGCTGAGAATTTTTATCAGGAATAGATGTAGGATTTTGCAAGTGTAATAATAATATACATATTACATATGCATAATATATATTACACAAATAATATAGATTACACTTAATAGTGCTAAACTACTTTACATATAATAAAATGTTAATTTTTTTTAAAGATAGAAAGATTTTCTTTATTAATGACCCCAACCGTATTTCTTTAGATACATGAGTTTTGAAATCAAATACTTAGGAGAAAACAAGTTAAGATTGCATTATCCTGCAACTCATTACCAGTAATATATTGCAAAGCTAAACGGCTTGGAAAAGAGGGTGGGAGGAAAGGGAAGTGAGGGAGGGAAGATAAAGGAATTAAGTTGATCAAGTGGAATTCTTTTTTCTTTTTTCTTTTTCTTTTTTCTTTTCTTTTTTTTTAATTCTTGGGAACTATGAAGTCCTTGCAAGCACAGCTCGTTTCTGCAGATTATTTTCCAAACGTGTACAAAATGGAACTAAAACGGGAAATCCCTTAAGAACCTGAAGAGGTGCAACATTAAAAGCTACGATTATCCAGTAGCAAGTGTTCTAGCCTTCAGTTGCCAGCCGCTTCCTCCTCTTATTCCCAAGATTAGCGGGATGAAAACGTCTTCCCCGTGATTGTTTTCATTTTTTTTTTTTTTTCTCGGCATCTGGGCGTGCGCGGTTCAGCACCCTGAGGAAGTCAGATGTTTTTGCCCGCATACGTGTGTGAATATAGGCCTTAGAGCCCTCGAGGTGGTCGTGCAGGTAGTCCCGGAACGTGTGGATCAGGTTGATGGTGGTGTCTCGAGCACTGGCGTTGGTGTGGCGAGGGAACAGCACAAAGGCGATGTTGCCAATGTTGTCACCCACAGCGGCGTCCGTGTCTTTCAGCTCCAGAGGAGGCTCCCGGTGGCTAAAGAGGCCCTGTGTGGCTGTGTGGCTGGCTCTGCATCCCCCTTTGAACTCCGGCATGAACACCTTTCCAATGACCACATCGTCGTCATCCTTAAACACTGTGCTGAAGACTACTGCGACTCTGTCCTTTTTAGACTCAACATGCATGGTCTGATCATCCCTATAATGGATAACTGCCCTGTTTTCTCCTTCCTTGCCCTGTTCTTAGAATTGGAAGTATTTTTCAAAGACAGAGGCAACACGATTTCGCTTCAACATGCCAGCTTGATGCACAATGGAATCCTTGGATGCAGGCAGATTTTCAAGGTCGTATAGCAAAGAAACATTGTATCCTGATTCTGAATTTACCAAGAAACTCCTGTACATCCTCTTTAATAACTCATCAGCACCATGTGCCTGAAGTTCCTTGTAGAATTTCAAAGAAATACTGACCATCACTTTTGTTTTGTCTCCATTAGGATCTGAAATATCATAAAAGACCCCATCGAAATCTGCAAATGTTACTTCTACTGCTTCTGGTTTGTTTCCGGCGGCCGCGTTCTCGAACTTGAGCGCGAGCGTCTCCTCGATGATGCGGTTGTTCACCTCTAGCAGGATCAGGGCGGCGGCTGGCCCCCGAAGGCTAAACCCGCCACTGCCGCTTCACCGACAAGCCCGGTCCCCACCCAGCCCCCGGCTCTAGCCCAATAAAATGTCAATTTTAATACAACTCTGTATAGCAGATTCTATATCGTCTCCATTTTACAGTTGAGAAAATAGACAATTAAAGAGCTATCCATGTAATCCCAGCACTTCGGGAGGTCGAGGCAGGCGGATCACAAGGTCAAGAGATCGAGACCATCCTGGCCAACATGGTGAAACCCCATTTCTACTAAAAATACCAAAAAATAAAAAATAAAAAAAAAAAAAAATAGCTGGGTGTGGTGGCACCCGCCTGTAGTCACAGCTACTCGGGAGGCTGAGGCAGGAGAATTGCTTGAACCAGAACTGATCATCTTAACCAGCCTGGGCAATGTAAATAGAATATGTAAGTGGGCAACGTAGAAAATATAAAGGATGCAATTTTTATCTATTTACAGAATCTTGAAATAATTAATTATAATTCAAGCAAAATTAGGGAATGCACATTCTTTTTGAGTTCAAATGAGACATTTTTAAAAGTTGACCAGGCTCTAAGCCACAAAGTAGTCTCAACAAAAACTAATAAGGTATATAACACATTTTATAACTACCTGGCTATAAAATAAAAGTAATAATAAAAAGATAGCCTTAAAAAACAAGTAAACCAACATCTTAGTGTAAAACATCTGAGCATTTAAAAGAACAAACTTCTGGACAGGCCATGAGTCAAAAAAGAAATCATAATGAACAGTGGTTATTATTAAACATTAAGTCATGAATTACAATTAAACCTCCATATAACAAAACTTGTGAGATGCAGCTAAGGCACTTTTTAGAGAAAAATGTATAGTCTTAAATTGTATGTATTACAAAATAAGAAAAACTAAGAATTAATGAACAGAGAATCCACCCAGGAATTAAAAATAATAATAGAGTAAATCCTAGAAATAGAACAAAGAGAATAATAAAACTAAAATTAGTTATCAATTAACACTTAAAACAAAGATACAAAATAGAGAATAAAATAAACCAAAAATTGTTTTTGAAAAAACTAATGTAATAGAAAAATCTATAATAAGTTTGATGAGAAAGAGAGACAGAGGAAGAAAAAGCAAGGACAGAACTAGAGAGCAGTAGGGTTGTGCTGGTAAACCAGCTCTCTCTAGGGTGGAAAATAAGTTCCTATTCACAGGGGTTCTCTGATTTCCATAGTGTTTATCCTGCCACCATTGCTGATTTTAATCTACCAACATGATACCACTAAATGCAAATTGGGAAGAGGTTCATACACACTTGGCTCTGGGCAGCCAGAACAAGTCAGCTCCAGCAATCACTGGTAAGGTCACAATTATATTCTAATATCATTAGAATATAAAAACAGGACATAATGGAGTAAAAAATTAAAATATTATAAGAATATTCTAAGTCTGTCAATATAAATGAAAACTTGGACAAAATGGACAATTTCTTAGAGAAATAATAACTTTCAAAATAGACCCCAAAGGAAACCTGACAAAAACAAAATTGCAGCTAGATCCTGTATCATTGTAGAATGACTATAGTTAAGAATAATATATTATATAGTTTCAAAAAGCTAGGAGGATAGTGAATGTTCTTAACACAAAGAAATGAGAAATGTTTAAGACGATGGATAGGCTATTATCCTGGGACTGCAGTTGCACACCACCATGCCCAGCTATTTTTTTTTTTTTTTTTTTTTTTTTTTTGGTAGTGGAATTACCGTTTGAAACAAAAGATCAACCCAAAATTATACAAACTATTTTAGAAGATATAAAAATAAGAAATTTCCCTGTAGTGATCTCATTTTGTCAGGCCAAGATAGCCTCCACCCCAGAATCAGACATAAATACTATGAGAAAGGAAAATTGTAAGCTGATGTCACACAGGCCTCTAAACAAAATATCAGCAAATGGAACTCTTAAATGTTTGTGTATATGTCTCCATCTGAGTGTACCATAACTAAGCTGGTAACTTCCATAACAAAAGATTTTTTTTTGTATTGGTAAATCTATTACTGTAATTTCCACATTAACAAATTAAGAGAAAAAATATATGATAATGTTTATAGGTACAGAAAGCATTTTTGATAAGTTTCAATAATCATTCATGATGATAATAATAACTGTAAACTCTTAGCAAACTAGAAATAAAAAAGTATTACCCTGACCAAAACTGTATGTTAAAAATTTCAATAAATATATCTTTAATGAAATTATAAATATGTTCCTTTTAAATTAAGAATAAGACATCTGTCATTACCACTTATATTCAGCATTGTACTAAAGATTGTAGTCTGTATAGCAAAATAATAAAAAGAAACAAAAAGGATATGGAATAGAATAGAAGAAATATAAACTTATTATTTTTAAGTCATATTATTGTGAATACAAAAATTTTGAAGACCTAATGAACAAATTAATTAAATACAACAAGATTGCTATGAGACAACTATACAAAAATCAATAGGGGTCCTTTGCAATAGCAATAAATCTTATTCGCAATAATTTTAGAAATGTTAAGCACTTGGGAATAAATGTAACAAAATAAACAAGATATACAATCCAAATTATTTAGTGATATAAACCCTAAATAAATAGAGAGTACAGCATGTTTGTGAAAAAGGTGACTCAATATTTGAAAGCTGTTATTTCTTCCAAAATTAGAGTTGTCATATTTGGCAAATAAAAATATAGAAAAACCAGTTAAATTTTAAGTCAAATACATGAATAATAACTTTTTAATATGTGTGCCCCAAACATTATTGCATATTGTTGCCTAAAAATTATTGCATAGGATATAGTTATATATATAGATACAGATATAGAATCATGTGTCACATAACAATAGGGATCCATCCTGAGAAATGCATCATTAGATAATCACATCATTTTGTGAACATCATACAGTGTACTTACATGAACCTAGATGGTATAGCCTACAACACACCTAGGCCATACAGCATAAGCTATTGCTTCTAGGCTACAAGTCTGCATAGCATGTTACAGTATTAAATATTGCTGGCAATTGTAACACAGTGGCATGTGTTTGTGTATCTAATCATAGAAAAGATACAGTAAAAATACAGTATTGAAATCTTATGGGATTCTTCTTGTGTATGCAATAAGTCATTGACTGAAACGTCATTATATGGCACTAGAGGGTATATAAAATTTGTTTACTTGTACTTCAAATTTAACTGGGCAACCTGTATTTTATTGGGCAACTCTATGTCAAATTGATCTATCAACTTAGTACAATCCCAACAGATTTTTCTGCAGAATTTAAAAATAATTATAAAACTCACATGAAAGAGTAAGGCATGTAATGTACAAATATGAAAATTGCTTTTCCAAGAATAATGGGCAGGTTTTTGCTTTAGACCTGTGTGTTTAAAGAGACACTTCCAGGAAATCTAACCCCAAACAGGGGAGTATTTTTCCCAAAGATAAATTCAATATTTTACCCCAGAACTCAGAAACCTTAGCTCTGATTATATCTGCATTGGCCTATTGATTCCTTCCAGGTTGCAACAAGAGGGGAAAGGAGACCCCCATGTCACTGGTCCTTACTTTAATTCATATTCTCTTCTCTTTCTGTCAAGGAATCAGAGTGTTTTTGAGTTGATCCCATAAAATACAAAAATGGAACTACTCATTTTAATTGAAAATCAGTCATGGCAGTCATTTGACCTCAATAATTATGTTCCACCTGTGATCCTGTCTTATTCCCTACCTTGTGAGTTCATCCAACATCTCATGAGAAAAGTAGACCACATAGACAGATGATATTGGTAAGGTGGTAGAATTAATTTACAGGTCCATCCTGGTAGACAGGTGAAACTTAGTAACAGGAAATTTGGGAAAATAATATACCTATATAAAAGTGCAATCATAGGTAAAACTTGTATCGATTAGGATTCCTTAGGCGCGAGAAACAGAAATCAGCTCAGCCTAACAAGCACGCAGGAATGTATATGAGGATTGAAGAATATAAGAGACCTTTACACAATCTTAGAGTCAGTCTTGAAGAAGTCATAAGCCAAAGTATCTCTGGGGAAAGGAGAAACTAACGGACAGTCACAGCCAGCTGGAATTAATCATCACAAACTGCTTTTCCCATCTTCCCATGCATTTCACATGAGCTCCAAATTTCAAGGAGAGAAAAGCATCTGATTGGTATCATTTGGGTCACATGTGTATCCCTTGGCTAGGAGAAATGGGGACATCTTGATTGGCAGTTCTGTGGCTGCCAATAGTGAAGGAGTAGCTTTCCCAATACAAGTTCAGGGCATCATTTCAAAAGAAAGGGAAATGAATTTTTGGCAGGCATAAACAACAGATGTCCACTGCATGACTGAGTAACACAGATTTTGGGAAATGCACCCATGTAGAGCAATGTTATCATTACCCGTTGAACCTTGGTGCAGAACCCTTCTTTCTTGATGAAATAAAGGATTCTCTAAAGATGAATAATTCTGGGAATTGGTTAATAGCAGATTAAGAAATGAGGTGGGTCTCTACCTGGGGGAGGAAGGGTCTTTCTTCACTCTCTGTGGCTGGAGGCATTGTACTGACACCAAGATGCTATTCTAAATCTGCACTGACCATGGTGGCTGCTGAGCACCTCTGTTTACTGTGCAAGTAGCAACAGCAACAGCCATGAAGAAAGATAAGCTACTTTTTGGAGCTTCCAGTATCCATGACAGTGGTTGCAGAATCCTCCCATGTCAAGAAAGGGTACCTCTGAGTGAGTGGGTAGATAACTGGTGCATGCTGCTTCCCACACCCCAGAAACGAAAACAAAAACACTGCCCTCCCCATCAAAAAACAAAACAAAAAAAATAGTAATTTGCACTGCAGGAGATAGTTTCTGTTGCCCAAGATCAAGATGAGGTTTCACTACTGGTGACCAGATGAGAATCTGGCCAGCAGAGTCACCGTCACGAGAATCAGCAGCAACAGTAACATAGGATAGACGCAAGATGAGGGTACTAGAGTGAAAGAAAGCACTTCTTCCAGAGCAACTTCTGTACCCTACATATTCAGTAAAAATCCATTTAACCATACTTGTATAACAAAGTAACATACAAAAACACTAAGACGAAAACAGAAATACGTGTGTGTGTGTGTGTGTGTGTGTGTGTGTGTGTGTGTGTGTGTGTATGTATATAAATAACAGTACAAGGGTAGTGGACAGTTTGCAATCTTTTATGTATATACGTACATATATACATACACTTACACACACATATATATAAAGTTTTGAATCATGTTTTATTATATATAATAGAACAAGAGAAAAATTTCACTTAGGAAGTATTTGCTACTAATATTTTCAAACCATTTTTTTAATTCCCCTTTTTAGTTAAGGTCTTTTTGATGTGCAAAAGCTTGCCAATTCTGTGGCACCAAAACTGTTATCCTTTTCCTCTGTAATTTTTTCTATTTCTTCTATGCTCAGAAAGTACTTCTGTGCAAAAGACCAATGCTATGGTAAACTTTGACATAGATAATGTGCTATAATTCATGGGACAATTGGCTTAAGCTATGCTTTATATGAGATCATTTGCCCTAATCAGGAATCCTCATACAAAAGGTGATTATTTAGCATTTAATCAGAAAGGCCATATTTCAAAGATTGTAAGTACTGTAGCTAATTTATCTCTGATGAAATGGGTACTTATTGATGAAATTAATGGCATGTGAGATATATACATTGCATAAAAGATTTCAGAGACACTTCCACAAGAATCTAGGGAGTCATATCCCAGTCACTTAAAGACGGCACCAAGGCGTGATCCCTAGTGAAATTTTTTGCACGCTTTCCAGTGGATGTATGGGTGGCAGAATTTGATTTGCAGTTGCTTTCTTTATAACTTGATAGGCTGTGGGAAAGTAGTTAAACTTCATCTACCTCTAAACACTGGCAGCTACTACTAATTTTTAAAAATGACCTAAGAGTTATACAAGATTGAATTGGCTTATACCGGTTCATAAGAGTCAGTTAAATATCCACTTGTCTCTTCTTCTTCTCACTTATTTCTGAGTTTTATCTTTTATATCCAACTCTTGATGCAACTGAAGTTTTTAATCTCAGATGGCTACAAGAGTGGAGCCATTCACATAAATGTTTGAGATAAACTGGCATAAAACAGGAGGTGGGAAGAATTGTGCCAAATTGCAGAGCACCAGGGGAGCTGTCACTCCTCTGTTCTTGCCAAATGCTGCCATCTGGGAATGTGAGTCCAGTGTTGCTGTATCTTGTGTTTTACTTTTTCTTCCCTCATTAAAAAACAGAAAAAAACAAAAAAAATATATAGTTTGTTGTAAATTTTTTTGAGTTTCAGAATACCACACAACAAACCATATACATTTGTGACCCAGTTATTGTACAAGGGTGGTGGCCAGTTTGCAATTTTCAGTCAATAGTATAAGAGGTGAATGTACTATATATAAGTATTTTATCTCCAAGTAGGCAACTTTTCCCCAAATTGTTGGAAACAGTCTTTCTCATTCATATCTTATTCTTTCACCATCAAACACTGTACACTTGTATACTAGCTAGCGGCTGTCCTACTAATGGGTACATTTTTCTGCCACTTTCATATTATTTTCATAAAAAAATGCCACATGATTATAACTATTACTATTTTTGGAAGCATTTTTAAAACCATGAAAAAAAATCCTCACCCATTTAAAAACCAGAATCCTTCCACTGGTATTGTTTTTCAAATGTTTCTTTCCTGCACACTTAAGTAAATTTAAGAATAACCCTATGCATTTTCAACAACATCCTTTGAGATTTTAATTGAAATTTTATCTCCTAAATGGTTACTGCTAATACATTAAGTATTCTTTTGTATATTTATTTTGTATCTGAATATTTGACTTACATTTCTTCCGGTTAAAATTTTTTTTTATTTTATTCTTTTAGGGTTTCTAAGTATATAATTATCTGGCCAAGTGATAGCCCATTTTCTGGGCTACCAGACATTTTATATAACATTATGAGTTTTGAGTTATAGAAAGCTTGAAAGTGTTTGACAGCAAACTGTTATGCCTGGATTTTTTTGTTTGTTTGTTTTTTTGTTTTTTTTAGGTAATACCATGATTGTTGGATACATATTTTTGTGATTCTACTAATGTTATTTTCTGAAAAAAAACCATTCACTTAAGACCTTTATTGATACCAACTATGTGTCATTGTTCTATGTGCATTGGGTAATAAAGACACACAGAACCCTCTGTGTGTCCTCATGTATGAAAGGAACATACAACCTCAAAAGAGAAGACAGACAATAAACCAACAAATAAAAATTTTAAATATCAGCTAATGATAAATGCCCAGGTGAAATTAAAATAGTGTGATACTGTGCTGAGTAACAGGCTGAGGGACATTAAAAAACTAAGGGTAGTCAAAATAAAAACCTCTCTGAGAAAGTGACATTTAAGCTGATATGACTGACAAGAAGAAACCATCAAAAATCCAAGGAAAGAGATTCCAGGTAGAAAGCACAGTTAGTCCAGAGTGTAGGAAAGATTTATTTGTATACAGATGGGTGTGCTCCAAGTTACTCATGTGACTGGAATTTTCAAACTTATTAGTGCAATGTAATTTAATACTGTTAACTTCCTCCATGTCTATTTTTTTCATTTTCTTCATTATAATGCTTGTCCATATTTGACATCATTCTTTTTTTTTTTTTGAGACGGAGTTTCGCTCTTGTTACCCAGGCTGGAGTGCAATGGTGCGATCTCGGCTCACCGCAACCTCCGCCTCCTGGGTTCAGGCAATTCTCCTGCCTCAGCCTCCTGAGTAGCTGGGATTATAGGCACGCGCCACCATGCCCAGCTAATTTTTTGTATTTTTAGTAGAGACGGGGTTTCACCATGTTGACTGGGATGGTCTCAATCTCTCGACCTCGTGATTCACCCGCCTCGGCCTCCCAAAGTGCTGGGATTACAGGCTTGAGCCACCGCGCCCGGCCGACATCATTCTTAATATTTGCTTATGATATAGCTGCTATATTGTGCATTTATTTATTTATTTATTTATTTATTTATACTTTTAAGTTCTGGGGTACATGTGCGGATCATGCAGGATTGTTACATAGGTATACACAAACCATGGTGGTTCACTTCATCCATCCTGTCATCTACAGTAGGTATTTCTCCTAACATTATCCCTCCCCAATCCCCCCATCACTATTTGTCCCCTACCCACCCCTGACCTCCAACAGGCCCTGGTGTGTGATGTTCCCCTCCCTGTGTCCATGTGTTCTCATTGTTCAACACCCATTTATGAGTGAGAACATGTGGTGTTTGGTTTTCTGTTCTTGTGTCAACTTGCTGAAAATGATGGTCTCCAGTTTCATCCATGTCCCTGCAAAGGACATGAACTCATCCTATTTTATGGCTGCATAGTATTCCATAGAATCTGCTAAGAACTTAAACAAATTAACAAGAAAAAAAAAAACCCATCAAAAAGTGGGCAAAGGATATGAACAGACATTTTTTTTAAAGCACTCATTTATGCAGCCAACAAACAAATGAAAAAAAGGTTCATCATCACTGGTCATTAGAGAAATGCAAATCAAAGCCACATTCAGATATCATCTCATGCCAGTTAGAATGACGATCATTAAAAAATCTGGAGACAACAGATGTTGGAGAGGATGTGGAGAAATAGGAATGCTTTTACACTGTTGGTGGGAGCTTAAATCAGTTCAACCATTGTGGAAGACCATGTGGCAATTCCTCAAGTATCTAGAAATAGAAATTCCATTTGACCCAGCAATCCCATTATTGGGTATATACCCAAAGGATTATAAATTGTTTTATTACAAACACACATTGCAGCACTGTTAGCAAAGACTATTTTATGTTAGCAAAGACTATAATAGCAAAGACTATTGCATTTATTTTTAAATCAAACTTATGAATTATCAATTCCTTTGATTTTTATATTTAGACTTTTCCTCTCTATTCTGTTTCCTTTTAAAAATTCTTTTCATTTTAGTAATAAACATTTTTAGTACAAATATTGAGGTAAGTTTTGTCCACACTCAAAAAAACAAAAAACAAAAAACAAAAAACAAAACAACAACAAAAAAACGCTAATGTCTTATATCCTAGTCTTGTTTTAAAATTTTCTCAGAGCATATTATTTTTATCGTTGGCCCAAGATTACATAGACTTTGAACTTTTGAATGACAGGGTATTTTAGTTCCATCTAATACTTTTAAATTAATATCCAGTTTATTCTATCATGGTCAGAAAATATGAATTTTTGATTTGAGAAAGGTATTGAAGTATTCCGTTTAGTCTAAGAACATGGGTTTTTTGTGGGTTTTTTTCTCTTTTTGATATTACATGGGCACCTAAATAAGTTATATTCTTATCTTGTGGATATAAAGCTTTAAAGCTCATTATATATCTATTGATCTAGCCTTATATTATCATGCAATTTCTTCTTGTCATTATCTTTTTTTTCAACTACTTATTCTGACAGAGGTTGAGATGTATCAGTTGCTCAGAATTTTTTTCTTCACATTTGCCTCATATTTCTAACCATCTCATAGAACTGGGAAAGTAGGAGAGCCAGAAATGTGAAAGTTTGTAGCTAGAATATGCAACTATTTGTAGCCAGACCCAGGACCTGTTAACATGTATCAGGATGTTTCTTGTTGCAACTTCTACATGAAAAGCTAACTCAAACTGACTTAAACAATATAGACATTGTATGAGCTCATGTAATTGAGAAGTTCAGAGAAAAGGCAGCCTTTAATTGTGCTTTAATGAGGCCTCCCCATTCTCTTAGTCCTGCTGTTCTCTTCATGCATCACTTTATACTTCAAGTGGTGTTCTTCACAGGAGCAATATGAATGAGCCAGCTCCAGGTATGACACCTGCACTTGTTGCTAAGCAGAGAAGAGAGTCTGTATCCCAAATTATTTAAGTTCAGGAATTTCACATGATAGCACTGAGGTCAAGTGTTCACATCTTTATGGTCACAGTCCAGGAGTTGGCTTCATCTATTTTACATGCGCCACTTATAAGAATGGAGTATTGCTTCCCAGAATGTCATGGCCCCTCAATGGAAATCAGGGACAATGGGTGTATTAGTCAGAGTTCTTAAAACAGAACCAAAAGGATATAAATACATATAGAGAAAAAGATTTATTATGAAGGAGTGGCTCATAAAATTATGGAAGCTGTGAAGCCCCACCATCCACCATCTGCAATCTGGAGGCCAAGAAAGCCAGCAGTGTAGTTTTAATACATCAAAAGTCTGAGAACCAGGGAAGCCAGTGATGTAAGTCCCAGTCATGTCTGAAGGCCCAAAACCCAAAAGCATCAATATCATCAGGCTGGAGAAAATGAATGTCCTAACTCAAGAGGAGACAGTGGATTCACCCATCTTCCACCTTTTTGTTTAGGCCCATAACAGACTGTATGATGCCCACCTGTGCTGGTGAGGGTGATCTTTATTCAATCTACTGATCCAAATGCTAATCTGTTCTGTAAATACCTTCACAGACACACTCAGAAATAATGTTATATCAGCTCACAGCTTAGCCATGGTCATCCGTTAGCCCATAGAATCGACATATTAAATTAACTTTCACAATGTGGAAGAGAAAAGGGGAAAACCAAAATTTAGAGGAATAGAAAATTCCTAGTCCTTGGGCATAGGCCTCTGAAGTTAAATAGAGAAGAAGGTCATAGAAATTGTGAATTTTAAGGAGTTTCGTATTTAGGATACTATAGATGTTAAAAACTGCAGGGTGATCGCAACTGAAACAGACCAGGACAGAAACTAGAAAGTACCAACACTAGGTTAAAAGCATTTTTTTTTTTCTTGTTAAAGATCTGGTTCTGTTGTGCAATATGAAAATCTGCCTATTATTTCAAGAAAACTGATAATATTCAGTCTGCAGTAATTTGGAATAAAATTTGACTCACCCAAAAATTTGTTTGAGCATCTTAAAAAATAAGAAGATATCGAAAGTTGCAGGGTACTCACATTTGTTACATAATAATGCACTATTTCCTTCCCTGTTACAGGGATGTGTGCAGTCCTATAATTGCATCAGTTCCAACATCTACTTGGGCCATGCATATCAAAAAGGAGATAATTTCCCAGGAATGGGGGAAGGAAATACTGCCCTAGAATAGCAACAGCACAAGTTAAATCTGAAAACCTCTAGCATAAGCCAAGATCACATCATTATAGTTGATTATTCCCTTAATTCTGTCACAACAGCTAATATTGTCTAAAGAATAATAATGACAAAGTTTAAGGGTGGATAACCATGATACGTTTGTGAGCATTCCATAGTATGCAAAATAAAGTTTATTTTTAGGTTTTCCTGACTGCAGAGAGACCTTAGTTATCCCTAAAGAATCTTCCCCAAACTGGAATTAACAAAATTAAAATTTTCTATATTGAAGATGAGTCCTAAACAATATAATTACTAAGGTTTAAATCTTGTTTATGAAAGTTATACAACTAAAATGTATAACCCATATTACTGAAAATGTCAAGAAATTAGATACAGATTTTATGAAAAAGAAAAGGAGGGAGGAAGGGAGGAAGGGAGGGAGGGAGCCAGTGACGGAGGGAGCGAGTGAGGGTAGGTGCGGTGGCTCATGCTTGCAATCCAAGCACTTTGTGGGGCTGAGTCAGGCAGATCACCTAAGGCCAGGAGTTGGAGACCAGCCTGGCCAACCTGGCAAAACCCTGTCTCTACTAAAAATACAAAAATTAGAGGCTGTAGTGACAGGCACCTGTAATCCCAAGTACTCCGGAGGCTGAGGCAGGAGAATCACTTGAACTTGGCAGGCAGAGGTTGCAGTGAGCCAAGACTGTGCCACTGCACTTCAGCCTAGGTGACACAGTGAGATTGTTTCAGAAAAAAAAAAAAAAAAAAGATATGGATTTTAAATATACATTCCTTGGGCAATCATAATATTTCAGTTTAGAAAATGATTTATTGATTTTTTGCCAAAAGATAATAGAAGTTATGAAATTATAGGTATTTATTGTCATTGCTTTCTAGTAGATGGACTGAGAGGCTCTGGTGGAACTAGCTCAGAATTTGAGACAGGTCAAATAATGTAATCATAATAGCTAAGGTTTTTCAACCTTAGCCAAGTACTTTATCTTAAATTTCATTATCAAATCTCTGAATGGAGGTGATAATTTACCTCTGTTTTATGGCTACATATAAAAAAACTGAGATATGGAGACAGTAGTAGCATAGCCTGAGTTACTTTATGGCATTCCTGATCCTAGGCTTCATCATGTCTTTACTGAACCTTTACTGATTCATGTCCATACTCCCCTCAGCCAGTCTCTCTTTGTTCACCGTGACTCTACTCTGGGCTACCTGTGAACACTGGTAACATCAATGAGTTGCAGTTGTCACATAGTACAATGAGGAAAAGTTATCTGTGACCTGGATCATTATGGTGAACAAATGGTTTGTTAAGTGCTTAGAAAATAATAGACAATCAACTATTCTAATCCCATGTATCAGAATATCTATCACCTTGAGCAATATAATAAATCATTTTTCAAACTTTGTGAACCAGATACTTGATGCCCAGTCTCACAATGGCACTTTCATGTTCTGCTTTATATCTAAGGGAGCTGGAAAAAGTTGTTTTCGAGAATCCTTTGACAAATGGCTTCTTGTTTAGTGTTGTCAATGGAAGGCACTCACATGGAAAAAGAAGGTGAAAAGGAGAAGGTGATTTCTTTCCTATTCGTTTCTGGTTCTGGCACTGGAGTCACAGGTGACTGCTTATGGCTGTGAGTTCCTGGACTTCTGCAGACTCAGTGAGCATATGAGACCCTGATTTCCTAATACAGCAGTTCAAAAAAAGTAATTCAGCAGTCTCCAGAAGCTCCCAGAAGAAATACCCTTTGCTCTTCCAAACTTAGATGAGCTAATGACTTTCTGCAGTTACCGATTTCAAGGTATCCTCATCTTTCTTTTTTGGTTCCTCCAGTTTTCCAACACTTTTGCCACCACTTCACTACCCTAGAGTCTCCGTCCGAAATACTTAAGGTGGTTTTTGTTTTCCAAACAGAATCTTGCTTGACATCATTCTGTGAAAATATTTCAAATTTTTAGTTTATAATTATATTAAATTAACATAATATAATCATAAATAAATAAAAAACCTATTTATTTAGGTTTCATAAATAAATACTAAATACAGATGCTTATAAAACCATGAATATTGATCCCAAATCCTAACCATTTAAAGGAAAATGTGACATTGCAAAAGGCAGTTGCTACCTTCATGACCAAAAGCAATTTCCTGTACGTGATGGAGTACATTGTTTAAGTGACTATTTTGTTAAAATAATAATCTAGCTTAAAAAAATACATTGTTAGACCGGGCGCGGTGGCTCAAGCCTGTAATCCCAGCACTTTGGGAGGCCGAGATGGGTGGATCACGAGGTCAAGAGATCGAGACCATCCTGGTCAACATGGTGAAATCCCGTCTCTACTAAAAATACAAAAAATTAGCTGGGCATGGTGGCGGGTGCCTGTAATCCCAGCTACTCAGGAGGCTGAGGCAGGAGAATTGCCTCAACCCAGGAGGCGGAGGTTGCAGTGAGCCGAGATCGTGCCATTGCACTCCAGCCTGGGTAACAAGAGTGAAACTCCGTCTCAAAAAAAAAAAAAAAAATCCATTGTTAAAAAATAAAATACAACATTTATTCTTATCTTTCAATACTATGCTCAATGAAAGGTTATGTCATTAAATGAAACAAGTACAGACTTTGAAGATATCTAAGCTACTACTGTCAATATAAGACATCATCTAAAAATTAATAAATACATATTATATACATACAACCAGGTTAGGAAATAAATGCATGTTTGACTTTATAACCAAAAAACAAAGTTTGTCTCAGTGACTGTTGGGCTATTTTCTGGCCATACATTGTCCTAATTCAGTTGTAATGCCTGTGGTCAAAGTAGGAACATTAAGAACCATTAGAAAAGAAAGCACTGACAATCACATTAGGTAAAAGCAAAACACAACCTAATCTGGCTAGTATACTATTATTTACAAAGGACTTCTACTAGAAAATAACACACTGTTTGATTACTGTAAGTAGAACGCCAAATGGCAGGGCAGAGACCAACCTATGTATCAGTTCTGGAAGCAAAATTTTTAATTAAAATTTTAAAAAAGTTTGTTTCCAAAACTTCCTCTTGCTTTGATTTCTATTCATCTGCCAGCTATAATGACTGGTACATCCCCGAATCTGGTTGGTTCCGTTTCCAGAAATATGAGAAAGTTGTGTCCATGGCTATCAGATGATTGCTGGCATGTGAAAAGGGAAGAAACCTAACTTAGAGGTGGCAAGCAAAATAGCCCCAGACAAGCATTCCCAAATTCTTTCGTCTCAGGACGCTTTTACAGTGTTAACAGTTATAAAAGACCCCAAAGAACTTTTGTTTATGAGTTAATCAATATTTACCAAATTAAAAGTTGACACTGAGAGAATGGTTTACTATAATATATACTGAATAACAGACCCATTAAGTATTAACATACTTTATAAAAAATAACTACAAGGCCAGGCACAGTGGCTCACACCTGTAATCCTACCACTTTGGGAGGCTGAGGCGGGCAAATCATCTGAGGTCAGGAGTTCAAGACCAGCCTGGCTAACATGGTGAAACCCCACCTCTACTAAAAATACAAATAAAAAATTAGCTGGACATGGTGGCACACGCCGGTAATCTCAGCTACTCAGGAGGCTGAGGCAGGAGAATCGCTTGAACCCGGGAGGTGGAGGTTGGGGTGAGCTGAGACTGCACCATTGCACTCCAGCCCCAACAACAAGAGCAAAACTCTGTCTCTAACAACAACAACAACAACAACAACAACAACAAAAAAACCCGCTAAATGTTCTAAAACAAAGCTAAATGAATGAGAGAAAAGTGTAATTTTACATGTTTCTTTCTTTTTTTTTTTTTAAAAAAATCTTTTTAACGCCTAGTTAATAGATGTAGCCGAATTCTCATATCTGCTCCTATAATCAATCTATTGCTACATTACGTATCATACAGTTTCTGGAAAAGTCCACTGTACATTTGAAAGATTGCAAATAAACAAAGAAACTACAGTCTTCATATTATTATAAAAACAAGTTTCCCTCACTCTGCAAGGGTCACAGGACCCCCAAGGGTCACTAGATAACACTTTGAACAGCACCGCCCTCGGCTAGCTACATCAGTGGTTTCAACATACATTCTAAGGTAACACATAATTTTCTCATGCATTTTAATGGATGCCCTCAGATACTAAGTAAACAAAAAAAAATGCTTTGATCTTTAAGTAAAACAAATAACATCGGACTATTTTGAGTGCTGGAAGGATATATGGAGAGTAGGTGCCTGAAGATGTGTGGTATTCATGAAAGTGTTTTATAAGTTGTGGGAAACAGACAATGAGCATTGGGTAATTCCTAGCTGTCTGCTGCAACTTCTTTACCTTTGATTCAATGAAGCAAAACAGAATCCTAGTGACAGTAACGTTATTGCAAAAATATATTTAATCTGTTAGGCTCTGATTTATTTCTTTAAGCAAATAATTTGAAGTTTCGGTACTTAAATGCTGGAAATTAGTTAATTACTGGAAGCCAGTCTGACAATGTTGAGAGGTGCTATCCCATATTACTCAAAGACATAAACTTCTCACTTTCTTTCCAATGACTGATGGAGGCAGAATATATAGTATTTCATACATTCAATTCTGTTCTTCATATGCAACTACTGAAAAATAATTTCACTTTTATTCATATATATAAATGTGCATGTGTGTGTATATATACACTCACATACATGAATGTGTGTTTTGTTTTTGTTTTTTTGAGATGGAGACTCACTCTGTCGCCCAGGCTAGAATGCAATGGCGCAATCTCGGCTCACTGCAACCTCTGCCTCTTGAGTTCAAGCAATTCTCCTGACTCAGCCTCCCGAGTAGCTGGGATTACAGGTGCATGCCACCATGCCCGGATAATTTTTTTTTTTTTTTTTTTTTTTGGTATCTTTAGTAGAGACAGGGTTTCACCATGTTAGCCAGATGGTTTCGATCTCCTGACCTCCTCATCTGCCCGTCTTGGCCTCCTAAAGTGCTGGGATTATAGGTGTGAGCCACTGCACCTGGCTATGTGTGTTCATTGATTCATTTACTCATTCATGGAACACATATTTACAGAGAACCTCTTTAAATGCATCAGGCACTGTTCCTGGAAGTTGAGATATAAAATAGAACACACATTCCTGGCCTCCTGAGTCTTGTATTCTAATGTGAAGAGAAATATGATGATGATTAATAAGTAAAATAACTCATCTATTACAAGTATTCAAAAGAAAAGGAAATATGAAATACTGGGAAGAGGAAACATCACAATTTAAAATATGGTGACAAGTAGAGGACTGACTGAAGAGTTGAACGCCTAAGGCAGATGGAGGAAGTGTTCTAAAGCAGAGGAAACAGCAACTGCAAAGACTATGGGCCTGTGAGCTTATAGAGAGCTTTTTGGGAATACAAAGCTGAGTTAACAGTCTGTGGGGTCAAAGAGGTAATGAGAGGAGGATTTTAAAGCCATTGTAAGGACTTGGTTTACTTTGTGTTGGGAAGTCATAGGAGACTTTGAGCAAAAGAGTGGTATGATCTCACTTCTTTGTAAATAAATTTATTTTGGCTTCTGTATTGAGAATAGACTCAAAAGAAAAGACTAGTTCTTGGTCTACCGTAATACTGTAATTCAAACGAGATGATGTAGACCGAAGTGGAGGTGGTAACTAGTTGGATTCTGGATATACTTTGAAGGAAGAGCCAACAGATTACATGCCACATGCATATGAGACACAAAAGAAAGGAATTAAAGATGAATTTGAACAAGGAAAGATGCAGCCATTTTCTTAAATACAAAGACCTTGGGTATGAGTGAGAAACGGTTGAACTAGTTGACATCTTACTGTCTGTGCCTGGATTCAAATCTCAGCTGTGTGCTTCTTTCTGTAAACTGAGAAGCACTTAGAAGGGCAACACCTGGCACATGGTTAATTAATATTAGCATTATTTCTTCAAGTTGGAATCTTCGAGTACATATCAAATTTTAGGTATTCTGTGTTCATGGGCTGTGTAGGATAGAGGGATAAAACTGAGTGGCTAATAAGAAGATAAAGATAGAAAACTAAGCTTAAAGTTAAGGACATACACTTCAATATTTCTATATGTATAGAACTTATAAGAAAAACAGTTTTGCATACATTAGCAAGCATCACTGAACTAGATGGGACCCTTCAAGAGACTGGTTTACATATTGAGATATGAGAATGAGAACCCTGAAATAAACTGATTTCAGAGGATTAACAGAAAACATATACATTTCTATACATATAAGGACACTGAAAACTTCCCATCCCTAATGAAACATTTAATGAAATCCCCAAACGCAACATTATTGCAAAGAAGACACTGTCATAGAATGTTGAAATACATACTCTTTTATAAAAGGCCTGCTCTTCTACTCTCTTCATTTTCCTACAAATTAGGAAACTTTAATCAGTTCTGAAAAAGGAAATGTACATGCTAAAATGGTGAATACTGCTAGAGTTCTGATGTTTAAAACCACAGGCTTGCGATCAAAATAACCTCTTTAATTTCAGATTCTCATGCAGATTAATTTCTCCAGTTTTTCGGGCACTATTCTGTTTTTTAAAAAAGGAGGGGTTCAAAGGGAAAGTAGCACCCATTTTTTCCCCGATTAAATTGCTCAACCATTAAAAAGGTGAACAAATGAGAAAGTCCTAGAGGACTCTCTCCCCTCGGTCCGCCCCCCACCACCCTACTTTTTTCTTGAAAGGGAACAAGCAGTTCTTCTGCCAGGGAGGGGATCTTCAAGCTGAAACTCGGCTGGGCAGCTCAGGGCTTCCTCCGGATCGCAAAACCGGGTTTTTGAGCACCACCACCTGCCGTTCCCACACGCGTTTTACTTCCTCCACCCCCAGTCTGTCTGCTGGACCTGCATTCGTTCAGAGCCTCTCGCCCTAATACAAACGAAGTACACTCTAAAGCAGCCAGAAGAATCCAAGCGGCGAAGTCGCGGTCTCCGCAGGCAGGAGAGCGCGGGCAGGCGGCGGCGCGAAACCGGGACGGAACGCAGAGGCGCCGGCGCGAGCCCGCGGGTGCGCGGCGCGGCTTCCGCCCCGCGCGGCCCCGCCCCCGCGACGCGCCGGGTGGTCACGTGACGGCCGCGCGCGTCCCCGGCCGCTGCGGGGCTCCGAGGCCGGAGAGAAAAAGACTGCGAGGTGGCCGCGGCTGTGGCCGGAGAAGTGGCCGTCGGAGCGAGGCCCTCTCGGGGGAGCGGGGTGAACGCCGGCCGCGCCGGGACCCTCACCGGGGGAGAGGAAGCGTCGCTCGCGGTGTCACCTCCAGCCGCGACGTACTCCGGGTCGGCCTTGCGCTCGGGGCCTGAGAGGGGCGGCGGCGGGGTCAGGGGCCGGTACGTAGATGGACGCCCTTGGGCTGGCGCGGCAGAGGCGGGATGGGGCAGCTCAGCCCCTTCCGCCACCCCCGCCTTGGCCGCTGTCGCAGGCTAGACGACCGTGACAGCCCGTGCGCCGCCCGAGGGCGCCGCAGACCCTGTCCTGGCTGACGGCCGGAGCTGGTCCCGGTCGGGGTGCGAGGGGCGGAGCAGCGGCCATTATTGCGCAGCCTCTTCCGCCGGAGCCCGCGCCGGTGCCTCGGGTGGCAGGCGGCTCCCTCTCCTCCCCCTGGGCCGCGGTGTCAGGCCTCTGCGCGGGGACCTTCTGGCCTCGAGGTGTAGGGGCGGCGATGGATTTTTGGCGGTAGCCTGCTCCCTGTTTCCCGTGTGAGGTCAGACCCTTTGGGCCTTGGGTCAGATGGAAGCCAGGGCGTACAGTCTGCATTTTGTCTTTTCCCGGAGTGTCTCTAGCTGCTGCTTTCTCCGCTCGCTCTCTTCCTCCTTTTTCTCCTCCTGCTCAGTGTCTCGGTCTTGCCTAATACGAAGAGAGCAGTCCTGCACCTTGTCCTAGTGAAGCCCCGCGCTGCATATTCTTAGCTGTTTTGACGGCTGTTGAAGCATCGGAACAATTAAGAGATCTCAGAATGTCCCTTGAGCCTCCAAACCCTCTGTGCATCTTAAAAGCTGAGGCTGTTGCTTTGTTCTGGTTGTTGGGTGGGGAGTTCTCTTCCTACCCTCCATCCCGTCTGAAGGAGTGTGCGTCTTCCATTGTTGTCGCTATTTTGCGAAGGCTTCTAAAGAATGTAAAATTATTTTTAAGAATGTGGAGATGGAACCGTCCTCTCCACAGGACTGTAAGTTTACACACACATCCTGGCAACTAGAATCTTTTCTCGTTAATCATTTTGGTATACGTTTTAATTTCTTTAAGTGCCATTTTAGTGAGCACTTATTTCTCAAGTTTTGAACATTTTAAGTAATATTTTTGTAATATTGAAACTGAACAACTGAGGAGAGAAGAAACCCAAAAGATGATGGGGAACGCTTTGTTCTTTGTATGATTGGCATTTCAGGTGCTGGGCACATCACCCCCACCCCATGTGTGTACTTTTCAAATGGGAGGTGAACGTATAATATTGGCATACAATGCAGTGTATAATTATAAATTTGGAAAACTTAGGACATTTTAGTCAGTTAATCCATATTTAGACTTTTAAGACATGGCACGTAAGGATACATGGAGAAAATGTCCCACACAACAGGATTTGTGATTTTGCCTTTGCTGTTTTATCACTAGCAAATACTGTTTGTGTGGACTGTCTAGGTGCCCTAAAAACACGTGAAAATAGGTCAAGTAAATCTCCTTT
The DNA here is from genome assembly GCF_048565385.1 of Saimiri boliviensis. Classification (NCBI taxonomy): domain Eukaryota; kingdom Metazoa; phylum Chordata; class Mammalia; order Primates; family Cebidae; genus Saimiri; species Saimiri boliviensis. Next base: position 42,415,468 of record NC_133452.1, on the reverse strand, counting down.
TAAAGAGAAAACTGGAAGAGTCAATGCCACTCTAAAAATAGATTTTAGATGTGTTTGTTTTGGTGCCTTGTATATCTTAAAGTGGAGGATGTTGTTCAGCCCAATGTTTCATTTACAAGTTTGTCTCAAATGGGCCAGTGTATGCTGTGGGCAGAATGGAAATAGATTTAATTTTTTTTTTCTTCGATGGTTGTTCAGAACTTGGTAGAATTATAATCATCAGGAAAACTTTGTCCAAATAGCTGGTCTTGAGACAAGAGGCAGAAAAAACAATTAACTGCTTTGTAAAGGAGATGTCCACTTGCGAAGTGTTTTGTTTCAGTCTCCACCAACTTACATTGTCAGAAGAAAGGAAAAGACATTTTTTTAAAAGGATCCAAAACGATATTTTGAGTTAGAAAAGGATATTAAATTTTTTGTTTTCACAATAGCTATCTGTTTAAAGAATATTATTTTATATACTAGCCATATACTAGCATGAAACGTCTAACAGCACTGTCAGTTGGGAATTCGAATGCGTATTTTTCTTCGGTGTTCGTAATAGAAGGTACTGAGCCTTTTCCATTATCTTACCCGGTTCCCTTGTGCCTGAGGAATCTGAATTTGTGAAAACAACAGGCTGGATTGGGAGCAATCTTTTTGGGTATAGAAACCAATTTATTTAACACTTGGCTACAACCACCTCTGCTTACTTATGAACTATCTTTAGTTTTCATGGCCTATTACCTTTTGGGTTAATTCAAATCCAAAATAGTTGTTAACTGACTGCTAATTAAAGCATTTAGAACGTAAAATTGTAAAGTAGGATGAGATAACAAAAGACTGGGAGTTATGACTTGACCAAGGTCACACAGATAATTTGCCAAAGAGCCTTTCTTATTTATGAAATGGTTGCTGGCTAAGAAACATCTGTGTTTGATATTGTTAAAAGATTTGTCCTATTTTATATCTCACGTTTTGAAATAAAATGCAAAGCCCACTTTTTTGTTGTTGTTTTGAAAAAAAATTGAAGGGTTTAAAGCGCTAGTTTAAAGATTGTGAGGTCAGTAAGTAGATTGCTACATAGTAACATTTTTAAAAGGAAATGATTCTTTAAAGTATGAGACCCCATTTAGTTGCAGTGAGTTTTATCTTAAGTTTACAAGTATGACCTATGCTTTTTCTTAGCTGATTGTTAGCAGGTGATGATGAGGGCTTAAAATGGAATTATTAGGGCGTTTAGTTACATCTCTCAATTTGGGAGTCGTTCATAAAAAATGCTAAGATGTATCTGCTAACTCACACCTGATTTACCCCTTTTATGTGTGTGTATATATATATTTTGAGTTGTATAGCAAAATTTGGAACATTTCAAATATTTTTTCTTTCTGTCACTCAGTGCTTTCATGTAGAACATTTCCTGTTTTTTGTATTTTGAAGAAATGGCAAAAATTTTGTTAAACATTAGCTGTTAATAATTAGAAAAATACAGGAAGTCTTCAAATATTTATAATTGATATTTATCTTTGTTTTTATATGTATCTATATTGATGTTATATTCTTTTCTTTTTCTTTGATGAAAGATAATCATTTCCTTGAATCTATTACCTGAAAAAGACTTTTGATTTTGAGCTTATGACTGACTGGAAAAGTGGGAGCGTCAATATTTTGAGTCATTACAAATTGTAAATGATACAATATTACTTCGTTTTTTAGTTATATTTATTTTTTCACTTGTTTGAGTGGGTCAAGATTTAAATTCATTGATAATCTCTAAAATCTTTTGTATATTTTTAAGTTTTGCCCATCACTTTTTTTTTTCTCCAAAATTGTTAGAGGCAAATTATCTAACTTGGTTTTAGACTTTTTCTTTTCTTTCTTTCTTTCTTGTTTTTAATGCTACCTTCTTCATAGCTCATCATATTAAGTTTGGTGTAAAATTTTCAAGTCATTCATTCCTATAGAAATTATGTATGTTTGAGTTATTTATGTTTGGCAAATTAATTCTGGCCTGTAGTTAAAGTTACACTGTTCTGTTTTACATACCACCATTCGTTAAAATAAAAGCATCCCTTCTCCTCCAACTTTAAAAAGATCTTTGGTTTCAAATAATGTAGATGTTTTCTGAGGGCTTCTTCATATGACTGTTGCAAGTATTATATGTATTCCCTAGTTTGTGCCCAGTTGACATTACAGTTGACCACTGAACAAGGGTTTGAACTGCGCAGTTCCACTTATACAAGGATTTTTTTTTTCTGCCCCTGCCACCCCTGAGAGAGCAAAACCAGTGCATCCTCTTTCTCCTGCTCCTGAAAAGGATGAAGACCTTTACGGTGATCCATTTCTACTTAATGAACGTAAACATATTTTTATTCCTTACGATTTTGTAATAACGTTTTCTTTTTTTTAGTGTATTGCACGAATGCAATATATAATACATACAAAATGTATATTAATCCACTGTTTATGTTATCAGTAAAGTATCTGACCAATAGTTAGGGTAATAGTAGTTAAATTTTTGGAAAGTCAAAAGTTGACATGGAATTTTGACTGTGTAGGGGGTAGACACTCTTAACTCCTCACATTGTTCAAGGATCAACTGTATAAATTCTCAGAGTTAATAGTTGATGGGGTCAGTTCGGCAGAATTGGGCCTCCCTAAATCTGTTAACTTTGATTATAACAGAATAGGCAGTTTTCTTTTTTATTTGTCTTCAGCAGAAGTTTAGGTAAATTAACATTGAACTCATTGTCTCTACTAAATGATTCCTGTAGTAACTTGCCAGTTTTGTATTTAAAAAGATTAATATGTGAGACATTCTAGACCAGTGTTGGTTCAGTAAAGTAGCCAGTAGCCACATGGAGCTATTGAGCACTTAACATGTGTCCCGTCTGAATTAAGTTGTCCTGTAAGTGTGAAATAGATACTGGATTTCAAAGAGTATGCATATACTTACCAAAGAACATAAAATATTATATTATACTGAAACATATTGAAGCAGTAATGTAGAAACGTTGGGTTAAATAAAATATGTTATTGAAATTAATTTTTCCTGTTTCTTTTTATTTTTGTAGAAATGGGGAGTCTCACCATCTTGCCCAGGCTGGTCTATAACTCTTGGCTTAAGCCATCCTCCTGCCTCATTACCCCGAAAGTGCTGGGATTACAGGCATGAACCACCACGCCCAGCCTCTTTTTATTATTATTAATGGGGCTAATAGAAAATTTGAAATTACATATGTGGTTTGCATTATATTTCTATTAGATAATACTATTCTGACTTTTTCTGTGAGAGACAATACATTGTAGAAATACTTTTTTAAAGGTATATTTGAGTTTGAATGGCATCTCCCAATATTGATGGCTTTGTGACTCTTGGTAAGTCATTTAACTTTCTGGGCTTAGGCGTCCTCATTTGTAAAATGGGTATAGTCGTATTTCATGGGGTGGTTTCGAGGATTCAGTGACATATGGATTTGGTAGTGTTTCACTAACTGTAATATGCTAATCACTTGGAGATCTGGTCCTGTAGGTCTAGGGTGGCACTTTGGATTTTCATTTGTGAAGATCTCCCAGGTAGTACTGATAGTGCTGGTTGGGAATTCCACTTTGTTAATCTGTGCTTTGAAAAAATTATTCATGAGGTTATAGAAATTGAAAAAGTCACCAAAGCATGCAAGATTTACTAAAATTATGAGAACTGTAGACTTGGCCAGGCATGGTGGCTCACGCCTATAATCCAAGCACTTTGGAGGCCAAGGCGGGCGGATCACCTGAGGTCGAGAGTTCAAGACCAGCCTGACCAACATGGTGAAACCTCATCCTAAAAAAAAAAAAAAAAAAAAAAAAAAAAAAAACAACTGTAGACTCTTGGGGCTACTGCAGTATTCCTATTTACATCTGTAATGTTTTTTATCTGCTTTTAGCTGGAGTCATTTTTGTTGGTGGGTTAATATTGCTAAATCTCAGCCAAGAAGAACCTAGTTACATTGTTTTACACAAATGTATTTTTGAAAGATTATGCATAATTAGAGGTGAAATAAAAGAATGCTCAAAGACATTAAGAGGGCCGTACAATTGACCCTTGAACAACACAGAGGTGTTAGGGTGCCAACCCCTTGCACAACTGAATATCTGAGTATAAGTTTTGACTTCCCCAAAATTTAACTACTAGTAGCCTACTGTAAACAGTCAATTAACATGTTATATATGCTATATGCATTATATGCTATATTCTTACAATAAGCTAGATGAAAATAAATTCATAAGGAAGAAAAAATACATTTATAGTACTGTATGTATTGATACTGTGTTTATATAATCTGTTTACAAGATGAATTGTCTGTCTGAAATGATGGGTAACTGCAGCTGCAGGCCCATCTAGGGCACATACCAAGCAGTTTAACTTCTTGTAATGGCATGGCTTTCCTTGGCTTCTTGGGAGCACTTTTAGCATCGCTAGTGGCACTTCACCTGAGTCTCATGGTGTTACTCAAGGGTTCTGGTATTGCGCTAAACACGATTAAAAAAAAAATACACAAGAACAGGAGATTACGATTTACTCCAATACATGCAGAGATAATTAGTGTCACACACATAATAGGAAATTATTGCAGTATGTACTACAATTAATGTTATGCAGCTATGACTCATACTGTATCTTTACATTTGTTTACGTTTCTTGTGCCACCTCAGACAACACCATGTATGTCTGTGTTTGCTAAGTTTTGATATGCTTTAACATCTTACAATACATTTCTCCATATTTTATGGTACTAAATGATAAAATAGACACTGTTTTATTCATTCATAACATACCTAATTTTTTTCTTTTCCTTTTGATGTTTTAAGACTACATGGTTCATCTGCAGGTTTTTTCAAATTGCCATAAATCTCCAAAACAATTTCCAATATATTTATTGAAAAAACTGTATGTGTGTATTTAAGTCTATTTGTTCATTTCCAAGCTGTTAACTTGTGTGAGAGGTCAGTTGTATGAGATTATCATCAAAGATCCTTGAAGAAAGAAATGAAATCATCAATATTTTGAAAATTAGAGAAAGGCATGTCTAAGAGAATCCTAGAAGTTACCACAGGCCAGAATTAGGGGGAAAAATATTGAAGAAATATCAGACTAAATATTTCTTTGGCTGTGTTTTTTTGGGAAATGGCATTAATATAAATAAAGATCATACTGGAATGTGGGTTATGGTCACTGATACATTCTTTTTTTTATAGCTAAATGTAACTAGACTAGAGGAGTGTGATGAGGGCGAGGATGTTCTTTCTACTGTAAGAGAAAGTTTATGTTGATGGAAAGTGTCATTACTGATAGATGCTTTGCTGTTATTTGAGTACTATTATTTGAGTACTATTAAGTAAATAGTTCTCAGCTCCTAGGGGTGTTGGTGGGGGAGGAGTGTGTGTGTGTTTTCTTTCATCTGTAAGGGGGTTTTTCAAATAATTTTCCTATTGATAAATTACTTGAATTTAATACAAGGAGATGTAGTTCTCTTCCCTTCAAATAAGGGAAACAGAATGAGAGAACTGCATCCCCTCGGATTAATCAGAATTTTTTTTTTTTTAAGTACCTTTGTTATCCTAGTGGATATGAAGCAAAGCTTTTACTTTAATATTTGTGGCTATAGTTTTATTTCAATGATGTGAAATAGTTTTATAGAAAAGATCATAGCCTATTTAGGTGTTCAAATACGGGGTTTAGAGGATTTTTTGTACTTATTTTGAAGCTGCTTTGTTTCAGTTAACTTAGATTCCTTTAAGAATCAACTTTGGTTTCAGAGATAAAATATTTACGGATAAGACCTAGGTAAAGTAAGTAAATAGAGAGGAATAAATTAGATTTGTTAAAGATACTGTGTAAATGAATTAAAAAGATAAGAATTAGAAACAAGGACACATTTTTCTATGTATTTCATAGGAATAAAATGGTTCCTTCTGTGCATCTGAATTAAAGTATAAACAGTGATTAGACAAAATTTTTAGGAGAAATGTTTTAATTGAATCTTCTGCACTAGAGGTTTTACCATTCAATCAATTAGGTTCTGAGAATGATGGATTGCTACATCTTAAAAGACTTGTAAGATAGCAAAGGATAGACAATGCTTATGACCAACAGCAACACCCAGCAGGACTTTGTGGAACAAAAAATTTCATCTTAGAATTGTGGGTAAAGGCTGGGCATGGTGGCTCTTACCTATAACCCCGACACTTTGGGAGGCTGTGAGCATCACATGAGGCCAGGAGTTTGAGGTTTAAGTGACCTACAATCATACCACCGCACTCCCACCTGGTTAACAAACGCTGTCTCTTAAAAACAAAAAAAAGTGAGTCAAATAAGAGCAAATTGACTTTTGAGTGATGATCCAAAAACCTTTATGATGGGCAAAGGGTAGAATGTCTGTAGAACTTATTTTCTGAACTGGAACAGTTTGGAGACAAAGGGCAAACTGGTCAGATGCTGGGCTGACCTGTGTGATCATCCTAGTGAAGAATCATAACCTTTATCAGGGAAGGAGCTTTGTGAAGCTGTTTTGACTGTTCAGAAATCCATCTTGGTTTATGCTTAGATTTTTATCTCCATTTTGGAACAATAGCTAGGTAAATGATTTGCTTGCCAAAAGATACAAAGATGGGTTGAATTTTATATTTGTAAATGTAAGAACTCCTTTAGATTTTAAGTTATATAAAGAAAGGATTAGAACTTACATATTTTTACGTAACTTATAGGCACCAGCTGGGTGCCTTGTTCAAAATTAGAACTCAAGTGTTGTGTTATTTGAAGGAATAAATCTAATCCTTTGATACTTTATTTCTCGCAGTAGTTACTTTTAGTTCATTTTTCATTCATCCAAAAAATATCAGTTCAACAAAAATTGATTGACAGTTTACTTAGAAATATAAAAAGTCCCAATCTTCAGGGGGGTTCATGATTTAATAGAAGAGTCAGACTTCACAAATGAATGAAATTAGTGCATATAATAAATTCAGTAATAGAAAAACACAAAATATAGAGGAGAGAATAATTAACTTTCTGGAGGTAGAGAAAATGGTTGGGATAACCACTTCTGTGTAATATATTAAAGAACAAATAGGCATTCATAAGCTGTAAAAGGGAATAGATTGTACCAGGCAGGAGGAAATACAGAACTACAAAGGGAGGGTTGCAGGACTCTGAGTAATGTGATACAACTAGATTATTAATCTGTGGGTGGTTGTTGAAGATAAAAAAGACTACAGTTATTTACAGTTCCCAGCTTTAAAAACCTTCAGATGTTGTCCTAAGGAATTTTGTCTTTATTGTGTAGGCTAAGGAGCCATATTGGGCTTTCACATATGGAAGAAACCTGGTCCATTTTACCTTTAAAATGTATCACTGAGTCCTAGCTACTTGGGAGGCTGAGATGGAAGGATCCCTTGAGCCAAGCCGTTTTGAGGTTATAGTGAGCTATAATCATGCCACAGCATTCCAGCCTGGGAAACAGACAGAGAAAGAGAAATAAAGAGAGGGAGAGGAAGGGAGAGAGAGAGAGAATCTCAAAGGCTTAGTAAATGAATTTGAGGGTGATACTGATACAAGATAATCAGGCTAAACAATAGGTGAGAGATGATATAGGTCTAAAATAGGGCACTACCAATGGGTAGAACATAGAGGATAGATTCCAAAGGGGTTTGGGATAAAAGTTAACAGAATTTGTGCTGTTGTTGGTTGAGGTATGGGGAGCAGGAGGCCATGTGGTGACGGAAATAACTTTCTCTTTTTTTCTGTGAACACAAAGTAGATAAGGCATGAACTTAGACGTCATATCATAAGAATTATGCAGAAATGGGGGTTTGTAAAATGTGTGTATATGAGAGATAAAGATATAAGGGGGGCCAAGGGTTCTGTCAGGAAAGAAGTAAAAAAAGATTGGGTTCAAGAATGGACAGGAAAGAAAATGAGATTAGGAACTGGATGAAGGAAAGGAGATGATCAAGAGATTGTAGGTCCCCATGAAATTGAAGAGCAGGTATGGGAATGAGTAAGCTGGCAGGACCAGAGCTTGTGATCTGAGAGTCAGATTAAGATTTCAGAGAGGCAGCAGTTTAGGCAACAGTTGCAAATGTGATCACAATATTTGGTTGCCAGGGAGGAGATTAATTTCTTCAAATTTTGGATTTAAAGAACTGAAAATTGAGGACAGTGTTTCTCAGATTGTATTTGAAGGATTGCCTGCATGACTACCACTTGGGGCAAGATTCCTAGGGTTAAACCTGCGTCTACTGGCCTAGAATCTCTAAGGAAAGGGGCTAAGTGTATATTTCTAATAAGCAATTTCAGTGATTCTGATGAACAGAAGTTGGGACAAGTCAAGTAACCTGTTCAATAAGTGTTAGTTCATTTTCAAGGATATTTCAATAGGCTCATGGTCATGTCAAGAGTTAGGGTGAAGAGGGCCGGGCACAGTGGCTCACGCTTGTAAATCCCAGCACTTTGGGAGGCCGAGGCAGGTGGATCATGAGGTCAAGAGATCGAGACCATCCTGGTCAACATGGTGAAATCCCGTCTCTACTAAAAATACAAAAAATTAGCTGGGCATGGTGGCGCGTACCTGTAATCCCAGCTACTCAGGAGGCTGAGGCAGGAGAATTGCCTGAACCCAGGAGGCGGAGGTTGTGGTGAGCCGAGATCGTGCCATTGCACTCCAGCCCGGGTAACAAGAGCGAAACTCTGTCTCAAAAAAAAAAAAAAAAAGAGTTAGGGTGAAGAGGATGATCAATAGGGAAAAGATGACATTAATCCCTTAAAGGTGGTGAGAGAGCAGTTTTAGGGGATGTTAAAGTCAGTAATAGAGACTTGAAAGAATAAGTAAATGATGTTGGAGCAGTAAATTGTCTCCCCTGTCCTATATACAGGGAGTGTATGGGTGTGTAAGAAAGTGGGCAGTTTCTGTTTGGAGTAGGCTGCAGCAGGGAAATGAACATAGCCTTTGATACTTTTGAAGTTGTAGGCACCTAGAGGGTGGTGAAAGGGTTGGGTGGAAAGTCAAAACATTGGGTCCATATCATCTAAAATCAGATTAAAACAAAAAGGCAGGATACTTAGAAACCTTGTTTAGTCAGTATATTAGAGTTCTCTAGAGAGACAGAACTAATATGTATGTGTGTGTGTGTGTGTGTGTGTGTGTGTGTGTATATATGAGTTTATTAAGTATTAACTTACACAATCACTAGGGTGCCACAATAGGCTGTCTGCAAGGAGCAAGGAGAGCCAGTCTGAGCCCCAAAACTGAAGAACTTGGAGTCCAATGTTTGAGGGCAGGACACATCCAGTATGGGAGAAAGATTAGACTGGGAGGCTAGGCCAGTCTCCCCTTTTCAGGTTTTCCTGCCTACTTTATATTCACTGGCAGCTTAGATTGTGCGCACCAGATTGGGGTGGATCTGCCTTCCCCAGCCCACCAACTCAAATGTTAAACTCTTGGCAACACCCTCACATACACACCCAGGATGAATACTTTGTATCCTTCAGTCCAATCAAGTTGACACTCAGTAGTAACCATCACAGTCAGTTACTTTTGAAAGTTCTCTGATTTTAAAACAAATTGTTTGTTCTGTTAAACATTTGGTAAGATAAGTCAGCTTGTATTTAGAGGCCACATATGGCATTATGTTTCTTTAAACACATCTTAAGATACCTTAGGGAAAGAGACACCTATAGTTAGAGAGCCACATGAAACAAAAAGGTCTTCTATCTTATATTTACTGTGAGATTTATCATTTCTTTAGCTGTCTTGTATTCTTGATTATTAGTTCTGTGTAATGTGATTTGTGTCCTGTAGTGGACATTGTGAAGTGGAGAAGGAAATACTAAATGAGAAGAAAGAAGATTAATGACTTAGATGGTATAATTTTTTAAGAGTACAATTCCATGTGGTTAATTTCATTTACATTGTTGTGCAACCATCACTATTATCAGCTTCCACAACTTTTTTTAGCATTACAAACTGAAACTCTGTACCCATGAGGCAATAACTCCCCATTCTTTCCTTTCTCCAGTCTCTGGTAACCTCTGATACCTTCTGCTTCTATGAATTTGCCTATTCTTGATATTTCATATAAGTGGAATCATAGAATCCTTTTGTGTATGGCTTATTAGTATGTTTTCAAGGTTCTATGTTGTAGCACATCTTTTTTATTACTGAATAACATACCGTTGTATTTATAGACCACATTTTGTTTATCCATTCATCTGTTGATCGATACTTGAATTGTGTCCCCCTTTTGCCTAATATTTCTGCAGTGAACTTTGGCATATGAGTATCTGAGAACCTGTTTTGAATTCTATTGCTGTATCCCTGGGAGTGGAATTGCTGTGTTATATTGGTAATTATTTTTAACTTTTTGAGGAAGCAACAAATTATTATTCACAGTGGCTATACCATTATACCTTCCGACCAGCAGTTTTCAAAGGTCCTATTTTTCTACATCCTTACCAACACTTCTTATTTTCCTTTAAAAAAAATTGTAGCATTCTTACAGGTGTATAATTGTGATTTTGATTTATATTTCCCTAATTACTAATAATGTTAAGAATCTTTTTGTGTGCTTATTGGCCATTTGTATATCTTTAAATTCTTTGCTTATTTTTAGCTCACTTTTTAATTGGTTTGTCTTTTTGTTGTTGAGCTGTAGTTCTTTACATATTGTGGATATTAAACCTTTATTAGCTATATGATTTGCAAAGATATTCTCCCATTCTGCAGTTTGTCTTTTTCTTTTCTTTTTTTTTTTTTTTTTTTTTTTTTTTTTTTTTTGAGACGGAGTTTCGCTCTTGTTACCCAGGCTGGAGTGCAATGGCGCGATATCGGCTCACCGCAACCTCCGCCTCCTGGGCTCAGGCAATTCTCCTGCCTCAGCCTCCTGAGTAGCTGGGATTACAGGTACGCGCCACCATGCCCAGCTAATTTTTTGTATTTTTAGTAGAGATGGGGTTTCACCATGTTGACCAGGATGGTCTCGATCTCTCGACCTTGTGATCCACCCGCCTCGGCCTCCCAAAGTGCTGGGATTACAGGCTTGAGCCACCGCGCCCGGCTGTCTTTTTATTTTCTTAACAGTGAATTTTGATGCACAAAAGTTTCAAACTTTTATAAGGCCCAATTTATTTCCTATGTTTCTCATGCTTTTGATGCCACGTCTAGGAATCTGAGGCCAAATCTAAGGCCATGAAGATTTGCTCCTATGTTTTCTTCTAAGAGTTTTATGGTTTTATTTCTCAGACCTAGGTTATTGATTCATTTTTACTTAACTTTGATATATAGTGTAAGGTAGAGGTCTATCTTTATTCTTTTGCATGTGGAAATCCAGTTGTCTCAACATTAGTTAGAGGCTCCTCTTTCCCGCATTGAGTAGACTTGACACCTTTTTGGAAAAATCAGTTGGCTATTGATGTGTCAGTTTATTTCTGGACTCTCAATTCTATATCATTGGTGTATTTATCTATCCTATACCAGCACTACACTGTCTTGTTACCTTAGCTTTGTAGTAAGTTTTGACATTGGGTTTTTCAAGATTGTTTGGGTTACTTAGGGTCCTTTGGAATTCCATATGAATTTAAGGATTGCTTTTCCATTTCTTCAAAAAAGGTTGTTGGAATTGTGATAGGAATTATGTTGAATCTGTAGATCACTTTTGGTAGTATTGCCATTTTAATATGTTAAATCTTCCAATCCATACATTACTTGTCTATTTACTTAGCTCTTCTTTAATTTCTTTCAGTAATGCTTGATAGTTTTCTGTGTACAAGTCTTTTCACCTGGTTGGTTAAGTTGATTCCTGGCTATTTTATTCCCTTAGATGCTATTATGAATGAATTGCTTTCTTGATTTCCTTTTTGGATTGTTGACTGCTGATGTATCAAAACACAGCTGATTTTTGTGTGTGTCAAACTTGTAACCTGCAACTTTGCTGAATTTGTTTATTAGCTTTCTTGGGGATTCTGTGAGATCTTCTATATAGAGAGAATAGATATAGTTTTACTTCCTCTTTACCCATCTGTATGCCTTACCTCTTTTCCCTAATTTGCTTTGCTAGAACTTACAGTCAGAACTTACTGTTGAGTAACAGGGGTAAAAACATGCATCTTGTCTTTAATTTTTTTCCACTTTTAAGATAAAGTGTTCCACTGAATTTTGTGAAACGTTATAAATAATTAACTGATTCTGTTGATCTTAGTCTGTAGAAAAGTTGATGTTGAATTTTTTTTTTTTTCAGCACAAAGAATGAACCAGCAGTGGAAGAGAAAGTATTGCAAGTTGGCTGACTGCTAGTGAAGAAGATGCTTTATTTTTGTGGCAGGCATCTGTGGGATCTGTAATAGAAATGTAAGTGTAGCATCATGGTTTTTTTAGTGCTGCAGTAAATTAAGTGGATTTGTTTAAAGTATAGTAAATTGAGTATCTGTCATGTTTAGTTTTAACTATATAAAATGAACATTTTCCGTTGCTTTATAGGTGCTTTATTAACAATTTATTTACATTAAATTATCGTTAACATAGATTTCCAAGTCTCCTCAGAGGGAAGAATCTCTGTAAGAAAAACTGAAGACAGAGGAGTTTGTTCATAGAAGGCTAAAATACTGCAGAGATCTCCAGGTCCTCTGGGTTCTACTTTATTTTTACATAGTAATTTTCTTAAATAACTAAGCTAGGCAAGTAGTACTAGCATTTATAAATAAGACAAACTACTGGGTTATAAAAACACTAGTTACTAAAAACTTGTCTCACTAAATTAAAGGAATTTCTACATAATTGATTTTTTTAATGTAGTACATTATTGCTTTTTATTCATACCACTTCAGTCTGATCCCCAGTTTTACTAGTTGTGCCTTCATCACTTATCTTTGCATGATCTGCTCTAACGTGTTACACACTACCTTGGATTTGTCCATATTTTTCACCCTGTTATTGATGAAACATTTTTCCTCTATGAATATATTTCTGTTTTCTAAGTTAATATGAACCTATGCAACTTGATGTCATTCATGAAAAATGTAGTGAATATTTTATTGACTTTTTTTTTTTTTTGAGATGGAGTTTCGCTCTGTCGCCCAGGCTGGAGTGCAGTGTTGCGATCTCAGCTCCTGCAACCCCTGCCTCCTGGGTTGGAGTGATTCTCCTGCCTCAGCCTCCCAAGTAGCTGGAATTACAGGTACCCGCCACCATGCTCGGCTGTTTTTTTGTGTTTTTAGTAGAGACGGGGTTTCACCGTGTTAGCCAGGATGATCTTGATCTCCTGACATCATGATTCACCTGCTTCAGCCTCCCAAAGTGCTGGAATTACAGGCGTGAGCCACCATGCCCAGCCTATTTTGTTGACTTTTAATGACAGTGTTTTTACTATTAGACCAAGAGTGACCTTGGTAGAGGCCATTTCACATTTTCCCAGTTGACAAAAAACTCTTGCTTTCTACTCTTCCAATTATGATATTGATTACATGTAATGATATGTATTAATAATTAATTATTAAAAGTATGACCACATTTTTGTTCAGTATTGAAAATTTGGTAATTGAAAAATGATACTAATGAGCATGTGTCTTTAAAATATATCTTTTATTTAATCTTGTCCATTTATCTATATAAATTTTTAAAAATCTTAATAGGTCAGATAGTCCAGGTGCTGGTCATCAAGGAACTTACTATGATTTAGTAAATGAGACATATGTAATTAACAAACAGTGGAATAGATGCCATATTAAGGTAACAATAAGATGCTATTAAAACTGAACAGAGGAAGAGATTAATTTCATCTGAAGGGTTCAGAACACAATAACTTCCACCTTGCCTTTATAGAATGAATAGAATTTTAACAGTTAAAGAAAAGTAGGAAATATTTTTCAAGCCAAGAGAATGAGGAGGGAAACAGCTGCCTAATCATCAACACATTTTACAGAAGTCTGGGAATAGTCATGTGTGGGAAGGCAGGGTAGAAGAAAGAGACTTCAGAGTAACTGCAGGGAATAATGTTTATTTAGTACTTACTATATTACCAAATTTTACATCTATTTAACATAAAATTGATGTTAATTGGTTTTTATACTTAGGAACAGAGTATACTGATCAGTCTTAGAGAAGTTAGGGGACAGTACTAACTAAATGTCAATGGATTAGCTTTGTAAAGAAGTAGCAGTACCCCATCCTCAGACAGGAGGGAAAAAGATTAAGACAAAGTAAAGCTAAAGATAGATTTTGAGGATTTATTTTTGACCTATCTAATTTCTCAGTGATACAGGTGTTAGTATATCTCTAAACTAGGAGGGAGAAGTTTTGTGATAGTCTTTGGGGGATAGAGAAAGATAGATGTCTTGGCCAAATAAAAGATTACTGGGATTGATGGTGTTTAGGAAACCAAAATTGCTATTAAGTATATGGGGTTCACAACTTTTGTACCACACAAAAGTGAATTGTATGGTGAAATTTTCAGCACATAGAGTAACTTGCTTGATTATTCTTTTTTGCGAATGTCTCCCTTGTTGGCTTTTGTGGTGGTGGTTATGTTTGTTCCCTGTTCTTCTCTGACCATTCCTTACACCTCTTCCTGGTTATTTTACCTCACAAATATTGGAGTAATTCAAGGTTCTGTGGTTGGCCCTTGGGACTGCTCTCTCTACAGGTTTAATTTGGGCATTTACTCATTTTCATGGTTCCAAGGACCATGTATGTGTTGATGAATCACCAGACTTTTTTCAGCTTAGATTTATTCTTAGTGTACCAAACTGTCATCTGCCTATCCCCACCTGGACACGTTAATAAAGTCATTATGTCTGAGACACAGCTCTCCTTAAATACTGAATTTTGGTGAATGTGTCACCATCCATCAGCAACCATATGCTTTCATTTCTTTTTCCTTAGTATTTCCTCTATTCTACAGTTGGAACCTTATTATCAGCATCCTCCCTTTAATTATCTTATCCTTGCATTACTACCTGGTTATATATAAATTCTAGTTTCCCTTTTGCCATACTTCCTCCCACATTACCAAACTTCCCTCCAACCTGCTGTTTAAATGCTCTGGAAGCTACTAAACTGACTGTTAAACTTCCTGATATAAAACCTTTAAGTGAATTCCTCTTGTCTCATTAGGGGTCCATATGTGGACCAGCTTCATAGAAATCCTTGAGCCCCTTGAAATTATGTGTGGTATTGTTCCCTTTTTTGTGTCTGTAATTGGATTCTGAATTCAGACTTTAAATATCTGATTTTTAATATTTGGAGGTTTATTGTTGGCTAAAAATTTCTTCAATACTACATATACTAAAGACTTTTTTTTGCTTATAATAATTTTCCTTTCATTTGACTAGTTACCTTCAAGAAGTTTCAAGGAAATCTGACTTGGAGATTTCCACTAACTCTGCCCATACCCCTCTATATTTTATCTTCTTGAGAGGGTAGACTCTTAACTTGTCTTGCAGAAATATTTCACATGGTTTATCTATTAGAAGAAGGGGGTGCATACTTAATAGTTGGATTATCACATGAAGAATTCAGCAAAAAAGTCTTTGAAAATAAGTGATATATTGTACTTATTAACAGAATTGGACTAACTTCACTCCAAATTTCCATGTATTAAATTCTTCTTAGTATAGGAAATAAATTCCCTTTTTAAAAATGATTCAAAATTCGAATTTTCTGAGACATTTATGAGATAGGGAATACCTCTCTGATTAGCATTAATTATTTACCAAATCCTTGCTCTACAAAAAGGGAGGGATAAAGCATTTCTTATTTACATATTGGTATGACCATCTGCATACATTTAGCTTCCCACCTATTTTAAGATCATTGAAACTGCAAAATCGAGACTATGTAGGGTAGATTAAAATGGTTTTTTAAAAACCTTTGAAGGATGTCTTATAGGTAGACTGGCAGTTTTGGGTTACTTTTTGTCCATCTTGTTACATGTTTTATCTGTTTCTTATTTATTGCATGTGCCTCCTTCAGAATTATATAAGAAATACAACTAAGTTTTTCTGTCCATTTCTTAGTTATAGATTAAAAGTATACTTGATGGGCTATACAGAATCCAGATTTATAAATTGCTGTGGCGAATTGATAGTTAAGAGTACTTCAGATGGAATAATGGCCATTTAGCTGCCTGGTGTCCATTGTTTTCAGATTAGCTGTGTCCAACTCTACTTCATTCTGATGACTGGAACCAAAATACTTGCACAAACAGAATTGTTTTGCCTTTCCAATTATGTTGTCGTTATAATTCGTGCCTTCTGGGATGATTGTAATTGCTTTCTTAGTTTTGAAATTACATGTTTGAGTTTATTCACACATGTAAGAGTTAAGAGTCATGCAAAATATTGATCATATTAAGTAGGGTGGAGGGTAATGTTTTTAGGTTGAAAACTTTCTTATATGTAGACAAATGAGTTGTATGTGATGGAAAACTGACTTCATGGGCCAATTTTACTTAAATATAATAGGTTTGAAATTACGTGTTTAAAAGCATGGCATTGGTCCATGTGACATGTTGGGTATATTGTTTACATTTTACCAGACTTTTTATTTTTATTTATGGTTTAAATTTATGAGCCTGTCCTTTGCTCATAAGGTACTTAGATGGTTTAAGATGCGGACTTCTTATATAAAGATGTTGCTGTTGTTTTTCCAAGGTAATGATGATCATAGCCCATTTTTCTATTTTATCTTATGAATAGAATCATGAGTAGAATCTTTCTTAAATTATTAACTTGTAAATGTGTCGCTTTCTTGTTTTCTTTTTCTTACTTGGGGCTTTAAATAAATACAAAACTTGGAAAAAAACATTTTCAGGAATTTTATGGAAACTAATTTTTTTGACCTGAATTTAAAGGGATGAAAGTTTCTGAAAGCCTAACAAAATGTGTACACAGCCAGTTCTTTTAGGGGAGGAAATAGGCAGGGAATGTTAATTGGCTATTTAAAATTAACATATGCCTTCACTTGTAACTTATTGTTGTTTCAAGTTACAAGATCTTTGAAGGCAAGTGTTTATCTCAAAATATTTGGAAGCTTTTATAGTGCTTAACATGTTGAGAAGTCCTATTAAGGTTGACTTAGAACAAGCTTATCCAACCTGTGGGCCACATTGGCCCAGAATGGCTTTGAATGAGGCCCAACACAAATTTCTAAACATTCTTAAAATCCTATGCAGTTTTTTAAACCTTATTAGCTATCATTAGTGTTAATATATTTTATGTGTGGCCCAAGACAATTCCTTTTCTTCCAATGTGGCCCAGGGTAGCCAAAAGATTGGATACCCCTGACTTACAGCTTTCCATAGGTTAGGAAAAAGTTGTACTTCGTCGATGCCTATAACCTAGAATTTCTGGTAAAGGAATTGATTGGAAATGCTATTAAAAGTTGAAAAATAATTTGGAAATTAAGCATTTTAGTGATCAGTTCTTCCATTGAGATTATGTTGCTTCCTTGACTAGATACGTGCCACCTTTTTAAGGTTTTTGGCTTATTTTTTGTCTGTCTTGGAACCAAGAACACAGAAAAGGCAGTAAAAAGAAAAAAAAAAAAAGGAGTATTTTAAGATTGGGTGTACTGTGAAGATAGCCTAGGATTATTGTTTTTCAGTTTTTGATGAGCATAACCATTCTTTTTGACTTAACTACTAGACCTATTTAGAATGGCAGAATTAACTGGCACAGAGATTGTCATTCATTTAAAGCTTCCAATCTCTGACATCTTCATTTTCATTTCTCAGCCTCTTTTACTTGTCAGTGGTTTACTCCCTCTATTATTTTCTCTCCTTTTAAAATTTCTGTTTTTGTTTTGTTTTGTTTAACTATGGGGAAAAAAATCAAATGTTTCCTTTGCAGGGCACAATAAGGCTTTTATGACTTGGCTTTTGGTTACCTTTACAGCTTTATTTCCCGCTCTTCCATTGCTTGTATGACTATTTGACTCTGTCTGGCACATGCCTCTGCCTGGAATCTACTCCACTACCCAGGCCCCCCAAATGAACACTAAACTTTCTAACCTATCTCCATCCTCTCATCTCTCTCTTATTGCTGTTTTAGTAAGTATGTTAACATATTTTGATTACTGCAAGAATCAGGCCATATTGTAATTATCTGCATGTATATGTTTCCTTATTTAATAGAGTAGTTGTGTGTCTTATGTATCTTTAGACCAGCTAATACTTAATATTGTATCTGGTAGGTGTTTAGTAAATGTTTATCTGAATTAGTAAAGCAGAAATTACAAATTTTATGTCAGTGTTTAAGTTGGATATATCCAATTTGACAAATCTTTTTTCTTCCTCCTCTTCAGGGCTTCTTCAATATTCATGTTATTTTCTCCCTTGGTCTCATGTGATTGTGACCTTTATGGAGCTTTATTGATTACAAAGTGGGTTTTTTTGGTCCGTTTTTACCTGAGCTTTGTAAACTCTGATTTGCACTTAAGGAAATTTAGACTAAGGGTTTAACCAAGTGCCTTAACGGCACATAATTAATAAAGGACTCCAAAACTTAGATTTTTAGATTTCTTGTCTAGCATTCATTTCAGTGTATAGTAGCTGCCATGATTCAAGGTATCCTTTTTCTCTTTGCTGGTTGCAGCTTTTCATTATGTAATTCTTCAGCGTATTTCTCCAGGGCTGATTGTAAGTGCACTGACAAAATTTTTATACATTCCCAAGATACGTACAAGTAAATGCTTGCAAAAAGTTTTCAATGGTTGGGGAGTTTTTCCTCTACTTTCGTCTTCATATCCCCATTGTCCAGTATATGGCTTGTATATAATGCACATAATAGGTTGTTAATACATACTTATTTTCATAATTGTTGAATTAAGATATTGCAAGAATTAAAAGATGACTTTAATATTATATGTATTTTTTCTTAGGATGGCTGGCTGTGGTGAAATTGATCATTCAATAAACATGCTTCCTACAAGCAGGAAAGCGAATGAGTCCTGTTCTAATGCTGCACCTTCTTTAACCGTCCCTGAATGTGCCATTTGTCTGCAAACATGTGTTCATCCAGTCAGTCTGCCCTGTAAGCACGTTTTCTGCTATCTGTGTGTAAAAGGAGCTTCATGGCTTGGAAAGCGATGTGCTCTATGTCGACAAGAAATTCCCGAGGATTTCCTTGACAAGCCAACCTTGTTGTCACCAGAAGAACTCAAGGCAGCAAGTAGAGGAAATGGTGAATATGCATGGTATTATGAAGGAAGAAATGGGTGGTGGCAGTACGATGAGCGCACTAGTAGAGAGCTGGAAGATGCTTTTTCCAAAGGTAAAAAGAACACTGAAATGTTAATTGCTGGGTTTCTGTATGTCGCTGATCTTGAAAATATGGTTCAATATAGGAGAAATGAACATGGACGTCGCAGGAAGATTAAGCGAGATATAATAGATATACCAAAGAAGGGAGTGGCCGGACTTAGGCTAGACTGTGACGCTAATACTGTAAACCTAGCAAGAGAGAGCTCTGCCGATGGAGCGGACAGTGTATCGGCACAGAGTGGAGCTTCTGTTCAGCCCCTAGTGTCTTCTGTAAGGCCCCTAACGTCAGTAGACGGTCAGTTAACAAGCCCTGCAACACCATCCCCTGATGCAAGCACTTCTCTGGAAGACTCTTTTGCTCATTTACAACTCAGTGGAGACAACATAGTTGAAAGGAGTCATAGGGGAGAAGGAGAAGAAGATCATGAATCACCATCTTCAGGCAGGGTACCAGCACCAGACACCTCCATTGAAGAAACTGAATCAGATGCCAGTAGTGATAGTGAGGATATATCTGCGGTTGTTGCACAGCACTCCTTGACCCAACAGAGACTTTTGGTTTCTAATGCAAACCAGACGGTACCTGATCGATCAGATCGATCGGGAACTGATCGATCAGTAGCAGGGGGTGGAACAGTGAGTGTCAGTGTCAGATCTAGAAGGCCTGATGGACAGTGCACAGTAACTGAAGTTTAAATAAAAATGTCTTCAGCTCCATGCTCAAGGTTGAAAGGGTTACCTGTAAATTTCTGCCCACATAACATTATACTCATCCCTAGTAGTGCATTTTGGGAGTTGGGGTGGGAAGGGGTATGGGAAGGATAGACCCGTAATTAAAATGTCTAACACGTCTCTGTTGAGAAATTTATTTAATGTAAGGAACTTGGGTGTTAATAGTTGAGAGCCATTTAGTAGTAACCTAGTTTTCTTGAGGTCTGTTTATAGTTTTTAAAAACTTTAGTTCTTTTGGCCAGTGTGTTTGTATTATCTGTGCATTAATGGTCCTCATCTGACCCTTGCATTGTCTTATTTTTCTGCATGGATTGGCATAAGACCATTACTAAAATTTGGCACCTGTGAGATGTTTGATATCATAAGCAGGAAGCGTAATTTAATGTAAGAATATATGTCAATTTGGGATTTTAAAATAGATGAATAACAACTATTTTATAGTAAAGTTACTGAAATGGAGATGAAAACAGCCAGTAACTTAATGTTTCAGAATCTTTGTAACACACTTCATGGCGTTCCCATAGGCTTTGCTGTCTAGTCTTATAATTTGAGGGTTTTTTTGGTCTGCAGTTTTCTTTTTGATTACAAAATTTATAATTTAATAAATACTAGAGTTTATCAAAAACAATTTGTCTCTTGTTTGAGTGTGGAAAGGTGTGAAAATATTTTGACATTTGTGACCAAAGATCACTTGACAAAGTGGTAGCCTGAATTGGTTGTTTTCAGCTTAATCACCTGCTCAGAAAAGTTTGATTTTTCTTTCTTAGAGATTATTTAAACAGAATCTATAAGGAGTATGTGTATAATAAATATGTAGGGAAATAAACCTAAAGACTGTGAGACTTAAATTCCTCAAATAGCTGATACCATTAACATTTTTTGTTTTCCTTATCATATTCATTAGTAGTCTAACAGTCTGGATTAAATGGCAGACTTACAGTGTTAGAAGACATGAATTCACTTTACACAAAATGTTGTAGACCACAAAATCCACTTTTAATTGGTAGTTACAACATCTATGGCCAAGTATTGGGTTGACACAGTAATCTAGAATTTACCTCTGAAAAATAAGTAACATGAGTATGTCTTACCGTGTTTTCCTAACTCCACAGTAGGATCTTGATGATAAAGCAAATGCAATGTGAATTGAACGTTACATTAGCAAATACTTTTTACCTCTTGTGATGCATCAGAACTAGAACTTAATTCATTGACTTACACATTTTTAAGAAAGTATTACTGGGATCATAAAAATTTTATGTTGTACCTTTTTATTACATTTACTTTTGAAAGACAGTTATACAAGAAGAAAGGTTGCTTTTCAGGAAAAAATAGAAATCTGATATAAAATGCAAATTTATGTTGCAGGATGCTTCATGAATCTAAGTGGTTTCAATTTTAAAATTACATCAACAGTAGTTGTTTATTACTAGTTGGAAATTCCAGGGCACACAAATGAATGTGCAATTTGTAGAATCAGTTGACTTTCCATGTCATGGCTACCACTATTTAGTAGATATATATATATATACACACACACACATTATATATTATGTTTATATATATACATTTATTTATTTATTTATTTATTTATTTATTTATTTATTTATTTTGAGACAGAATCTCGTTCTGTCACCCAGGCTGGAGTACAGTGGCATCATCTCACCTCACTGCAACCTCCGCCTCCTGGATTCAAGTTGATTTTCCTGCCTCAGCCTCCTGAGTAGCTATGATTACAGGTGTATGCCACCATGCCTGGCTAATTTTTGTATTTTTAGCAGAGACGGGGTTTCACCATGTTAGTCAGGCTGGTCTTGAACTCTTGACCTCGTGATATGCCCACCTTGGCTTCCCAAAGTGCTGGGACTACAGGTGTTAGCCTCCATAACTGGCCTAGTAGATAATTTAAAATAGGAAACTAATTATTGAAAACATCAAATAAAGTTCCAAATTTGTAGTGGGTAGTGAGGTACATCTTTTGAATTTTATTTCAGCTGTTTGGAGCAGAAGAAAATAATTGATCATGTCCTTTCTTATTTTCCTGTTCCCTGATCCTTCCCCACTTTTGTTCTTTAACAGCAACACTCATTCAATTATTTTGGTAAATTATTTCCAGGTAAGACAGAACAAAAATTTTATGAAAAGTAACACCAGAAATAGGTTTTGTATAGAAGCTTTTCCTTTTAAACACTGCTCTTTGGTTATAGGCTAAGAATTATTATTGAAATTGACAGCAATACGTTTTAAGCCAAAAGTGTATATTTTAACTAAATGTTCCAGGTTACACAGTAAAGATATTCAAAAGATGTCTGCATATTAATAGTAGCCTTCGAAGTAATTCTGATATTCATATTTATCATTTATTACATATTAGTCACTGCGGCTTTACTTGGAGTACATCCACATGAAAAACAAGTTATTTATTAAATTTTCCTTTTTTAGCAATAGCCTCCAAATTTGCAGGTCCACCCCAAACTGTTCCTAAAAGATCTCTTTCATTCTGTAATGCTTCCTCCAAATATAGCTCTCTGCCTGAAGAAACAGATTTTTTCAAAGCTCTAATTACTTCTGGTGGCCCTTGGATAAATTGCCTCAGCCATTCTTGTGCCTCTTCTAGAGATTTAGCTTCATCTGAAGACTGCAAGACCTCTTCAACCATTCCTATGTTTAGAGCGTTTTTTGAATCCAGTTTAAGGGCCCCACTCAACACTTTGAGAGCTTGTCTACTTCCGATTATTTCAACTAGCCGAGTGGTGCCACCCCAGCTTGGTATTATGCCCATCTCTTTGTGGACGAATCTGATCTTACTCTCTGGAGTCATTAACCTGTAAAAGAGAAAAGAAAAAATTGTAACTCATTCTCTCTGTGTATATATATTCTCTAATCATAAAGTACTACCCATTCATGATCTA
The DNA here is from genome assembly GCF_048565385.1 of Saimiri boliviensis. Taxonomy (NCBI): domain Eukaryota; kingdom Metazoa; phylum Chordata; class Mammalia; order Primates; family Cebidae; genus Saimiri; species Saimiri boliviensis. Next base: position 42,392,555 of record NC_133452.1, on the reverse strand, counting down.
ATGTAAAATCTCCATAGACCTTTATAGGTACATATATTAAAAATGGAATGTTTGAAAAATATGGCTGTTTCATCTAGAATTTACTGATAGCATTTAACACTTCCCCTTGAAAACAATAACATTTTTTGTTATGCTTGTTTACGCTTTGCAAACAAGAACCTACTCTTTGTTTCAAAATGCCCAAAGTTAAGTTTATCTTTTTAAGTGCGTGGTGACCTAATGAGATTAAGTATGGGATTAAGTATGGGAGTAGGAAATATTAAGTTCATACTATGAAAAACAAACAAAAAAAGCATAGTAAGTTAACGTCCTCAATAGTCCTAAGGGGGAAATAAAACTTTTTAAATACAGCATCTATTCAGCAAATACTAAGAACTACCAGTGCCAGACGGTGGTCTAGGTGCTGAGACTATAGGAATGACCAAAATAAAATCCTTGTGCTTAAGAGCACGATAAATAAAATCCTTGTTTCCAGTTTGGAAAGAAAGGCACTAAACCATATAAAGTCAGTGGCAATGAGTGCTTTATGGCAAAAGAAAAAAGAAAAAAAATGAGGCAAGAGACCAATGAATTGATATGTGTGCTGGGAGTGTGCTATCTTGGATGAAGAAGGACTCTCAATATTTGAGCAGCTTCCTGAGGAAGTGAGCAATGCAAAAATCTATGAAAAAGTGTTCCAGGAAGAAGGAATTGCAAGTGCAAAAGTCTTGAATTAGAACTGCTTAGTATCTCTGGGGACGAGTACAGTGTAACGGGAACATGGGGCATAAAATGAGAAGTAGTTTGGATTTTATTAATTTTTACATGTGAAGTTAGAGGAGGTCAACCAAGGGATTAGCATCTGACATTTTATAAGGGTTGCTCTAGTTGCTATATGCGTGAAGACTTTATTTAGCATTTCATAGCTCTTATACCAGTTGTTTAAGGAACTGGTGATACAGCTACTGCAGAGCTAGGATTTAAACCCAGGCAGGTTGGCTTCAATGTCTTTACGGTACACATAATAGTTAAGACAAGGTAGAAGCAGGGATACCAGTAAGAAAGTTATTGATAGTGGCTTAGATTAGACTGACAGCAGTGATTCCTTAACGGGTTCGTTTTCCCCAATCATGGGATTTTTATGAATAGGATGATTAATAAGGAAAGTATAACAAGGGCAGTTAACAGAAGAAATTGGTGGACATAGCAAAAGGCTTCACATTTGTCAGCTCAACAGACACTGAATAAGGCTACATGATTTAGGAAATGCTGCCCATGAGTTTTATTTTGACTGCATCCTTCAGGAAGCTTTCACTTTCAAATTACTCGTTATAAAAAAAGACCTTTAGTTGGTTTGGTTTTCCAACATGTTAAATACTCAATTGCAGGTGATTTGGTTCTATTAGCACTAAGAACAACAAACTCAGTCTTTGACCCTAGAGAATTGTGACGAATGCCCATTTATTAACTCACTGGGAAACTATCTTCACAGTTGTGAATTTCTACAAAGGAAAATATGCCTCAATTATGAACAATTGCTTCTAGAGGCAAATAGGTATGAAAAATAATAGTTTTCAAGAAATAATTTTAAAATTGGGAGGAAGAACACGTTTTACAAAAAATATGAATTTATCACAACACTGTAAGAGGAATACTGCCTTGTTAAACAGAAAGCAATGTCAAAACAAATAGATATTACAGAAATGTCTAATATTCTTAGAAATAGGAGTGTTGTCAATATTGAACCCAATCCTAGAAAGCTTTTCACATAATACATTAAATATGTAACTGTTCTGAATTAAATCCTGGAATTGGTTCAGAGCTCTGCCTATAATGGAGTAAAGGGACTATGCCAGAAATAAATTCATTCAGAATTAGCTGAACATAAAAACTGGTTAAAGTCCTAGATGTTGGAATAATGTAAATAAGCTTATGACAACGAAAGTTACTACCTATGTAAGCACATTCATATTTGGAATTATTTGCTTCTAAAGAAAATATCTCTGGTGAAGTTTTCCATTTGCCTTATTTTATAAGGTAAATGTGTCTTTTGGAATCATATTTTACAACTCTTAACAAATCTTGAGGTAATCTTTGTAAAAATACCTTTGTGATCAAAATCTCACATCCATTCTTTGCAAATCGTATGCCTTGTGTGTGCCTGTTTACTGATATACATTAAATATATATTAAATATGACCAAAAAATTCATTGGTGACAAAATGAATTAAGAGGACAGTATTTACTGTCTGTCCTCTAACAATAAACAGAGCATTCAGATCACAACCTTTCACAAGACTCTTTTAACCTAAAAAAGTTTAACTATAAAATGTAAAATGCTAAAAAAACTAATTTAAGACATTAGTATATTATCAACAAGATATATTCAAAAGCAGTTTCCTGATAGACCCTATAGGATTATATTCTAATTCCTTCTAGAGTTTAGATGCAGTTACCTGGTAATATAATCTAATGCAAGGGATAATCTATGTAGAGTAATGGAAGACTTAAATCTTACAATTTTGAAGACTTATGACAGACTCAATTTATAAAACCACATTAAACTCACTTATTTTGACAAGTGAAAGAATGATAAGTGTCTTCTGACTGTTAAACAGAATAATCATTATTAGCAATGTTTAAAATTTCCTCTGACATCCTGGGGCAAAGGAGATGAGTTTAATCAAATGTGGATACACTTCTTGTTACTGTTTGAATGTTCTAGGAAAAACTACTCATAACTGGGGAAAGAGTTTCACTTTTGAGAGTGATATAAAGTCAAGTGTGATACCAGGAAGAACTGTTCAATTACTTACTACTTTTTGGTAAGTTAACTATGAGTTTCAGGTCTTTGAACAAATGTATTCAAGAACATTCTAAAACGAAATTACCAAACTTTACTAAAATAGGAACTTTTTAGTGGAAAAGTTGCAAAAAACAGCCTTTTTGAAATGTTGACTATTAAAGCAAGGTACTGCCAGTAAATTCTGTGATGAAGGATGGAAATATAAATAAATGAAATGGAAGAGTGTACAGCTTTGTTGTGAAGTGCATAGACTCAGGAGCCAGACTGCTGGGCTTGAAATCCTAGCATGGCCACTCGACTGGCTACATACCACACATTGTAAAATAAGCAAAGGCAAAAGGAACATGGTACATAGGAGAGGAAGATTCATCTCTAAACCTTAGGAAGTTACTTAACATCTCTGGGTCTCAGCTTGCTTATATGTAGATATAAAAGTAGTACTTATGCCATAGAATTATGGGTATTACATGAGTTAATATATGATAGGTTCTTTGAACATACATACTCCACAATTACATATATACGCCACAATTCTTTTACATTGTGTCTGTATGTTTTAAAAAAATATGTGTGAAATTGCCTCAAACACATCTACAAGAGAATACAGTATTACCTACTTTTATTTGGAAATATAAAAGTTGTATATATTTTATACTTTCATAATGAACTCTATGTATACTAGCTTTTATTACTATTAAGTTGGTGGTATTGATAGGTCAGTAAAAATAATAGTAGTGTTTCTGCTAGTGAAGTAGTATAAAGTTGTCTCCTGGACTAAAATCACATAATCTCTAAAGTACTCAAAGTAAGAGCTATACTCACACTGTATACCCAGCAAATACTCTTTCCTCGATGCTGGTTATATAAATGGAGACCACAAGACATACTCAATTTTTATATTGCCAAATAAAGTTAGAAACAATGCTATATTTTACTACAGATATGGTTGAAGTAGAAGATTCCAAGCTGATCTTTTAAAAAAGAGATAAGACACTTATCCCTCTAAGATTTCTTAAAGAGAACTGTGCAATACAAGTAATAATATAAATATATTGAAATGTTTAAGAAAAGCATTGATGTTACAAAATTAACATGATGTTATACATTTAAAGTTTGGAATCATGAATTTAAATACAAATAAGCTTTAGTGTAGGGCTAGAAACTGCTAGTCGTTTTACATTGCATAAAAGGCCAGAGACAACAAAGCAAACTTGTTCACTTGGGGAAATATAGAAAGTGATACAATTAGCAACAGCATCTCTGATCACAAACAATACTTTAAAATTATGCCTCTAACATAAACTTACTTGTTCACACATATACTTCCCTGGCACCTTCTCCCTTTTGCTTTCTACCATCCAAAACATCACGGAACTATGAAAAAAAGAACCCAAAAATGCTCTCTATAATCTCACTTTTCTGATTTCCACGTCTCAGATGATTGGCTTCATAAGTTTCAATTCATTTTATGTAAACAGACTGCTTCAGTAAGAAGGTATATAGTTGAATATATGAAAATGTGTGTGTGTGTGTGTGTGTGTGTGTGTGTGTGTGTGGCTGTGGGGGGGAGCTGACATAAAAATGTTTGTTATATTCAAGTCTGATTTTAATATTCAGCAATCCTAGCATGATCAGAGGTAGATTTTCTTGATGTCACAGCTCTAAAGGAAGAACTTCCAAGTAAGGCGGCAACTGCAAAACAAAGCAACATGGGCAGTGTGACTGCTTCCTGAGGTGGACATCTCCTATTTAGACTAAAGGTACTTCCAAATCAAAGATGAGATTTGTTATTTTCGAGAGGTGGGGGATGGGATTGTGTGTGTGCATGCATTTATTTGTGTATGTGCAAGTGTGTGTAATATTGTATTTTATTTATATAAAGCCAGTGTTTTTTTTCTTTGTTTGAGATGGAGTCTGCAGTGGCACGATCTCAGTTCATTGCAACCTCCACCTCCTGGGTTCAAGCAATTCTCTTGCCTCAGCCTTCCAAGTAGCTGGGATTACAGGTGTGCCACCATGCCCAGCTAACTTTTGTATTTTTAGGAGAGACAAGGTTTCACCATGTTGGCCAGGCTGGTCTCAAATTCCTGACCTCAGGTGATCTACCCGTCTTGGCCTCCCAAAGTGCAAAGGGCTACCTTGTAAGTTCCCTTGGGATAAGCATGTTTACCACTCTCTTTCTTTGTAATATACTTTGAACTAATGGGTAGCAGCTGGAAATGCTAATACTTTGACTGAGGTTTATTTATATTCATGAAAACAGCCTTAGAGATTGAAAACAAATTAGATAGGCAGGCTTTAAATTGGATAGCTGAGAATTTTATTTCACTAGGGAGATAAAGGAATAAAAATGTGCTTTTCATTTGGTGCATAAACAGCTCAACACACCAAAGGAGAAATGGGAAAAGAAAATGTAGACAATTCATACACACATAAATCAACCAATATATGAATATTTATGCATCACCAAAAATCTCTAAAAATGCAAATAAAATGTAAATATAATTGTTTATAAAAATTATAAAAGATATCTTAAAAGACTATACTCATTATAAGAAAGATGCTCTCAAACAGACATTTATTTTCTGCTGGTGGTAATATAAACTGGTAGAATCTTTCCTAGAAGACAATGTGGCAATTATCAAAAGACTTGAGCACTGCATATCCTTTGATTAAGTACTTGTGCTACTTACATGATTTGTTTTCAGGAAATAATCTGAAATGTGGATAAAGCCTTTCGTATAAGGTAATTATCACAACATTAATCATTTAAGAGAAAAATTGGAAACAACGGACCAACAGAAAATCTATCAACAGACCTAACTAGAAGTAGAAATCTAGTAGTGATCAGGTGTTACCTCAAATCACTGGAACACAGAAGGCTTTCTAAAACAGTGTTGGAACAAATAGCCATTTGGAAAAAAGATAAAATAAGATCTATCATCCATACCATAAATGAAAATAAGCTCAGAAATAATTAGATACATGAATGTAAAACACAAAACCATTCAAGTACCAGAAGAAATACGCATGAACTTCTCTATAACCTTGGTATATGGAAAGACTTTTAAACTTCCACTTGAAATCCACACACAATTTTTTAAAAGATTGATATATATGACTACATTTTTTTTTCAAGGCTTGCATGGCAAAAAAGAAAACAAAAAACAAGCAAAGTCAAAAGACAAGCTGAGCAAATATATGCAAAACATATCACAGATAATGACATTATCCCTAGTACTTGAAAAACTTTTAAAAATTGAGGAAAATAGGCCGGGCGCGGTGGCTCAAGCCTGTAATCCCAGCACTTTGGGAGGCCGAGGCGGGTGGATCACAAGGTCAAGAGATCAAGACCATCCTGGTCAACATAGTGAAACCCCGTCTCTACTAAAAATACAAAAAAAATTAGCTGGGCATGGTGGTGCGTGCCTGTAATCCCAGCTACTCAGGAGGCTGAGGCAGGAGAATTGCCTGAACCCAGGAGGCGGAGGTTGCGGTGAGCCAAGATCGTGCCATTGCACTCCAGCCTGGGTAACAAGAGTGAAACTCCGTCTCAAAAAAAAAAAAAAAAAATTGAGGAAAAAAACAAATATCCTATTGAGAAATAGGCAAAATATGAATAGATAATTCACCAAAAAATTTTAAATGGTCCTTAAGACGTGAAACTATGATCAACTTCACTTTAACAGAAATGGGCTGTGCAGTGGCTCATGCCTGCAATCCTTGCACTTTAGGAGGCTGAGGCAGGTGGATCACTTGAGCTCACAAGTTTGAGAGCAGCCTGGGCAACATGAAGAAACCTTGTCTCTACAAAAAATACAAAAATGTGCCAAGTGTGGTGGTGCACACCCGTAGTCCCAGTTACTCAGTTACTGGTAAGATGATTTGAGCCCTAGAGGTGGAGATTACGGTGAGCAGTGATCACACCATTACACAGCCCAGATGATAGAGTGAGACCTTGCCTCAAAAAAAATAAAATAATAAAAAATAAATGCATATTAAAACTATGCTGAAATACTGTTCCTTACCCATGAAGTTGGCAAATTCAAAAGCTTAGTAGGCTCGGTTGACAAGGCTAAGTGAAACAGACTAGAGGGAATGCAAGACTTGTGTATCTCCTATGGAAGAAAACTTGGCAATAATTAATAAATATTCATTAACTCATTAATATTTACTTTTGATTCAGCAATCCTGTTTCTAGCGTTTATCCTTAAGATATGCCACTAGTAATACTAAAAAGTATATATAAAAGTTATTCACTACAACATTCTAACATGTTCAAGACATAAAATAAGGCTGGAAAGAAAGAAAAAAATTGAAACTGGATGCAAAAACTAAATGAAGCAAGGTATTTTTATTTTTTTATTTTTTTCATTGCATTTTATGTTTTAGGGTACATGTGAAGAACATGCAAGACTGTTGCATAGGTACACACATGACAGTGTGATTTGCTGCCTTCCTCCCCATCACCTATATCTGGCATTTCTCCTCATGCTATCTCTCCCCAACTCCCCACCCCTCGCTGTCCCTCCCCTTCCCCCTAACAGACCCCAGTGTATGATGCTCCCCTCCCTGTGTCCATGTGTTCTCATTGTTCAACACCCACCTATGAGTGAGAACATGCAGTGTTTGATTTTCTGTTCTTGTGTCAGTTTGCTGAGAATGATGGCAGGTTCATCCATGTCCCTACAAAGGACACAAACTCATCATTTTTGATGGCTGCATAATATTCCATGGTGTATATGTGCCTCATTTTCCCTGTCCAGTCTATCATCGATGGGCATTTGGGTTGGTTTCAGGTCTTTGCTATTGTAAACTGTGAGGCAAGGTGTTTTCAAATGAAATCACACTGAGGGAGAAGAAAAGGAAAAATCAGGCAGAAAGCTAAGGCTAGTCCTTGAAGAAACACACAAGCCTGAAAAATCACAGCTACAGCCACAAATAGAGTGGCCTGGAGAAAAACCGAACTTCAACTACACTGATAAGAAAGCAAGGCCCAACAGAGAAGCAAGGCTTTTTCTTTGTGTGATTAATGGGCTCCGAGGAAAAAGTTTCCTCCTCTATTCAGGCATAGACATGGTGGGCTCAGTGGAAACTTGCACAGGGATAGGGGTGGGCCTATCTGAAATAGACCTGCAGTAACACAAACAAGAGAAGCTGCACTTTGTGCTTACCCAAGACATACCCACAGCTGCACAGATAAGGAGAGTTACACAAACAGCTAGAGATGAGGGGCGTTTCCTACAAAAGCTTTTGGATTCAACTAAAAACAGCAATCCACTCAGGCCCCCTCTTCACTGCGAAGAGCTTTCTTCTTTCGCTTATTAAACTTTCACTTCACCCTCCCCATTGTGTCCATGGGCCTTAATTTTCTTGATTCTGAGACAAGGAGCTCGGATAACACCTCAGACAACAGACCACTGACACAAGACCATTTCAACATCGAAGAAGAAAAAACAGCAAAAACAACCGTGAACTCATGTAACTAGCTTTTGGACACAGAACAACAAAATTGCCTAATGACACATTTCTCATAATGTGTTCCTATCATTAAGCAACATATGACTGTATATGGGAACCAATATTGTTTTCTAAAAAGCATCTAAACAAATTTTTAAAAATAAAAATACAGTTTACAAAGTTAGAATAACAAAGTTATCACTTTTCACTGGCAATCAAATAGAAATATAAAAGTTATCAACAACTGGATTATCTGAGTGGGCACAATCTAATCATGAGAACACTTAAAAGCAGAGAAATTTTTCCAGCTGTAGTCAGAGAAATCCAGCATGAGTATAAATAAGAGAGATTCAAAGTATGAAAGGAACTTGACTCATGACTGCTGGAGGAGCCACATGGAAAGCATGAGAAGGAATTCAGAAAGTCTCTAGGAGCAAAGACTCGCCCCCTAGCTGGCAGCAAGGAAACAGGGACTTCAGTCCTTCAAGTGCATGGAATAACTGGAGCCTGCATGAACCCGGGACTGAATCCTCTCCTAGAGTCTTCAGAGCCCACTCCAACTGACACTTAGATTTTGGTCTCATGATACAAGGTTTAGAAAAATCAGCTGAGCCCAGCTGGACTTCAGACCTATACATCTGTGAGATAATAATATGTTGCTTTAAGCCACAAAATTTGTGGTAATTTGTTCTAGCAGCAATGGAAACTACTACACATATAAACATGTTCTTAATTTGTATTTCATTCTAAATGTTTTTATCAAGGTGGATTAAAAAGGAGAGACTACGTTATTTTATCACATTTCTAGCTTTTCATTTCTTCACATTGATTTTGTCACTAAAACAGAAGCCTAATGCTTGACTAAATTCTGACTATTGAGAAATACCAATTTTTAATTCATGTTAGTCTTTTGCTTTTAAAAATGTTTTCTAAAGGCTGGGTGCAGTGGCTCACCCCTGTAATCCCAACACTTTGGGAGGCCAAGGCAGGTGGATCATCTAAGGTCAGGAGTTTAAGACCAGACTGGACAACATGGTGAAACCCTGTCTCAACTAAAAATACAAAAAAAAAATTAGCTGGGCATGGTGGTGGGCACCTATAATCCCAGGTACTTTGGGAGGCTGAGGTAGGAGAATTGCTTGAACCTGGGAGGTGGAGGTTTCAGTGAGCCAATTGCGCCACTGCACTCCAGCCTGGGCTACAAGAGTGAAACTCTATCTTTAAAAAAAAAAAAATGGTTTTTTTAAAAGCCATTTTTCTCTTGGAATATTTTACATGAAAAGTATGACTCAACTGAGAGTCTAACTATGCAAAGTAGAACTGAGTGTTTCTGACTTACTGGATTCATTACATCTATTATCAGCTGGTGTTCACAGGGTTTTGGGGGAAGGAGACAACGTTAGAATGCTACATGAGTTCATTTCTTTTATATAGTCATATTAAGTGTATCTCCATCTGCTGAAGTACTTTCATTGGCATGGACAAAAATGTCATTTGAGTGAATTCCAGGCAATTCTCAAAGGTAAGAAAGTTAAACAAGCTAAAAGGGCCAACACGTATAAAGAAGGAAATTATCTTTTTAGCAAATGCTATGAAAGCTTTCGGTGTTTTCTTAGAACAAACAAACATTCTTAGGAAATAATTAAAATAATCTGTCATAGAATACAACTGATGAGGTATTGATAAAATTGAGGGGAAAAAGTCAGCTAGAGGAACCTGTACTGAATTTATCACTTCCTGGAAACTGGGACTAGTAATGTAGTTCATTCAGTATGCAATCCCCTCTATTAGTCTCTAACACTTAAGAACTACAGTTGCTTTTGGTATGTGGGTTTTAAAAGGGCTGAGTAGCCTAGGATAGAGCTTGTCAAATTTCTCTGATCAAGGATCAATTTCTTCTTCATTTCTTAAAAACTTTCTAATTGATTGCAGACAAAGAATTTTGTAAATTATAACAAAAAACATACTACCAGAAAAATTAAACAAAAAAAAACACATAAATTTTGTGAATGGCTGTGCCTAGCATATGTGGGTGCTAAAATATGTTTAACAAACAGACACCACTTTCTGAAAAGCTAGTCCAAAAATAAATAAGTTTTTAGTCAGAAGCTTCTCAGCAAGGCACCTTGTATATCCAGATACTGAGAGTGGCAATACCCTCAGACATTCTGTAACAAATAAAGTTAAATGTTTAATAAGGTTCTAGAATTCATTACATTTTCTTCAATTAAAGAATAACAGCAAGGCAATTTAGCAGTATTAAAAGGTTAAATAATCTCTGATTATTTTTCCTGCTACTTTGCTTTTTGTCCTAAACCCTAACTACATTTAAACACAGATGAGGGAATCAGTATGAAGAATGGTGCAAAAGTCTAATAAAGATGAACACTGGAATCTATGTTAGAGGGTTTTTACTTGTTCTAAACGACATCTAAAAAGTCTTAATTTTCATGTTCTTTTACATAGAGGATTTTTCAGTGTGATAATGTATGCTTACATATAGCTTAAGTTTCTTTCTTTCTTTCTTTCTTTCTTTTTTTTTTTTTTTTTTGAGACAGAGTTCTCCCTCTTTTTGCCCAGGCTGGAGTGCAATGGCATGATCTAGGCCCACTCCAACCTCCACCTCCTGAGTTCAAGCTTCAGCCTCCTAAGTAGCTGGGATTATAGGCATGTGCCATCGCACCCAGCTAACTTTTGTATTTTTAGTAGAGAAGGGGTTTCACCACATTGTCTAGGCTGGTCTCAAACTCCTGACCTCAGGTTATCCACTCACCTCAGCCTCCCAAAGTGCTGGGATTACAGGCCTGGACCACCGAGCCCAGCCTTAAAATTCCCTAATTATTTATTTAGATATACATTTTATATTTATATATTATATGTGTTGAAATTATATAATTCATAACTACCTATATTTCAGTGTAAAGTGAGGAATGCATTTAATACTTTTACACACAGAGCATTTCCTGTTTAGTCTTATATCAAACTTAAAGCCCATGACTGCTTCCTCCTCACAGAATAAAATGCAGTTATCAGCATTCTAATGCAATCTGCACTGATGACAGCAGAGGGCACTGTCATATAAAATAATATTTTTTTTATTGTGCATAAGAATTCTGCCTAATTACTGAAAATACTAGTTTTCAAGTGGCAATGATTTCTGAAAATTGTCTTATACACCAAAAAAACTGGAAAATCTCTATTTACATGAGCATGAAGTGACCTATTTTAACTGATGAAACGAGTCATACATTATAAAAGGAAAATTAACATAAAATTTACTGTTTTTCATAGTTAGCATACTGTTTTCTCATATTATTTCTACTATATGATGCCATTTATATGAAGTCAAAAATATATATATTTATTATAGTATATTTAGCTTATAAAACTATAAAGGAAAGCAGGAAAGGGATTACCATAAAATTCAGGGTAACAGCCAAGTTGCAAATACAACAGGAAAGTTCTTGAAGGAAATTCAAAGTGCTAATCCAGTGAACACATGAATGATAAGGAAGCAAAACAGCCTTATTGCTAATATGAAGAAAGGTTTAGTGGCCTAGGTAGGAGAGCAAACCAGCCATTGCATTCCCTTAAGCCAAAGGCTAATCCAGAACAAGGCTCTAACTCTCTTCAACTCTACAAAGGCTGAGAGAGGTAAGGAAGCTGCAGAAGCTGCAGGTAAGGAAGCTGCTGACAACAATAGAGGTTGGTTTATGAGGTTTAAGGAAAGAAGTCATCTGCATAATATAAAGGTGCAAAGTGAAGGAGTAAGGGGTAACAGAAGCTGCAGCAAGTGATCAAGATCTAGCTAGAGTTATTGATGAAGGTGGCTACACTAGATAACAGATTTTCATTGTATATGAAACAACTTTCTTTTAGAAGGAGATGGCATTTAGAACTTTCATGGTTAGAGAAGTGAAGTCAATGCCAGGCTTCAAAGTCTTAAAGAATAAGCCAACTCTCTTGCTAGGAGCTAGCACAGCTGATGTCCACATTGAAGCCAATGTTCATCTACCATTCTGAAAATCCTAGGTCCCTTAAGAATTGTTAGATCTATTCTACCTGTGCTCTACAAATGGAACAATAAAGCCCGAATAAGAGCACATCTGCTAATAGCATGCCATACTAAATATTTTAAGTTCACTGTCGAGACCTACTGCTCAGAAAAAGATTTCTTTCAAAATAGTACTGCTCACTGACAATGCACCTAGTGGCCCAAGAGCTCTGATGAAAAGGAGATTCATGTTTTTCCTGCTTGCTAACACATCAAGACAATATCCATTCTGCAGCCCATATACTGAGTAGTAACACTGACTTTCAAGTTTTATTATTTAAGAAATATATTTTCTAAGGCTATAGCTGCCACAGACAGTGAGTCTTCTGGTGGATCTCAGTGAAGTAAATTGAAAAGCTTTCAGAAAGGATTCACCATTCTAGATGCCATTAGGAACATTTGTGATTCATGGGAGAAGGTGAAAATATCAACATTAACAGAAGTTTGGAAGAAGTTGACTCTGATAGAGGTGGAGCAATACCATGGAATACAAGGGTCCACTGATCATTCACCCTGCAAAGACAGCAATTTAACAACTATCTACATAGAAAAAGCACCTTCGTAAGAACCAAGAAAATCAGGTGAGCACTCATAGTACCTGGTTTTCACTTCATATCACTGAAAAAGGCACTGAAGTGGTCAGAAAAACAGTCCTGAATCACTGACATCACCCCATCCCTCACTCTCCCCTGGCAGCAGTGGTGTGGTGCAGATAGCATTGCCATGTGCTGGGGAGAGGGATGGCACAATTGTGAGGCATTAAACTTAGCACTGCCCTGTTTCAGCAGGGGGAAAAAAAGCAGACAAAACTCAGCTGACATCTGCCCATGGAGGGAGCATTTAAATCAGCACTAGCTGGAGGGGAACTGCAGATCCCATTGGTCCAAATGAGTTCTTGCAAGCTCTGCCATCATGAACTAAACTGCTCTGGGGACTTAGATAAACTTGAAAGGCAGTCTAGGCCATAAGAACTGCAACTCATAGGTGAGTCCTAGAGCTGAACTCGGTCCAGAGCCAGTGGACTGGGGAACACATGACCTATTGAGGCAATCACCAGGTTGGATAAGGGAGTGCTAGCATCACCCCTCCCCCAACCCCAGGCTGCTCGGCTTAGCTTACCGCTCCAAAAGAGACCCCTTCCTTCCACTTCAGGAAAGGAGAGGGAAGAGTGGGAAGGACTTTGTCTTGAATGTTAAATACCAGCACAGTCACAGCAGGACTAGGCAATGGTCAAAGCTCTGAAGCCCCCTTCTTAAGTCCTAGCTCCTAGACAACACATCTAGATACACTCTGGGCCAGAAGGGAACCTGCTGCCTTGAAGGGAAGGACTCAGTCCTGGCAGGATTCATCATCTGCTAACTGAAGAGCCACTGGACCCTGAATAACCAGTAGCAATACCCAGGTACTATGTCAACACCTTGGGTGAGACTCTGAAACTTGCTGGCTTCAGGTGAGACCCAGCACATTCCCAGCTGTGGCGGCTACAGGGAAAGACTCCTTGTGCTTGAGAAAAGCTGAGGTAAAAGTAAAGAGGACTTTGTCTTGCCTCAAAGGTACCAGCTCAGACACTCAGGGTGGGGGGGCAGAGCACCAATCAAGCTCTTGGGGTTCTCAATGCCAGGCCTTGGCTCTTAAATGGCATTTCTGAACCTACCTTGGGCCAGAGGGGAGCCCACTGCCCTAAAGGGTGAGTCCTAGGCTAGGCAGAATTCACCACAAGCTGAACGAAGAGCTTTTGGGCCTTAAGGGAACATCAGTGATCATTTGGGTAGTATTCCCTGTGAGCCAGTGGTGACAGTAGCCATGGGGGTGACACTCCTCCGCCTTTGGAAAGGGGAAAAAAGACTGGAAAGGACTACGTCTTGTGGTTTGAGTTACAGTTCAGACAAGCCAGAATACAAGCTAGACTTCTAAAGCTTTTGACTCTAGTGTCCGGCTCCCAGACAGCACCTCTAGACTTGTCCAGAGTCTAGGGGAAATCACCACCCTGTAGGGAAGGCCACAGGCCCGGCTGGCTTTGTCACTTGCTGATTGTAGAGTCCCAGTCCCTCTAGTGAATATAGGCTACCAGTAGCCAGTGGGTAGTTATGGAAGGCCTTGGGCAAGGCTCAGTGCTGTGCTAGCTTTGGGTTTGACCCAGCACAGTCCTAGCGTAGCAGTGTCCCTAGGGTGCTCGGTTCACTCCTCCTCCAGCTCCAGGGGGCTAAGTGAAGAGAGAGTAATTTCATTTGTTTGGGAGAAAGTAAAGGAAGAGAGCAAGAGTCTCTGCCTGGTAATCCAGAGAATTTTTCTGGATTTTCTCCAAGACCATCAAGGTAGTATCTCCACAAGTCTGTAAGAACCACAACATATTGGGCTTCAGGTGTCCTCTAAAGCAGATATAGCTTAGATCACAACACCTAAGTCCTTCTGAATATCTAGAAAGCCTTCCCAAGAAGGACGACTACAAACAAGATCAGACTGTGAAGACCTAATAAATACCTAATTCTTCAGTGCCCAGATACCAAAGAACATCTACAAGTATCAAGACCGCCTAGGAAAACATGTACCCACCAAACGAACTAAACGAGGAACCACAGACCAATCCTGGAAAGAGATGTGACTTTTCTGAGAATTCAAAGTAGCTGTTTTGAGAAAACTCAAAGAAATTCGAGATAACACAGAGAAGGAATTCAGAATCCTATCAGATAAATTTAAGAAAAAGATTGAAATAAAAAGAACCAAGCAGAAATTCTAGAGCTGAAAAATGCAACTGAGTCTTTTTATAGCAGAACTCATCTGGCAGAAGAAAGAATTAGTGAGCCTGATGACAGGTTATTTGAAAATACAGTCGGAGGAGGCAAAAGAGAAAAGATTAAAGAAGCATCCCTTTAGGGATCCAGAAAATAGTCTCAAAAGGTCAAATCTAAGAGTTTTTGGCCTTAAAGAAGAGGTAGAGCAAGAGATAGGGTAGAAAGTTTATTTAAAGGAATAATAACAAAGAGCTTCCAAACCCTGGAGATAGATACCAATATCCAAGTAAAAGAAGGTTACAGAGCAGGAAAGCTGACTGAAAACAAACAAAGGTACCTCAAAGCATTTAAAAAACTTCCAAAGGTCAAGGACTAAAAACATGAATAAAGAAAGGATTCTAAAAGCAGCAAAAAAAGAAAAAAAAGAAACAAATAACATACAGTTAAGCTCCAGTATGTCTGGCAGAAGATTTTTCAGTGAAAATCTTACAGGTCAGAAGAGAATGGCATGACACATTTCAAGTGCCAAGGGAAAAACCTGTGTATGCTAGAATACTATATTTTGCAAAAATATCCTTTAACATGAAAGAGAAAGACTTCCAGACAAATGCTGAGGGATTTAATCAACACCAGACCTGTCCTACAAGAAATATTGAAGAGAGCACTCTAATCAGAAAGAAAACGATGTCAATGTGGAATAAGAAATCATCTGAAGGTACAAAACTCACTGGCAATAATAAGCATACTGAACAACACAGAATATTAAAACACCAAAACTGTGTCTTAAATAGAAAGACTAAATGATGAACTAATAAAAAATAATAACTATAATAACTTTTCAAGACACAGTACAATAAGATAACTAGAAACAACAAAAACTTAAAAAGCAGGAGGATAAAGTTAAAGCATAACGTTTTTATTATTTTCTTTTTGCATGTCTGTTTATCCAAACAGTGTTGAGTTTCCATCAGCTTAAAATAATAGGTTATAAGATAGTATTTGCAAGCCTAATAAGATACAGTATTTGCAAGCATAAAAATATAACAGATACACAAAAAAATAAAAAGCAAGAAGCTAAATCATTTCATTGAGGAAAAATCACAAAAAGGAAGACAGGAAGAAAAGAAAGAAGAGAAGAACACAAAACAACCCAAAAACCAAATAAAATGGCAGGAGTAAGTCCTTACCCATCAATAATAATATTGAATGTGCATGGACTAAATTCTCCAATCAAAAGACATAGACTGGTTGATTAATTTTAAAAAAAAAGAAAAAAAGACTAAATGATCTGTGCACACTGGAAACACATTTCACCTATAAAGACACACAAAGACTGAAAATAAAGGAATGGAAAAAGATATTCCATGTCAATGAAAACCAAAAGAAAACAGGAGTATCTATATTTATTTCAGACAAAATAGATTTTAAGGCAAAAATTGTAAGAAAAGATGGAGAAGGTCACTATATAATGATAAAGGAATCAGTTAAGCAAGAGGATATAACAATTTTAAACACATATGCGCCCATCACTGGAGCACCCAAATATATAAAGGAAACATTATTCAAGCTAAACTGAGAGATAGGCCCCAATAATATAATAGCTGGAGACTTCAACACCCCACATTCAAACCTTGATATGGTTTGGACTTGTGTCCCCACCCAACTCTCATGTGGAATTATAATCCCCAGTATTGTAGGAGGAGATGACTGGATTATGGTGGCAGCCTTCCTCCTAGCTGTTCTTGTGATAGTGAGTGAGTTCTCATGAGATCTTGTTTACAAGTGTGTAGTACCCTCCCACTTTTTTCTCTTTCTCCTGCTCCAGCCATGTAGGACGTGCCTGCTTCCCCTTCATCTTCTGCAATGATTGTACATTTCCTGAGGATTCCCCAGCCATGCTTCCTGTACAGCCTGTGGGACTGTGAGCCAATTAAACTTCTCTTCTTTAAAATTATCCAGTCTCAGGTAGTTCTTCATAGCAATGCAAGAATGGACTAATATAGCACTGGACAGATCTTCCAGATAAAAAGTCAACAAAGAAACATCAGACTTAATCTTCACTACAAAAATATGTACATAATAGATATTTATGCAATATTTCATTCAAAAGCTGGAGAATACACATTCTTTTTCTCAGCACATGGATAATCCTTAAAGACTGACTGTATGTTAGGTCAAAAAAAAAAAGTCTTAAAACATTCAAAAAATTAAAATAATATCAAACATCTTATGTGACCAAAATGGAATAAAACTAGAAATCAAGAACAAGAGGAATTTTGGAAAGTACACAAATACATGAAAATTAAACAATATGCTCCTGAATGGCCAATGGGTCAATGAAAAAATTAAGAAGGAAACTGAAAATTCTCTTAAAACAAATGATAATGGAAACAAAACATACAAAAACCTATGGGATATAGCAAAAGCTGTACTAACAGGGAATTTATAGCTGTAAGTGCCTACATCAAAAAAGAAGAAAAATAACCTTAAATAACCTTCAAATAACCTAAAAAAGCATCCTTAAAGAACAAGAAAAGCAAGAGCAAGCCAAACTCAAAATTAGTAGAAGAAAAGAAATAATAAAGATCAAAGCAGAAATAAATTTGAAATTAAAAAAAAAAAATACTGGCCAGGAGTGGTGGTTCATGCCTGTAATCCCAGCACTTTGGGAGTCCCAGGCAGGTGAATCACGAGTTCAGGAGTTCAAGACCAGCCTGGCCAAAATGGTGAAATTCCATCTCTACTAAAAATGTCAAAAGTTAGCTTGGCATGGTGGCAGGCACCTGTAATCCCAGCTACTTGGGAGGCTGAGGCAGGAGAATCACTTGAACCCAGGCGGCAGATATTGCAGTGCACTGAGACTGTGCCACTGCACTCCAGCCCGGGTGACAGTGCAAGATTCTGTCTCAAAAAAAAAACAAAAACAAAAACAAAACAAAACAAAAAAAAACAAAGTCATTCTTCACACAAATAGAAAAAAGTGATCCTAAAACTCATATGGAAACAAAGAAGACTCAGAATAGCCAAAACTATTCTCAGCAAAAATAACAGCACTAGAGGAATCACATTACCTGACTTCAAATTATGCTACAGAGCTACAGAAACCAAAATAGCATACAAATAGACAACCAGTGAGACAGAATAGAGACCCCAGAAACAAATCTACACATATACAGGCAATTTGTTTTCAACAAAGGTACCAAGAACATACACTGCAGGAAACACAGTCTCTTCAATAAATAGTGGTGAGAAAACTGGGTATTTACATGCAGAAGAATGAAATTAGACCCCTATCTATTGTCACATACAAAAATTAAATCAAAATAAAGACAAAAAAAAAAAAAAAAAACAGAAAATAAAACGCAGCACACACACACAAAGCAAAAAATAGATTAAAGACTTAAATTTAAGATCTCAAACTATGGAACTACTATAAGAAAACAACAGGGAAAATCTGAGGTACACTATACTTGGCAAAAATTTATTGAGCAATGTTCCTCAAGCCCTTTCTCATATTGCTATTAAGAACTACTTGACACTAAGTAATTTATGAAAAAAAGAGGGTGAATTAACTCATAGTTCCACCGGTTGTATGGGAAGCATGGATGGGGAGGCCTCCAGAAACTTACAATCATGGCATTAAGGCTAAGCAGAAGCAGGCACATCACATGACAGAGCAGGGGAAAAAGAGCGAAAGGAGAAATGCTACACACTTTTAAACAATCTGATCTTGTGAGAACTTACTTATCATGAGAACAGTAAGGAGGAAGTCTGCCCCCATAATTCAACGATCTCTCACCAGACTTCTCCAAAATTGAGGATTACAATTCAACATGAAATTTGGGTGGGGACACAGAGCCAAACCATATCAACAATTGAATTCATGAAGATACAGAATAAAAAGGTAATTACCAGAGTCTGGGAAGGGTAGTGTGGAGTTGGCAGAGAGGTGGGGATGGCTAATGGGTATAAAAAAAAAAAAAAAGAAAGAAAGAATAAGATCTGTTTGACAGAATTAGTCAATAATATAATTTAATTATACGTTTAAAAATAACTAAAAGAGTATGTAACACAAAGGATAAATGTTTGAGAGGATGGAAACCCCGTTTTCCATAAAGTCATTATTACATATTGCTTATCTGTAGCAAAACATCTCATGTACCCCATAAATATATACACCTACGATGTATACACAAAAGTTAAACATTTTTTTTTAAAGTTGTTTTCAACCCTTATAATTGACTTTCGAACCTCATGAAAATTTAAGGAGCTCAAGACTTCAATGGAAGAAGTAACTGCAGATGTGATGGTGAAGAGGAAGACCCAGGCATCTCAGATCAACTTCCCCTTTGACTATCACACTGCATTTCAATAGAAGAAAAGGCTGACCGACTGGTGCCTCCGGTTTCACCTTCCTGTAGGTGGCAGGCTAGGTCTTGGGAAAACTCTCCGGAAGGCACTATTTTTACTTAAAACAAGATCAAACAGAAACCTTTTCATATGTAATTACTGAATCTGTAAACTGAAACCCTTTTCATATGTGAACCTAAAATTTTTTCACCTGTAGTATCTAAAGTATAAGCCTATATAAAGGCAAAACCTCCCTTTGTTAGATGAGCTAGGTTTTGGACAAATTATACCGCAGGCTACTGGTCATAATAATAACAATAATAACAAATAACAAATAACCCTTCTTCCTCCTGCATTCGGTGTTCAAGAGATCCATTTCCTGCGGCTGCAGGAAATAAAATAGTAATAATAATAAATATAATAATATAATAATAATAACAAATAACCCCTCTTCCTCCTGCCTTCAGTGTTCAAGAGATCCGTTTACTGCGGCTGCTCTTGCTACAATGGAAGTAGCAAGACAAGTGGGAAGATTAGTAGAGCCTGAAGATGCCACCAAATTGCTACAATCTCGAGATAAAACCTGAATGGATAAGGAGTGGCTTCTTACAGATGATCAAAAAAATGTGGTTTCTTGAGATGGAATCTATTTTTGGTGAAGATGCTGTGAACACTGTTGAAATGACAGCAAAGGACTAAGAATATTACAGAAATTTATCTGATAAATCAATGCCAGAAAGAAGTTCTACTATGGGTAAAATGCTATCCAACAGCACTGCATGCTACACAGAAATCTTTTGTGAAAGGAAGAGTCAATCAGTTAACAAACTTCATTGTTGCCTTAGTTTAAGTAACTGCCACATATAGCTCAATCATCAGGAAGCACCACTCTGATCAGTCAGCAGCCATAAAAACTGAGGCAGGATCCACCACCAGATTACATCTCAGTGAAGGCTCAGATGACTGGTAGCATTTCTCAACAATAAATTATTTTTAAATTAAGATAGATGCATTGTTTTTTTTTTTTTTCAAACATAATGCTATTGCATACTTAACACACTACAATACAGTGTACACATAAGTTTTTTTTTTTTGAGAGAGTCTTGCTTTGTCACCAGGCGCTAGGCTGGAATGCAGTGGTGCGATCTCAACTCACTGCAACCTCCACCTCCCATGTTCAGGCAATTCTCTCCTGCCTCAGCCTCCTGAGTAGCTGGGACTACAGGTGCGCACCACCATACCCAGCTAATTTTTGTATTTTTAGTAGAGATGGGGTTTCACCATGTTGGCCAGGATGGTCTCAATCTCTTGATCTCATGATCCGCCCGCCTCAGCCTCCCAGAGTGCTGGGATTACAGGCTTGAGCCACCGAGACTGGCCACACATAACTTTAATATGTATGCACTGGGAAACCAAAAAATTCATGTGATTCACTTTATTGCGATATTAACTTTATAGGGGTGGTCTGGAGGAAACCAAACCAGTAATATCTCTGAGTTATACCTGTACAAAGATGGCAGATTTAAACCCAATTACTTCAATACAACACTGACTACATATACGGAGCAAACGCTCCAACTAAAAGGCAGAAATTGTCATTCTGAATGAAAAAGCAAAACCCTACTATATGTTGTCTACTACAAACTACTTTGAACAAGGCAGACAAGTTAAAAATAAAAGGACAGAAAAGGATATACCACAGAAATGTTAACTATAAGAAAACTGGGATGGCTATATTTATATCAGAAAAAAATGGATCTTGATTACATCCTGAACCAGAAAAAAAAGAATTCATATGATAACTGAAAATAATTGAATGAGGTCTATAGATTAGTTACAAATACATATCAATGTTAATTTCCCAGTTGTGTAATTGCACTGTGGCTACATATAATACTAACATTTGGGGAAACTGAATGGTATATGGGAGTTATTGGTATGATTTCTGCAAGTTTTTCCTAAGTGTGTAGTTAGTACAAATGAAAAGCTGAAAACATTTTTAAAATTCAAATTTCTGCTCTTCCAAAGATACTACTAATAAAAAAACAAGTCACAGGCTGGGAGAAGGTATTCTTTCTCCTAAGGCTGTGAATAGTATTTAGCATATTAGTCAAACAGCGTATTTGAGTAATATGAAGGAATTATATACAAAATATATAAAGAACTCCTATAGTTCAATAATAATAAACCAATTTTTTAAAGAGTCAAAGGATTTGAAACAACAAAGAAGAAGATATATCTAATGGTCAATAAACACAAGATGCTCAACACCAGTCACTGTGGAAATTCAAATCTGAAATCACAATGACTCTCACAATGGTTCCCACCCATCAAATGAGAAAATCTAAACAGCCTGACAGCACCACATGTTGGTACTCATGTGGTACAGCTGGAACTTTCTTCCATTGCCTATAAAAATAAAAATTATACAATCAACCTAGAAAATTTAAGAAACCAACTTATTTGCTTCTTGAGTTAAACATACACTTACCATATCACCCCAGCAATTCCACTCTTAGATTTTCACTCAAAAGATATGATAACATATGCCCACACAAATATTTATACATGAATGTTCACAACAGCTTTATTTAGAATAGGCCAAAATCAGAAATAGCTCATGTGCTCATTAATGCATGACACTTATTGTGCTATATAAGCATATAAAGCAATACTACTGAGCAGTAAGATGAACAAACCACTAAAAAACGCAAAAGCACTGATAAATCTCAGATACAAACTGGAATATCCACACACTAAACTACTTTCTAACATTAAAAAGGTATAAAGTATTGAAACATGGTACAACATGGATCACTCTCAATAAAATTACACTGAATTAAAGAAGGCAGACATTTAAAAGTACCTACTCTATGAATGTATTCACGTAAAATTCTTTTTTAAAAATCTACTTTTAAGTGAGAAAGTGATCAATGTTTACCCGGAACTAGAGGTGGGAACTGACTGGGAAGAGGCATACAAAAACATATAGATAGGGGTTAAAAAATGTTCTCAATCTTGATTGTGGAGGTGGTTACAGGGGTGTATATACTCATCAAAATCCATTTATACTA
Organism: Saimiri boliviensis; assembly: GCF_048565385.1. Lineage (NCBI taxonomy): Eukaryota > Metazoa > Chordata > Mammalia > Primates > Cebidae > Saimiri > Saimiri boliviensis. Next base: position 42,370,100 of record NC_133452.1, on the reverse strand, counting down.
TACTACTAAAATTGATTCATTTTATTGTATATAGTTTGTAGCTCAACCAATTTTTATTTTTATTTTATTTTGTTTTCTTTTTCTGAGGCAGAGTCTCACTCTGTCACCCAGGCTGGAGTACAATGGCATGATCTTGGCTCACTTCAAACTCCAGCTCCCAGGTTCAAAAAATCTTCCGCCTCAGCCTCCCAAGTTGTGGGACTACAGGTACATGCCACCACGCCTGGGGGATATATTTTTAGTAGAGATGGGGTTTCACCATGTTGGCCAGGCTGGTCTCAAACTCCTGATGTCAGGTGATCTGCCCGTTTCAGCCTCCCAAAATGCTGGGATTGCAGGCATGAGCCACCATGCCCGGCCTAAAAATTTTTTAAATGTACAACATGATGTTTTAAAACATCTAGAGCACTACATGCCAGCACAGAACGACTTTCTCTTCAGTGTCTGAAAGTGAGATGAAAAGTTTACTACAAGTCTTCTCTTATGTATGTTCCCATATTTTTCTTAGCCAGGATCAAGTGTATAATTAATTGTTTTAAAAATGGCAAGGCCAGGGTTAGCCCAAACGTTGGAAAACATCCCAAATGAAAAGACAGTGAGTTTCAGAGTATGCCAGAATGTTACCATATTGGCATTGGTAAGAGATAGCTGTATAAGGTAATATTAAAACTCTAAGCCACAGTATTTTGTGAATATTAATGTAAACTTTAGGTTAAACATTATGCTAAAACCTATATATTCACTGTCTTATTTAAATCTATTTATAAATATTTAAGGGAGATACTTCCATTTTATAAAGAAACTAAGATGAAGAAAGGTAAAATATTTGCTCAAAGTCAAACAGATAAAAGCGGCAAACTGGGATTCAGCCTAGGTCTACTTGATGTCAGTGCTCAGGCTCTTTACTGTTCTGCCATTTTACCTCTAATTATGCAACATATACTGCCTTTTGCATTATAAAGAGGATCCAGTGTGTGAGCCTGCACAGATAACTTACAGAGCATTGTATTGGTCTCCTTATAGCTAGCTGCATTAGTAGGGCTTGGGGATGGTACTGAGAAAGCAGTTTAAAGCATATCTAAAGCATTAGATTCTACAAAATGTCATTTCTATATTATATATACTTATCAAATACTGAAAATAATTATAGGGACTGAAGAGCTATTGGTGCCAAAGAATTTTCTCTATCTTTATTCACTAGTCTTCCCAAAAGACCCACAAAGTTGCTGTAAATCACAGCAGAAAGAAGACAAAGGGATCTCAGAAAATCTCTTTTTATTGGTGAGAAGACAGCTAAAGCAGTCTCTTTTTCTTCATTTTATTTTTCTTTTTTAAAGTTGCTTACCTTTGTTTGTGTAATTCAGAATGGATTTTAAAGTTTCATATATTCCCTTAGCTTTCCTTCCACAAGTTTTGCTAACTGGATTTGCTCTATTCAAAATCTCAAACTATGTGTTTTGTTAATTTTTTGAAATGCATAGTAATGAAGTAATCATGCAGTTATATTAAATTAAAATTATCTACTTTAATGACTGACAAAAAGAAAATATTCAGAAAATAGGTTTATCTAAGAATATGTAAAATATTGATATTAAGGCAAAAATAAATTTGAGCATGTTAACTATATTTGTGCAAGAAATTAATGCAATTTTCATCCTACCTGAAATCACATGCTGTAGTAAATTCTGCTCCTCCACCTAATGCCCAACCTTGAACCAGCGCAACACTTATTAAAGGAAGTCTGTATATTGAAGGAAAAACTGATGTTACTATTTTTAATTTCAATATTCATTTACAAATGTCATTCTTAAAAAAATTTTAAATGCAGTGGAAACAAAATTATTGCACCGTCTTCATAAAAACAAACACACAAAGAATAGGAGAAGCTTGAACCTGTACATCCTGAGAAGAAAAAGTGTAATTAATACTAAAGATACAATAGTTCACAATAAATGCCTGTAAGTTTATCAAAATACCTCCCTGAATCATTATATATTTTTAAGCTATAGCCATATTGTAACTTTCTTCCAAATAAATGGATACTTTTGTCTAATTTACAGCTCCTGGAACTTCTCAGCAGCTGGCTCTTCAGAATAATTCCATGTGATATTGCCTTTGTCCATTTTTATTGGTATCAGGTTAAAAGTTGGAAAATTAAGGCTATATCCAAAGGTTGGAAACGTGTCGCAGAAGATAGAGCTTCAAAACTGTGTTATGAAGGTTCCTTCAAAAATGTACTCATTATTGCCTGAAATAATCCATAAACTAATCCTATATGAAGGCAAAATTTTCCAGTAAAAATAAATCTTTTACCTTTCCTGTTTGCAAAGACCCACTTTGCAGGGGTGTGTGATACAAAGTAAATCAAAAATGTTTTGCAAGTATGGAATTTTTGTAGACTCTAACCTACAATGCAAAGACGTAGGTCTAAAGTAACTGAAAATTTCCTAATATACACTGCTCCCAAGTAGAAAGGTTTATTTAAAAAATAATAATATTTCAGATTTATCTAAGAAAAAGTCAAATGCACTAGGAAATGGGTGGTGAACAGGGGTTAAGACAATGAAGACAGTATTTTAGAATAGTAATGTTATGATTCTATTACTCTCTCTAGAATCTCAGATACAATGAGTCCCAAAAATACAGTGGTGTCCAATTAATAACCTTGCTTAAATAAGAACTTCCTTAGTTCTCATAATTTTAAATGTGTTCACATTCAGAATATGAAATTAGAAAGCTAATCAGCCAAAACATGTCACAGTTTGTAATCTCAAACATACCTTGATAGGCCAAGAAGAACTTTTCTTCTTTGCTTCTTTATCTAGGTGCAAAGTGAATTCATCTTTCTTAGAAAGCTATAAAAACTTTCCAATCCATAGTTCTTTTTCTCCTCTCCTCTGGATACAGACCACTTCACTACAGATTCTACTAATTTGGATTATTAGGTAAACTTTATGTGTCATCTCTTGATCAGTATGCTCTAATATCAGTATTTAACTTTCCCAGTATCTCTTCCTGAATATAGCTAGTAATATAAGCTCTTTAGAGAAAGAGAGTATGTCTTAAATTCTTCTTAACTTTCATTTCTCTTATTTTAAAAATATATATGTATATACTTCATTAACATGTAATTAAACGATTATTCTCTATGGCACACACAAAAAATAGTGAATCATTAAAATAAATGTAATTTGAAAATCAGCTATTATTTCTTAACTAGTACAAATAATGGAATAGTAAAAAGCTGCTTTTGGTCTTTCAGAAATCACATTTTAAAAAGAAGGATGCATTACCTCATAAATCTTGTTAAGGTGTTTTGCATGAACATGCATAGGGCCATTCCATCCTTTAAATAAAAATAAGCAGAAACACAAAGGTATAATGTAAATATATTACATTAAAATTGTTTTAAATTAAGATTTTAGAAAGTAATGAAGCCAAAAATATATCTTTTTTAAACAATGGTGTTTCCATTTAAAACTCTTTGATACTGTCTGAAATACAAATAATGTTGTATTTGACTCTGTTGATATCCTAATGCTTCTTGAGCCCAGTCTTGCATGAGGTATTAGCAGAGACCTAGGGATAACAGATAGATTGGCTGGGCGCAGTGGCTCACGCCTGTAATCCTAGCATTTTGGGAGGCCGAGGTAGGTGGATAACCTGAGGTCAGGAGCTCAAGACCAGCCTGGCCATCGTGGTGAAACCCCATCTTGGAAAAAAAAAAAGAGACAGATCACATACCCTAGAACAGTATGGAGTTCTACTCAGGGTAATGTCAGGAGGAAAGACATAAGATACACCCATCTGTTATCCTTAAGAAAAGAAACATATAAAAGAAGGAGGGAAAGAAGGGAAAAGTTATGTTAAACTTTGATTTTTAAAAAACATTTCTGCCGGGCTCGGTGGCTCAAGCCTGTAATCCCAGCACTTTGGGAGGCCGAGGCGGGTGGATCACGAGGTCAAGAGATCGAGACCATCCTGGTCAACATGGTGAAACCCCGTCTCTACTAAAAACACAAAAAATTAGCTGGGCATGGTGGCGCGTGCCTGTAATCCCAGCTACTCAGGAGGCTGAGGCAGGAGAATTGCCTGAACCCAGGAGGCGGAGGTTGTGGTGAGCCGAGATCGCGCCATTGCACTCCAGCCTGGGTAACAAGAGCGAAACTCCTTCTCCAAAAAAAAAAAAAAAAAAAAAAAAAAAAAAAAAAAAAACATTTCTAAGGCTTTATCTTGGTATTGCCACAACTTACAATTTTCTTAAACAAATCTCTTAAGAGTAGTCCAAACTCACTGCCTCTTCTTTTTTAGTTCGTATATTTTCTTCAATCCAGTGTAATCTGGCCCTCAGCCTTATCCCAAAAAAACTCTCCTCAAAAGCTTTTAATAGTTGGGCATGGTGGCTCACGCCTGTAATCCCAGCACTTTGGGAGGCTGAGGCAGACCAATCACCTGAGGTTCAGAGTTTGAGACCAGCCTGACCAATATGGTGAAACCCTATCTCTATTAATAAATAAATAAATAAATAAATAAATAGCTTTTAATAATCTCTTGTCAAATTAAATGACTTTTCCTTATTCATCTCTTCTCTTTCCATAACACATATTCCTTTCTTCAATCAGTTTCTTCATTCTTTTGTTCGCTCTCACTTTCTAGCAACATTTTACACTACTGATTCTCTTATTTTGTTTGTTCATTTCCAGTCTTCTTCCTTGACTCTTCTCATCCAACTAATCCCCTAAATGCATGTGGTTTCAAAAATCCAATCCATGATTTTCTCTACTTATCATTTCTTTTTTTTGAAAGTGCTAATATCTACTAGACATTTTCCCATTCTGCTAGCACCTCAAACTCAGCATGGCAAAACCAACTAAAAGTAAAAGAATTGAGTTTGAATCCTAGTGCTGCCACTTAATAACAACATGAACTTGAGCAAGTCATGACTATGTAATTCAGTTTCCCCATCCATAAAAATTTTTTTTTTAAGTCTGTGCTATTTGACTTAAAGGATGTTTAGAAAGATGAAAATATACCTAGACACTCCGTAAAAGATTGCATAAATTAAGAGGTCTGTGTTACTGGAAAAAGTTAGTGTAAGACTTCGGAGCTAGTGGTCAAGAAGGCTCAGAATTTTCATACTATGTTTGACTTTCTCATTTCACATTCAATTAGTTACCAAGTACTTCCCCTCAGATCTTCCTTAAAAATATTTCAAATAGCCAGGCGCGGTGGCTCAAGCCTGTAATCCCAGCACTTTGGGAGGCCGAGGCGGGTGGATCACGAGGTCGAGAGATCGAGACCATCCTGGTCAACATGGTGAAACCCCGTATCTACTAAAAATACAAAAAACCAGCTGGGCGTGGTAGCGCGTGCCTGTAATCCCAGCTACTTAGGAGGCTGAGGCAGAAGAATTGCCTGAGCCCAGGAGGCGGAGGTTGCGGTGAGCCGAGATCACGCCATTGCACTCCAGCCTGGGTAACAAGAGTGAAACTCCGTCTCAAATTTAAAAAAAAAAAATTTCAAATATTAATCCTTTCTTTTTATATTTTTGCTGCTGCTGCATTAGTTCAAACCTGTGTTACTCAAGCCATGATTAAGATGTAAGATGGCTTTGCTTCTTCTCACCCAAAAACTGACTAATCGGACCCCGCACTGATTAACTTCTAAGATCAGCAAGATTGGGTACGTTCAAGGTGGTATGGGCGGAGACAACAGCTTTGCTTCCTGACTGATTTCTATATTTAATTTCTTTTTCATTTTAAATATAATCTTCCATCCTGCTACCGAATAAACCTTCCTGTAGGATGATGATAGAATAAAGTCTAAATTTCTTGGCAAGACCACCTGATCCCAAACTATCTTATCAACTTTATTGACTACCGTACCCCTCATCCAAGCACCCTAATTTCACCACACAAACTATTTGCCATTCCTCTAACACCTTACACTATTGTGGCTCCTGTGTCTTTGCTTTTGTCATTCCTACTAGTTGAAATAGGCTGTCCTTCTCTCTATCTATTTCAAGGAATGCCCAGATCATATAATATTTTTCCATCAAGATTTTCTAAATCTCACAATAACAATTTTCTTTTGTGTTTCCATAGTATTTTTATTTTTATGCCTTAATTATAGTACTTATAAATTGTTTTGTATGAATATGTGTTTAGATGCATTATCAGACTCATCATCTCTACAAGGTGCAGACTACAGTACATAATATGTTCTCACAATTTTACCAGAGATACAGAAATATAACAACTATCAAAATATATATAAAGTGCTTGAACAAACTGAGAAGAGTGTCAAAGAAGAAATTATTCATTTTTTATTGGTATGGGGTTAGTTAAGAAGGCTTTATAGACGAGAAGGGCAGGTAGCATTTGCTAGGTCTAGACGGTAAGTCTCAAGATGGTGACAGTATGCCTTCTCCTGCCTCAGACCCTAGTAAAATGTTTGGCATGTAGCAGGGGTTTGTTGAACTTAACAAAATTAGATGAATTTTAGATGGAGAACTATGTTTATTTATAAAAACAAATGCAGTCAAAAAAAGGTAAAAGACAATGTGGGAGGAATTTCCTAATCCACAGCTGTTATCAGGAAGATCAGTGTATCTTACAAAGTGATGACAAAATTAACACCGGCACAGGGAGCTAAAAAGCTTTCAAAATGAACTGGTTTATCCTCTGCTAAAACCTTTCCAATAAAGCTTGTTCTATTACCTATATCAAGTAATTTTAATATGTCTATTTTATCTTGCTAGATTTAGATTACTTAAAATTCCAATGAAGTATCTAGAATTAGTAGACATAAAGGTAAAACAAATATTAGCCTGTGTACTAAGATAATTTTCATTCAAAAGAAAAAAGGCACACTAAACGTGTCTATTAGAAGCCATATGAAATAAATGGTTAGGAGCGCAGATTCTAAAGCCAATCTGACTAGGTTTGAATCTGGGCTGTAGCACTTTCTAATTAGTTTGACTTTGTCAAACCTGCTTAAACCTCTCTGTCCTACAGTCTCTTATCTGCAAATTATGCTAACAGTGGTACCTATTTTATAATGGAGTTAATTAAGTTATGGCACAAAATGAGGTTAGAACAGTGTCTAACATATAGTAAGAAAATAAATGTTACCTACCATTATTATTAATATTACTAATACCAGCAATAGATAATGAGTATGTTTTGGTTTTACGTGTATCATTAAACAGAAGTTTAAGCAGTTTTGGCCAACATGCCCTAGAGATAAGAAAGATTTAATTAAATTCTTCCCCCAAAGCTATTAAACCCACAACGGTTAAATGCTCTGTCTTCTCACTGGGTTGAAGAAAGAAAATAAGCCAGTAACAGATATTGTGATAGAATAAGCTATGGGTGAAGAACCAATAAAAAGCTAGACCTTCTCTAAGGTAGGAAAGCTGGAAGCTGAGAAGTACTAAAAGAAGGTTTGGAAGCTGCTGCAGACAGTGATATCTTCATGCTATCTGGATGATACCTAAGATCCAACCCTATTCCTCCAGCTCTTTCTTGTAAAACAGGATAAGAAGGACAATGCTCAATCAAAATGCCAAAAGGAATGATTAACATCACATGTACTCTAAGTCATATTTAGAGTGGCTTAGCCTGTAGAAGTATCTTATTTAGAATCATAAATAATCCTCTTTCTTAAGTGCTTGTTGTATGGATTTGTTAATTTCCTCAAAATACATAGAAGGATTTAGAGAAAATTAAAAATAACTTGTCTATTAACAAGGCAATTCTCTAAACCCTTCCATATACATACAGATGGAATATTGCTCTGTCTCCCAGGCTGAAGTTTGGTGGCATGATCTTAGCTCACTGCAACCTCTGCCTCCTGGGTTCAAGTGATTCTCCTACCTCAGCCTCCCAAGTATCTGGGATTACAGGCACACATCATCACGTCCAACTAATTTTTGTATTTTTAGTTTCACCATGTTGGGCCAGGCTGGTCTCAAACTCTTGACCTCAGGTGATCTGCCCACCTCGGCCTCCCAAAGTGCTGGAATTACAGGTTTAAGCCACCATGCTCAGCTACTTGTCTATAAATTAGTCAGGCTATGGAACTGTACAATAGTAGTGGCAAATACAAATAAGTTATACAAGAACGTTGGGGTCACTGTAGAAATTTAAGCAACAGAGATCTAAAGAATAACAGGTTGGTAGAAAAGTAACAAGGCAAGTTAAGGGACAAAAGAGGATATAATCTTCAAGGTAGATTAAGAGCAGAAAGGTTTCTATGTGCCAGACTTTTCCTTGAGGCATTATACCCATCCATTACAAAGTAGGCAGGTTTTTGTTTCCCCAATTCTGAAGCTTATAACTGCACCTTGATTACTTACTCCCTCTGAAAAGAAACTTCTTGTAGCCTACATAACATCTGTGGCATCAAATCCAAGTCTTCAATATTTAAACATTTTTTGTTCTATTTTATTCCTTTGTCTTTCCCATAACTTTTTAGCAGTATTAATCTTTGTTTTATCCTAGTGGATCTCCTGGCCTCTACCTTCTCAACCAAGAGTTAACTGCCTAATAGGGAGAGTTGGAGCTCTTTTCCTGCACAATAATAAAGCATACCAAGCTGCAACCAACTTCTTATGGGGTCAGTTACACTTAAAAGAAAAAAACAGTAGAATAATAGGTAACAAATATAATAAAATGTTGATAGGGCTGATGCTCTTATGAGTACATGAGGGTTTCACTGCATTAGTCTTTTTGCTTTTACCTATATTTGGTAATTTACATTAATAAAAGCTTTTTAAATCTTTGAAAAATAAGTAGCAAAAACATCAAAATAATTATCTTTTATGATAAGAAAAGCCATTTAATAATCACTTTCAAGTATTTTATTATAATTAGAAGAGAATATAATCTAATGGCAAAAATTATCGTGTATTTCAGTAATCTCATCATCCTCAGAAAGCAAAGTCACCAAATAAGTAGATGCTAGTGATGCATCTGTAACAACAGAGTATTTGGATAAAAAAGAGCCTCATTGACAAACTGTTTACAACGTAAAGTCATGGTAAGTTTCAGAATGTTTTGGTCATGAGGGGTAGATGCATTTATATGCTGCAGCTACAACTCATATACAGTATACATATGAGCCTCCAAAGTCCTGAGGACATTTTAAATTTCAGCTTTACACATATTTATAGTCCCTTCTCAAGTATATAGGAATACAGTTTATAGGAAACATAGAAATATCAAGAACTTTACATAACCTATTTCTAGTTCTTCTTAAATTTAAAATCATCATGTGATAAAACACACCCCATACTTTATAAGTATTGTTACATTTCTTAAAATAATCCATAAAGATAATATTCAAAGTGCTTATTTTTATGCTATGTATTTCTTATACTATGACTTCAGAGATTTATTCATAAAAGTTTAATAAAGAATTCATCTACCCTATAAAATGTTTTAAATAGCTGGGCATCAAGCTGGGTCTGGCGGCTCATGCCTGTAATCCTAGTACTTTTGGAGGTCAAGGCAGGTGGATCACCTGAGGTCAGGAGTTCAACATGGTGAAACCTCGTCTCTACTAAGAATACAAAAATTAGCCAGGTATGGTGGCAGGTACCTGTAATCCCAGCTACTCAGGAAGCTGAGGCAGGAGAATTGCTTGAACCCAGGAGGCAGAGGTTGCAGTGAGTGGAGATCATGCCACTGCACTCCAGCATGGGCTACAGAGCCACACTCCGTATCAAAACAAACAAAGAAAAAATAGCCAGGCACAGTGGTTCCCACCTGTAACCCCGGCACTTTGGGAGGCAGAGATGGGCTGATCATTTGAAGTCAGAAGTTCAAGACCAGCCTGTCCAACATGATGAAACCCTGTCTCTACTAAAAATACAAAAATTAGCTGGGCATGGTGGCCTGAGCCTGTAATCCCAGCTACTTGGGAGGCTGAGGCAGGAAAACCACTTGAACCCAAGAGGCAGAGGTTACAGTGAACTGAGATTGCTGCCACTGAACTCCAGCCTGGGTGACAGAGGGAGACTCTGTCTCAATAAAATAAAATAAATGTTTTAAATAAAATAAAATTCCAATCTGAGTTCTAAGCATACTCACTGTAAAGCAGATTCACAATTTTCTATTTCCTTGATGAAACTGGCAGATGTACATAGCAACAAGTGACGAACACTTGCAGTAATATTTAAAGGATTCAGTCACACTACCCTACTCCTCAGCTGTCAATTAAGATTAACGTCAGGCACTGAAGAGAACAGATTGCTTGGAGAATGTAGGTACTACAAAGAATTAACTTTACTAAGTGATTTCTTATTTGAAGATGAATAAAAACTCTCTCCATGTTTTCCTACATGACTTATGCCAGATCAATGATGTATATATAAAACAATTAGCATGTTTCCACTTCCATCTTTAAATATTTAGAAAAATAATCCTGGCCACATGATCTAAAGAGACAGAAACGGCCTTCTAACTGGAAGAAAATAATAAAGTAAAATAACATTCATCCTATCCAACTTATATCAAACCCACAACAGGCTATTGTCTCGTTCTGTCTTTAACAGTGTCTTTCATGAACTAAGGTGTACAGTGATACAACCATTCTGCGGGTCAAGATGGCCAGAGGCAGACCTATGTTATTTCTAGTTAAATAATTATAAGCTTGCTTTGCTTATTGTACACTTAAGTTTACACCCGAACTAAGCTATATCAAATATTGGTGCAGTAAAATAGAAATCAAGCGGCAACAGGAGGCCTAAGGTAAAGACCATCTGAGAGCACTGTAAAACGGTGGAACACCATGGAGCGGCTGCAAAGCAGGAAATACTGCTTTGGTCCCAGGAATGCCTTCTCAACATAGAGTTTGCATGAGAGTCTCATAAAGAGGGCTTAGGTAATCTCTGAGAAGGGAGGAGACCTCTGCTCACAAGATCCAGGAGGATCTTTGCAGATGGGAGCTTGCAAGGGGGAAAAGCCTTGCAGGGCAGAGGTTACCAGAATGCCACAGGCTCTGCCTAGGTTCTCAGAATACGGAGTAATCTTGATTGCTCTGTGTCTGCAATGCTCAGGAGATAAAAACTTGCTGGTGCCTAGTCCGCTAAACTTCTGATACAAATGCACCTTGGTGTTCCATGTTTGCGTAAGAATCATGTCCGCTACTGAATACTGCAGACCACACCTCTCCCCCTTGGCTATCTTGCCCACATTAGGTTCAAGGCCTCTCCCAATAGTTTTCAAGTCCTACCCTGTTCATCCCTCCCTGCTCCCCCACCCCTCAATTAACAAGTGTATATACCTAATAAAAGCACGTGGAGCCCAGAGCTCAGGGCCAAGCAGTTCACCCCACGAGATAGTGCATTGGACCCCTGGACCCATGCTGTGAACTTCTACTCTTGTGTCTTTGTCTTGATCTCCTTTTCTCACTCCCTCATAACTGCAGGGCCACAGCGCACCCATGCACATGGTTGGGCTGGGTCCAACACATTGGAGAGATGAAAAATACATGTATATATAGGTTGAGCATCCCCACCATGAAAATGTGAAATCTAAATGCTCCAAAATCTAAAACTTTGTGAGTGCTGACATGACACCATAAGTGGAAAAAAAGGCAGAGGTTGCAGTGAGCAGAGATCCACGTCACTGCACTCCAGCCTGGTGACAGAGTGAGACTCTATCTCAAAAAATAAAATAAAATAAAATAGAAATAAATAATGTATCTAAAATAAATATCCAGGAGCTCATATTGATATAAATAAATAACTGAATAAATAAGTATGTGAATAAATGAGGGAGAAAACCCAAATCCCCCTTACATAAGAATAATGGACATATATGTCCACCCTCCAGGAGACGAAACTTACTTTCCCTTCCCCTTTGAGTGTAGACTAAACTTAGTGACTTGCTTCCAAGGAGTAGAGTATGGAAAGCAAATTTAAAGTAGAGCAACCAGGCAAACACTATCTTGGCCAGGTGACCAAGGTTAACATCATTAGTGATAAATCATCTTGACAGCATATATTCCCTTGATATGATGTGACGAAAATAGAAGCTTACCTCTAGTCTTTCTGTCAGAATCCCATAACCCCAGTGTAATATGAGAAAAACACCACGCAAATTCCATTTGAAGGATATTCTACAGAATATCTGACCAGTACTCTTCAAAACTGCTAAGGTCATGAAAAACAAGGTAAGTCTGAGAAACTGTCACAGACAAGAAGAATCTGAAACATTACAGCTAAATGTGCTGTAGGATCCCAGATGGGATCCTACAGCAGAGAAGGGGCAACAGTAGAAAAACTACTAAAACATGAATAAAGTGTGGAGTTTTGTTTTTTTTTAACCACTTTGTTGAATTATGATTAACATGTAAAAAGCTGTACATGTTTAATGTATACAACTTGATGAGGTTGTGGCTAAGTATACACCCACTAAACCATTACCACCAAGGCCCTAGACATATCTGCAACTTCTCAAAGTTTCCTCCCACCCCTTTATTATCATTATTAATTTTGTGTGTATGTGTAACATAAACGCTTAAGATTGATCCCTGCCCATCCCCACCACCAAACCCCCTTCTAGTCTTGGCTTCTGTGAGTTTCACCATTTTTTTTTTTTTTTTTTTTTTGAGAGATGGTCTCACTCTGTCACCCAGGCTGGAGTGCAGTGACACCACCATGGTTCAATGAAGCTTTAAGCTCCTGGAATCAAGCAATTGTCACACCTCAACCTCCCAAGTAGCTGGGACTACAGGCATATGCCACCACATTCAGCTAATTTTTTAATTTTTTTGTAGAGACAAGGACTGGTTATGTTGCCCAGGCTAGTCTTGGACTCCTGGCCTCAAGCAATCCTGCCATCTCAGCTTACCAAAGCATTCATATTATAGGTGTGAGCCACCCATGCTAGGCAGAGTTTCACTATTTTAGATTCCATATATAAGTGAAATCATATAGTAGTTTCATTAATAACAAAGTATCAACGCTGGTTAATATGGTTTGGCTCTGTGTTCCTCAACCAAATCTCATGTCAAATTGTAATTCCCAGTGTTGAAGGAGGGGCCTGGTGGGAAGTGACTGAATCATGGCAGTGGATTTCCCCCTTGCTGTTCTTGCGACAGTGAATGTGTTCTCATGAGACCCTGTTGTTTAAAAGTGTGTGGTAGCTCCCCTGGCTCTCTGGCTTCACCATGGTAAGATGTGCTTACTTCCCCTTTGCCTTCCACCATAATAGTAAGTCTCCTGAGGCCTCCCACCATGTTTCCTGTACAGTGTGCAGAACAGAGTCAATTAAACCTCTTTTCTTCATAAATTACCCAGTCTCAGGTAGATGTTTACAGCAGTGTGAGAACAGACTATTACATTGGTTCATTAGTAGCAACAAATCTATGTACCATAGGAATATAAGATGTTAACAAAAGGAGAAACTGGATGCACAGTGTATAAGAACTCTGAATTGCATTTGCAGCTTTTCTATAAATTTAAAATTATTCTAAAATTTAAAAATCTTTTTTTAAAAAAAATCAATACACCTTAAAAATAAAGAGACAATAGTGAGGCATTGGAAGGGAAGGGAGTAACATTAACAGCAAGAGAGAGAGAGAATCCCATCCTCCAAAATATCAAACACAACTGAGAGTGCCCTGCTAAACTAGAAAAAATACTTTTAAACCTTTTAACAAGAGCCTTTTGCAGATACCCTATTAGTAAAAAATTAGAATCATTTGCTTCTATCATACTGTTCCTCCTGTAATTCTACCAAAAACAAAACAAATGAATCAAAAAATCCCTAAAATCCTTTGAAAGTTATTAAAGTCATCATAAAAAACCATAAGGAAAATATAAATGTCTCAGCCATAAATGTATAATAAACAAGTAGAATCTAAAGCATAATTCATAGAACACTTGCCTCTGGAGTTGCTAGTGCTTTCACAGCATTCAGATCAGATCCTGAACAGAAATTATTTTTTGCCCCACGGACAATGAGGCCTTTCCCCTCTGTCCAATTTTCCAATTCAATTACTTTTTCCAGAAGTTGTAGCATCATAACACCTGCCAGAGATGGGAGAGCATATGAAGGAGCATATGAAGCATATGAAGGCGACTGGAAAAATAGAAATTATTTATAAATCATTAGGTGTCAAGCGTATTCTTAGGTCCTATATTTTATAAATATTTACTGAATGTCTATCAAATGCCTATTGTGCTAGGAGTATGGAGTATACAGAAGAGGTATATACGGCAGGCCCTGCATTGTAAATTTAAATTTGTGATGTGTCTATCTCTCTATCTATCTTAAGAAATGACACAAATATATGATTAGGAAGAAGAATAAGAATGTACTAGCCCAGGCATGGTAGTTCATGCCTATACCCAGAGTTTTGGGAGGCTGAGGCAGGAGGATCACGAGGTCAGGAGATTGAGGCCATCCTGAACAACATGGTAAAACTCTGCCTCTACTACAAATACAAAAGTTAGTTGGGTGTGATGGCATATGTCTGTAATCCCAGCCTCTTGGGAGGCTGAGGCAGGAGAATTGCTTGAACCGGGAGTTGGAGGTTGTGGTAAGCCAAGATCACACCACTGCATTCCAGCCTGTAGACAGACTTTTGTCAAAAAAAACAAAAAGAATATAGCATGCTGTCCTAAGAATAAGAAAATGATGATACAGTAATAAGAAAAAATTATTTCTTAGGGTAAAGATAAAACATAGACCTTACTTTTCAGCAATACATCTCAGTCAGTAAAGCTTTATGGGTATAACATAACTATGAGATCTTATGATATACTGGACATATGGTATACAGAACAAAGTGTGATTCCTATGCTACTGACATCAGAATTAATATAATAAGGTATTAGTTCGGTAATGAGTAATAAATACCATCTTGTTCCATGGTTGACAAATTGTCCTCTAAGGAGCTTGAGGCATAACTAAGGAAGTTCTTCACAGGTCTACCAACCATTGATTCCATGACTTATAGATTGTTACCTTAGTATCATCCAAATTCTATTGCAGCTTCTTTATAACAGACAAATTTAAAATAGAAACAGCTGGGACTGGCATTTTAAGATCTAATCAATAACTTTTAGATATGCTTATCTTTGGTGATCTTCCAAGTTCATAAAATTCATTGTTTTCAACATGACTAATTTTTTTTTTTCTGCCTAGGAAATGCTTTAGAAGCTAATGTATAAAGATCATAATAGTGGGCTAAAACTGGCAAAAAAATTTGTAACACAAGTACACTTCTTTGGAATATAAATCCCACAATATCAAGAACTATTATTTTCTTTGCCACTTACTAAAGTAACGAGGAATGAGGTGGTTTCACAATAAATGTTATATTAATGGTATTAACTCACAAATGACTAATTTATGCTTTCTAATGGCTAATTATGACATACAGTCATGTACCAACAATGTATCACATATAACATGGTAGTTCCCTAAGATTATAATGGAGCTAAAAAATTCCTATTACCTAATCAGTAACAATCATAGCCATTGTAATGTGGTACAATGCATTATTCACATTTGTATTACAGTTGCCTATAGTATTCAGAAAGTAATGCACTAAATAGTTTTGTAGCCTAGTAGCAGCAAGCTATATCATATGGTACAGGTATGTAATAGTTTATACTATCTAAGTGTAAGTACACTGTACAATGTTCAGACAATGACAAAATCACCTAACATATTTCTTAGAATGTATCCCCATCACAAAGCAACAAATGACTGAATTTAAAACTGTAACCCTTTCCAAGGATGTCCTAGATGCTTTAGAAATATCATTCTTGCTCTCAAGTGATTTATGGTCTAGTAAGGGAAAAGAATAAACCCACACTTTTAGTAAAAAAATCAATCTGTATAGGTTAATATGAACCTTTAATCATTCGTAATATTTAAGCTTCTAAAAAACAATGCTGGCCTTTTTTTAAAAAAAAACCTTCCTTATGGTGCTGATTTTTCTTTGAACCTTTCTTAAGATGCTGAAATGCTGGCCATGAGAATAAGAAAAATTCATACCAGTAGTTACTGTTAAAATAATCTTTTTGACTTTGTAAAATAAATCTCAAAAGATGGAAGAGATCTTAAAGAGTATCTAACTGAATTTTTAAACAAGGGCCTAAGTGCTCATTCATCCTTTCCCAATCCAGCTTCACTAAATACCATTACCCAAATCAAAACAGGTTTGCTATTATTAGTTTTATATATGATGCATTAAAATAATACTTGATTCTGATTGAATAAAAAATTATTTGTAACTTTTCAGAAACAAATCATCCCTATTGATCTAATTTAACCCTCTAGAGAAACTTTACCCTTCAATTTCTATTTTTCCTACACTAACATGAAATTGGTTTTTATTCTCTAAATCAACTGAACATATGGAGCTACAAAGTCTAATAAGGTAGCTGTATGTATTGAACACTTGATATGTGGCCAGTCCAAATTGAGACATGTAGTTAAGTATAAAATAAATACCAGATTAATACACTTAGTATGAAAAGAAAAAGAAAAATACCTCATAATTGCTTATACTAGTGACACATTGAAAAAAATATTTTGGATATACTGAGTTAAAAGTGAATTGTTAAAAATAATTTTACCTGTTTTTTCATTTTTTAAAACTCTGGCTACTAGAATACTTAAAATTGCACATGTGGCTCACATTTGTTTTTGCATTATGCTTTCATTGGTCAGCAGTGGTATATAGAGAAATATCTCTGCATTCTGGTAAATGGAGAGTAAAGTCATCTTGGGTTTAAAGACTCACCACTGGTAATTTACAAAGTTTACAGACTATTCAATTATGTCTATAGTATGATTATATGTAAAGCAGACACATGAAAATTTTATAAGATTTTTCTAAGCCCCAAATTTCAAATGCTACTAGATAATCATGAAGTGCATGATTAAAAAGGAGAGATTACTAAAATCAACTTGAAAATGCGAGTGGTTTGCCTTCGTGTTCCGGGTGAATAAAAAACATAAAAGAAAAATTTTTTTAAATCAAAAAAACACACACAAAAAAAAAAGAAAAGAAAAATTGGGTGGTGAGTATTCAGCAAAGCTACTCATTAGCTCTTGTATAACATAGTGGTAGCATAATTCAAATCTGAGCCTCAGCAAAAATCACAAATTACCACCTGTCCTGCATCTTCAGTTCCCTGTGTTGACTAACAAATAAAAGGCACTCACCAGTATCTAAGAGTTAGGGAGGAGTCCACAGCTAGACAAGTGCTGTGTTTCTTCTGTCAACAATGGAATTAAAAGGTTAAAAACTAACAATGATTTTATCTAAATTCACAGAAAAAAATTAGCCTAAATAATTCTTTTCATTCACAGGCTTTTCCCTTTAATTTCAGGAACTCTTTGAAATGTCCTTCTCCTTATTCCCTACTAGCATAAGCTGAAAACAAATGAAGTTATTAAAAAGTTAATGAATTTCAATGGAAAATATAATCAAGATTTAGGTTTCCTTTTTATCAACATCTGTATTAATGAGTTTTCTGAAAACTTTCAAATATCCATAATTATTAAAAAATTATTTAAAGTGTTTCTAGTTCATATTATAGAGTTGTTTCTTTTATTGTTATTTTTCTCATGTTCTACCAAAAGTACCAGGACTTTAAAACATACTGTCACCAGAGCAAGGATAAAAAACTTGAGATAACAGGTTAGATTTAGCATGATTCTTTAGGAATGAAAAGATTCTTAATACCTGAGAAGGCATTCATTTTACTTGGATTGTTCAGAGTAAGAATACCAATGCCACTGTCTTCCTTCTGAAGGTCAACAGTTCCACCAGGAAACTGCTGAAGTTTTTTTTTCACTTCTTCCTCATAAAATCCATGGGATGTATTATAAAGTGACAATCCTGTTTGATGTAGCAATTTTGTCCTTACAGACAGAGGCGATGTCTTCAAAAGACTTGTTGCCATTTCTGGAAAAGAGAAATAAGTATGCAATAGCACAGATGAATAGGCACTCACTTTTCTAATATTATGTGTTAATAGGCTGTAGTAATGGACACTTCAGGTGAATTGTGAATACTTCCCTATTTCTTTCCTTTTCTTTTTGTTTTTTTTTGAGACGTAGTTTCACCCCGTTGCCCGGGCTGGAGTACAGTGGGGCAAATTCGGCTCACTGCAACCTCTGCCTCCCGGCTTCAAATGATTCTCGTACCTCAGCCTCCCAATTAGCTGGGATTACAGAGGCCCGTCACCACACATAGTTAGTTTTTGTATTTTTAGCATAGGCGAGGTTTCACCATGTTGGCCAGGCTGGTCTCAAACTCCTGACTACAAATGATCCACCCACCTCGGCCTCCCAAAGTGATAGGATTATAGATGTAAGCCGTGGCACCTGGCCGCTTCCCCATTTTTAAAAGCACTGTTTCAGGAAATAATCAGTATGAAATTCCTTACATTTTTCCCTCCTTCTCAAACCAAATAATTCACAAAGCATATCATTTCAGTATGTACCAGTGAGAGACAATAGAATAATTACAGTATAGTTAACCCTGCTCCAATACAATAGGAAGGCTTAGAAAAAATACTGCTCTGTATTTTGCACCATCTCCTGCCTCCAAGTAGTATTTTGTCTCAGATTCGTCTTTATTCTTCAACCCTTAACTTTTTCAAAATCTAAAAGTAACTATAGTCCACGTATCCCCTTGGAAACAGCCTCTATGCAGAAATACTACAAGAACAATCCCACTCTCTTAACAGAAATTTTATTCTTGGCATTATTCTTACCTTCTGCAAAGCCTTCAGGCAAAAAGCTGGAAAGGGTCCTAAGAAAAATGGGACAGGATATAGGAACATGTGTGTGGTTACTGTGTTCCCCAAAGTTCTCTGTCACTCTTCTCTTACTTTATACCTCCTGAGTAATCTCATCTCTGCCCATAAGCTTTTCTTGCCCTATATAAACATTCTTGTTGATTCAATGAATTTTCACAAGGTGAATACATACTAGTAAATGGCACCCAAATCAAGAAACAGAACATAACCTAAACCTCACAAGGTCCTATGTGTCACCTTTCAAAATCCCTCCGGTAAGGGTAACTTTTTGATTTCTAATACACGAGATTACTTTTGAACTTTATATAAATTGAATACTATATATTTTGTGTCTGGTTTCAATTTTAACATCCATTAGTGTTATATGTAATCAGAGTCTAAATAGTCCATTATTCTCATTGCTGTACTCTATTTGTGAAACCAAAATACTTGAGACAGGACTCAACCAATTCAGAAAGTTTATTTTGCTGAGGTTAAGGACATGCCCAAGACACAGACTCAAGAGGTCCTAATGACACGTGCCCAAGGTGGTCAGGATATGACTTGCTTTTATACACTTTAGGGAGACATGAGACATCAATAAGTATGTGTTTAGATGTACACCGGTTCTGACGGAGGTACGGCAGGACAACGCTATAAACTTCCAGGGGTGGGGGAAGGTGGATGTAGGGGAGGTCCTTCCAGGCCATAGGTAGATAATAGACAAAAGGTTGCATTCTTTTGAATACCTGATCAGCCTCCTACTGAATACACAATTTAGTCTGACTCAGTGAATCTGCATTTTTACATAAACAATGGGGCAGAGAAAGTAATCAAATGTGCATTATTTTTCTGCGGGGGTGGGCATGAACCACTGCACCCAGCCACTGCACCCAGCCAATTAAACATTTAAGTATTTTGCAAGTTGGTTCTTTAAACTATTGGTAGGTTGAAATTGACCATGGTGGAACTACAGAACATATCAATCATGCTCACTCGCGTGCTCTTTCACTCTCTCTCTCTCTCTCTCTCACACACACACACACACACACACACACACACACACACACACGGGTCTGCCCGTACACCACCAGTTACAATGTATGCATTTGTTCAACCTTAGAAGATACTGTGTGCCAGGCGCGGTGGCTCATGCCTATAATCCCAGCACTTTGGGAGGCCAAGGCGGGTGGATCACAAGGTCAAGAGGTCGAGATCATCCTGATCAACATGGTGAAACCTCGTCTCTACTAAAAATACAAAAAGTAGCTGGGCATGGTGGCTAGCGCCTGTAGTCCCAGCTACTGGGGAGGCTGAGGCATGAGAATTGCTTGAACCCAGGAGGGGGAGGTTGCAGTGAGCCGAGATCACGCCATTGCACTCCACCCTGGGTAGCAAGAGCGAAACTCTGTCTTGAAAAAAAAAAAGGAAGATAATGTCAGAGTGTTTCAAAATGGCTGTACAAATGTGTATTCCCACAGGCATTGAATGCTCCAGTTGCTCCACAAGCTCATCATTTGTTCTTTGTTTTTTCTATTTTATGCATTCTAGTGGATGGTATCTTATTGTGGTTTCATTTTGTATTTCTTTAACATCTAACAAAGATAAACCCCATTTTCTTATGCTTATTGGTCATTTGCATATAATATTTTGTGACGTTCCTGTGCAAGCTTTTGGCCCATTATTTCTATTTATTTACCTTTTAATTAATTTGTTAGAGATCTTTTATTCTCCTGCTCACAATTATCCTAAAACCTACATGACACGAATCCCACATTTTTATCTCCAATTCGACCCTATGCCTGTACTCCTAACTCATAGTATTACCTAACAGAAATGCAATTCCCTTACCCCTCGTTTCTAGATATATCACAGGCTTCTCAAAATCTTTTTTTTTTTTTTTTTTTTTTTTTTTTTTTTGAGACAGGGTCTGGCCATGTTGCCCAGGCTGGAGTGCAGTGGCTATTCACAGGCGTGATCAGCGCAGCAGTTTTGACCTGCTCCATTTCCAACCTGGGCCGGTTCACCCCTCCTTAGGCAACCTGGTGGCCCCCAGCTCCCGGTAGGTCACCATATTGATGCTGAACTTAATGCAGTCACCGGACTGGCACAGCACACTCTAGCCCAGAAATCCTGGACTCAAGAGATCCTCCAGCCTCAGCCTCCTGAATAGCTGGGACTACAGGCAGGCACCACTGGGCCCAGCTCAAAATCATTATCTAACCCTGAATTCATACTTCACCTGAAACCCATTACTCCTTCTTAATTCTTTCCCTCAACTATTCATTGTATCATCAACCCTGTAATCTATGCCAAAAAACCTGTGGACAACCTAATCTCCTTCTCTTCCCCCACCTCCTGTATGCAACAGACTCCAAAATGGTTTCTTCTTTCTTATCTTTTCCCCTCCTACTACTAATATAGTCCAAACTTCATTACCTATAATCTGGATTAATACAGCAGTCACCAATTAATTGCATACTATTCCTTAAAGTAATGTAGATATATTTATAATCCAATCAGGATACTTTAAATTGACGTTTTTAGGTAGCTCTCTTCCAAAAGAATCAAGTCCAAAGCTCTTTCTAAATTCTTAACTTAATCCTGAACCTCTTCTCTTCTGACATCACAACACAATCAACACGGGACACCAAATAACCAGAGTCCCACAAATTTACCATGCTATTTTAAATTATCCCTTCTTCCCTATAATGTTCTTTCCTCCCTCATTAACCTGGTAAATCCACCATTGTTTTTAAAAACTGAGTTTCTGTATTTCTACCTAAAAGTGATCCCCAAGTAAAGATAATCACTCCCTTTACTTATCCCAGCTCATACTGCAATAATAATGTTCCATTTTAACACATCCCTCAAATCATTTTTCATTTGTTTTTCTCAGTAGAAGGATGCTTCCTGAGAGTATTCTTAGGTGTATACTTCGTGTCACTAATGGCTACAGTACTCAATATATAAAAGGTACTTAGTAATGAGGGAAAATGTAGGCAAGTAAAAAAATAACTCATCAGGCAGCCAAAATGAACTCCACAAACTTGTTTTATAGCTTTAAAAATGTATCTGTGAGTTATAAAATGATATCAGAATCAGTGAACAAACCTCATAAAGGTTACAGTACAATATCCCTTTCCACTTTAAATGCCTTGGCCTTCAAGTGACATTTTTATTAAAGTGTTTCAGGTGAATACTTACCTGAACATACAGTAGGATGTAATCCCCTCAAACAGATATATTTCAAAAACTTGTGAAGAGTATTTCAAAACTTTACCAACTAAGGTGGCTTATAACTACAATATTAAAGACACCAAGATGTTTCTTAAATCTCCTCAAGGAGACTGAAGTGTTAATTCATAAACTGTGACCTAATACACTACATTAGAGTTTAGCAAAAAGACGATTATTATCTTCAAAAATGATACCTAAGAATCAAAATTTTATGTTACTTTTCCAAGAAAAAGAGGTGTTCTAACTTGCCATCATAAGTCTTTGTTGGGACCTGCTTTTAACTATCATAACTTTATTATTTCCTTTAATGCCAAATTCCTCCTGGTCTTTGTATCCTCCCTCCCTCCCCTCAAAAAAGTCACCAGTTGCCAGCAGCTAGGGTTACCGAATAAATAATGAAAGCACTGGGTGGTCACCCATCACTTAATGAACTGTGATTAACAAGGTTTGGGTCAATTTGATGTATAGAACCAATAAGCAAGGAAAGTGACCAAATGTTACAAGTTGCAAAATACCTAAATATTTAGTATTTTCAATACTGCTAGATACAGTGATCCTCAAGTTTCTCTTCAAAGAATTAGTATGTCAGTATGTTCAGCTCTCTTATTCTTTAATTCTCCATTTTTAAGTTTAACTTCCTTGTAGTTTCAGAAAACCACCTTTTCCACCAGTTCTAATCAGTAGTTCACATCTGTTCCCCCAGTCCCCTGCTCTATCCTGACTCATCCTGGTCACTTGCTCCGGTCACCTGCTTTGACCCCTGGCTACCTGCTCTGACCTGCCTGCAATCATTCTTCCTGCCAAACTACCCACCCCCACTACTCTGGCTCATACGCCTGCTCCCTTTAAAATAGCCAATTGGAATTAGACTGTGTGGTCTAACTCTAGCCAATAGGGGAATGACACAGCAGTAGGAGCAACCTACATCAGGCATAAGTACCCCTTCCCCGCGTTCCTTGTCCAGGTGTGTGCCCGCCATTGTTCAGTCTGTGAGCCATATCCTTCTATAGAAGTAAATTGCCTTGCTGAAGAAATTTATTCGAGGGCTACTGCTTTTGTGGCACCAAAAATTTTAATTATAACAATACTTTAATGTCTTCATCTGTTGCCAATTCCATACTCCTTTTCCAAAACTCATATAGTATATCTTGTGTGTGACATCCTTCCATCCCATTACCTGTTCTGTCAAATTAGAAAATGATAAGGTATTAACTGGTATTAACAGATTTTAAGGTATCTAAGGCCTCCTGAAGACCTAGAAAGGTAGAAGGAACAATTATCAAACATGAGTTTGCAACATTTCAGGATATTTTCAGTAAACTCAAGAGACCTTGCAAGATTTTTTAAATAAACTTCAAAATAAAGGAACCTAATGAGAACATGGAAATGTATAGTGACACAATAAAGGCAGAATAAAAGTTGATATCCTAGATGTTCCCACCATCTAATTTAGTGCAATAATGGGTACTTTACCAGTACTACATAAAATTACTGGGCATATAGAAGAATGAGAGGATACTGTGAAACTAAATAAAATTTTTAAATGTCAGAAATTACTGCCATATACTTAAATAATTTCATTTTAAACAAATGATTCATTTGAAAATTTTTCCTCCAAATATTATTCTCATTTGTCGAAAATTATTCCCCATGTTTAACTTATTTCTATCCCTTATATATCTCCAGTACCCAAAGCTGCAGTCTGATTCAAAGACCTATCTCCCTCCTTTCCCAGAGGGAAGTAAAAGTTCTGTCTATGGAAAGAAAGTATTTCTGAATTATCATTAGTTTTACACCATCATTAGAAAATGAGGTATTCTTGTCAAATAAACTATCTCTTTAACTGGAAAGCAAAACTTTCCTGAGCAAGAACAAATTATTTTGTTGAGAGTTTTCTTGCTCTAAGGCGCATGTATTGTATTTTTAAAATATTTTACCCTGAAGGAGAAATAAAATGATAAGCATAGAAAATTCAGGTCTATGAAAAATGGAAGGGGGAGGGGAGTTCTACAAATTAAATGTAGTTACCAATTAAAAAGTATGAAGTGGTTATTAAAAAAAAAAAAAAAACACCAAGGCTTTTAGACACTTCCTATCATTCAAATGTAAATGTCAAGTTGCCTCAAAACCTCTTAGCTAGTAGAAGAAACCTAAACTAAAAATTTCAGACATTATTGAGAAATGCCAAGCAATGGGGCTTTAAACAAATTAACCACACTGAGGACTAAACTCTGATTTTTTTTTATCTTGCTGAAATTCCTACCTAAGGGGTCTAGGAAGTCATGCCCTACAAATCATAAATTCTCATCAGATGGGTTTTATTTGACCCTATATATCGTGATTTACTTTTCAATCTGACCTTGGCATAACATTAGGAGCCAAAAAAAAAAATTTAATCCCAAAATATATTTCCTTGCCATAATTTGAAATTGTCCTGTAAACTCTCCTGTGCGAAAAATCCACATTCTATAGAGCATCCCCTTCCCTCTTTGTTTTCCTTCCTTTCTTTCCAGATCCAGGAGATAATCAACTAAGAGCCAGGTACCCTTTTAGGTCTGATAAGACATAGTTTACAACCTGCTCTCTCTCTGAAGTCTGCTGAGAGTCCTCTGCACAAAAAAACTTGGTCTCCACAATCCTTCATCTTTAATCTGAACATTCCTTTTTATGGATCCCAGGTCTTCAGACAAACTCAACTAATTGTCAACCAGAAAATGTAAAAATTTACCTATAGCCTGGAAGCACCCCCACTTTAAGTTGTCCCACCTTTCTGAACCAAACCAACGTATTTCTTAAATATATTTGATTGATGTTTCATGCCGTCCTAAAATACGTAAAACCAAATTGTACCCCAACCACTTTGGGCACATGTTCTCAGGACCTGAGGGCTGTGTCACAGGCCATAGGCACTCATTTTTGGCTCAGAATAAATCTCTTAAATATTTTACAGAGTTTGACTCTTTTCATCATCAATACCTATATTCTCATGACAGGATATATTTATTAAGTTTGTTTGTAACCTCCAATCATAATCATAATCATTCTATACTCAACCACTATTCTGTCTGTTTCACCTCCCCTTTTACTACCCTTAGAATTAGAACCAAGTTCACTGGTCAAAGTCTGTGAGAAAAATAGAAAAATATACCAAACTATATAATTCAAAATGAGTTCTGAAGCTTTCTTTGCTTTTTTTTCCCCCCCCTAAGGAAAAGGAAGAGGAGGAGGGGAGGAGGAACTCTTTGCTTTTTTAAAGACAAATTTTAAAAACATAATAACTGGATTAGCAATTAAGACAAATATTTCAAGAGGATGGTATTCTTTTTTGAATTATTTAAAGTACATTTTAACTAGACATTTAGCTGCATTCTCAGAAATAAAAAGAGATGTTGGTTTCTTGGCATATGGGCCATTACATTTGTACTTATATGTAGATTTTTATGGCCAGGAAATGGCCATAGACACATATGCATATGTTAAGAGCATTTGGTAAGAGGTAATTCTGTAGCAATTCAATGGCTATTTATATTGAGTTCCTATTAATGATCATGCCATTGTTAGCTATTTCAGAGAGAAATAAAACATCTTTAAAAGTTCTTGGTTTTGTCAGAGAAACAAAATATGCACAAAATATGAAAACAGAGCAAAGTCTCTCCTTTTATTGAGCTCTGCTAGAGAGTGCCATTAAATTTAACATATAATCTTAACTTCATAAAAGGATCTTTTTTTTTCCACCAGTAAACTCTGATCACATAGTCTAAGGATTTTCTTTAGGTATAAATGGATTCAATAACAGTAAATCAGTGCATTGAATTATGATGCATTATCATGAGGAAAGAGACCCAGGCATCTGGGATCAACTTCCCCGTTCACTGCCACACCGTATTTCAATAGAAGAAAAGGCTGACCGACTGGCGCCTCCTGATTCACCTTCCTGTAGGTGGCAGTCTTGGTCTTGGCGAAACTCTCTGGAAGGCACTGTTTTTACTTAAAACAAGATCAAACCCGAGACCTTTTCACATGTGAATCCTAAAGCTGTAAACCAGAAACCTTTTCATATGTGATTTCTAAAGCGGTAAACCCAAAACCTTTTCACATGTGAGTCCTAAACCTGTAAATCTTCACATGTAATTTCTAAGGCTGTAAACCGAAGATTTTTCCACATGTAATATCTAAAGTATAAACCTATTTAAAGGCAGAACATTCCTTTGTTAGACGAGCTAGGTAATTTGGAGCCATCGCCTGGCTCCCGGTCATAATATTAATAATAATAATAATTTAAAACCTTTCCTTCCCCATTTGGTGTTCGGGAGCTCTGTTTCTCATGGCCGCTCCTGCTACCTTTTCCCTTCATTCTAATTTTTAAAATTCTAAGCAGAGGTACAACCAAAATCAAGCAACATACCAGCTCTGCTAGGGAATAAATACAAAATGTATACTCCCACACACATATATGAAACCAGATTTATCAAATATATATGTGTAACCAGAATTTTTATTATAAAACAGTACAATACTAGTGTTTCACAGATATCTATTACTTCTGTAACAAATTACTTTTGTTCACTGAGTTGAAATTTATGTTACATTTTGCGAGAAAGAAAATAAACACAGATGTGAAGAATGAAGAAAAATATCAGTTGAGTCACTTAACAGGTGCTGAAAAAGTTTCAGAATACAGGTATGTTCTATTTCTTAACCAAATAATGCATCTGAAGAAAGAGACCCAAGCATCTAACATCATCACCTCCCCCTTGACTTCCATACTGCATTTCAATAGAAGAAAAGGCTGGCCTCATTTGCCTTCCTATAGAAGCAGGCATAGTACAGGGGAATCGTTCCAGACAAGATCAAACCCCACTCCACTCCTACTCCATCAACCAAGGCCCTTTCACCTGTAATTTCTAAAACTGCAAACCCAAGACCCTTTCACATGTAATATCTAGAGTTGTAAGCCTATATAAAGGCAGAGCTTCTCTTTGTTAGACAAGCTTGGCTGTTTACCATGTCACCTTATTCCCTGCTGAAATACATCACCTCTTACTTCCCAGTTCAGTGTCCGAGAGGTCTGTTTCTCTTTGCCGCTCCTGCTTCACATCCACAGGTATTTATTTCATTGTTCTTTAAACTCATCTTGTACATTTTACTCTCTATCTATGTGTGCTACATTTACTTTTCAGGAAACTTTTTTTTTTTAATTGAAGAATATCATTCCAAATATTGACAGATGTCCTATCCAGGTACTCATTTCCTAAACTGCTAGTTGCAAAGTTAGTTTCTTAAGAACTCTACTTCTTCAAACAGAAATGTAAAGAAAGAACACGAATATTGACTCAGTAGCTATCGATGATAATTAAAGACTAGAGATATCTGAAATCTCTTTATTGACAATTCTGGCAGCAAAGCAAGAGTCCTTATTAAAGGTAATGATACTTCTTAATAATTCATGCACAACCAGAAAACATAACAGAAAGGTACATATGAGATAAGTTGTAGTAGTTTAAGGATAATCAGGACAGGGACTACTTCTTGTACATTAAATTTTTGTGGAACTAAATAACACACATGTGGTTATTACCATATAGGTATTACTGTAGCTACTCATCAATTTCTAAAATAAAGATAAGACCTATGTTTACAAAATAATAATTAAAAAAATAACTATTTCAGTCCAGGAGCAGTGGCTTGCACCTGTAATCTCAGCACTCTGAAGACCGAGGTGGGTGGATCACCTAAGATCCGGAGTTCGAGACCAGCCTGGCCAACAGGACGAAACCCTGTCTCTACTAAAAATACAAAAATTAGCTGGACATAGTGGCAGGCACCTGTAATCCCAGCTACTCAGGAGACTGAGGCAGGAGAACCACTTGAACCCAGAAGACAGAGGTTGCAGTGAGCCGAGATCTTGCCACTGCACTCCAGCCAAGGTAA
Source organism: Saimiri boliviensis (assembly GCF_048565385.1). Classification (NCBI taxonomy): domain Eukaryota; kingdom Metazoa; phylum Chordata; class Mammalia; order Primates; family Cebidae; genus Saimiri; species Saimiri boliviensis. Next base: position 42,342,151 of record NC_133452.1, on the reverse strand, counting down.
CAGGGTGAGACACTCCAGATCAAATAAAAGAAAGAAAATAAATAAAGGAAGATTGAAAGATTTCACTGTTGGGTTTTCAAGAAAGCAAACCCAGGATATGTGGCTACAACTGAGGGTATCATAGTCGGCCAAATAAATTCTCTTTCAATGGCCTCTAATCAGCTTGCCAAAGAGCCACAACTTCTCCATCCATCACTCCTAGCTGAGGAATCTCTACTCCTCTTCAGCATGTAATAAAAATCAGAAGCATCTGATTTCAGACTGTCTATATATATATCACCTGTTTTTAAAAGTTCTGATTCGGTTTTAGGCTGTCATAAACTACCTTTCAAGGTTCATTACATGTTACCCACACAACTCTCGCCCTCACACAGCCAAAATGCACAACTTTCAGTTCCTCTAATCTTTCTGATTTTCTCGCCATTTCAAGCTTTTGCATATATGATCTGTTACATTTTTGTCTTCCTCAGAGTAACTTCCAATCATCTCCTCTAACATCTAGACTACATAAAGTCCCCTTACTGTCTACTCTCACATTTATATCTTTCATCACCATTCTCACTCACGTTTTGCTGTAATTAGTTCTTTAACCAGTTCTTCCCATTAGACTTAATTGCAAGAGGGCATTTGCAGTGCCTAATGACAATTTTCTTAACGCTAAATTCCATGCAGGGGTTTAAGAATCTCGCCACAAATCAACCCTGCAACTACCGTTTATTATTCTCCCAACTCACCCGGTTTCAACACCAAGCCTCTTCACTGGCTGGCTTCCCTTCCCGGAATGTTAATCATTGCAATGGTCCCAGTCACCATTCAGACCAGAACCCAATGAGAAGTCAAGAAAGGATCACCCGTTTTATTACGAGGCTGCTCCCTCCTCTCGTAAATTTCACAAACAGACATCTCATCGCAAGCTTGGCTTTTCCAAGAGAATGCTAGTTCTTCTAAGGGGTCCTTTGTTTTTACTATGCATGTCCGGTTCCTCTCTATACCACTAGCACCCAGAGCCACAGCTCCCAGATACAGGGGACTCCCAGATGTGGAACAGAGAAAAGAACCAAGGGAGTGTTGATTTACGTTGCCTGAAGTCCTTAACAGCCCCTTCAACCTATAACTTAACTGTGGTTTTAATCCCCTACATGTGTAATCCCTGTACATGTGTGCAGCATTAAAAGGATTACTGCAACTCAAAAATTCTTCAATGAAAGAACCTCTACCAGAATGGAATTGCTCATTTTTCGTTCTTGAAGAGTTGGCTGCACGATACAAATAAGTTTTAGTTAAGCAAGACAATTTTATACATAAAAGTCAATTACAGAGGTCACAGAGAACATTACCTAACTTAGCAGAGCCTTGAAAGTATTCCGAAATTAAATCAGTGTGTAGAAAGCAAGCCTCCTTATGCTTTTGAAAGTGTAAGGACGCGATCTCTCAGCCTGCTCCGGCAAGGCCTGTTCATCTCTTCCCCACGCCCTCCTTCCCCTCGTCGGCCCGCGGCGCTAGGCACCGCGTCCCCACGTCCGGCAGAGGGCGGGCCTGCGCGGCGCTTGTACCGGACGAGCCGCGGAGCCCGCGGAGCTCGCCGTCTGGGATACGTTTGGAGAAGCGAGCGCTAAAGTCCACTCCACGGCGATATTGCAGAATTTTCCCACTGACAACACTTAACTGAAGTCCTAAGCCCAACTCTTTCGACCACACAGCCCCGCAGGCCTGGGCGGTGACTTCCTTTTCCGCTCCCCTACACAGGCTTTTCAGCTTTGAGTGCCTTTATTTCCGCTCCCCTCCGGAACCTCCTCCGCGCCTGTGCTCCGTTCCGGTGTGTGCCTTCCTCTTCTCCGCGTCGCCCGTTTACTATCCCACGCTCCTCTTTCCTCTCTGGGGGGACTTTATCCCATTTCCCTGCAGGGGCTCGTGACCCCGGAAATCCCGCCCCCGCCACGAGGCGCCTTCCTGCAGCCACGTCCCTCCTTCTAGGGACGCTGGTGAGCCCGGTTTGGCCGAATCCTGTAGTACTTGCTTCGCGTTTTCGCTTTTCCCTTACTGCCTTTGGGCTTGGAAAGGAGGCCGCCGAACCCTATTTGTTTTCACTCCAATAAACGTGAGGAAAAGGAAAGGCAAGGAAGCCTATGTAAGCAAACAGCGAGAGGGGAGAGGACCGAAAGGTACCGAAGTCCGACGCTTTTTAGAGATCTCATCTGAGTTACTGAGGGGAATGGGTATTTAGCTAGTTGATTTTTTTTTTTTAACCCGAAAAACCAGTATGTGTCCTGAATGTGTGGATTTGACACGGTGATTTTAAAGCCCAGTAAGCGGCCGCGTGCGGTGGCTCACGCCTATAATTCCAGCACTTTGGGAAGCCGAGGGGGGCGGATCACTTGAGGCCAGGAGTTCAAGACCAGCCTGGCCAAAGTGGTGAAACCCCCATTTTTATTTAAAAAAAAAAAAAAAAGAAAGAAAGAAAAAGAAAAAAAAAGCTCAGTAAGCTTAAAATTTTGTGCCAATACATTTTGATTGCCGCAGACAGGAAGTGCTTTGGAAGACCCCCAGAAAGGGGAGGTCATTTTACACCAATATTGAGACGTTTTGTCAGAGTCGTGGGACTAAAGGTAGACCGTAGGTAGTCGATGTCAAAGATAAGCACAGCTGAACGTTAAAGCGGTGAAAACATGTTATTCAGTTAACTACTGACAGGAAACGGTGAAAACATTTTATTCAGTTAACTACTGACAGGAAAGAGCTGAGCTCTATTTCCATTTGTGCAGAGGTGATCTGGGCATTTGAAAAGGAGAAAGGGGATGTGCGAGAGCTCAGTAGAGAAAGTGAAAACGTACAGAGCTGTTCGTGTAATTTATGTGTGTGTTTAACAGTTAACTAAGTTAGGATTGTATCGTCCTACGGAGGAATTATCCTTGATTACATTTCAAGGGAATGGCTCTCAGGTCCTTGAGAGAGAACTTCTGAGTGGCAAGAAATAAGCATTTACAATTGCAAGCCCTTTAGTAAATGTTCTAAGAAAGGAATGTCGGAGACCTATCATCAGTTGTGTGCTGGTTATATCACGTAGTTCAGTTTTCTGAAGCAGTCGTCCAGGGCACAGGACCTTATGCTGCTAAAGCTGTGATAGAGTTTGGGCAAGTCTCTGAGCGCCGGGGTTTGGATGGAATAGTCACGTGCCTGTAGTTCTGCAGTGGTCATAGGTAAGATCTGATTAAGTTCAGGGAATATTCTAGTGGGAGGAACAGAAGGTGCCAACGCGCCGAGCAGGAAGGATAAAGCTTTTAGGGTACGGAGATGTGTATGATAGGAAGTAAGTGGGAGCCCAGTTTGCACTGATTGGAAGAAGCCATTATTAGAAGTGCCATATTTAATTCCAGTTTATTATAAAATGAGCAACTTAAGCCATTACACTCTTGAACAGGAAAGTCACTTGATTAAATGATGATTTGGAAGAATTTAATCAGTTTGCAGAGTGAGTGGGGATGACTAGATATGATTTATGCTGTAAGTCTGTATATGGATATGTGATACTTCCAAGGCTGGCACTTCTTTGTGTACCTCCCTGATAGTACCTTAAGTAAGTAGAAGACAAAGAGTAGGATTTGTTTGGGGATACTATCTCATGCCTTGTCTTTTTTCCAAGGATTTAGTTACTTGCCGGTTCTCAATTTTCTCTCAACAAGTTGAGGAGATAAAATGTGTAAAATATATATATATATATATATATATATTGAAACTATCAAGAGGACAAAAGCCCAGTAGGAATTTGGAGGAGGGAAAAAGCTTGCAACTGGTGAAAATTCAAGGAGGATGGCACAAAAGACATATTTTCAGTTCTGTAACTATTCAATATACTAAGAGATAAAACAGCATTTCTTTTTCTTTTTTTTTTTTTTTAATGGTGAAAAGATATACATATATTTAGAATTAGCCAGCTGGACTCCATTTAGATGATCCCAATTTTGTTGGCAACATCCAAAGCATCGTAATCAGGAGCCAGTCGAACATATGCCTTCTTCTCTCCATCAGGCCGAATCAGGGTGTTGACCTTGGCCACATCAATGTCATAGAGCTTCTTCACAGCCTGTTTGATCTGGTGCTTGTTGGCTTTAACATCCACAATGAACACAAGTGTGTTGTTGTCTTCTATCTTCTTCATGGCAGACTCAGTGGTCAGCGGAAACTTGCTAATAGCATAGTGGTCCAGTTTGTTTCTCCCGGGGGCGCTCTTCCGAGGATATTTGGGCTGCCTCCGGAGTCGCAGTGTCTTGGGCCGCCGGAAGGTGGGTGACGTGCGGATCTTCTTTTTTTTATGGCTGTGGACACCTTTCAACACTGCCTTCTTGGCCGTTAAAGCCTTCGCTTTGGCTTCGGCTTTAGGCGGGGCAGGAGCTTCCTTCTTCGCTTTCAGCGCCATCTTGTGAAAAGGGTCCACTTTTTTTTTTTTAACTCCCACTTAAGTAATGCCTATTTACCCACAGCTGTGGGAGTATAATTGGAGGCAGATGAAGAACTGCAATGAGGTATGTTCAGTGGTGTTAGGCAGTATACTAAAATAATAACTTCTGTTAATATTGGCTTATATTTCATGCAATTCCCCCCAGACCCATATGTACATTAGTAATTAACTCTGATAAATTGGAATAGACTTTGAGACTAAACTAGTAAAGATATTTAAGCATCCAGAGAAGACAGGCACGTGGGATCTCGGAGGGCCGAGACCAAAATATCTGGTACTTACTTCACATATCCTGGAGAAAGAGGGAACGTTTTCAAACCCAAGACTTAGTCTTCCTCATTTAAAAAAATTTCCTCCAGTAATATTCTGATGGCTCATTTATATGTGTAGCATTTTGGTTTACTACACATACAACTTAGTATAAAAATACCTTTCACTGAAGTAAGCATTGTGCTAAACTGCAAACTAGAGGTTACTGTACTATAGTGCTTCCTTGCAGAGCCGCTAAGAAAAGCTACAGGATCTCTGATGGCTGTGAACTTAGGTCATGGGCACTCAGAAAATTTGCAGAAAAATTCCTATGCCCTATCTGAAGTGTGGAATTAGAAAGCTACAAGACTTGGCTGGGCATAGTGCTCACACCTGTAACCTCAGCACTTTGGAAGGCCAGGATCAAAGTAGATCACCTGAGGTCAGGAGTTCGAGGCCAGCGTGGCCAACATGGTGAAACCCTGTCTCTACTAAAAATACAAAAATTAGCTGGGCATGGTGGTGGGTAGTCCTAGCTACTCTGAAGGCTGAACCCATGAGGCGGAGATTGCAGTGAGCCGACATCACACCAGTGCACTGCAGCCTGGGCGACAGAGTGAGCCTCTGTCTCAAAAAAGAAAAAGAAAGCTACAAGACTTGAAGAGGTTGTGCAGACTGGAGTTGTGTGGATTTCAGCAATAATGTAACTGTGTTTGTCTCAGGGACTGGATTGCCTGCCTTTGCACAATTATATAAACCTCTCAGAATATTGCTGCAATACCAGGGCAAGCAGAAGCAACACTTAACATCTGAGATTAAAATTGTCCATTGTCCAGGAAGAACTGAGGCATCAGAATAGAAACTAAGCCAAAGAAAAGGAAAATTAAATTCCTTTAATACTCCAGTTTATGACTTGAGATTTATACCTGTTCTGTGTGGCTCCTTGTATTCTCTCTCTCTGTCTCTCTCTCTCTCTCTCTCTGTGTGTGTGTGTGTGTGTGTGTGTGTGTGTGTGTTTCTAAATTGTAGTTTGTTATACGAACCATTGCATACATTTTTATCTCCCTCAATGCTTTAGAAGTTAGGCATTTTGCTTTTAATTGTATTATGATTATTCACATTTTCTAAGAATCTCTGCCAAAACAATGTATAAATTTGTAGTTTACTCCTTTCTTTGTAAACATAGCATTTTTACTTTTACTTTCCTTTCTTTTCTTCACTCTGTGTTATATAATCTGGTATTTGAAGCCTAAGTTATATTTTTAAAAATTTATCTTACACTGATGTGGTTTGGCTGTGTCCCCATCCAAACCTCATATTGTAGCTCCCATAATTCCCACATGATGTGGGAGGGACCTGGTGGGAGATAATTGAATCATGGGGACAGTTTCCCCTACACTGTTCTCACGGTAGTGAATATGTCTCACAAGATCTGATGGTTTTATAAGGGGAAACCCCTTTTGCTTGGTTCTCATTCTCTCTTTCCTGCCACCGTGTAAGACGTGGCTTTCACCTTCTTCCATGATTGTGAGGCCTCCCCAGCCACGTGGAACTGTGAGTCCATTAAACCACTTTTTCTTTATAAATTATCTAATCTTGGCTATGTCTTTATCAGCAGCATGAAAATGGACTAATACATATACATAGTATATCTTTATTGCTCAATAATCATTTTTCAAAGTTGAATTTACTCTTCTATATCACATTATAATAATTTAGACTTAACCCTGTATCTAAAGCCATCAGTTGTTTTACACGCCTACTTCAGACTTTCATTTGGATTCAGCTCTTATTTGGTTACAAAGGGACTTACAATTTTTTTTTGTTGTTTCTTTGTTTTTCTTTTTTCATTTTTCCTGAGAAATACATATATTGCCTATTTCCTGAGTGCATGGACATTTGAAGCTGTCTCTTTCTTTTGCTCCCACATGAACTTCAACTTGGCTGGCGATCAGTTCTTGGGTCTTACCTTTCTATTTTCCAAGTAGACCATTCTGTTTTTTCCTTCTGCTAGAGGAGAAACCTGAAACCAATCTGATATTTTTTCTTTTCTATGAAATTATTTCTCCCTCTATCTATGTTGATTATACCTATTACATATTTACTTATCTTTCATTGTCCACCTGCGCCACTAGAAAATCTGCAATATAGAGTTTAACTTGGATGTTTTCCCAAAGTGTTTTGAAAGTTGTACTTTTATACCATCCTTGGGACGTTATCTGCTATCACCCAAATGTTGCCCAGGCCTAGATCTCTTTCCAGTGATTATACATGGGCTGCCGTGAACATTCAATCTGTGTATGTTCTCCTTTTTTTCCCCTCCCTGAGGGAAAAAAATACCTTTCACTGCAATAAACATTGTGCTAAACTGCAAACTAGAGGCTAATGTGCTATAGTGCTTCCTTGCAGAGCCACTGAGAAGAGCTACAGGATCTCTGATGGCTGTGAATTTAGGTCCCTGAGGATAGGTTTCTTCAGTTTTATTTTTCAGTAATAGCTTTCGTTCTTCTTTTTCAGTAATAACTCTAGTACTAGGTGAGCTTTCTATTTCTGGCTCCCATTTTCCATCTATATTTTTTCACACTTTGGGAAAACATCGAAGTTAAACTCTATATTGCAGATTTTCTAGTGGTGTAGGTGGACAATGAAAGATAAGTAAGTTAATATGTAATAAGTATAATCAACAGAGTAAAAAAAACAACCTGCAGAATGGGAAAAAATATTTGCAAACTATACATCTGACAAAGGGTTAATATTCAGAGTATATAAAGAACTCAATAGTTAAAAAAAATCAAGTTTAAAAATGAGTAAAAGGACTGAATAGACATTTCTCAAAAGAAGACTGCTAATCACTAACAAGTGTATGAAACAATGCTCAGCCAGACATGTGAGCCTGTCTCACACCTGTAATCCCAATACGTTGGGAGTCCAAGCAGGTGGACTGCTTGAGCCCAGGAGTCAAGACAGCATGGGCAACGTGGCAAAAGCCTGTCTCTACAAAAAAATTACAGAAATTGGCTGGGCATTGCAACATGCACCTATAGTCCCAGCTACTCAGGAACCTGAGGTGGGAAGGTCACTTGAGCCTAGGAGCTCTAGGCTGCAGTAAATTGTGATCACACCACCGTACTCCAGCAAGAATGACAGAGCAAGACTCTGTCAAAAATAAATACATAAATACTTTTTTTAAAAAATTAAAAATAAATAAAAAATAAAACTCACTAATCATAGGGGAAATACAAATCAAAACCACAATGAGATATCTATCACCTCATACCTGTTAGAATGGCTATTATCAAAAAGAAAAAAAAATAACATGCTCACACAGATGTGGAGAGAAACACTTGTACACTGTTGGTAAGAATGTAAGTTACTCTAGACATTATAGAAAACAGTATAGAGGTTCATCAAATAATTTAAAACAGAACTGACATATGATCCCATAATCACACACCTGGGTATATATCTGAAGGAAGTAAAATCAGTATGTTGCAGAGATACCTGCATTCCCACATTTATTGCAGCACTATTCACAAGAACCAGGATATGAAATCAACCTAATGTCCATCAGTGGATGAACAGATTAAAAAATGCCATATATACACAATGATATACTGTTCAGCCATTAAAAGCAATGAAATCCTATCATTTGTGACAACATAGATGGACCTGGAGAACATTAAGTGAAATAAGCCAGGCACAGAAACACAAATATCACATGATCTCACGCATGTGTAGAATCCAAAGAAGTTGATCTCATAGAAGTGGGGAATAGTATGGTGGTACTTTGTAAATAACACCAAATAAAATTGCCATTTTAAAAGAGGTATATAGCCGGGCGCGGTGGCTCAAGCCTGTAATCCCAGCACTTTGGGAGGCCGAGGCGGGTGGATCACGAGGTCAAGAGATCGAGACCATCCTGGTCAACATGGTGAAACCCCGTCTCTACTAAAGTGCAAAAAATTAGCTGGGCATGGTGGTTCGTGCCTGTAATCCCAGCTACTCCGGAGGCTGAGACAGGAGAATTGCCTGAACCCAGGAGGTGGAGGTTGCGGTGAGCCGAGATCGCGCCATTGCGATCCAGCCTGGGTAACAAGAGCGAAACTCCGTCTCAAAAAAAAAAAAAAAAAAAAAAAGAGGTATATTTTTTTCTACACCTCTTTTGAATGTAAGCTTCTTTTCTACGCCTTTTTAGAATGTAAGCTCCTTAAGAGCAGGGACAATGTTTTCTGTATATTCTACTGTGCCTAGTACACTGTAAATGCTCAATAAATACTGATGATAGAGGCAGTTTGATGATAAGGGTGAGAAACTGAAATCTCTTCCCCCCCAAAAATTCTAGTATATAAGGAAATCAAATAATAGCAAGAAAGCAGTAACCTGATTCTAAAATGAGCTAAGGTCTTGAAAAGACATTTCTCTAAAGAAAACATACAAATGGCCAACATGTATATGGAAAATGCTCAACATTTTCTATTTATCAGTGAAATGAAAACCAAAACCACAAGAAACTATCATCCCATACCTGTTAGAATGGCTATCATCAGAAACACAAAAAATAACAAGTATTGGCAAAGATGTGGAGAAAAGGAAACCCTTATGCACTATTTTTGGGAATATAAATTAGAACAGCCATATAAAAAACAAAATATGGAAGTTCATGAAAGAAATAAAAATAGAATGATTGTCTGATCGAGCATCTTCTGAGTTTTAAAAGCCTGTAGTAATATACACAAAAATTTATTTTCTTTATGCAAAGGAAATAAAATCAGCATGTCAAAGAGATATCCGCACCTTCTTGTGCATTGTAGCATCATTCACAATAACTAAGATATGGAATCCACCTAAGTGTCCATTGAGGGATGAATGGCCAAAGAAAATGTGATATATATGTGCAAGAGAATACTATTTAGGCTTAATTAATAAGAAAATCCTATTATTTTCAACAACATGAAGGAACTTGGCAACTTTATGCTCAGTAAAATAATCCTGGCAGAGAAAGACAATACTGTATAATATCACTTACATGTAGAATCCAAAAAAGTTTAACTTATAGAAGCAGAGAGTAAAATAGTAGTTGCCAGGGGTTAGTGTAGGGGTGAGGTGGAAGAAAATGTAAAGATGTTGGTCTAAAGGTACAATGTTTCAATTAGGATGAATAAGTTCTGGAGATCTATTGTACAGCAGGGTGACCATAGTTAATAATGTATTGCATACCTGAAAATTGCTAAGAGAGTAGATTTTAAATGCTGTCACCACAAAAAAAGATAAATATATGAGGTGCTAAATAAGTTGATTACTTTGATTTAATGATTTCATAATATATACGTATATTTTTTTTTTTTTTGAGACGGAGTTTCGCTCTTGTTACCCAGGCTGGAGTGCAATGGCGCGATCTCGGCTCACCGCAACCTCCGCCTCCTGGGTTCAGGCAATTCTCCTGCCTCAGCCTCCGGAGTAGCTGGGATTACAGGCACGCGCCACCATGCCCAGCTAATGTTTTGCACCTTTAGTAGAGACAGGGTTTCACCATGTTGACCAGGATGGTCTCGATCTCTTGACCTCGTGATCCACCCGCCTCAGCCTCCCAAAGTGCTGGGATTACAGGCTTGAGCCACTGCGCCCGGCGCAATATATACGTATATTAAAACATCACATTGTACACCATAAATATATATAATTTTTGACAACTCTAGCTTAAGAAGCCAGAGGGGAAAAAAAGTCAAACAATGAAATGAATGAAAACAAAAACCCAGCACAAAAAAATTATGGGATAAGGCTAAAACAATGCTTAAAGGAGGAATTTATAGCTGTAAATACCTATAAAAGAAAAGAAAAAAATCTCCAATCAATAATAAGACCTCCAATTTTAAGACACTGAAAACAACAGTGAATTAAGTCTAAAGCAAGCAGAAGAAAGGAAATAAATAAGATTAGGATATGATAAGGGTTTGGCTCCATGTCCCCACTAAAATTTCATCTTGAATTATAATCCCCACATGTCAAGAGAGGGACCTGATGGGAGGTGATTGGATCATGGAGGTGGTGTCTTCCATGCTCTTCTTGTGATCATGAGGGAGTTCTCACAAGATCTGATGATTTAAAAAGTGACAGTTTCTTCTGCACTGGCCAGGTCTCTCCTGCCACCTTGTGAAGAATGTGCCTGCTTCCCCTTCACCTTTCTCCGTGATCATAAGTTTCCTGAGACCTCCAAAGCCATGCAGAACTGTGAGTCAATTAAACCTCTTTTTCTTTATAAATTACCCAGTCTCAGGTAGTATCTTTACAGCAGTGTGTAAATGGACTAATACGAGAATGGGTACCATGTTGAAGTGACTTTAGAACTTGGTAACAGGCAGAAGTTGGAATAGTTTGGAGGGCTCAGAAGAAGACAGAAAGATGCGGGAAAGTTTGAAACTTCTTTGAGACTTGTTAAATGGTTTTGACCAAATGCTGACAGTGATATAGACAATAAAGTCCAGGCTGAGGTGGTTTTGTTACTGGAAAGGAGTCCTGATCCAGACCCCAAGAGAGGGTTCTTGGATCTTGCGCAAGCAAGAATTCAGGGTTAGTCCACAGAGCAAAGTAAAAACACTTTTTTAAAAAAAATTTTATTTTTTTTTCAGGCAGTCTCTCACTGCCACCTGGGTGGGAGTGCAATGGAATAATCTTGGCTCACTGCAACCTCCACCTCCCCAGTTCACGCAATTCTCCACCTCAGCCTCCTGAGTAGCTGGGATTATAGGCGCACACCACCATGCCTGGCTAATTTTTTGTATTTTTAATAGAGATGGGATTTCACTATGTTGACCAGGCTTGTTTCAAACTCCTGACCTTGTGATCTGCCTGCCTAGGCCTCCCAAAGTGCTAGGATTACAGATGTGAGCCACTGCACCTGGCCAAAAACACCTTTATTAAGAACATAAAGTGGTGAAAGGGCAGCTACTCCATAGACAGAGTAGAATGTTCCTGAAAGTAAGAGGAGGAACACTTCTACCCTAGGTACAATGCTTGTATATATATATATATATATATATAAGATAAAAATGGCTCTTGGAGAGATGTGCTCTGCCACAAGGGTTTGTGATAAAGAATTAATTTTCCTTATTACTATATTTTGCAAGAATCAATATTATTATCTTTAAAGCAAAATTAGGAATGCCTTTGTTCTCTAGATATCAGGATATCTGGACACTCTCAAATCTGGTTCTGTTTCAGTAAACGTCATAAATTTGTTCCCTTAACCATAAACATCTAGCAGGCGTCCCCAAACTACGGCTCACAGGCCGCATGCGGCCCCCTGAGGCCATTTATCCGGCCCCCCACTGCACTTCAGGAAGGGGCACCTCTTTCATTGATGGTCAGTGAGAGGAGCACAGTATGTGGCGGCTCTCCAACGGTCTGAGGGACAGTGAACTGGCCCCCTGTGTAAAAAGTTTGGGGATGCCTGAGAGGCTAAGAATGCCTAATTTTCTGGAGATCCAGCCCAGCAAGTCTCAGCCTCATTTTCCTGGCCCTCACTCAAAATGGAGTCCCTTTGCTCAAAAGCCTGTCACAGTTTTCCATGGAGATGAGGCACTTTTTGGGAAATGGAGCAAATGTCACTTATGCTATGCTTTAGCAAAGATACAGGCAGCATTTTGCCCCTGCCCTAGAGATCTGTGGAACTTTGAACTTGAGAGAGATTATTTAGAGTATCTGGCAGAAGAAATTTCTAAGCACCAAAGCATTCAAGAGGTGGCCTGGCTGATTCTGAAAGCATTCTGCTATACGCACTAACAAAGAGATGATTCAAAATTGGAACTTATGTTTAAAAGGGAAGCAGGGATTTCTTCCGCAGGATAGAGTCTGTTAAAGCTGTTAAGAAAAAGGGCTATTTTAAGAGATACTAGGTGAAATATGGAAGATGATGAGAGGGTAAAACTGATTACTAGGCCAGGCATGGTGGCTCACACCTGTAATCTCAGCACTTGGGGAGGCCGAGGTGGGCAGATCACCTAAGATCAGGAGTTCAAGACCAGCCTGGCCAACATGGTGAAACCCTGTCTTTAAAAAACAACAACAACAACAACAAAAAACTGATTACTATGCTTGGAAATGCTTGGTGATACAAGATAAAAATAAATATAACACACCCAAATGCAGGATGATAGTTTGTGTAACAAACAGAGATATCATTTGTAAGATTGCTTATGACCACATAGAGGGGGGGGATATGATAGTCTGTGCCACATATGCACACACAAACTGCCAAAATATGGTGTGAACATTGGCCTGACAAATTATGCTGCAGCATATTGTACTGGCCTCTGCCCTGAAGCCTTCTCAATAGGCTTGGCATGGACAAGATCTATGAAGGCCAAGTGGAGGTGACTGGTGATGAATACAATGTGGAAAGTATAGATGATCAGCCAGGTGCCTTTACCTGCTATTTCAATGTGGGCCTTGCCAGAACTACCACTGGCAATCAAGTTTTTGGCACCCTGAAGGAAGCTGTGGATGGAGTCTTGTCTATTCCTCCTAGTACCATATTATTTCCTAGTTATGATTCTGAAAGCAAGGAACTTAAAGCAGAAGTAAACCAGAAGCACATCATGGGCCAGAATGCTGCAGATAACATGCACCACTTAATGGAAGAAGATGGAGATGCTTACAAGAAACAGTTCTCTCAATTCATAAAGAAAACTCCCTAATTTAGAAGCTTTAGAGGAGAATTATTTCACCCCTGTATAGTGTCATTCCATGTGGTATGGCTGGCCTCGTGTCTAATTAAACTCTTTCTTGGCTGCAATGCCTTGGTCTTTCTTTGTGCAGGAGGCAGGAAGAACCCCTTGGGCAATTACATTAGTATTTCTTATAAGATGGGATTACTAACAATTAATTCTGTCAGTTTTTGTTTGTCTGGGATTGTCCTTGTTTCAGCTTCATTGTGCTGCTTTTAAAATGTTCTTATTAAGCCGGGCGCGGTGGCTCAAGCCTGTAATCCCAGCACTTTGGGAGGCTGAGGCGGGTGGATCACAAGGTCAAGAGATTGAGACCAACCTGGTCAACATGGTGAAACCCCGTCACTACTAAAAATACAAAAAATTAGCTGGGCATGGTGGCGCGTGCCTATAATCCCAGCTACTCAGGAGGCTGAGGCAGGAGAATTGCGTGAACCCAGGAGGCGGAGGTTGCGGTGAGCCGAGATCGCGCCATTGCACTCCAGCCTGGGTAACAAGAGCGAAACTCCGTCTCAAAAAAAAAAAAAAAAATGTTCTTATTTTCTTTGACTTTCAACACTTTGATGTTTCTACATATAGTGCTCCATGTTTTTCCTACTCGGAGCTTGTTAAATCTCTTGGATATATACATCATTTTCCCTCAAATTTGGGAAACTTTGGTTATTATTTCTTTAAATAGTTTTTTTCCTTCTGAATTTCTCTACTCTTCTTCTAGTAATCCCATTATATGTATGTTGGTGAGTTGATTAGTGTCACACATTCCTCAGAGACTCTTTTTATTTTTCTTTATTCTTTGGTTCTTTCTGCTTTTTGAATATTATTCTCTGTTAGCCTGTCTTCATGCTTCATGTTTGCTTATTTCTTCTGCCAGTTCAAATCTGTGGTTGAACCCTATAGTAATTTTTAAATTTTTATTACACTACTTTCAATTTCAGAATTTCTATTTGGTCCTTTTTTTTTTTTTTTTTTTTCTTTTTTTTAAGACAGTTTTGCTCTTGTTTCCCAGGCTGGAGTGCCATGGCTTGATCTTGGCTCACGGCAATCTCTGCCTCCTGAAGGGGTTCAAGTGATTCTCCTGCTTCAGCCACCTTAGTAGCTGGGATTACAGGCATGTGCCACTACACCCAGCTAATTTTGTACTTCTGGAAGAGACGGGGTTTAAAGTTTTTGTCTGCTATGGTCAAAGTCTAGGCCCCCTCAAAGGAAGTTTCTATTGTCTGCTTGATTTTTTTTCCTTTTTTTTTTCCGGGTATGTGTGTGTGTCTGTGTGTGTGTGTCTGTGTATGGGTCACACATTTTTGTTGCTTTCCATGTCTCTTTTTCTTTTTGAAAACTAGACATTTAAATAATATATTGCAGCAATTGTGGATAGAACTGCCCCACATTCCATGGTGCTTGTTATTATTTGCCTGTTTTATTGTGTAGCTTCTGATGGTACTACTTTAGCGAGAAGCCTTTGATGTTGCTCAGCGGGTACAATCTTGGGCATAGGAACATTCACCTGAGATGACAGCAGCTTTAGCAGTGCTCTCTTTGACTCTTTCTTTCCTTCATCACACCCAGATGTTAGCCTTCTTTAATTGGTGGCTGATTGCCTTTTTATAGTTAAGGTGCCTTCGGGCATAAATTGTTCCATATTTTGACACAGTTAACTTTTGGCCTCATTTTAGAGGTCCTTTCTGCATCGCTTTCATCATTTGTTCTCTTTAGCAAACTTGTCTGCCAACTTTTTAAATTGTTGCATTCACCATCTTTCAACACCTCAGTTTAAAAAACACCCTTAAAAAAACACCAATTTTCTTACACTTGGTTCAGATAAAACTAGTTCCCTTTGTGGAGAAATGTGAAACTGTTCTGAAGGCCTGCTTCTTTTCCTGAGAGAAAAATCTCTGAGCTATGAGGCTTAAGGTAGGGACTTTGCTATGAATGACACCCTTCCTTTGAAAAGAGAGTTCGGGATGGAGGCAGCACCATCTGGTCACCTGGCTTTCCTTACAGAAGTGGAAGTTCCACCCTACTAATGAGCTGTCGTGAAAGCATTAGGGTTCCGGTCTTCTCAGCCAGCCACACCTATGGTAGAGATTCTGAACTAAGTAGGGACTGGATGGAAGAAGGGAGCCTCTGACCTCTCATACGGCGGATAACTTTTGCCTCTGTGAAACATGGCTGGAGTATTTGAAAAATGCTGGAAATTGGCCAGGTGTGGTGGCTCATGCCTATAATCCTAGCACTTTGGGAGGCCAAGGAAGGTGGATCAAGAGGTCAGGAGTTCAAAACTCAGCCTGACCAAGATGTTGAAAGCCATCTCTACTAGAAATGCAAAATACAGGTGTGGTGGCAGGTGCCTGTAATTCCAGCTACTCAGGAGTCTGAGGCAGGAGAATCGCTTTAACCTGGGGGCCAGAGGTTGCATTGAGCTGAGATTGCAACACTGCACTTCACCCTAGGCAACAGAGTGAGACTCCATCTCAAAAAAAAAAAAAGGAAAAGAAAAGAAAAATGCTAGAGATCTACCCCTTGCCTGACAGCTATGGCAAGAAGGAACCCTGTCCTTAGCTGCTTGTCTGGAGTGAAATTTCTCTCATGCTGAGTTGGAAGAAGGAAGAGAGGGAGCAGGTTGTGATTCAACTGATCCAGATTCCCAAATTCTCAGTGTTCTTACTGAGTTTTAGTAGATTTTCTTTTGTCCTTATTTGTTTGTTTGTTTGTTTTTTGAGACAGGGTCTCACTCTGTTGCCCAGGCTGGATTGGTGTCATCCTCCTGCCTCAGCCTCCCAAGTAGCTGGGATTACAGGGATTACAGGTGCACAACACTATATCCAGCTTTTTTTTTTTTTTTTTTTTTTTTTTTTTTTGAGACAGAGTCTAGCTCTATCTCCCAGGCTGGAGTGCAGTGGCACAATCTCTGCTCACTGCAACCTCCGCCTTCCAGGTTCAAGTGATTCCTCTGTCTCAGCCTCCTGACTAGTTTAGATTACAGGTGCATACCATCATGCTTGGCTAAGTTTTTTTGTGTTTTTAGTAGTGAAGCAGGGGACCCTTAATCCTCTTCAACCTTCTACATTGCATCTCAAAAGAAGTTAGAAGTCAATCAGAGGAGGGACCAGTTGGAGCTGCCAGCCAGGTTAAGGATAAGACCCCTACTGTTAACCACAATCTTTTCTATAGATCACAGATAATGTTTCTGGAAGCCATTGTTTTCAGTTAAACACAACCAAACCCCCACCTAAGTCACGTACTTCACATCTACTTCATGGAGCAAGACATGTTTACATGTAATTTCTAGAATTGTAAGCCCCGGACCCTTGCACATGTAATTTCTAGAGTTGTAAGCCTTTAAAAGGACAACTGTTGTACTGGCCCCAGCATAGAAAGTCAGCACCAAGACAAAAGTATGCCAAATTGCAGGGTCTTTATTGCCAACAGCCATGGAGGACTCACATCTCTCCAACCCATGGCCCTGAAAGGAGGGTGTCAAGACCTTTTATACCTGTAAAACCACCTTGGGGGTGAGGGTGAGGGGCTTCAGACGTTCTGAGGGCTAGTGGATTCTGTAAATCACCTCCTGGGCCTAGATGAGGGTGAGGGGCTCCGGACACTCCCAAGGGCCAGGGGACTTTTGACATTCTGATTGTTACTTAAGTGGTTCACAAAAGTCAAGATTAGCATTTGTTTACACATTGCCTGGGTAGGGTGGAAATTACAGTCCTTAATTACTTATTACAAGTCACAGGGGCCAAAATGGCATGGGTTTGGACTGCTTGCCTGTCACATTTGAGTTACAGAGAGGAGTTTCAATAGAAAGCCAAGGTATGGTTGAGGTATGCAGTTTTATGGGGCTTTTACCATGTCACACAAGGATTTTCTTTGTTGGGGAGCTAAGCCGTTAAGCATCTATGCCGCCGCAGGTCCTGGCCAAATAAATCACCACTTTTTTCCCAGTTCAGTGTTCGAGAGGTTTGTTTTGCAACCTTTCCTGCTTCAGTAGAGGTGTGGGTTTCACCATAATGGCCAGGCTGGTCTTGAACTCCTAACCTCACGATCTGCCCACCTCAGCCTCCCAAAGTGCTAGGGTTACAAGTGTGAGCCACTGAGAGCAGCCTAGCTTTTTAATTTAATCAAATTTTATTATGTAAGCTTTTCTGTTTTTGATTTTAAGTTTTCTTTGTTTTCTTTTCCCTTTCTTTTTCTTCCTTTCTTCCTTTCTTCTTTTTCTTTTTTTTAAGAAAAAGGGTCCCACTCCCATCCAGGCTGAAGTGCAGTGCGAATGAACATGGCTCAATGTAGCCCCAAACTCCTTGGCTCAAGTGATTTTCCCATGTCAGCCTCCCAAGTAGCTGAGACTATAGGTATATGCCATTACATCTGGCTAAATTTTTTTTTTTTTTTTTAATGTAGAGATGAGGTCTGGCTATTTTGCCCAGGGTGGTCTTGAACTCCACCACAAGTGATCCTGTTTTGGACTCCCAAAGCCCTGGGATTACAGGTGTGAGCCACCATGCATTGCCTAGATTTTCTTGAATAAATATTTACTGTGTGCATGTATACCTATTTCCATATATGCCAAATGGCTATGGTTTTATAAAAATATGGGCCGGGCACGGTGGCTCAAGCCTGTAATCCCAGCACTTTGGGAAGCCGAGGTGGGTGGATCACGAGGTCGAGAGTTCGAGACCATCCTGGTCGACATGGTGAAACCCCGTCTCTACTAAAAATACAAAAAATCAGCTGGGCATGGTGGCGTGTGCCTGTAATCCCAGCTACTCAGGAGGCTGAGGCAGGAGAATTGCCTGAACCCAGGAGGCGGAGGTTGCGGTGAGCCGAGATCGCGCCATTGCACTCCAGCCTGAGTAACAAGAGCGAAACTCCGTCTCAAAAAAAAAAAAAAAAAAAAAAAAAAATATATATATATATATATATATATATATATATATATATGTTTTAATTGTGCTTATTTGACTGGCGAGTAGGTCTTATTCTGCCATCCCAGCAGTGGACTGCTGAAATTTGTTACTTTTTAGAAAGTCGCTTTAATTAAGGGGGAAAAGAAGAGTACAAAAGATTAAGGTCTCAAAGGATAGCAATAAAGTGAAGGCAAGGGCTATAGACTATTTGATTAAATATTTTGATGCAAGGTGTGGAAGGCAAATACATATTGGGAACCCCAAATCACTAAGCCAAAGGGAAAAGTCTAGCTGAGAACCCTTGCCTACCATTTTATTCCTAAATAAAATACCTACAAAAATTAAAAAACAAAACAAAACGACATACCTCCCTCATCTGCTAACAAGGGAATTTTTTGTGGACCACAAGATCTTTACCCTAAAACAGTTCTGTTGAGTTTTGCCCTGACAATGTAAATTGATAGCTTATCTTCAGAGGTGGGGGCAAAGGACAGACAGAACTCAAATTCATCCCTCTGCTCACCTGAGACAAATGCATATCTGATTGCTTCCTCTGCCCTATTGTTTATGTAAAAATCTAGATTCACTGAGTCAGACTAAGACATAAGTAACTATTCATCTACCACCCTCCTCCCACATGTACATTGTGTATTCAGTGTAAGGCTGATCAAAGTCTCCAAAAGAATGCAATCTTTGTCTTTTATCTACCTATCACCTGAAACATGCCCCACCCCACACCCTCCCACTTCAAGTTGTCCTGCCTTTCCAGACCAAAGCAATGTACATCTTACATATATAGATAGATAGATAGATAGATAGATAGATAGATAGATAGATAGATAGATACTTTTTTTTTTTTTTTTTTTTTTTTTTTTGAGACGGAGTTTCGCTTTTGTTACCCAGGCTGGAGTGCAATGGCGCGATCTCGGCTCACCGCAACCTCCGCCTCCTGGGTTCAAGCAATTCTCCTGCCTCAGCCTCCCGAGTAGCTGGGATTACAGGCACGGGCCACCATGCCCAGCTGATTTTTTGTATTTTTAGTAGAGACGGGATTTCACCATGTTGACCAGGATGGTCTCGATCTCTTGACCTCATGATCCACCCGCATTGGCCTCCCAAAGTGCTGGGATTACAGGCGTGAGCCACCGCGCCCGGCCCATCTTACATATATTGATCGATGTCTCATGTCTTCCTAAATGTATTGTGAAAGGAAAATATCTTGGGTCCCCAAAATCACTAAGGAAAACTCAGGCTGGAAATTGCTTAGACAAACCTGCCTGACATTCTATTCAAAGTTACCCCTCTGCTCATTGAGATAGATGCATATCTGATTGCCTCCTTTGGAAAGGCTAATCAGAAACTCAAAAGAATGTTAAGAATGTTTGTGTATCACCTTTCTGTGACCTGGAAGCTCTCTCCCCTCTTTTAGTCTTCCTCCTTTGCTTCAAGTTGTCCCACCTTTCCAGACCAAACCAATTTGTACTTTGTACTTCTTACATATATTGATTGATGTCTCATTTCTCCCTAAAATGTATAAAACCAAGTTGTTCCCTGACCACGTTGGACCCATGCTGTCAGGACTTCCTGAGGCTGTGTCACGGGCGAGTCCTCAACCTTGGCAAAGTAAACTTTCTAAATTAACTGAGACCTGTCTCAGATTTTCTTTTTTATTATTTATTTATTTATTTATTTATTTATTTATTTTTAAAGACGGGGTTTCACCATGTTGGTCAGGCTGGTCTTGAACTCCCGACCTCAGGTGATCTGCCTGCCTTGGCCTCCAAAGTGCTTGGATTACAGGTGTGAGCCACTGCACCTGGCCTAAAAAGTGATATTTTCAAACTTTCCTCCCCTTTTAAATAATGCGTGCCACTGATGACTTCATAAATATGAACCCAGAAAATCTGAGACAGGGCCAGGGGTGGTGGCTCACACCTATAATCCAAGCACTTTGGAGGCCAAGGCAGGAGGATCACCTGAGGTCGGGAGTTCAAGACCAGCCTGACCAACATGGTGAAACCCCGTCTTTATATTAAAAGAAAGAAAGAAAATATTACTTTTTAAAGGATGTTAAAGAATGAAGCTAATAAAAAAAATATATAGCAGAACCTATTCCTAACTTATGTAATATTTCTATTATTGAAAATTCTGTACTAACAAAACTTCCTCCAGAGTTTCAATATATCAGATTTTTATATCCTATTCTCCTCCAGAACTAATAAAATAAATAAACTCAAAATATCTTTCTTGAAATGAGGACAGAGACAAGCCAGAAATTGTCTTTGAATGAGAACACTTTATAAGGCCAAGAAATTTCTGGACACTTTACTATGACTGAATAAGGAACAGAGTCACTAACTATAGTGTGGATAGAGTGTATTATAAATTTTTGCAATGCTGCAGCTATTTCTATGACTAAGAATATAATGTCTCAAAACCCCTCACGTACAGAATAATTGGTAGGACAAGTATGTACTACACTGAAGCGACTGCATGCGTGCAGGTGAGGTGGAAACTTCACAACAATAGATTAAGGGCAGTGTAACCTAATCCACAGACAACTCATTCACCTTCCTGCCTCCCAAACCTTATAATTTCTCAGTCGTGATTATCCTGTGACAAAGCCCGAGGCTACCGCTGAGTCATGTCAAGAGTTGTCTGTGTGGATGTGTAATATTCCATCAAATATATAGCTGTCTTGCCTACATAATATCAAGCCAATAGGTATTTTTCCCTTCATTTATCACATAAAGGTTTTCTCATTTGAATGATTGGGATCATTTAAATGTGGTTCAGCACTTATTCAGAAATTTTTAAAACCTCCCTACAGTTCAGATTACCAGCATGGTATCATGGCCTTGCTATAAATAATGAGTGTATCAGTTACCTTGCTGCCTCCCTCACAAGAGGCGGAAGACAAACTCCTACCCTTTCTCTCTAGAGGAGATTCATGTTTTGGCATTTCCAGTTTATGGTTTATAAAAGACTAATACACAATGTTCTTCTATTTTTATATCTGCAAGAACTGAGAGTAGGAGACTCAGGAGCTATTTAGGATATTTCAGCTCTGCCCGCCACTTAGACTCAAGGACATTTGAAGGACCCAGTCTTCTGCAGTGAAGCCTGGCACATTGAGATGGCTGCCCACTTAAGTAAGCTAGATGGCTCACTTAGGACCATGTGGCTTCTCTCACACAGTCACTTTGACTTATTTTGTCACTGTTAACCTCAGAAACTTTTATTTATTATATAGACTAGTGATTTTAGCTGACAGATCATCTATCATTTATCTTTATCATTGTTAGCATTAGAATCACAAAATTTTAGAGCTAGAAGGAAACTTCTGGGTCATCAGAGTTATTCTCCCTTAGTTTAGATAGGAGGAAACAGGCCAGGAGCGGTGGCTCACACCTGTAACCCCAGCACTTTGGGAGGCCGAGGCAGGTGGATCGTGAGGTCAGGAGTTCTAGATCAGCCTGGCCAACAAGGTGAAACCCTGTCTTTACTAAAATACAAAAATTAACTGGGCATGGTGGCTTGTGTTTATAATTCCAGCTACTTGGGAGGCTGAGGCAGGAGAATTGTTTGAGCTGGGACCCAGGAGGCAGAGGTTGCAGTGAGCTGAGATTGAGCCACTGTACTCCAGCCAGGGTGACAAAGCGAGATTCTGTCTCAAAAAAAAATAAATAAATAAAAGATAAGAGGAAACAGGCCAGGCTAGGAGTCAGTAGAGATACAGGTTCTCCCAATAACCAAGGTGAGATTTATTTTTCCAAATCAGGCAGTATCAACCTCAGAGAGTCTAAACCTGGGTAAATGAGAGTTGCAGAGTTTTATACAGAACAAGAACAGATAATTATTAGGTACATGATTCAGGGTATAGGCAAGAAGTGCTGAAAGGTAGAGAAAAGTAGTCTGTGCTACAACAATGCATAAAAACAGAGGATTGTCCCAGGCCAGAAGCCAGCTGAGTTGCTGCACAAGAGGCATGTCCTCTTTGGGAGGAAGATCTTTCCTGCAGGACCTGACTGGCTGATTTCACCTGGTGAAGCAAGACTCTCAGGTCTTCTTTCTGCCAGTGATCTGAGTTGTTTCTAAATTTAAGAACTTTTCTTTGGACCTAGTGTATTTCTATTTAAAAAATGATAATACGGGTTGGGCGCGGTGGCTCACGCCTGTAATCCCAGCACTTTGGGAGACCGAGACGGGTGGATCACGAAGTCAAGAGATCAAGACCATCCTGGTCAACATGGTGAAACCCCGTCTCTACTAAAAATACAAAAAATTAGCTGGGCATGGTGGCGCGTGCCTGTAATCCTAGCTACTCAGGAGGCTGAGGCAGGAGAATTGCCTGAACCCAGGAGGCGGAGGTTGCGGTGAGCCGAGATCATGCCATTGCACTCCAGCCTGGGTAACAAGAGCGAAACTCTGTCTCAAAAAAAAAAAAAAATGATAATATGGTTATGTATATAGATATTCTATAGATTTCAAATCGGTAAAAAGTCTTACCTCCTTTATTTTTTTGAGGAGGCTTCTCCAGCCTCAGCCTCCTGAGTAGCTGGGACTATGGGTGTGTGCCAGCACACCAGCTAATTTTTTGCATTTTTAGTAGAGATCGGGTTTCACCATGTTATCCAGGATAGTCTCCATCTCCTGACCTCGTGATCTGCCCGCCTCGGCCTCCCAAAGTGCTGGGGTTACAGGCGTGAGCCTACACGCCCGGACACCTCCTATCTCTTAAAAATTCTTACCTGTCCTCCCATAAAGGTTAGTGCTTTAATTTCATTCTATTGCTATTCATCCATTTGTTTGCATTTTCTTCACTCTTTTATTCATTTCACATTTCTTGAATATTTGTCTTATAGGATGCACATTTTATGTGCTTGATGAGATAGAAAGATGTGTAGAAGGTATGCTCCCTGTTCAGAAGTATTTCACAGTTTAGCGTGTCAGACATACATGTAAATAAATTCCAATACCACAAGAATGACAGAGCCACTGATGGAGCATAGAACAGGGTGCTGCCTTTTTGGAGAAACTCTGAATATCTGAATTCATCTCTGAATATCAGAGATGAAGGGTGAAAGAATCTGGTCAGACATAAAGAAGAAAGATCCTTACTTGCAAGTAATGGCATGTATAAAGAATATGTTTGAGCTGGGCGCGGTGGCTCAAGCCTGTAATCCCAGCACTTTGGGAGGCCGAGGCGGGTGGATCACGAGGTCGAGAGATCGAGACCATCCTGGTCAACATGGTGAAACCCCGTCTCTACTAAAAGTGCAAAAAATTAGCTGGGCATGGTGGCACGTGCCTGTAATCCCAGCTACTCAGGAGGCTGAGGCAGGAGAATTGCCTGAGCCCAGGAGGCGGAGGTTGCGGTGAGCCGAGATCGCGCCATTGCACTCCAGCCTGGGTAACAAGGGCGAAACTCCGTCTCAAAAAAAAAAAAAAAAAAAAGAATATGTTTGGATAATAATGCATGGGTTAATGTGGGCAGAATAAAGAGAAGGACCAAATAGCCTCATTAGTAGAAGTTGTTTAACTAGTTTGAGTTTCCGGAAAAAGAAAGTCTAAGGCTTCTAGCTTAGGAAACTGTGAATAAATAGTGCACGCAGTAGAAACATCTCTTAGCAAGCCCAAGGATATAGCATAGAGTTCAATTTGGGACATGTGAGACTATAAAATTCATGAGGTCATCTTTAGAGGTGAATTATTGTTCCACTTTTTCCATAGTTAAACATGTTTACCATCATTGGTGGTTTTCCTTTGTATACTTAACAATCAGGTGATAAAAGAATAGGTCAATACAGTGACAGATATTAACTTGTTACAAAGATAATGGCCTTATTTTATCCTGAGACTGGAAAGCTGTACACTACTTCTACAAATCTACTGTACTTAGTTTCTTAAACTAGGGGCTTTATTTAGAAGCATGGTCTTGCCTTCCAGTGTTGTTCTTCTTGTTTGTTTGTTTGTTTGTTTTTTAAATGAAGTTTTATTCTGTCACCCAGGCTGGAGTGCAGTAGCATGATTTTAGCTCACTGCGACCTCTGCCTCCCAGCTTGAAGCAATTCTCCTGCCTCAGCCTCCCCAGTGGCTGGGGCCACAGGTGCATGCCACCACGCCTGGCTAATTTTTTATATTTTTAGTAGAGATAGATTTTGACCAATTTAGCCAGGATGGTCTCAATCTCCTGACTTTGTGATCTGCCTGCCTTGGCCTCCCAAAGTGCTGGGATTACAGGCATGAGCCACTGAGCCTGGCTGTGTTGTTCATTTTTAAAAGTAATTCAAACCATTACAGCACATAACTTTAATTTTTTTTATTATTTTATTTATTTATTTATTTATATTGTAAAGATGGGGTTTCACCATGTTGGCCAGGCTGGTCTTGAACTCCTGACCTCAGGTGATCCACCCACCTCAGCCTCCCAAAGTGTTAGGGTTACGGGCATGAGCCACTGTGCTGGCATAACTTAAAAATATTCGTTATTAAGGCCGGGCGCGGTGGCTCAAGCCTGTAATCCCAGCACTTTGGGAGGCCGAGGCGGGTGGATCACAAGGTCGGGAGATCGAGACCAACCTGGTCAACGTGGTGAAACCCCGTCTCTACTAAAAATACAAAAAAAATTAGCTGGGCATGGTGGCGCGTGCCTATAATCCCAGCTACTCAGGAGGCTGAGGCAGGAGAATTGCCTGAACCCAGGAGGCGGAGGTTGCGGTGAGCCAAGATTGTGCCATTGCACTCCAGCCTGGGTAACGAGAGTGAAACTCTGTCTCAAAAAAAAAAAAAATTTAGTTATTAAAATAATTAACATAAGAATAGATGCAGACAGATGGGGCCTGAACAAGGTTGAAGGAGATTAATGTTAAAAAAATCAGATCATAAAAAGAGGGAACTAAAGCCATTATTTAAAAAGTAGTTTAATTACATCAGTAAATTTGTTTTTTTGCTTATTTGGTGCAACTGTCTATAAGTCTATAGATGTATTACATAAACTATTATAAACTATCATGTAGTTTTGAAATAGAATAATACAATATATTTCTTTTTTTTTTTTAACTAAACTTCTTATTTATTTATTTTTTAAGACGGGGTTTCACCACGTTGGTCAGGCTGGTCTTGAACTCCCTACCTCAGGTGATTCACTGGCCTTGGCCTCCAAAGTGCTTGGATTACAGGCATGAGCCACCACGCCTGGCCAACTTTTTATTTTTTTTGAGACAGAGGCTAGCTTTTTTGCCTAGGCTATAGTGCAAAAGTACAATTATGGCTCACTGCAGCCTCAATTTCCCAAGCACAGATGATCCTGCCACCTCAGCCTCCCAAGTAATGGGACTACAGGTGCATGCCACCATGCCTGGCTAATTTTTGGTGAGTTTTTTTTTTAGAGACAGGGTTTTGCTATGTTGCCCAGGCTGGTCTTGAACTACTGGATTCAAGTAAACCTTCCACCTGGACCTCTTGACCTCTCAGAGTGCTAGAATTACAGTTGTGAACCACTGTGCCCAGCCTCTCTTTTCTCAATATTTTTGTATTTTTAGTAGAGATGGGATTTCACCATGTTGGCCAGGCTGGTCTTGAACTTCTGACCTCAGGTGATCCACCTGCCTTGGCCACCCAAAGTGCTAGGATTACAGGCTTGAGGCACTGCATCTGGCCAAAATATTATTTTTTTAATCTGATATTTGT
The DNA here is from genome assembly GCF_048565385.1 of Saimiri boliviensis. Taxonomy (NCBI): domain Eukaryota; kingdom Metazoa; phylum Chordata; class Mammalia; order Primates; family Cebidae; genus Saimiri; species Saimiri boliviensis. Next base: position 42,316,127 of record NC_133452.1, on the reverse strand, counting down.
ATCACATAATTTCCTTTGGCTTTCTTCCTTCTCAAATGAAATATTGTACATTTGTTGATCAAAAAAAAACATATAAAAAAAAATATATATATATATATATATATATATTTTTTTTTTTTTTTTTTTTGAGATGAAGTCTTGCTTTTTTGCCTAGGCTGGAGTGCAGTAATGTGATCCTGACTCACTGCAACCTCCCCTTCCTGGATTCAAGCAAATCTCCTGCCTCAGTCTCCTAAGTAGCTTGAATTACAGGCGCACGCCACCACGCCTGGATAATTTTTGTATTTTTAGTAGAGATGGTGTTTCACCATGTTGACCAGGCTGGTCTCAAACTCCTTACCTCAGGTGATCCGCCCACCTTGGCCTCCCCAGGTGCTGGGATTACAGGCCTGAGTCACCGCACCCAGCCAAAAATATCTTAGGTTAATTTACATTAGAATACAAAGATGAGTACTTTTGGAAAAAATCACAGAACTTTATTCTAAGGCAAGCTACTACACAATAAAATGAAATTGGGGTCTGACCAACATTCTTAGCAGGATACTCCAGGATCTGGTTTCAGCACACCCACAAGCCCCCTTCATTAGCCTATCTTCTTGATCAACTCCAGACATTGATTTGCTTTCAGTTCTTACAGCTTGTTAAGTTTCATACCTGGGTTTTACAATTGCTTTTCATGGAAGACTCTTTTCCCATCACTTTGCTTAACTCCTGCTTGTCTTCTACCTTACAATTATAGGACATTTTCTCTGGGAAGCCTTTCCTGATGTCCTAAATTATGTAAGGTCCCCTGTGAAATACTCTCAACATCCAATATTTTTCCATCATAGCATTTAATAGACTATAATTAAATAATGATCTGTGTAATTTCCAGTTTAATATGTGTCTTCCTGATCTGTAAACAATTTCAAGGACAGTCAGCATTTGTTAAATAGATAAATGAGAAACATGAAGGTGTTGTACCTACGGAGACCCTTTCTCGCTCTAACGATTGGTTACTATAGGGACTGCTCGTGTCCAGGAGCAAATGACACTAGGTATCTTCATGATAGGATTTTCCAACAAAAGACTTTCCAGCAAAGAGTACAACCTCTTCAGTCTCTCTTGTTGAGGGTGGGTTAGAGACGGAAAGAGATTGCTTTCTTGGTGTACCAGTGAAAATTCTGCTGTCACCTGTCCCTTCTCATGGGAAGACTAGCATGTCTCCTCCTCTGCTATCCGCTTTACACTCAAGTCAGATGCTGGCTGAGTTGTAGGATCTACTGTGCTTCTGGAGTGTGGAGAAGTATCTTTAGAATAAGTTGTCTAGTGGATGCATACAAGGGGCAATCAAAAATAAAAAACTAGAATAAAAATGTTTAAAAAGCAGCAGTAATGAATGCGATTTTTTTGGTGAAAGAAAAGAGAAAACTGAAAGCTGTAGGCCACCTACATTTAAGGGGCTGTCAGAGAATGGTAAAAAGCACCCTGAATGGGAGCAACCAAAGTTAGAGAAAACAGATTGCAGGGGATGGGGCCAAGAAAAGAAAATCTTTCAAGATGCAAATGCAATACCTTCAGTGCTGCAGAAGAAGTTGAAAATGATTGCATAACTTTCAAAATTACTACAAACAAAGAGATCATGGACAGCCTGGGGGTTACTTATTTATTTATTTACTTTTATTAATTTATTATTTAGATCATATAAGAAATTTTAAATTAACTTAGAAAATAGTCTGTGTGGGGAGCTCATGCCTATAATCCCAGCACTTTAGGAGGCTGAGGTGGGTGGATCACCTGAAGTCAGGAGTTTGAGATCAACCTAGACAACATGGTGAAATCCCATCTCTATGAAAAATACAAAAATTAGCCAGGTGGGGTGGTGGGCACCTGTAATCCCAGCTACTCAGTAGGCTGAGGCAGGAGAATCTCTTTAACCCAGGAGGCAGAGGTTGCAGTGAGCCGAGATCGCACCACTGCACTCCAGCCTGGGCAACTGAGTGAGATTCTTGCCTCAAAAAAAAAAAAAAGAAAGAAAAAAAATGAATAAATAAAAGTAAAAATAAACTTAGAAAACAGAGGAAAGGAAAAGGAACATACCTCATCACATAAACACAGACACACCAATAGCAATTTGGTATAATCATTTACAAATTTTTTTTTTTTTTTTTTGAGATGGAGTCTCGCTCTATAGAGCCAGGTTGGAGTGCAGTAGCATGATCTCTGCTCACTGCAACCTCTGACTCGCTGGTTCAAGTGATTCTCCTGCCTCAGCCTCCTGAGTAACTGGGATAACAAGGCATGCGCCACCACGCCCAGCTAATTTTTGTATTTTTAGTAGAGACAGGGTTTCACCATGTTGGCCAGGATGGTCTTGATCTCTTGATCCTGTGATCTGCCTGTCTCAGCCTCCCAAAGTGCTGGGAGTACAGATGTGAGTCACTGCACCTGGCCAATTATTTACATATTTTTTTTTTTTTTTTTTTTTTTTTTTTTTTTTTTTTTGAGGCGGAGTTTCGCCCTTGTTACCCAGGCTGGAGTGCAATGGCGCGATCTCGGCTCACTGCAACCTCCGCCTCTTGGGTTCAGGCAATTCTCCTGCCTCAGCCTTCTGAGTAGCTGGGATTACAGGCACGTGCCACCATGCCCAGCTAATGTTTTGTATTTTTAGTAGAGATGGGGTTTCACCATGTTGACCAGGATGGTCTCGATCTCTTGACCTCGTGATCCACCCGCCTCGGCCTCCCAAAGTGCTGGGATTACAGGCCTGAGCCACCGCGCCTGGCCTGAATTATTTTTCTATTATATGATAAAAAGAGATGAGTTCAAAGGTTAAAAAAATAGTTCTAATTTTTTTATTGTGGTCTAACTAGAAGGAAAAGGCCAATGAACATTAGTTGAATAAATAATTAAAAATAGGCAAATAACATATTTTTGCCTATTTATCCTACAGAAAGAAGAGTAATGAACAGGTTAACTTTTACAGCTTTTGTTCTGTTTTGTTTTGTTTTTGAGATGGAGTCACTCTGTCACCCAGGCTGGAGAGCAGTGGTGCGATCTTGGCTCACTTCAACTTCCACCTCCCTGTTTCAAGCAATTCCCCTGCCTCAGCTTCCTGAGTATCTGGGATTATAGGCACACGCCACCACTCCTGGCTAATTTTTTTGTACTTTTAGTAGAGATGAGATTTCACCGTGTTGGCCATGTAGCAGGAGTGGCCGCAAGAAACAGAGCTCCCGAACACCGAATGGGGAAAGAGAGGGTTTATTAGAGCCAGGGGCTAAGGAATAATTTGTCCAAATTCAGCTCGTCTAACAAAGGGAGGTTTTGCCTTTATATAGGCTTATACTTTAGATATTACAAGTGGAAGAATCTTAGGATTACAGCCTTAGAAATCACATATGAAAAGGGTCAGCTGGGCACCGTGGTTCACGCCTGTAATGCTAGCACTTTGGGAGGCCGAGGTGGGTGGATTGCCTGAGGTCAGGAGTTCAAGACCAGCCTGGCCATCATGGTGAAACCCCATCTTTTAGAAAAAAAAAAGAAAGAAAGAAAGAAAGAAAAAGAAAAGGGTCTCGGTTTACAGCTTCAGGAATCACATATGAAAAGGGTTTCAGTTGGGCCAGGCGTGGTGGCTCATGCCTGTAATCCCAGCACTTTGGGAGGCTGAGGTGGGGGGATCACGAGGTCAAGAGATTGAGACCATCCTGTCAACATGGTGAAACCCCATCTCTATTAAAAATATAAAAAATTAGCTGGGCACGGTGGTATGTGCCTGTAATTCCAGCTACTCAGGAGGCTGAGGCAGGAGAATTGCCTGAACCCAGGAGGCGGAGGTTACCATGAGCTGAGATCGCACCATTGCACTCCAGCCTGGGTAACAGGAGTGAAACACCATCTCAAAAAAAAAAAAAAAAAAAAAAAAAAGGAAAAAAAAAGAAAAGGGTTTCGGTTTATAGCTTCAGGAATCACATATGAAAGGGTTTTGATTTACAGCTTCAGAAATCACATATGAAAGGGTTTCAGGTTTGATCTTGTTTTAAGTAAAAACAGTGCCTTCTGGACAGTTTCTCCAAGACCAACCCTGCCACCTACAGAAAGGAGATTCAGGAGGCGCCAGCTGGCCTGCCCTCTCCTCTGTTGAGATGCACTGTGGGTGACAGAGGTGAGAGGTAATCCCAGATGCCTGGGTCTCCTTCCTCAGCCAGAGTCTGCCTGCCTCCCAAAGTGCTGGGATTACAGGTGTGAGCCATTGCACCCAGCTTTTTTTTTTTTTTTTTTTTTTTTTTTTCTTGAGATGGAGTTTTGGTCTTGTTGCCCAGGCTGGAGTGCAATAGTGCAATCTCGGCTCACCACAACCTCTGCCTTCTGGGTTCAAATGATTCTCCTGCCTCAGCCTCCTGAGTAACTGGGATTACAGGCATGTGCCACCATGCTCAGCTAATTTTGTATTTTTTAGTAGAGATGGGGTTTCTCCACGTTGGTGAGGTTGGTCTTGAACTCCCGACCTCAGGTGATCTGCTTCCCTTGGCCTCCCAAAGTGCTGGGATTACAAGCGTGAGCCACCATGCTTGGCCTAACTTTGACTGTCATAGACAGTATAACACTAATTTAAGAATATAAAATATTTTACGGAGGGAGATTGACCTGCGTGTCTCTAAGTTCACATTCATTTGGGTCCTGATACCAATAATAATGTTTTTGTTACATTTAACCCCAATTGGAATGAGGTTCTTAATGACTTCCAGATCTGATCCTTTTCCTTTCATTTTTCTCTCTACCTTCCTAGAGCTACAAATCAAATTTAATAGCTCAGAAAGGGGAGTGTTGCATCCCACCTGTATTGTTTATAATGTTTCTCCCCACTTGGGCAAACAACATTCTCTTTAAAAGTTGCTTTTCTTTTCTTTTCTTTTTTTCCTGTATCTGTTATACACTTGGTTGCTTGGCTTCATGGCTTATTATTAGTTCTTGACTTTCACACCTTGGCTTTGCATGTTTTTGGTCATACTCTGTGAGGATGCATTCTACCATCAGCTTTCTGTCAAGTATCTCATTACTACTTTTTTTTTTTTTTTTTTTTGAGACGGAGTTTCACTCTCATTACTACTTTCTTAAGGACAGTGGAGGTCCTAACACCTGTTTGTCTCTGTGGAGGAGAACAACACTGTATCCTAGGTACAATCCCGGTGTTTAAACTCTTTCTTGGGAAATACCCACCCCCCCACAAAGTGTGTGTCTTATGGGGTAAAACAGAAGAGGAGGGAGACAGAAAAATCAAGAGGGTTTCCTGCCTTCTCTTCTCCTGTTACCATTTTCCTTTTGCCCACTCAGTGTTACCCTTGCTCTACTCCAGGCCATGGTGAGAAGCATCTCCTGACCCTGACTCTCCCTGCTTCCCAGCCTTTTCCTGAAGAAGGGAAGACCCTGTACAGATGCCTCAACACCTTTCTTCGAACTCCCCTCCTAGCGGGAGGGAAATTTACTTGCCCCTCTGATCAACCCACAACCCCTATCCTATGCCCAAACATCCTGAGTCTTCTAAATCCTTGGTTTATTTACTCAGTCTAAATAATTTAGATTAAAAAGACAAAGACTCAGAATTTGTAAGCCATGTTTATCTCAATATGCTGCCTGTATTAGTCCATTCTTACATTGCTATAAATACCTAAGACTAGGTGATTTATATAGAAAAGAGGTTTAATTGGCTCACGATCCTGCAGGCTGTAAAAGAAGCATAGCAGCTTCTGCTTGGCTTCTGTGGAGGCCTCAGAAAACTTACAATCATGGCAGAGGTGAGGGGGGAAGCAGTCACATCTTACATGGCTGGAACAGGAGGAAGAGAGAGCACAGGGTGGTATGCACACTTTTAAACAACCATCTCTCTCAAGAAATCTGTCTCAAGGACAGAACCAAGAGAATGGTGCTAGACCATTCATGAAGGATCCACCTCCATGGTCCAATCATGTCTCACCTCTGTGATCAACCAGGTATTGGGGATTACAATTGAACCTGAGATTTGGATGAGGACACAGATCTAAGCCATATCACTTTCTTTGCTTGAGTTGGCCAGACAATAATTCATACCAATGATATGCTTAAAGATATAGGTTCTATCTGATAAACTATGAGCCATTTACAATAACATTCAATCTCAAGATTGTTTCTGGGAGCTCTGATGTCTCTGATTTTATAATATACTCAAGGACTTCCATAAAACATGCAATATGGTTTTATGGGAAGTAGTTTGAATGCTGTTGTCCATTACCTAGTGTGACATTATTTTAGAAAGAAATTCTTTCCAGTATTCCAAGTTTCTGTGAGGAAGATTTTTCTGGATGTGATTTTCTGGGGTCTCCTGAGATTGTGCCCTGTTCATGGTGCTGCATCCTGTTCACAGAGCAAATTGGAATTCAGAGTCCTCCCCACCTCTCACCCTGCCCAGTCTAAAAATTGGCCTAATAATGACCCTAAAGAGAAAGTTAGAAATCAGAACACAGCATAGCCAATGGTGAACTTACACTGAACCTAGGCCTGTGAAGGTTCTTGAGCTACAGCCTCTGCCCCTGACATGTTCTAATGTCCAGTCAGAAACAGGATGGAAATAGCAATGATTACAAGAAGTGTTCTGTTATGTTTTCTGACTCAGAAATAAAATGAGAAGGGGTAATAGCTCAAATTAGCTTTAGGCTGCTTAGTGTGTGGAGTTTTATCTAAAATGTGAAAGTAAATGGGAGTTATATATATATATATTCATATATATATATAATTTAAGTAATATATTGTATTTAATCTAATATATACAAAATATATCAATATGTAATCAATACAGAAGTAATTCATGAGATATTTTACATTCTCATATTGGTAGTGAGTCTTCAAAAATTTGTGTGTATTTTACACTTACAGCATATCATTAGTGGTTTTGCCAAAGATATAAAAAATAAATGTTATGAAATGTATGATAACGTATTCATTACATTTATCTTTATTTTATTACTCATCACATCACCTATCAACAAAACACCAAGACATGTGTAACAGTAATTGAATTTAGTCAAATTTGGCATATTGCAGACTTTCAGTCATAGTTTTACACGTATTTTGCAATTTTGTTGCTATGGTGGTAAGTGACATATGGAATATGGGTCTCCTTTTGTACTATTACCCTAAGCTCCACTAATGTTAGGGGCAGGCCTGATTTATTTCTTTCCACACTACAACCAGGTTCAATTGGATAAGAGACTACAGGAGCCCACATCATCTTTCCTGACAGCACTTAACACTATGCCTTTTTATTCCTGAACATTGTCTGACATAACCTATAATTATCTTCAACCTTTTCCCTTTTAATGAATAAATATTTAAACTAATGTGGTTTCTTTTTTCAGTCTATGGGTTCTTTCACTTTTATTATCTATCTGATGTATAACAAATTTCAAATAGCACATAAGGAAAAAGGCTGAGAAAGTTCAAGTGATGTGACTAACATTTAACAATGTCTCGGGGCTTCTCCTAAGTTCTTACTCTTTCAAATATATCTTGTTGCCTCATTTTGGGTGTGATTTAGGCCAGAGGATATGGGAATGAGAAAGCCTTTTAGGTGGAAGAAACAGTATGAGCAAAGAAGCAGAAAATAGCAGTTCAGCTGAAGCCAATGGACTGTGTCAAGGAAAGATAAAAAATATGGGAACGAACAGGGCTGTGTTGATGAAGCCTTGGATGTCAGGGTTGGGGTTTTGCATTTTATTCTGATAACTGAAGCAATATTCTTTACAGAAAGTAATTGAAATAAAATACTTTTATTTTTTATTAATAAAAATGCTGTCAATGTACTTGAGAGGAAGCTGGTATTCATCTGAGTAGGAGTAGGAGGAGAGATCAGTAGTTAAATTTGCACTTGTGATGATAAGCATCTGCTGCCTACACCTTCCAACTGTTCTGCCTTCCTAATCCTGACCAACTGGTTCTTCAGTGTGTTTATGCTGCTGGTGGTAAAGGTGGGAAGGTTACATAGGATATAGGTATCGGTTTCAACTTGTACCATTTTTTTCTCACATGCCCACATGAGGATGAATTAGTCACATTTTTGCACACTAAGGACAAGGCACTTATTTTTTCAACTGACATATAATATTTTTATAAACTTCTTAAGAGGGATATAAAAATCATGTGTTTAGATTTTTTAAAAACATTATCAACACAGCAGTCAGAGTAATCCCTTTAAAACATGTGTGAGATCATGCCATGTCTTTGCTTAAAACCCTGAAATGGCTCTTCTACTCAGGGGGAAAGTGTAGCAGGAGTGGCCACAGGAAACGGATCTCTAGGACACCGAATACAAGAGGAAGGAGGGTTTATTCGGCAGGGAGCCTTGGGTGGTAATCTGTCCAAAACCCAGCTCCCCTAACAAAGGAAGGTTCTGCCTTTATATAGGCTTATACTTTAGATGTTACACGTGGAAGAATCTTAGGTTTACCTATGAAAAGGGTCTCGGTTTACAGTCTCAGGAATTACATATGAAAAGGGTTTCGGTTTACAGCCTCAGGAATTACATATGAAAAGTTTTCGGTTTACAGTTTTAGGAATCACATATGAAAAGGGGAAGTTGATCTGAGATGCCTGGGTCTCCCTCTTCAAAAGCGTAAGTCCTTAAAACATCCTACAAGGCCCTACACAACCTGGTTCCTTATTACCTTTCTAGTTTCTCTTCTATTTCTCTCTCTTTTGCTAAACCTTTGCACTCTGGAGTCTTTGCTGGGCCTCTGATACACTAGGCATGCTACTAGGCACACTGCTGCCTCAGGACGTTTTAACTCACCATTTTCTCTGTCTAGAACAAGCTTGTCTAACCCATGGCCTGTGAGTCACATGTGATTTTGAATACAGCCCAATACAAATTTATAAACTTGCTTAAACCATTATGAGATTTTTTGGTGATTTTTATTTTTAGCTTATCAGCTATCATTAGTGTTAGTGTATTTTGTGTGTGGCCCAAGACAGTTCTTTCAATGTAGCCCAGGGAAGCCAAAAGATTGGAGACCCTTGGCCTGGAGCACTCTTCCACAAATACCAAAAGAGGTTACTTCCTCCCCTCCTCATGGTTCTTGCTCAGATTTCCTCTTCTCAGTGAGAGAGGCCTCTCTAATCACTTTCTAAATGGAATCCTCACACCAGCATAGCATATCCTCTTTCTATTTCATTTTCCAACATATCATCTGACATTCTACATCTTTTATTTATGTATTGTTTTCAGTCTCTCTTCTTCTGCTAGAAAATAAGCACCCAGGGAAGGTATTTGAGCCGTTTTGTCCATGTTCATATTTCTCAAGACCTTAAAACCATGCCTGACACATACAGGTACTTAATAAATAGTTGTCAAAACAACAGAGGCCTTTTACTTCCTGATGGTTGGGCATAACATCTTTTTGAACATCTCAGTTTATTAAAGAAATTGCTAATCTTATTGATTTCAATGAATCTAGAGAAATTTCTTCATCCTCCTGATTATTTTGGGTTTCTGTGTTAGATGTTTTATTATTTTTTTTCCTGGGGTTGGCAATGTCACCAGGGTTTTAGTTAGTGTGACTAAAGATAAACAGTTTCTTCTAGCTCAGAGACTGGGGCATGTCAAAGCCTGGGTATAGAGAATTTTTATAATTTTATGTTGCCTTGGCATCCATTCTGAGTATAAGTTTAACTTTCTCATACTAGAATCAGGGGTTAGTCACCCTTGAAACAGTTTCCAGGTCTGCATCCCACCCAAATGGCTGAAGCCAATGGTCAAAGGTAAGAACTGGACATCTCCCCCGCTAGCAGATTGGAACCCCTGCTTTCCTACTGCTTCCTTTAACAGACCATATAGGCATTTGCCCTTGAACTTAGTAACTTACAGCCTAGTCACTTGTCTATACTGTTAGTTGCCATGCACACTCTTTCTCAGTGCCTGATTCTTCATGTTCACCTCATGTGCCAGGGGATGGAAGATTGCCCTCCAGATTCATTGCGCCCTCTTTGTCCAGATTCTGTAAGTAAGAATCTTTGACCTTCCTATTTTGGTGGTGTTTTGAATTTGCTCCATCCATTCTCAAGAACCAGACTATGGGCTAGGATTTCCCTGGGAGGCTAGGGCTAACACACAGTTGAGCTCTCAGCCCCAGAATGATGGTTAGGTAGGTGTAAACTAAACACAGGTCAGATAAGAGCCACAACAGCTCTTCCAGTATAAATAAGTTCCCCATGTGAGCAACTACGTTTTGTGGGTCAAGCAACTGGATGTTACACCCTTCCCTAAGTGAAATACCCACATCCAACTCCCCCTCATTTATCTTAGCAGGGCTGCTAGTAGGGCAGGGTTGCTAGCCACTCTGTTAATGGAACCCCAATTTATCTGTGGGCTCCCAAGACACTGGGACTTTGTGAAATCTCTGTCTGCTGGCTGGGATATGGATACCATCTGTGACCAGATATATTATTACTTAATCTGTCTAGTCCATCATTTTCACTCTAATTATATCTTACATGTATTTAATTTGTTTTTTTGCAATATTGTTTCATGCTCACCAACCCCCTAACTTTGAAAAGGGTTGAAAGCATGCATATTTTCTGTCTGTACCCAGTTTTAATACTTGAAGGCAAAGAACCAGGTTTCTATGATGTTCAAAATGATGGTGTGCACAGAGGCTCAATAAATGCAAGTTGATTTAGTGCAGTGATTACTATCTTTTAATGCCATAGAAATTATAGTCATAACCCGTGGGTATCAATTATACCAAGCTATATAAGATCCATAGAGAAAAAATAAATTTTTATGGCCTTAAAAATATCAACAAATGTGGAATCAGAAAATGGAAGGAAAAAAACAATTAAAAGAGTTATTTTATATTATACTGCTTCAATTTTTTTCTTCTTTTGAGACGGAGTGTCACTCTGTCACCAGTCTGGAGTGCAGTGGCATTAACTCTGCTCACTGCAACCTCCGCATCCCTGGTTCAAGTGATTCTCCTGCCTCAGCCTCTCGAGTAGCTGGGATTACAGGTGTGTGCCACCATGCCCAATTAATTTTTGTATTTTTAATAGAGATGGGGTTTCACTATGTTGGTCAGGATAGTCTTGATCTCTTGACCTCATGATTCACCCGCCTCAGCCTTCCAAAGTCCTGGGATTACAGGAGTGAGCTACTGTACCCAGCCGTTAATGTTTTTATCTAATTATTTAAACATTGAAAACATTTTCAGAATTCTAATCAATCCTATTTGTCCTACTGTCCTTGCTTTCATATATTTTATAAAAGTAATTGGTATAATATTCATAAAAACAATTTTAGTGATCTCTTCAAATCCATAGATTCTCCTTACATTTCACTCCCAGAGAATTTTAGATGTGGGACCAAGGTCTATTGAAGAAAGTATTTTGATGTAGCCTTTATTATGTTGCCTCAGTAAGATTGAAGATAACTATTTCAGCCCTGATCTGGAAAGATAAAGAGGCAATGTTTTCTATCCCAAGATCAGACCTATTGGGAAGTCTTAAAGCTCCACCCTAATTGATTCTAAACCAGTTGTTACTGCTGTCTCATTCACTTCCTCTCTGCCATGCTTCTTCCCAGTTTCTTGGTTATCTCAAGGCCTTTGGGAAACAAGACTATTCTTCAGAAAATGTTCAAGGTCCTTAAATACACAGACTATTTATTAGAGATGATAATAACCCAAGTTTCTCATATATATAAAAATGTTTTTTGAATTTCTGGGCACTGCTACAAAGACAGAGTTGACATAGTGTATATCTTTTAGATACTGAGCATCCATGAGTGACTTTGACAGCTCAATGACACCCATAACAATCTTGCCAAGATTAGTTGTCTGAACATTTATGGTCTTGTAGTGTGGCAGTCCTAGGTTCCCAGGCAAATATTATTTAAAAATATAAGGAATAGGGCTGGGCTTTGTCGCCCAGACTAGAGTGCAATGGCACAATCTTGGCTCACTGCAACCTCTGCCTCCTGGGTTCAAGCAATTCTTCTGCCTCAGCTTTCCGAGTAGCCGGGATTATAGGCTCCCATCATGCTGCCTGGCTAATTTTTGTATTTTTGTAGAGATGGGGTTTTACCATGTTGGCCAGGCTGGTTTTGAACTCCTGACCTCAAGTGATCCACCTGCCTTGACCTCGCAGAGTGCTGGGATTACAGGCATTAGCCACCATGCCCAACCTGTGCAGTTTTCTTAAATACCAATTTCTTCTTCCATTGAATTTTGATGGTAATGCCAAATTTGCAGAGCTGTTTTGAATGTTCCACTTTGTAAACTCTAGAAAGTTCTGGAAATGTAGGTGTATCATTATAATTTCTGTTCAGTACCATCTATTATTTATACTAGTTACCTTATTTCTTCATCCATTATTCTAAAGTTTTTAAGAGTGCTGTATAGCTCTTATAACTTGTTTCCCCAGTATGCTTGGCTAAATGTCCTTTCTATTCTATATGAACAAAAATATTTGTCAATTAATGAACGAGATTTGATACAGTGATAAAATGCTTTCAGATTATCTCATATTTGACATCTTTTTCATTGGTTGGTAACATGTGAAGATAGTGTAGCAGGAGCGGCCATGGGAAACGGATCTCTCAGACACCGAATATTGGAGGAAGGAGTTTATTCAGCTGGGATCAAGGTGGTATATTTGCCTACTATCCAAGCTCGCCTAACAAAGGAAAGTTCCTTCTTTATGTAGGCTTATACTTTAGATGTTACAGGTGGAAGAATCTTAGGTTTATAGCTTAACATATGAAAAGGGTCTCAGTTTACAGTCTTAGGAATTACATATGAAAAGGGTTTCAGTTTACAGTCTTAAGAATGAAAAGGAGAAGTTGATCTGAGATGCCTGGGTCTCCCTTTTCATTAGGGCTTAATTCTTTTCATTGTTGTTAATTACAGGAGATTTGAGGTAATTTAAAACATAACTATTGATACAAGAGCTATATATTCTGTATATTAATTTAAAAAATTGTACACTTCTTTTTTTCGTCTCCCCGCTGTAAAATCAATGCTGAATTGGATCAAATGCTAGCTTTCATGCACTTTCAGTTTTGAAAGTTAGGACACAGGCCAGGTGCAGTGGCTAAGGCCTCTAATCCCAGCACTTTAGGAGGCCGAGGCGAGTGGATCAAAAGGTCAAGGGATCGAGACCATCCTGGCCAACATGGGGAAATCACGTCTCTACTAAAGATACAAAAATTAACTGGGTGTGGTGGCGCATACCTGTAATCCCCCCTACTCGGGAGGCTGAGGCAGGAGAGTTGATTGAACTTGGAAGGTGGAGGTTGCAGTGAGCCAATAATGTGCCACTATATTCCAGGCTGGCAACACAGTGAGAGTCTGTCTCAGAAAAATTAAAAAAAAGAAAAGAAAGTTAGGATGCAGCTTTGAGTCTCTCTGACTGCAGACCAACTTGTAATTTAACCTACCAGAGACTGGATGTGTATCAAAATACAGTGGCTTTACTTAGAGCTTTTAAACAGCAACAGAAGTGGAAAAGCTGCAGATGGAGTAGAAAAAGAGAAAGGATACTTTGTTTTAGGGCCTTTTTTTTTTTAGTCCATTGATCACAAGGCATCAGTGGCTGCTTCCGAAATGGGCCAGTAGAGTTTCCTAGGTATACTTTGTTGCAGGAGTGGCCACGGGAAACATCTCTCGGACATTGAATATTGGAGGAAGGAGTTTATTCAGCTGGGAGCCAGGTGGCATATTTGCCTACTATCCAAGCTCGCCTAACAAAGGAAGGTTCCTTCTTTATATAGGCTTATACTTTACATGTTACATGTGGAAGAATCTTAGGTTTATAGCTTAACATATGAAAAGGGTCTCTGTTTACAGTCTTAGGAATTACTTATGAAAAGGGTTTCAGTTTACAGTCTTAGGAATTACATATGAAAACAGCTTCAGTTTACAGTCTTAGGAATGAAAAGGGGATGGTTACAGTCTTAGGAATGAAAAAGGGAAGTTGATCTGAGATGCCTGGGTCTCCCTCTTCAACTTTACTTGGTATCTAGGTCAAACCTGACAGCCTGCAATAGAGCAAGAAAAACATGTAATACAGTCAACTAGATTATTTAAACAGCCACCTTTCTCTTATTCTTAGGAGGCTGAGCAAATCGTTTTTCTATGTGAGTATAAAATTTATCACCCATGTTCAATGCTTTAAAGCATAGATGAAGGCAACCTGAGAATCACTCAGTATTCTTTCTCCCCTTATCTTTTATATCTGCTACCAAGTTATCAGTAATGTCTCACTGTACTTCCAATGAGGGCAGAGGGTGTTGGGCTTCCCTTAAAGAGGGAGAAAAAAGAACAACAAAGATATATATATTTTTTTCACACTTCCTAGTTGTTTTGAATGTTTTAGGGTATTTACTACAAATAAAACATATGTCTTTGACACCAGAAGAAAGAGGCACACCTCAAAAATTATGCTCCTTTTCTAAGAAGGTATACCATTTCACAAAATAATGAGGAACTGCATTCATGCTTCTGAAATGAAAATGGAAGTGGTGTGTCATATTTTAAGCTCAACATGGCTTCCTAGAATGTAAATTTTACTTGAAAATTTGTATTTAAAGTACAATTTCAATCAAACCAAACACTGCATGTTCTCACTCATAACTGGGAGTTGAAAAATGAGAACACATGGACACAGGCAGGGAAACATCACACACTGGGGTCTGTCGGGGGTGCTAGTGGAGGGATAGTATTAGGAGAAATACCTAATGTAGATCACAGGTTGATGGGTGCAGCAAACCACCATGGCAAAGGTATACCTATGTAACAAACCTGCACGTTCTGCATATGTACCCCAGAATTTAAACTGTAATAACAAAAAACAACCCAAGTTTATATTGTCTACAACACACTAACTTCAAATACAACAATGCAAGTAGGTTGAAAGTAAAGATGGAAAAAGATATGTAAACATTAACTTAAAAAAAGCAGAACCTGAATATATTAATATAAGATAAACTGGAAGTCAGAGAAAAGAAAATTACCAAGCACAATGGGAGATTATATAATGATAAAAGGATCAATACACCAAGGAGACATAGAAACTGAATTCAAGATACATGAAGCAAAAATTGATAGAACCTAATTCAAAATTATAGTTGAGGATGTTAAACAACACTCTCTCAACAATTGATAGAAGGACTAGATAGAAGATCATCAAGGATATAGAAGACAGAACTACACAACCAACCAACAGGATCTAATAAAAATATACAGAACACTCTACATAAAAAAAGCAGAATACACATTCTTTTCAAGTGCTCATGAAGCTTTTGCTGATACAGATCATATCCCAAGGCATAAAATAAACCTAATAGACTTAAAGCAATAAAAACCATACAAAATAAATATGCTCTCTGACCACAATGGAATCAAACTGAAATCAATAGCAGAAAAACCTCCAAAACCCTTGGAAGTCAAATAATGTACTTTGAAATAATCCATGGGTTAAAGAGAAAATCTCAAAGAAAAATTTTAAAAGAACTAGAATTGAATAAAAATGAAAATACAATGTAGCAAAATTTGTGGAATGCAGTTAATACATTGCTGAGAAGAACATTTATAACATTAAATATTTGTATTAGAAAAGGAGAAAGGTCTTAAATGAATAATCTAAGCTCTTACCTCAAGAAACTAGAACAGGCTGGGTGCGTTGGTTCACACCTGTAATCTCAGCACTTTGGGAAGCCAAAATGGGCAGATCACCTGAGGTCAGGAGTTTGAGACCAGACTGACCAACATGGAGAAACCCCATTTCTACCAAAATACAAAATTATATGGGTGTGGTGGTGCATGCCTGTAATCCCAGCTACTTTGGAGGCTGAGGCAGGAGAATCACCTGAATCTGGGAGGTGCAGGTTGTGGTCAGCTGAGATGGCACCATTGCATTCTAGCCTGGGCAACAAGAGTGAAACTCTGTGAAAGGAAGAAAGGAAGAAAGAAATAAAGGAAGAAAGAAGAAAGAAAGAAAAAGAAAGAAGGAAAGAAAGAAAGAGAAAGAGAAGGAGGGAGGAAGGGAGGGAGGGAAGGAAGGAAGGAGGGAAGGAAGGAAGGAAGGAAGGAAGGAAAGAAGGAAGGAGAGAAGGAAGGAGAGACGGAAGGAAGGAAAGAACCAGAAGAAAAATTAGCAAAATTGACCCAAAGCAAATTGAATAAAGGAAATAATAAAGATAAGAGCAGAGATCAGTGGAATTGAAAACAGAAACTAGTAGCCAGGCATGGTGGCTCATGCCCGTAATCCCAGCACTTTGGAAGGCTGAGGTGGGTGGATCACCTGAGGTTGCGAGTTCAAGACCAACCTGACCTATGTGGAGAAACCCTGTCACTACTAAAAAAAAAGACAAAAAAAATTAAGAAAAAAAAACAAAACAAAAACAAAACAGAAACTAGAGAAAACCAATGAAAGAAGAAAAAGCTGGTTGTTTGAAAAGATCAGTGAAATTAATAAAACTCTAGCAAGACTGATTAATATTAAAAAATAGAAGACACAAATTAGCAATATCAAAAACAAAACAGGCAATATCTTTACATATTATGCAGCCATTAAAAGGATAATAAAGGAAACACTATAAACAGCTCTGCATATACAAATACAGCAATTTAGAAGAAATAGACCAAATCCTCTGAAAAGTCAAACTACCAAACATCTAACCTGAATGACATGATCTAATTAGTCTAACAATAAAAAAAAAGTTAAATCTATAGTGTAAAAATAATTTTAAAAAGACATCTCCATGTACAGATTATTTCACTGGCGCATACTACCAAATATTTAAGTAAGAATTAGTATTAATTCCAATTCTTTTTTTTTTTTTTTTTTTTTTTTGAGACGGAGTTTCACTCTTGTTACCCAGGCTGGAGTGCAATGGCACGATCTCGGCTCACCACAACCTCCGCCTCCTGAGTTCAGGCAAGTCTCCTGCCTCAGCCTCCTGAGTAGCTGGGATTATACGCATGCGCCACCATGCCCAGCTAATTTTTTGTATTTTTAGTAGAGACGGGGTTTCATCATGTTGACCGGGATGGTCTCAATCTCTTGACCTCGTGATCCACCGGCCTCGGCCTCCCAAAGTGCTGGTATTACAGGCTTGAGCCACCGCGCCCGGCTAATTCCAATTCTACATAATCTCTTTGAGAAAACAGAAGTGGAGGAAACACTTCCCAACCCTTTTTTCTTTTTTTCTTTTTTTCTTTTTCTTTCTTTCTTTTTTTTTTTTTTCTTTTGAGACAGAGTCTCACTCTGTTGCTCAGACTGGAGTGCAATGGCAAGCTTGGGCTCACCCTCTGACTTCTGAGCTCAAGCAATTCTCCTATTTCAGCCTCCTGAGTAGCTGGAACTATAGGTGTGCCCCATCATGCCCAGTCAATTTTTGTATTTTTTTGTAGATATGGGGTTTGCCATATTGCCCAGGCTGGTCTTGAACTCCTGGGCTCAAGAGATTCTCCTGCCTTAGCCTTCCAAAGTGCTGGAATTACAGGCATGAGCACTGCTTTCAGCCCCAACTTTTTTTATGAGGTTAGTAGTATCCTAATGCCCAAACCACATAGCACAAAGAAGAAAAACAACCAACTGATCAATATCTCTCAATCTCTCAAGAATTTAGACACAGAAATCCTCAACTACATACTAGCACATTGAATCCAATGGTGTGTGTATGTGTATATATATATATATATATATATATATATATATATATATATATATATATAAAATGACCAAGTAGGGTTAGTTCCAGAAATAATATAAGCCTGGTTCAATATTAAAAGTTAATATATCATCTGTAAGATAGTAACAAAAGATCCATTTGTATCACTGAAGCCCTAGAAAATAAGACTGGGTACTAAAGATTATTCAAAGAAATAATGGCTGAAAACTTCCCAAATTCAGTGAAAGACATAAACCTACTAGTTCAAAATACTGAGTGAAACTCAAACAAGATAAACTTATTAAAGAAATCTATGCCAAGGCATATCATACTGAAACTTCTGAAAACTAAATTAAAAAAACAAAACAGTAAACTCTTAGAACACACTGTAGAGAAACATTGCATTATCTATAGAGGGGTATTATTAGAGTTAAAGTGATTTTTTTTTTTTTCTTTTTTAAGATGGGGTTTCTCCATGATGGCCAGGCTGGTCTTGAACTCCTGACCTCAGGTGATCCATCCACCTCGGCCTCCCAAAGTGCTGGGATTACAGGCATGAGCCACCGTGCCCTGCCTAAAGTGAATTTTTTATCTGAACCTATGAAAGCAAGGAGAAAGTGGTACAACGTTGTTCTGGTGTCAACCTCAGTAAAAATATTCACAGGAAGAATGGGAAAATAAACACATTCTCTGGTGAAAGTAACCTAAGAAAGTTTTTTTACCAGAAGAACTACCCTTAAAAAATGTCTAAAAGGATGTTCTCTAAAGAGAAAGGAAACACTAACAGAAGGAGGCTGGGATTTCAGGAAGGAATTTAAAAAGGAAATGGGTAAAAATAATAGACTATATTTTTGTCTCATGAGTTTTTAAACCATGTTTGAAGTTGAAATGAGAATTATAACCTCATCTGATATAGTGCTTAAAATATGTAGAGAAAATATTGAAGACATTTATATTTAAAAGTGTGGTGAGTAAAAGGATCTAAACAAAGATAAGATTCCTACACTTCTCCCAAAGTGATAAGATGTTGATACTAGTAGACTGTAACAGGCAATGTCTGAACATTGTAATGAAAGCAACCATTAAAAACTATACAAATAGATACATTGAGAAACAGTCTAGATAAACCAAACTAGTGCTCTAAAATGTATCTCGGTTACTCACAAGAGAATGAGAAATGGGAAAAAGAGGAATGAGAATGAGAAAAAAATGAAACTCCATCTAAATTTCACAACTTAAAGAACCTAACTCAAAATGGATCACAGATGTAAATGTAAAACATGAAACTATAAAACTTTTAGAATATAGTATAGGAGAAAATCTTTGGGAGCTAGGGCAAGGTAAAGTTTCTCGGACCTGACACTAGAAACATGATCCATTAGTGAAAACAATTAATAAATTAGACTTCATTAAAATAAAAACTTTCCCCACAAAACACTCTGTGAGGAGGTTGAAAAGTCAGACTACAGATTGGAATAAAATAACTGTGGCTCACATCTGCAGTATCTGACAAAGATGCTGCAGACAAAGTCCCTCTATAAAGAACTCTCACAACTCAATATTTAAAAAATCCCATTTGAAAATGGGCAAAAGAAATGTAAAAACATTTTGTCAAAAATGACACATGCATTGCAAATGAGCACATTTTAATATATTCAACATCATTAGCGTTTAGGAAATGCAAATTAAAACCACAATGAGATAATAGTATACATCTATCAGAACATCCAAAATACAAAATAATTATATAGTTGGCCCTCCCTATGTGATACTTGTCATTTTATGTAAAAGACTTGAACATCAGAGGATATGGTATCAGTCAGAGGAGGTGTCCTATAATCAATCTCCTGTGAAAATGAAAGGCGGACTGTAATAACAGATACCAGGGAGGATGTGGAGAAAACTGGATTTCTCGTACATTGCTGTTTGGAATGGAAATGGTGCAGTCACTGTGAAAAATAGTCTGCCAGATTTTACAAATCTAAATATGTAGTTATTGTACAATGAGGAATTATTTTTGGGGCATTTGTCCCAGAGATATTAAAACACATTCACACAAAACATTTATTTGAATGTTAAGAATAGTTTATATAGTAAAATACTGGAAATGGACTCAAATGTCTTTAAATGAGTATATGGTTGGAAAAAACTCCAGTACATCCACACAATAGGATACTACTCAGAAATAGAAAGTAATAAACTATTAATATTATGTGATAATCTGAATTAACTCCAAGGGCATTTTACTTACTGAAAAAAGTTAATTTCAAAATATTACATACTGTATGATTTCATTCATATAATACCCTCAAAAAGACAAAACTACGGAGATGGAGAACAGATCAGTAGCTGCCAGGCCACAGGGACAGGTGTAGTGAGGAAAGGGAGACACAAAGAGGTATTTGAAGGGAGTTTTTTTGTGGTGCTAAACAAATCTGTATTTTGACTATAGTGGTGGTTACACAAATTTGTACATGGAAAAGGGTGCATAGAAACACACACACATGCACACATGCACACAATGAATGCAGATTTTAAATACACCAATGTTTATTTCCCAGTTTAGATTTTGTATAAGATATCATCATCAGAGGAAGCTGAGTGAAGGGTGCATGGGACTTTTCTATTTTTACAACCTCCCATGAGTTTATTATCAGTTCATAATAAAAAGTTTAAAAAATGTGTTTGGTATATGCCAACTCAATGAACCTAAGACCATTTTATTTTCTTTGTTGGTGAATATTGTGCTGCTTTTATTTAAGCCTGGAAAGCATAAATTTTTATGTGCAATTGTTGATTAGAAAATTTGGCACTTCTGTGCTTGGAGAATAAAGTGGCATTAACATTGCACTCCCAAACAGTTGATTTGGGCAAGCTACTAGGGGAAGAACAGGGTGTGCTGAGGGTGCTCATGGCACTGCTTACCAGAGTAGAAGAGCTGAAAATTGTGATGTCTTCATGTAGACTCAGAGACCCACGCAGCCAATATTTTGATAAATTACTTTGCTACTGCGGGAATCACTGTTTTAGATCACACCCCACCGAAAGTCATTGATTCTAAAATGGAGTTTAAAAGTTTCTAAGTTACTCTCATTATATACTTTTTTTAATAAGCATGTGATTCCATTTAGTTCTACATCCTACTAATAGTAGATAAGTATCACCCTTGCTCCTCACTAAATTATCTGTTTTGTGTGTATGGTTACCATTTTTTTCCACTTGTACATTTAAAGTTTAATAATTTTAAAACTGTATTTCCAACAGGAAACACATATTGTGATTTAATACAGAAAGTTCGAATTTTAAAAATTTTAGTACAATCAGAAATCTGCAAAGATTGGAGAAATGAGGCTTTCCCAAAGAAACTGATGGTGAAAAATATCACAGGCCATTCTCTTTACTACTGAACTGCTAGTAGGTGGATGTCATCTAAAAATAGTGGATATACTCAGAGGCATATTTAAAATAGCTTTAATGTTGTGTAACTGCCAAAGGTTTGATCCTTATATCTTTTAGTGGATAAAATCCTGAGAATAATTACATAAGTCTTCATTGTTTTTTGTGGGTAACATAAAAATGAACTGTTCAAGCAACCAGAAAACATTGTATCAACAAAAGAAAAAAAATATTTACTAGGAATGAAAACCACAATTGAAAATTCAAAATTACTTGATAATTAACTTAAAGTCTATTTACAACAACAACAAGCCCCAAACAATCAAATAAAAACTTGGTAAATTTCACACTGTTAAAAAAAAAAAAATTCCACAATGTAGTTAGGGTCAAACTTGTATGGAGCTTGCAAAGAAACTGGTAAGGTGAAAAAGCCATACTTATTAAATGTCCAACCAAACAGTTGTAACATTCAAGAAGGATAGCCTGGAATGATTAGAGGAGAGATGAATCATAACCTTGATATTTAATTCACACTGGAAAGCATGGACACTAAGAATTTAGGAATGTAGTTACTGATCTTTGTTCACTAATTTTATAGGGATAATTTATACTAAAATAACCGGTAAAAATAATTTTTTAAAGATATATGAGATTTTGGCTGGGTGTGGTGGCTCAAACCTGTGATCTCAGCACTTTGGGAGGCCGAGGCAGGTGGATCATGAGGTCAAGAGATCGAGACCATCCTGGTCAACATGGTGAAACCCTGTCTCTACTAAAAATACAAAAAATTAGCTGGGCATGGTGGCACATGCCTGTAATCCGAGCTACTCAGGAGGCTGAGGCAGGAGAATTGCCTGAACCCAGGAGGCAGAGGTTGTGGTGAGCCAAGATCACGCCATTGCACTCCAGCCTGGGTAACAAGAGCAAAACTCTGTCTCAAAGAAAAAAAAAAAAAAAGATATATGGGATTTTAAAAAATGAATGGAATAACACATATGGATGGGTGAACACATGGAAACAAATCTGTGATGCTGACTTTGGTGGGAAAGGTAGCATTTCTGTATCTTGCAGGAATCAGCAGCCCTGCAGTCACTAACTAATAATACTTCCTCTCAAAGAATTTGTCTCTTGGTTTTCTGTTTTTATTTTTTTCTTTTCTTTCTTTTTTTTTTGTTTGACATGGATTCTTGCTCTGTTGCCCAGGCTGGAGTGCAATGGCACTATCTTGGCTCACTGCAACCTCTGCCTCCAAGGTTCAAGTGATTCTCCTGCCTCAGCCTCTTGAGTAGCCAGGATTACAGGAGCCCACCACTATGCCCAGCTTTTTGTATTTTTAGTAGAGATGGGGTTTGACCATGTTAGTCAGGCTGGTCACAAACATCTATTGTTTTTTTATTGTGTGTGCTTTACTGAGCTGGAAAGAAATGCTGGATTTTGTATAATATTAGTAGGAAAAAACATTTAGATGCTTTTCTTTTTAGATTAATCTGTAAAGAAATGGGAGATAAGGCCAGGCGGGCGAGGTGGCTCAGTTTTATAATCCCTGCACTTTGGGAGGCCCAGGTGGGTGGGTCACTTGAGGCCAGGAGTTCAAGATTAGCCTGGCCAACATGTTGAAACTCCATCTGTACTGAAAATACAAAAATTAGCCAGCCATGGTGGCAGGCACCTATAATCCCAGTTACTTGGGAGGCTGAGGTGGGAGAATCACTTGAACCCGGGAGGTGAAGATTGCAGCGAACTGAAATTGGGCCACTACACTCCAGCCTGGGCAACAGAGCAAGACTCTGTCTCAAAAAGAAGAAAAAGAAATGGGAGATAAGTTTGAAAACTTGCTCTTTTGACATATATATGTGCTGGTTTAAGCAGAGAAAAATACTGATCAGATTTTCAATTATTGGTATTACTCTTTTTAAAGTGAAGAACTAAAAACTTTTCAAAACAACGGCTAAAACATAGGTTAAAATGACGAATCATTGTTTTGCCTAAGGGTAAACTGGTTCTCAAAGTTGGTTTATTCAAGCCAAGATTTTTTTTTTTTTTTTAAATGGGGTTTCACCATGATGGCCAGGCTGATCTTGAACTCCTGACCTCAGGTAATCCACCCACCTCAGCCTCCTAAAGTGCTAGGATTACAGGCATGAGCCACCACGCCCAGCTCTCAGCCAAGACATTTTAAGGGGATCTTCTCCCTGAAAGTGAAATTGTGAAAGCTTTTATTGGTGAATTACATTTCACTTTTAATTCTGTTGCAATAAGATTGCAACAGAATTAAAGTGTGAGAGCTGTGAAGAGTTTTTATCGACAATAAAACTGTGAACACTAATTCAACTACATAAAATTAAAGTCTATGTAATTTGTTATTTTTCCTCCTTCAAAAAGTTCCTTGAACTATTGTTTTCTTAAGACAATAGAAGAGACAGCATTATGATATATCACATGATGCAAGTCCTTTGACCGTATGTTATTGTTTTAAGCCTGTTAAATTTAAGTTTTAAGCCTGTTAATTTGAAGAATTAAAATCTTTAATTCTTATTTAATTCCGTTAAATAACAGAATTTCTACCAGCAGTTGACTGAAACATTGAAGTGTGCTATCTCTTTAGTAGTATTCTGGTCATCTTGTCTAAGTGATTATATTATAAAATTTCCAAAACAGCAAAAAACCAGTGTCAATTTGTATGCACATTTTTCAGTGGGTTCAGGTTCTCAAAATATGCTGACATAAGAACAGAAATTACTGTACAATATAAATTCAGGTCAGCTTAAGTTTTTGAAATAAGCACATTTAGTGCCGCAAAAATTAAGCATGTGTGGCAAAAATCTGCACTCTCAATCCAGCTGTGACTAAACAAAGAGGCAGAGAACTTTTTTTTGTTGTTGTTGCTGATAACAAGCAATTGAAACGTTTCAAAATTTTATTAATTCACTCATACCGTAAGCGGCCTGAGATGATCTATGAAAATAGTTTGCTATTCACTTGACCCAGAAAACTCCATAAAATCATGTGAACCAAGAGTTTCAAATGTTTGTGTTCATTTTAAGAACACTCATGAGTCCATGCAGGCCATCAAGGGTATGCATAAACAAAAAGCCACTAAATATGTCACTTTATAGGAACAGTGTTCACTATTCTGATGTCACAAGGGTGGAGTTGATAGGTATGCCCAGGTCAAACAGTGGGGCTGGACACAGGGTAAGTGGTCCAGAAAGAGTGCTGAATTTTTGCTGCATGTGTTTAAAAATGCAGAGTTATGCTGAGTGAACTTAAGGATTTAGACAGAGAGTCTCTGGTCATTGAGCATATCCAGGTGAACAAAGCACTTAGGACACACGGCTAGACTTACAGAGCTCATGGTCTGATTAAATTCATACATTAACTCCCCTGCCTCACTGAGATGATCATTATGGAAAAGAAACAAATTGTTGCTAAACTAGAAGAGGGGGATCCACTGAAGAAAAAGATGTCCCAGAAGAAACTGAAGAAACAAAAACTTATATGATAATAACAAAATAAAATACATGCAAACAAAAGCTTTTTTTTAAAAAAAAATAGAAATCTTTATTCTTTTTTTTTTTGTTTTTTTTTGAGACAGTTTCACTCTGCTTCTCAGGCTTGAGTGCATTGATACAATCTTGGGTCACTGCAACCTCTGTCTCCCAGGTTCAAGTGGTTCTCATGCCTCAACCTTCCAAGTAGCTGGGATTACAGGAATGCACCACCACACATGGCTAATTTCTGTACTTTTATTAGAGACGGGGTTTCTCCATGTTGGCCAGGCTGGTCTCTAACTCTTGACCTCAAGTGATCTGCCTGCCTCTGCCTCCCAAAGCACTGGGATTACAGGCTTGAGCCACCATGGCGGTTGAAATCTTAATTCATTCAACGTTGTCTCTGCTGGCATTTTTCTTTTCTTTCTTTCTTTTTTTTTTTTTTTTTTGAGACGGAGTTTCGCTCTCGTTACCCAGGCTGGAGTGCAATGGTATGATCTTGGCTCACCGCAACCTCTGCCTCCTGGGTTCAAGCAATTCTCCTGCCTCAGCCTCCCGAGTAGCTGGGACTACAGACATGAGCCATCATCCCCAGCTAATTTTTGTATTTTTAGTAGAGACGGGGTTTCACCATGTTGACCAGGATGGTCTCTATCTCCTGACCTCGTGATCTACCCGCCCCGGCCTCCCAAAGTGCTGAAATTATAGGCATGAGCCACCTCTGCTGGCATTTTTCTAAGTGCTTGGCATAATTAGTGAATGAAGCAGATAGAATCCTGGTTTGTTTATAGACTACACATTTTCAAGTTAAAACCCTTCAAAGTTAAAGAATTTTATCTTAACCATGGGCTGCTTTAGACACTATTAGAGACCTTGCGAAGACTGTTTCTTTTCTCTCCTATTAGAGAAGACTTTCTGGAAACAGTCAAGAAACATCGATTTAGATGTTCTGTAATTACTCTAAGAACCTAGGTAGCTAATCCAGAATCAGAAGGGTTTTAGGAGGAGAGTGAAAGAAGTCAGTTGATAGAACTGGGTGACCTTCAGGGATATCTGTGGGACAGATCCATCTGGGGGCACTTCCTGTTCCCACGACAGAAGGATGTACTCCTGTGACAGAAAGTTTCTGTTCTCAGAGCCTGGCCTTTCTCACTGGACAGTGGTGGATCCACACGGGATATTCTTGCTCTTGAGGTCCCTGTTCAGTGCTCCATGCAGCCCGTCACCCCACCATGTAGAAGAGCTCAGAACAGGTTGATTCAGTTTCACTCTCTTTACTTATACTCACATTGCATTTCTTTCTCCATGAGACTGTATCTATTCTTACCAGTGCAGTACAAGTGTTCCCTAGGCTCGTCAATGTCATATTTATATACACAATTTTGAGTAATTTTATAAGTTCTAAAAATGTTCCTACTCTGTGTGTGCCTATTTTTTATTTCAACTGGAGAAAAATATATCTTTTAATTTTTGTTCTTATTGTCAATTATATGAAAGTATAGATGGTTTGTTTTATTTATTATGTTTTCAGGTAACGTTTTAGGTCCTGGGGATAAAGTTACAAAAAAATGACAATAAATGGAAAGTAGAGAGAAAAGAGAGGACCCATCCCCACAGCATCAATTTTGTTTCTTTTTCAGTCTCTCACAGAAAAAAAGCCTCCTGGTGGTTTCCTATGAATTTTTTTCTGAAAATATCCTGGATGAGGGCTCAAGCTGCCTAGAGCCTCCATTTATTTCAGCTTAGTGGTGGTTACTCTCCTAATTGCCTACAAATGGGTCCTCAGTTGCCACTGTAGTCTTTTTAGGTCCCAACTTTAGTAAAGAGGAATTTCTCTTTACTGCTGAGGAATTCCTCTCAATTCCTCTTTCCAATAGACCTGCGTCCTACTTCAGGCTGTATCTCTTAACTTTCCTACATGCTGGTCCCTAGGACCAGGATCTTGATTGCATTTGCCAGTCCCCCCTCACCCCCCTACCCCCGGATACTTTATTTCTACCCTGGCCCAAGGTCAGGTCTCTGCTGTTTTAGGAAGAGATCTTCTTGAGGATGGACTGCTTGTCTGACCTCTAGCACTGTCCACCCTGGAGTCCTTGAGGTAGTGCTTTTCCCAGCCCCCGGATCTGTCTGGGAAGTCTAGTGCTTGCTTTTGTTAAGTAGGATACCTCATAAATTCATTTAGTTCTGGCTTTGTGGGCTACATGGCCACCATCTTTAACTAGGTGGCATGGTAGGTCTCAATTTCTCTCTCTTTACCTCAGCTTTCCTAGGAAGAATCTTTATTCCCAATCATTTACCTCCTGATTTTTCATAGATGGGGACTTTGGCCCCCTAATACTCCTATATGTAACTGCCTCTAAAGAATATTGTGGGTGCTTCCCTGGCGTTCATTGCAAATGAGATATTTTACTACAGATATCATTAACTCAAAAACCCCTTTATTGGGTTAATTTTAAACAAAAACTTTTAAGAAAATTGAAATAAACAAATATGTAATTCAGGTTAGACAATTTGGTTTTGAGAGTAATCAGCATTATGTAAGAAAAAATCTGCAGATCCCAAGTAGCTGGATTAAACTTGTTTAATGATTCTTATAAAATTGCCATGAGTAAGTAATTGAAAAATAAAACTTCAAAAAGAAACTGGCAGCAGAGCACAATTACAGTCACATTGCTTAACAACAGGGACATGTTCTGAGAAACGTGCCCTCAGGTGATTTCATCATTGAGCAAACATCACAGAGTGTACTTACATAAACCTAGATGGTATAGCCCACTACACACCTAGGATTGATGGTATAGTCTGTTGCTCCTAGGCTGCAGACCTGTACAGCATGTTACTGTACTGAATACTGAAGGCAACTGTCACACAATGGTAAGTATCTGTGTATGTAAACATAGAAAAGGCATAGCAAAAATATTGTATTATAATCTTATCATCACATATGTGCATTGAACTGGTTTTGTGCAGCATGTGACTATAATTTCGAGTGAGATTTATATTGGAAATTTCTGTATGCTTGCTATGATTTGAATATATCCCTCCAAAATTCATGCTGAAAGTTAACCTCCAATATTAAGAGGTAGGGCCTTTAGGAGGTGATTAGATTATAAAAGCTCCTCCCTCATGAATGGGATTTAAGGTCCTTATAAAAGAAGCTTCACACAGCATTCAGCTGCTTCTTGCTATTCTGCTGTTTCTCCATGTGAGAATAGTGTTGGCCCCTTCTGCCATGTGAAGACACAGCAATGAGGTACCACCTTGAAACTACACAGCATCCCTCACCAGACACCGAATCTGCTTGCAGATATATCTTGGACTTCCCAGCCTCCAGAACTGTAGAGAAATAAATTTCTATTCTTTATAAATTACCCAGTCTTGGTGTTTTGTTATAGCAGCACAAATGAACCAATATTTCAAGCAAACTGCTCTTATTGATTCTGGAGTATATATAACTTACAAAGTATGAAACTATTTTCCCATTTTTTGAAGACTGAGGTCAGGATTCAGTTGATGTCATAGATGAAGACTGCTTGGCTATTTGTTGGGTTTACTTCAACCTCATGTCCTACATAAAAAATTTATATAAAATCAGGGTAAAGGCATTAAAAGTGGAAATATTTTGTTAAAGTCTTGTTCACAACTTCTTGAATTTGATAACACCATTTAAGTCAGGGTGATGACTTTTCATGATCACTGAAAGAATGAATAGAAGCTCTCAATGAGAGAAAGATAAATAATTTCAGTGTCATGTATAAAATGCAACAAGACAAAAATGAAAAAGAGCCGTTCAATCTTTTTCTTTCTCTTCTCTTCCTTGGGAAAAGAAGGCTAGGAAAAGAGCCTGAGCTAGGAGTCAGAAGAGCCAACTCTCATCTTGGAAAACATTTATTCAAATTATTATCTTAACTACTTAACTTTTCCTTTCTACTTAGAAATCACTATGCTTGCCTTGAAATTTACTGTAAGAAGCAGATAAGTCAGGAATATGAATGTGCTTTGCGAACAATAAAGTCACAGATGCACACAGGACATTTATACAGGGGAGCAGAACATGAGCGAGTCCAGGCTTAGATTTTGTCCCTGTAACCTTGGCAGCCATGCAGACCTCTTTGAATCTCTGGTTTCCCACCCCTAAATGAACTTGTTCTGAGTTGTTAAGTCTTTCAAAATCTAGACCCTTCCCTAATTTCTAGATTTCTCCATAGCTTCATATAACAGAATTTTTCCTAGGAATTTTTAATTTAATCTATTCGATTAATAAGATCATTGAAATGTGTACAGATTTTAAGTATCATGATTTTATTCCCACTAAAACAAAAAATTATTTTCTATGATGAATATGCATACAGTAAACATGATGAGAAATCATCTTTGGTACTTGTCTGTAGAACCCCTCATCCCCAATTTTTGTTTTTAATTTGTAAAGCACATTTTTTTTGTAGGAACATATTTTCAGGGTAAGATGAAGAATTCATAGTTGTAAGTTCTGATAATATGTACTTGCTACTTAAGAAAAACATGCAGAATTTAAAGCAAATAGTACTATAATAAAAAATCTGATTTTCCTGAAAATGATTTAATTTTATGATGTAAATGCAAATCTTAAAAGTGAAAACTTTTTTCAAAGAAGACTTTTATCAGACTCAATTAGCAGTTAAATGGGTACAAAGAGGATGTCACTGTATGAGAAGCCATATAGAGTTTAGTGTGGCCAGGAGCAGGAAGTCAGGAAGGTTTGGCTTCAATTCTACTATTTAGAGATATTTTGGAAGAGGCCAGAGTGAACTGTGTACATATTTGAATTTAGATTTCGTAAGATACTCAGCTTTACTGAAATTCACTGAAGAAAAGGAGGGAAAGAAAAATGTTTTCATTGTATACAAATGCCACACACAGTTGTTTTTATGCCTACTTTATATGATAGCTGCTAACAGCTGAAGGAGATTTCAGTATCAAGTAGTTGTTTATCACAAATGTGCCTAAAAAGAATTTTAAAGATCTTTGTAGGGAAGCAGAAACTCTTTGAAGTCCAGATGTTTTCTCAGGATAACTAAACCTGGTAAAATCACCTATGTAGTAGTAAATAATATTTTATGGCCACATCTGCAAAATGAAATATGATCTTCATTGTCTATATAAAAACAAATGAAAGTTATGGGTAATTTTTGATAAAGTGAATTATACAAAGCATCATTTATATTTTATATTTGGCTTTGGGACATAAGGCAATATGTAGAACTTATATGACACACACACACACACACACAGACACACACATATACACACACACACACGCACACATAAACTCAAGTATTCTTCTCTGCCTCATTCTTATTCCTTTTTGAGATCAACCCTCTGTATCAGTAATCCTCTGCTGAACTAAAATAATATTTTTGCTCCAAAAGTCTGCTAGGGAAAACATCTATTAATATATGTTTTTAAATCAAATATTTCCAGAAATGCTTACAAGTCCCTTTAAACCTAGCAATGATAGAATAAAGGGTATATTGTTGGGAAGAAAATGCCCACCTAAAGTAGAAATTTACCAGTAAAAAATCACAAAACATCAAAAAATACTTTCAAGGATTATTTCTATTTACCTAACAGGCTTTTCAATTTAAGAATTATAAAATATTTAAAAAGAGAAAAACAGAACATTCAAATAATCTTAGATTTTCAATTTTACAATTAAGGGTTTGGACTAGATGCTAATTTATTTTTCTCAACTCTAATTTGTCAACATAAAAAGGTGTTAAAATGTGTCCCATTGGTTCATTCAACTGTTAATAGAAAAAAGTGGCTTAAAATTGTGAAGCCTGAAAGTATAGCCGTTCTAATTTACAGATAACAAAGGCAAGTCCTAGGAAGAAAAAAGTGACCACTCAAGGGTATCCATCCATTCAGAGATCAATCAGTGTCACTCTTTTCCAATCTATCTGATCATCAATATTTTGCTTCTTTGTTTTATTAAAGGCTCCAGAGTCCCAGTCCCTATCCCTAGAAATTTTGCTTTAGTAATTACAGGGTGAGATCAGAAATTTCATTTCTTTAAGGAGATCCTCAATATTTGAAGGAAGCACAGATCATGCCATCCTACTTGGGGTACCGTGATGGAGGAACAGATTTCTTGCACAGTCCTTGGGCAGGCTCTTCATTGTCACACAACAGCATTTTCCTAACAGGTCCATCATTTTATGACCCAGGGTTCCACTTTTCTGGTGTTTTCTCCCCTCTAGCTGGAAAGCATATTATGAAAGTGATATTACTTGGTGACTAGTTTACTTTTCTTTGATAGCTTCCTATGGAAAAAGATCTTCCTGAAGGAAATAAGAATCAAAAGAGTAGATTTATAGACCTTAGTTAAGATCTGATCCAAATCATTCTATAAGTTTAATTCCACTTAATTCCTGAAACTGTAAAGTATGAATCTAAACATCATCATGCTACCATCTTAAGCCTTTCAAGGACATCTACAATTTGAAAATTATTTTCTTTACCTCAGGTCATGGTGTACAATGAAGTAAATTTCTTTAAATGGTTCCAATATAAAGGAGATGGCTCTTGGAATACGTTTGGCATAAGAATTTTCTTAGTAGAAGAAAAGCTTAAGTAGAATTAATAACTAATAAAATAACATAATTGGTTTTATATAGAGATAGTAGAGAGCAAATTTCCTTCTAAAATCTTCCATTTAGAATTCCAAGCCCCTTAACATTCATATTTCTGTCAGTTTTCAATATAGATTGTATGTGTTCATTGTATGCAAACTATAGCCAAAATATGCATTTCTATTCCTGGTGCTACTGTGGGTGTCAAGGTTTAGTTTAAACCTTTTGTTTTTGTAGCACACTATAAGAAGTATAATTCAGCTCTCAATGAAATATTATTCCTGATCTTCCTTGTTAGTAAAATAGTAAATTAGTTTGTTATCTATTAATTTTAAGAAAAAGGTTAGAAAAGGAAAAATAATAATACATGACTTACCTCTAAGTATGTATGACTCCATGTAAAGCAGCTAAACTAAAAGCTTACCACAATTTTAAGAAAAACTAAAATTCAACATCATTTAATTTCTTTTTGCATTCCATTTAGGAAATGTTTGTTACTGAGGCTGATAAAATAAATTCATTATTTAGTCATGTCATTTATAATGTGGTCTCATGATACTGGCTCTGAGGATTAAATATGCAGTTAAAGACATACTAGACTACCAAATAATATATAAAACATTTATGAACATTTTATGCTTGCTTTAGACAACTGATCTATTAAACGTGTGACATTTTTATTTAAAAAGAATAAACAAGGAAATCAATGGTATTATTTTATCCTTAAATGGGTTAAGAAATTATTTATGATTTATCTTTAGAAATCTACCAATAAATGTGTTCTTGTTTTTCAGTGTAGCTGGGGGCCAAGGAAGTGGTTAATTAATATCTGTACTGCAAATGCCTTAAGTGGATACCTATTAAAAGGTATACAAAATATAAACAGCATTGTATATTTTCAAAACTTTTAAATAAACACAAAGAATATATAGGTATACATGTTATAATTTCAAAGTCAACAGTAGCACATAAGTTTTTCATATCTAAATACATACTAGGATACTTCCTATTTCAACACATGCACCTACAAACACGGGGCCATGCAAATAACCTTGCTTTCTGCCACTTGCAAGAAAGAATATACAATATTATACATTGTTTCAACTTATATCATATTGGAAAATTAATGAGAATGGCATAAAAAAATTCTGATCTAAGAAATCAAAATACAGGAAGATAATTATTCCTTAGATTAAAAACACTGAAGACTGATGGAAAGTTAGGGTTTAAATTGCTTGTCAGAAGAGAACAGGACTGCCTATAAACACTCAGAATGCTCTGTTTGACAAGTGGGACTAGAACCTCTGTAACACAGCAATCCAGGCCAAAGACTTAAACCATCGGTGCTTCGGATCGCAGAGAAATGGTATAGTTGTGGGTAGTTCTCCGCAAGGCAGGGGGTGCAGATGGAGATCTGGATGCCCATCTGGAGGGGAGACGGCGATTTGCTGGTCTAGCAGGTCGGGAAAATCCTTTTCCATGTGAGGCGTTCACTGACATGGATTCCTAGGACACAAGTAAAGACATTCCTCTCACTCTCTGGGCACCAACAACGGGCTTAATATATGAAGGGTCTCAACTATAAGATGAATCTGTTAGTAAATTTACAAGAAAGAAAAAGCATTGAAAACTAAATAAGATACTTGCCTAATATTTCTGGTTTTGAATGTTTTAAGGCAATTTAATTTTAATATAGAATATGGCACTTGATAGTTTTGTACCTTTCCTCACACTGACAAATTTTGATTCAGTTAATCTCTTTGTAGAACTAATGATAAGCTCAGAATTTAAAAGTTCAAGTTAAATAAATTGAATATCATGGAAATACAGATGTTTCTTAGTGGCCTATTAGGATGTTATAGTGTTATTTAAAAATAAAAAGATAAATTATAGAAGAAACTGTTCATTTATGTCAAGTTATTGACACTTTTAGAGGTAATAAGCTAAAGGCACACAAACCAAATGATCAGTGCTTTTTTTTTTTTCACCATCACTGGCACTATCTAACCTTAAAATGATCATTAAAATACTTTTAAATACATCTTCATTCTAATACTAATACAGAACTGCTGTATCTTGGACATGTTCTGATGACAGAAAACCGTTTCCTTCACTTTTTTTCTCTTTTTAAAATTTCCTTTTATTTTAATGGAAGAAAAGCATTCCTTGGTTCTTAAAATTAAAACAAGTACAAAGCTTCCATAACACACTTTATACACTGTGTTCTTACTGACCCTTCTTAGACCCAAAGAAGCCTGTGCTCTTTCATCTGAGCTAGGCAGTGAGGATGGCCTCCTATTTATATTTTAGCCATGGCCTGACAGTAACCTGCAGTTTTTTTCTTTTTGGAGACCTATTGTTTAGATTTGTTCACAAGGGGAAAAAACAAAAAACAGAAACTACTCTTAAAGAGCTATGGCAGAGGACCTCCTCACCAAACTCCCAGTGAATGCAAAAAGGGAAATCACTTAGTATTATCTCTTGCTAGTTAATGATAATTTTGGTAGCTTATTGCACAGATATTTCTGTTTCCTATCTTTAGCTACAGGATGTTGCAGACATTGATGGGCTCAACTAAAAAGCAGAGAAATACAAAAGCAGGATACGTTTTGCACCTTATGGAAACAGGCAAGATTTCTCCTAAGATGGATGAAAGCTGATATTTTTGCAGACTTTCAAATCCACATAACTGTTTACACCAGAAGGAAACAACTTGCATAATAGTTTAAAATTCATGCTGCATACCCACTGCATTCTATGAAACTAGGAGTTTTGAAGCATTGATTAATAATAACAATATGTTGCCTTGTAACTTTTTGTTATGTTCCTAAAAATTATATGAATAAAAGAGAACTGTTGTATAACTCTTCTTTGTAACTACCAATTTCTTTGACCTCTTTTTCTCCTATAATAACTAAGGAATGGGCTGGGCGGGGTGGCTCATGCCTGTAATCCCAGCACTTTGGGAGGCCGAGGCGGGTGGATCACGAGGTCAAGAGATTGAGACCATCCTGGTCAACATGGGGAAACCCCGTCTCTACTAAAAATACAAAAAATTAGCTGGGCATGGTGGCGCGTGCCTGTAATCCGAGCTACTCAGAAGGCTGAGGCAGGAGAATTGCCTGAACCCAGGAGGCGGAGGTTGCAGTGAGCCGAGATCGTGCCATTGCACTCCAGCCTGGGTAGGCTAACAAGAGCAAAACTCCGTCTCAAAAAAAAAAAATAATAATAAATAAGGAAGATTATGTTCTTTCATAAATCGGCAGGAACAAAAAAGATAAGAGTTTACTTAAATGCCCATTTGAATGGGTTTTTTTTTTTTTTTTTTTTTTTTTTTTGGTCCATTTCTATGCTAAGAATACATACAAATAAAAATAACCTTATTTATATATACTATCTTTTAGTTCCACAGATAAGAGGACTCTGTTAGGCACTGTTTTAAATGATGTGTATTTCCCATATTCATATTAATGTGACTAATCCTATGAGAAAGAACATAAGTCAAATGCTGAGAATGACTGAACTAATCATAGTTAATAACTGAAAAGTGAAAACGATTTTTAAAATATTTTCCATACATTTAAAAGAACTTTTAAAAAAATGAAATTCTGTAAATCAAACATCCATTCTGAATATTTTTTCAAGAAAGAAAAACATTTGATCTTCTTGAGCTTCCTAAATCCACTTATTGTATTTATGGTTTCCTACTTCAAGATTTTTAATCTTTTTTTTTTTTTTTTTTTTTTTTTTTTTTTTTAGGCTCTGTCCCAGGCTGGAGTGCAGTGGTGCGATCTCAGCTCACTGCAACCTCTGACTCCCTGGGATTCGAGTGATTCTCCTGTCTCAGCCTCCTGAGTAGCTGGGATTACAGGCATGAGCCACCATGCCCAGCTAATTTTTGTATTTTTAGTAAAGACGGGATTTCAACATGTTGGCCAGGATGATCTCCACTTCCGGACCTCGTGATCCGTCCACCTTGGCCTCCCAAAGTGCTGGGATTCCAGGCGTGAACCACTGTGCCCGTCCCAGAATCTTTAAAAAGTTATAATGTACTATTCTCAGTCTTGAAAACACCTTCAAGGTTCATGTTGAGTTATATTTATTTACAAACAGGGTCAAGAGACTAAGAAGGGTCCAAAACTTGTGCCCTCATTCTGTTTATATGAATGGGACATATAAACTGCATTCAGAGCCATTTCTAATATGGATGCTACCAAAATGCCTTATTTGCTTTCTCACCTCTGTTATCTTTTTCCGATCTATTCCTTGCTTCACTTCCTGTCCCCCCCACACAGCTGTCTTTTGCTGAAACTTGTGTTCCATTTGGAGCATTTCTAAATGCTGACTTAATGTGGCACCACCACTGACATCAGAATTACATTTGGTCCCATTATCCCGGAAGCACTTAGAATTTTCCAATGCAGACTCTGTTGCTGTTTCATAAGTTTTCAGCAGCTTTTCCACAACACCATAATTTGACCTGGGATCAGCTGACCTCGGGCGGCCAGACAAATTACTTGGTCTCCAGTCATGCTCGTGGAGCATATTCCGATAACTGCGAGGACTTACGTGTCCCTGCGTTTGTCTGACTAGGTCTGTTGTGTATTTCTTGGTGGGATTATCAGGCACATTTTCCATGGGCACAGGCATGTGGGCACTGGTTTTCCAAATACCAGACACCTTGTTACTTTCTGATATGCTACCTGTGTGAGTAGATGAGGTATCACAGGGCTTGGGATCCTCCGATGATTTGGAGCAGCTTTGATTTTGCTGTATTGCCTGACAATTTCTATCCGTTCTAAATACAGTCCTGTTAAATTCATCAGTCTTTGCTGCCAGCTTTTCATTCCTTATAGTCCTTTCAAAGCCACAACTGAAATTTCTAAGTGGGTTACTGCTCTCTGCCACTGAAGAGCTACAGTCATTACTTACATGAAGATCGGGATGAGATTTAGCAGGGTGATCTGGGATCACCATTTCATATTTTGGATTATTGGGGGTAGAGCAGGTTTTCTGAAACCACAAAGTAGAGGGGCTCCTTTTTGCACCTATCCCAATGTCACATGACCACATGCTAAGCCCAACATCTTCATTACTTGGAGGCTTGCTATCTATTTTGACTTCTGGTACCAAAGAGGAAAAGATGATACCATCTTTCAAAGTTTTCCCTTCATTTGGATACAACATAGACATCTCATGCTGTCTCAAAGGGAAGTGAGGGTTGTAATTCCTTTCACTTTGACCCTCATGGGGCACCCAGCTGTTGTGGTCTAACCTTTCCTTCCATCTTTCATAGGCTTGTTGAGAATCCGAGCTGGGAAAATTTCGAGAGGTACTTCTTGGAGGAGGAACTGGTGGAGTTTCATTTCTTTTCAAATCGATTGTATCAGTTTCACATTTTTTCATAGAATTGCTCTGGAGCACATTGGTACAGCTCAGATTCTTTCTATTTTTCTGTTTTTCTTTCTCTAAACTGACTGGAAGAATGCACTGGTCATTGTTGATCATGGGGTCCCCATGACGTATATTAGTTACATTTGGCATTTCCTGGAGAAAAGAATCTGACTTCATCCTAAACAATGATAAAACATGGTGTATTAGTTATTTCTTTATTTTGAATAAGCTCTCAAAAGAAACCATAGCTCAAGCAATGAGTTTCTGCTATAGGAAAAGGAGTCATAACTCTCTCATGCATCATTTTTATATAAACCTTGCAGCCAAAAACTTCAAGTCCTTTTATGGTAGAATGAAGTCAACCTCTCAGTATTATATTCAATGTTCTACATACTCTGACTCAAACTCTTTCCAAACTCGTCTCCCATTTTCGCTGCTAGCTGAGACTTCACCTACCCTCAGATTAAACTATGGAGTCTCCTGGGTTTCTGTTACTGGCATTTCCCTTTTTGTAGCTTTCATCTGGCCATTCCCTTACTTCCTCTCTGCCTGCTGAATTCTTATTCATTATGTAGTGTGAGCTCAAGTTCTTCTCCTTGAATTTGAAATAACATTTTAAATAGTAAGATAGAATTCTAAATAAAAGTGCAATGAGGCATGAGTAATTCCCAATGGAAGGTGTTATTTGGCCTTGAAAAAAAAGGAAAAATTTTTTGGATGATTTAAGTAAAAGGTATACAGGCAAAGTGAGCTGTGGTTAAAAACTATGGTTATTCAAAGCAAAATGAGTACTTTGATATGGATGAATTATAAAGCAGAGTGGGGAGGATAATGAAAAATAAGAGAGAAACATTAGGTCATGTCAAATTGTAATGTCTTTGAATTACAAATTAAATGTCTTAAACCTTGTTCTAAAGGCCATGCGGTGACAATAAGAACTTTTGATTATGTGTGATTTGTAGAAGAAAATTGGCAAGTAAATTTTCTGGGTTACAGTAAATAAAAATCTAAATATCACAATTCAATCTTAATCACATGGATACAAGTAAATCATATTTATACCTCTTCAAATTATTTTAAAAAATGAGATAACTTACAAGAAAATGTGGGTAAATACCTATTAACAGAGAATAGAAGCAAAACTCAATGGGCAAATAGAGGACAAAGTTATGTTTAAAACATGTTTGGCTAAGAAAATATATTGCAAGTCAGCACAAAAATTCTGAGCTTCCTAACAACTAATGAAAAGGGAATGCATTTGTGTAGCTTTCTAAATGAAGCATACTGCCCCATGAGGAGAGATAAATGTTGGTCTTAGAATAATCTATGTTTACTTAACTTGTAGAGTATTCGAATGTATCTGTTAATTTGGCTAAAACCTACTGTTATAAGTATATATCGGCCGGGCGCGGTGGCTCAAGCCTGTAATCCCAGCACTCTGGGAGGCCGAGGCGGGTGGATCACGAGGTCGAGAGATCAAGACCATCCTGGTCAACATGGTGAAACCCCGTCTCTACTAAAAATACAAAAAACAAGCTGGGCATGGTGGTACGTGCCTGTAATCCCAGCTACTCAGGAGGCTGAGGCAGGAGAATTGCCTGAACCCAGGAGGCGGAGGTTGCGGTGAGCCGAGATCGCGCCATTGCACTCCAGCCTGGGTAACAAGAGCGAAACTCCGTCTCAAAAAAAAAAAAAAAAAAAAAAGTATATATCATTTCCAAATGGAAAGAGCATTTTTTTGTGTGTGGCATGTGTACATATTTACAATATGCTGTTCTGAAAATTATGTAGGCCTCCAATATAGAAATATTAATTGAAGTGAAATAAAGTAATCTTAAGCCTTAAACATTTCAAAACATGATTATATAATCAAAATGCCACACTGTTAAATCTGACATCATTTAATGATACATTTAACTGAATTAGCTCAAATGCACACTCTCATTGCCCAAATGCTCAGAATGCTAAAGAACTACCTTAGAGGTTACTTACTAATATTTTTTTTGAGACCGAGTTTTGCTCGTATTGCCTAAGCTGGAGTGCAATGGTGTGATCTTGGCTCACTGCAACCTCTGCCTCTCAGGTTCAAGCAATTCTCCTGCTCAGCCTCCTGAGTAGCTGGGATTACAAGCATGTGCCATCACACCAGGCTAATTTTTTGTATTTTTAGTAGAGATGGTGTTTCTCCGTGTTGGTCAGGCTGATCTCGAACTCCTGACCTCAGGTGATCTGTCCGCCTCAGCCTCCCAAAATGCTGGGATTACAGATGTGAGCCACTGCGCCTGGCCCACTTACTAATTTTTTTATGGAGGGTCTACCTTAATTAAACACCAAAAAGAGTAAAGAGTTACTAACAGTCAGATTACAAAAAGAATTGGAAGATTTGCTTTAACAATTAGTGGACAGAGAAATATATAATTATAGTTTCTGGCCTTGTGCAGTGGCTCACACCTGTAATCCCAGCACTTTGGGAGG
Organism: Saimiri boliviensis; assembly: GCF_048565385.1. NCBI lineage: Eukaryota > Metazoa > Chordata > Mammalia > Primates > Cebidae > Saimiri > Saimiri boliviensis. Next base: position 42,277,083 of record NC_133452.1, on the reverse strand, counting down.
CTGAGGCAGGGAGATTATTTGAGGTCAGGAGTTCGAGGCCAGGCTGGCCAACATGGTGAAATCCTGCCTCTATTAAAAATATAAATAAATAAATAAATAAATAAATAGCTGGGCATAGTGGCTTGTGCCTGTAGTCCCAGCTACTTGGGAGGCTAAGGCAGAAGAATTGCTTGAACTTGGGAGGCAGTGGGTTCAGCGAGCTGAGATCACACCACTGCACTCCAGCCTGGGTAACAGAGCGAGATTCTATTTCAAAAACAAACAAACAAAAAATTAAAGTTTCTATCTCGCAGCCTAGATAATGCATTTTAATAACTCACTAGTTCTTACATGTAAGGAGGAAGCAGTTTGGATTCATTAAAAACAATATTCTTTTTGATTTACCAATCTAAAATAATCAGATGTATCTGCCTACCTTCTGTGGTTAGACCGCTTTTGAATTTCCTCTTGAAAGCTGCACAGTTCTTCACTAACCTTCACAAGTTCTTCAAGAGCCTTTACACATATAAGCAACAGCACGTTAGCACTTTGAAATGTAAATATTTCTTTAGAAACAGTGCTAGGCCAATCACATCTTACTTACTGTACTGAGGGTGCCAGAACAGCTCTTGTTCTCTTCCTCAGAAGTACTCAGGTCAGGCCAGGCCTCGCATTCTTTTTGGGTGTCTGTAGCCAGAGGATCCAAAAACCCTACTTTTGATTTTTTTGTTGCTTTTTGTTCCTTACACATTTGATTTCCTCCACTGACTAAGCTCTGCTCTGTTTTATTTTCATTTCTCAGACCATCTTTGAGATTCATCCTTGTAAATTCACATTGTCCTACATCAGGGTAATTTGGGGAAGATTCTACTATTTTGTCTGGAATGGTCTTCTCATGGTAAAGATCAATGATCTTAGCACGTTCATTCATATTGATTTTCCTCCGAAGCTTTACTTCCTGGCAAAGCTGTAAGAAAACAAAATTAAAATTTCTTTTCCCCTAATTCACTTTGTTAATTTTCTTGATACTAAGCAAACTGCTTTGAGTTCTCTTTGTCTTATTCAAATATACTACCTGGGTATTAATGCTTTTGCCTCTAAATAGTGCCTCTAAAACATGGATTAGCTGGAACAAGTTTGATGAAACATAAAGGCCACTTTTAGCAGGGCAACACATGGATGCTAAGTCTTTCTGACTAGACATCAACTCATTCAAAAATAAAATAAATCTGTATCTGTATATAAATATGGAAACACTATCACAAAATTAGAATGACCTGAATCAATTATTGGCCATACTACCTAATGTTTTTGGGGTGTAGTGAGAATTTAACAGTAAAGTCATAGTTTTAAAATGTCTGGTCCTACTTGTACACTAACATTTAACTGTCTAAATAAATGCTTGACAATCTCATATAGTAAGTCAACTTATTCTGGTCCCTAAATAGTCACTTGTCCATCAAAGGATGTTTCCTTTGATTGGTCAATTACATTGATGAGGCCTAAATATTACTGAGATTTTTAAAAATTGTCAAGGTAATACACATTTTAAAAAAGTTTCTCATCTAGATTAAAACAAATATGACAATACCCTACATGATATAATAGAACTGCAAGGCTTTGATCATCTATTAGTCTGTATTAAAGTAGACCCCAAATAACTTCTTTATGAGATCTTAGTTAAACCTGAACACACTCATTCAGTTCACTTCTGAATAGAGGAAAGAAGTGGCTTTCTCTTCAGTCTTGAGTCATGTAAAAGCTTGTCAAACTTCAAGAGACTATCAGATGACTATCAAAACAAATGACTCTATATTTAACAGCCACAATCAACATCTACACCACATGTATTATTCAAGTAATATAACAGATTTATTGCTGCTTAATACATACCGATAACTCAGTTGAGAGAAGCAGTAGAAATTGATGCCTGAAAAATATATGTGCATTTATTTTTCTAATGCTTATAAATTTATTAGCATTTATTGTATGAAGTCAGGATAGCATCAAACTGAAGCATCGATTGATTGGACCCTGCCAAATTTTTGTACTGAACTTCTGTGGGCATTATGATTTGGACTGACCTTGAGGGATATTATAAGAAGCAACCCTAAAAAGTGACATGTTAAATTTAAGGATGGTGTTGGTGACACTGTCCTGTTCTTGAGAAGTCATGGGTGAAAACAAAATTGCTTTAGTTGAAAAACCAGAGGGAAAACATGCTATTCCTGGGAAATAAATTTGCCTTATCATTTGAATTTGAAGATACATGCACCTGATAATTTTTGTTAGTTACTAGAAAGACTCACTGGTACATTTCACATACAACCCTTCCTCCTGTCTTCAGCTCACCTTTCCATTTCTGTTTTTGCATATTTTATATTATACTTAATTTTATGCCATCTTAAATTTTCTTGGGGACTTAGGTGAGGTGTGAATAAACAAATAACAGTGTTATTGATGGAAAATGATTTTGTTCAAGGGAATCTAAGTTACTTGGTACTCAGCCCTTGTCAATGGTTATTTGATTATTCTATCAAAGGATACAGGCAGGAGACTACAGTGTGAAAAAATACTCCAGATGTCTATAAATTCTATCCAGAGATTCTATCTGGATTATTCCAAGTTTCAAATAATTCAAGTATGAATATCTTGGTTTTGTCACAGCCAATGCAATGATTGTGGATAGTGGCTGAACAGAGAACTATGAGCATCTGAATAGCCAAGACTATATCCTCTCATTAGATATTATCATCTAAAATCACTGAAGATATATACCTGGGAATTTACAATTCTCCAGTACATGGCTTAAAAATTTACATCTGATTTAACACAGAGAACTTCGTGATAAATGTTAAACAAAAACAGTTATGCTTATGGCATGAGGTTATTTTTCCAAGTGTTGATTTCTTAATTTTAGTTAAAAAAATTATATGGATTCTCTGTGACATGTAAAGAAATGTTTCTCTTGTTTCTTTTTACCCCTAGCTTTGAAGCCCGTAAGAAGGTATGTTTTATAAATGTTTGGCATATATATTAGTAAGGGCAGCACAGTGCTGGTATCCAAGTCTTTATTGAAAAGCATCATCTACAGGCATTAGTAGTAAGTATATTATCTAAACAAATTCCCAGCTATGGAGCTGTATAGTACAGGAAGTAAAATGTAAACAGCACTACAGCTGCTCTCCAAGATGAAAAAAATACGACAGCCCTTCTATCTCCCCGGAAAGGGATGCTATCTCTATGAGGTATAATTTGATGTCTAAAGCATATTTTGTGCCTGCTAATTGATAAGGCTAATATTTACCTTAGATGAATGCTGTAGAATTGTCAGAATAATTATTGGACGGTAATCAGTTTAATCAGACAGCAGCTTCTTTTAACTACATGGCTTTAAAAATTGGCTAGACAAATCCTGCATCCCTTAGTTATTTTGCTTGGATGCTAGAACTGTCTGAGACTGTTATGAACTGAACTTCCCAAACATGTGGGAGACAATGACTTATGACTACAGATCAGTTTCTGTTGAACTGGAGTTTTGGATTCTGATTTGACCGGGGCGTCTCTTTGTTGATACAATCTGAGTATGGGTAGAGGAGTTAAAGGAGCAAGCAGGACACATTTTCCAAACTATAGAGGGACAAGAAGTATATTCTCCTTTAATCCCTCATCATACACTACATGCCTGCCTTCTCAGCTCTATTTTAGAGGAAGGGCTTCATAGCTACTTTTCTTCAGTTTTCTTCCTACTATGCCAATTCATATTTTATTCACAGTCAATTACATGGCTGTTAATAATAAAAACGACTGCACTATGAAAACATAAAGCACTACTTTGCCTGCAAAAGAGGCCAAGAAGTCTTAAAATAACAACTTTGGTAATGCGCACAAAACCATATAAAGTCAATACTATGGATGTTACTAAAAGAAAGCAAGATAAGCATAAATTATTTCCAGTTGGTGCAAAAGCTTGAATATACATCAATGCAAATGCTTGAAGGAAATATTTCAGGGTCAACGGACTGAGGGAGGGTTAATGGGAACAAAATGACTGTGTCAGACTCATGATAAGTTATTTTTCGTAACCTCTTTTCCAATAAATGTGCCAATAAATGTGCATACCTTGATAGAATAAATCTCATGTCCACTGCCATTTTCTGTTTGATATATGATACTCCTTTTGATTATAATGAGTTATCTAAAATGTAATTTCCTTTAATAGACATTATTCATAAATCTTCTTAGGAAGTATCTATGTTCTAATCCCAATTATAATTTTGCTAATCTATGTCCCACCAGGTATATCTTTCTTGCATTTTACTCCAGGCCCTGGTATTTGAAAACTCACACAAAATATATACCTCCCTTTTGATAAAAAGGCTCTCTAGCCAGAAAATAATAAGTTGAAACATTTTGGAGTGACATTTGAAATGCTTAATTTTCATGCAATGATATAAAATAATCCTTACAATGCCACTGAGTAAGATTATGCTACTTTTGTTCTAATAAAACTGAGAAAGGTACCATTTAGGTGGAATTAGGAAAATAAAAAGTTTCCAATAAAAACAGTCATCCTGCACTTAAGCACAAGAGTACATGCACAACAAATTGACTTGTACCTCTTCTATTTTCTTCTGCATAATCTTCCATTGACTTTCCCATTCCTTTCTTTCGTTGTCAAACTGGTCCAGTAATTCCATCTTTTCCTTATGCCAGTTAGTCTCTGTGTTCTCCCACTGCTTATGTAGGTCCATGGCAACAGTGTCAGTGTCGGCGAAGAAGTGTTTCTGCTCCTCTCTGCCTCCTCTTAACCTTTTCTTGGAAGCTTGAAGTTGTTTTATTTGAAGCAGTCTCACTTGCCTTTAAAATAAAGCCTAATATAAACATAACAAGAGAGAGTTCCAAACCCATGTGCTTTCTGGAAATATATTTTATCATTTTGTCGAGCCATTGACATAAACAAACTATAGGAAAATTGAACTCAAAAGAAAAGAGATGACAAGAGTCTACTTAAGAAGAAGAAACTAACACAGTCAATAAAGTAATAAGTATTGTCCAAAGTTTTTTTTCCGTTTCTGAGACCAGACAGCAAAATTATAGTGGACAAGATAATTAAATGCACATGTGAGACAATCATTCCTTTAACCACTTATTCTAAAAATAGATTTTTTCACGAATATCTAAGAGTAGACGTATACAATTCAAATGTATGGTCACATCCACACACTGTGGCAGATTCTGCTGCAATAAAATTATTTTTTGGTTCTGATACAACCTGATTATATATTCTTATGACTTAAATTCCTGAGCCAGAGCTGGGTTGCAATCTTAATTCTGCATCCAGAGATCAAGCCTGTGCCAAATGCCATTACTGTGTTACTTATTAAGACTCCAAAGTTGGTAGTCGACTTGGGACTGATGTACCATCCAGAAACTAACCTAAACTATATTTAAAAATTCATTATGTCACTTTATAAAGGAAAATCTAGAAGCATCAAAACTATACTGTAAAATATATGTTAAAATTTATCCATGCTCTCTTTTCCTTTGAATAGACTATACACCTAACATAAACTGCTTAGGAAATTGAATACAGAGAACTGAAGAAAACAGGTAGCTCAGTTTTTAGGGACTCCTCTGTTACATTAACAACTAGTGACTAAAATAATGAAATTTCTAGCATTCAGGGTATGCATATTTAAGATTTGAAGTCACAATTTAAAATACCAGCTATGTAACCCTGGTATAAGTCTAAAATTTCTGAGATTTAGATTTTTACATTAAAATAGGAATAGTCATAGGGCTGTTAAAAAAGATTAAATGGCATACTGAATCCAAAGTAGTCTGAGAAATTTAAGAAAGTTTTCTATTTTGGGCTTTACAAAATTTTGTTTTGACTTCAATTAAAAATAATTTTGTATTAATAAAGTCATGTGCCTTTTTAGGAGGTAGAATGTTTAAAACGTTTGAATCTCTGTGTAAGATAATTATGCCTACAAGATGTCTAACTCTGAATTCAGTCACTAGGCCATTACCAAATTGCTATGACTTACTGGTGGCAGCTTATGCTAATTACAGACAAAGATCCCAATAGTCAGTAACTTTGTGGGTACTGGCATTGCCAAATTAAGCCCACATACCCAAGCAGCAAGTGCCAATTTTGTATTCACAGAAGATAATGGCATATTTCATATCCTAAATATAAGATAAATATCGAAGGCTAATTTTATTTTTGTCAGACTGTTCTGAACATACATATCTGAGTGGTAAACAGTTTTGAACACATATTTTTTTGAGTCACAGTCAATGAATTAGAATAGAATAAGAATGAAAAACATTAGCTATATATGCAGGGTTCTACCTTCAAAAACACCCTAATAATTTTGGAATCTATATTGCAACTCTACTTTCAAACTTTATTTGCTAAAGACACTTTGATAATTTTTTCCTATGTCTTTGGCACTAACAGTATCATGATTAATTCAGTCAAGAAAAATATATAATTTCAGATCCATTAAAGGTGCTATCATGTCTCATTTTATCTACTTAGCCATGCTCAATTTCTAACCTCATTTTTCCACCCCCTCTATTACCCTTTCTGCTCTCTTTCCCACTTATAAGCCAGTAACCTCAAGTACTTGCCATAATAAATGTCAATGAAGAGCAAACAAAATGAAGATAGCAAAGAACATAGTTTTTTGTTGTTGTTGTTGTTTGTTTTAACTAATCTAATTTCCATTGATGTTGATTACCTAGTAATCTTTTAGGTTCATCTAACAATCTTTCATAGGAAATGCAGATAATGTTTGTCCTGAAACTAGCAGACTGCTTTAAAACTGTATGTAATTAACTGTGTGGTGAAACTATCCTGCTGACTAGAAAGTATTTGCCACTGGAATTTCTTAGGAAGAATGGTGTGGTTTGAGATAATAAGAGATAACTGCAGATTTAACCAAAGAAGCTAAAAAAAGATGAGGACTAATTTCAAACTACCTGGAAAAAAGGAGCTATGATATGTCATGTTTTATCCCAACTGTCTTTAAACACTGGAAATGTTCAGAACTCACAATAAAGTCTTTTCTACAATTATGTAGCAAACGGCTCCAATTTTTCTTTCTATTCCTAACTCTTTTTGAACCGCTTCCACATGACTGTTGAAAGATGCCAGACCTTTCTCTTTTTAACCTATCAGAAGATCATCCAGGAATACTCTGAATAAGTCTTGCCCCTGGTAAAAGGACTATATTTAAACCCAGGTAACAGTCCTGAAGCAGACTGAATCCTGCACCTATTTGCAAAGAGCCAAATTCATCACTTAATATGGAGAAGAGACAATCTATGGAGCTTTTCCTTTCCAGGCCCAGAGCAATTGCTAGTGCCAAAAAATATAATAGTTATGGATCAAAAACAAGCATTTGCAAGAACATTTCTATAGAGAAATATCTGTGCCAATTTTTTTGTGGAATGATTTAGCCTTATTAGAATCTTAGTCTTGTCATAAATATAATGTTAGATGTAATGCAGCCAAACATATTGCTTCCACCTCTAAATATAAAGGGGGGGCGGGGCATAGAATTGTTTTGGACATTAAATGAGCAAAAGGGAAGATGCCTAAGAGAAGTGCTTAAACACTGCTCTGGATTATAGCAAATGCCTAATAATATTTGCTTCTTGTTTTCTTCCTTCCGTCCCTTGTTCCCTCCCTCCCTCTTCTTGTCTTCCCTCCTTCCCTTTCTCTTCTCTTTTATCTATCCCTCTCCCTGTTGTTATCTAGAAAAAAACCCTGATTATTTTGATCTTTATTTTAAAATGAGATAGAAGCAAGTGTAACTGTGTGAACGCTCACCTTCTCCATGATCATCTTTTGCCTTTTTTAAGTATTTTAAGGATACATGTCAAATTAAGTATTTAAAGAAAAGAAGTTTTATTGTTAGTAAAAAGTTGAACAAATCTTATGTAAAACTGCTTTTGTTATAAATATGACTTAAATATTACATAACAAACTAAAGGGGCAACTTTGTAGAGACATAATGTTTCGTAATGAGAAGTTATGGGGTAAAGTGGATCAGCAGATTCAAAACCTGATTTAAGTGCTCTCTACTGGGGCAAAAATAAAAGTTCTGTTTGTTCTTAGTTGTCACTCATTTTCTCCCACAGATACTGGCATCTATGTGGGAGAGAAGAAAGGATTTCTGCTATCTGTGCCCCCTACCCCATATCTCTTTGACTCTCCAGCTTATGTTTGTCCTTCTAGAATTCCATTCAGAATAAAAATTTATTAGAGCAAATGTAAAAGGACAGAGTGAGCTGCGTTACTTAGTTACACACCCCAACTCTAGACCAGCATTGCATAATCCTTTTTAACTTACTTCCCCTTTCCAAGGGCTGAAAGCCAGAATTATAAAGAGTTGTGAGTGGGTTGTGTAAGTATGGTGATGGGAGGCAAATAGTTCTGCTAGCCTTCCGGGCCTACCACTAAGCAAACTTTAAGAGTAACACACAAGTCTCACAAGAAATTATTTTTATCCCCCAAATTAGCCTCAGTTTGGTCATGACAGCAGTTCTTTCTCTGAGAGGGGCTCCATTCTTAGGACACCTTGGTCATTACCCTTTCAACCTCCATCTTGCCCATTGAAAATTGGATTATAGCCAAACAAACTCGACAGCGTTCCTTAGGGGTGACTGCTCCATTTCTACTTCTCTCTTTTTAGATTATTGTTTAGAGTACTTGTTTCTTGCTGTCCTTTTTTCCTTTTGCTAAACATACCACTTTTCATGTAATTAAAGACTATTCATTTATAAGAGGTTACATATTCCTATAGAAATGCCATACATAATAGGTGCTGCTAATCTCACAATTCCTAGAAGACTCATTTGGCCTGAAGATGCTTTGCTTCTGATTAACTTTGAGGGATTAGGAATTTCCAGGCCTATAACGTATCAGAGTAATGTACCATTTATCCCCTAAATTATTTATCCCTTTCTCCAGGCTATAATGAATCACTTGAGTTATTTCAACTAATAGATCTCATTCCTCTCTGTTTTTTACTTGCAACTGAATCTTTCAAAAGACCACCATGATTTGATTTTATTACAAAGTAAAAGGGAAATTTTTTTCATTGCACTTTATTGCTATTTCCACACATTCCTCATGCTCCAACAAGGTCAAAGAGACACTACCACATGCAATTCCAAATGAATCAACTTTATTGTCTCATTTAATTATCTTCTTCCTTGTTTTCTTTACTCAAATTAGAAAACATCCAAGCTGTAAGCATACTGATTTTACTTAACTTAAAAAATGCAAACTTTAAAAGCAAATGTCTGCTTTGAGTAAACAAATGTCTAAAAGTAACTATCATGAACAAAATATATAGTGGTAAGCTTCCCTCCTAACGATAGATTATCCAATTATAAATGGCATAGACGTCAGCTCAAATTACAGAAACACTCTACAGTGAATCCACCACCACCTTAGAGAAAACTAAAATTTATTTTTTGCTGCAATTTTCAAATACCAACAATCTCGAGGATTGTGAACTTCCATTTGCAAATGTTAAAAGTCTTCATACTAATAAAAAAAAACCCACATTCAAATAAACATACTTAGTGAAAATCAATGACGGGCAAAGTGCTTTTCAAATAACTGAGAAGCAGTGTTGGAAAAACAGAGTCTCAGACAGCGAATGGTACTGTCAGTCCAGAGTTGGGAAACTTACCCACAGCAGCTGAACAGCATTTTTCCTAAGAGTCAGTACAATCTGTTATGCACCCCGCCCACTGTTTTTAAGCCCAGACACAGACAACAGCAGGGACAGACGTTGAAATTACGCTCCACTTAAACAGCATGCGTAGTTTGAAACATCTCAGCAGCAGCCCCTCTGCATCCTGCCATTATTAGTCACTTCCTTGTAAGCTTGCCAGAAAGAAACATACCTGTTTGCACTGGGGAGAATTCCTATGGATGCTAGACCACTGGTCAATCTAGCAATGGAAGGAAGTAGAGTGGAGGACTAGCTGTCTTCAAGAGAAAAGTCTCAGCTCGGTGAATCTCGATTCTTTACAAGAAAAGGGGATGCAAAATAAGTCCAACCATTCCACAGAGCAGTACTGACAAGTCCCTTTGAAACCTTCACCACTTTTACAAGTCAAAAAGCTGCTCAGCTTAGTGTCACAGCAGCAGCTGAGACTACTGTGACGTCAGTTACTTGGAGGCGGCCTTCAAGCCACCTCTTCCAACCAGAGCTCTGTAACTTTAGAGCAGCTCATGCTCTGGGTAAACAACTCCAGGTCCAGGACATTTTTAGCTTTTATGATGGAGCCCAGTATTTCCAAACTTGCCAAAAGAGCTGGTTAACATCACACGATGACAATGGCCAATTTTAGATTTATTTTATTAGGAAAGTAAACTCATTTTTTTAACAGGCAAGAATTATCTCCCTTCTTCCATACTTCTCTCTTTCTCCTTCTCAGCTGGTGGCAGGATGTACTCTGCAGCGTACTTCTTTAGAAGTTTGCATCTGGGTGTGGCAGAACAGCATGTGTAGCGTAATTACATATATTATGTGCTCTCAAAAGATCTGTGAAAACTTATCAAACTTCTGTCTTCAAATACAATGGAGATGGGACCTAGGTAAACTCCAGCCTCTTAGCTCTCCGTGATTCTGACAGTGTGTTGCTTTTATCTACAATAACAGCGACATCTTTACATTAGAGAAAATCAGAGCCCATGGGGAAGGATGTGATTTCTTACTGTGGGAAGACAAAACACACAAACACCCCCACCCCTCAAATGAGATATCCATGGGCTTGTTTTCCATTAAAATGTGCTGCAGCCATAGGAAAAGAAAGCAGCCCAAAGGTATGGAAGAGCTCTCTAAATGATGATCAAATCAGCCTGTTCTGAAATGCTAGGAGCTCTTGCCTCCCCAGGGACATTTCCAGGTTTATTGTGGCTTTGTACACACAGGCATCTGATGATATTTGGTTTAATTTAGTCAAAAAAGTCTCTAGAGCAATTTTGTGCCTAACTTTCTGCAAATATACAAGTTTAAATAATAAGACCTTATCTTCAAGTCTGAAGAGCTTCCCTGGTGTAGTCTTTAAAGCAATACAACTTCACTCACATTATTTTCACTTACTTTCAGATAAACATTTCATGAGGAGCTACAATTTAGTAGTAGTAACCTGCTCATAGTAGGACTTTAATACATGTAGGACAATTGAATGGAACTTTCCAGACAATTGTCTGGAAAACCTGACATCATAATCTTAACAGCTATAATAACAACAGTGACAGTTATAGTAATAATAGTGATCATTCACTGAAGGACAACTCTCTACAAGGTTCTGTGCTAAGTACTTTAAACAGACATTTATCTGAGTTCACCCTTATAGCAATTCTGTCTGTAGATACTGATAACCTGATCTTACTAAAAAACCCAAGGCTCATAGTGGTAAAGCATCCTGCAGAACACCCTTATAGCAATTCTGTCTGTAGATACTGATAACCTGATCTTACTAAAAAACCCAAGGCTCATAGTGGTAAAGCATCCTGCAGAAGTTCATAGAAATGGACCCACGTGGAGGAAAAGGGCTTGAAACTGGTTTCTCTGATTGCAAACCATGGAATTTTGTCACAGAGATCTAGGTTTCAGTTCTACTGCCACCACTTATCTGTGTGATCTTGCAGACCCTGTTTCCTCCTTAAAGGTATAATTATATTTACTTCAAGGGGCCATAAGAATATGCAGGAATATATATAGTGCCAAGCACACAATAAAGGTTAGCTCATGCCTACCTCCATGCTTATGAGGCTAGGAAGAAGATTCTGTGAGAGAAGAAGAGAGGGAGGAGGGAGTTGCCCAAAAACATCAATACAGAATTATCTTAACATTGTTTCCGGCGGGATGGGGTGGCTCATGCCTATAATCCCAGCACTTTTGGAGGCTGAAGCAGGAGGATTACTTGAGGTCAGAAGTTCGAGAACAGCCTGGCCAACATGGTGAAACCCCGTCTCTACTAAAAATACAAAAATCAGTTGGTCATGGTGGTGCAGGCCTGTAATCTCAACTACTTGGAAAGCTGAGGCAGGAGAATTGCTTGAACCTGGGAGGCGTAAGTTGTAGTGAGCGGAGATCACGTCACTGCACTCCAACCTGGGTGACAGAGCAAGACTCTGTCTCAGAAAAACAAAACAAAAAACATTGTTTACTTTACCTTTTCTTCTACTACAAACTTCTTAACTTCCATGTATCACTTGTAAATCAAATTAAGGCTATTTTCTAAATCCTATGAAAAATTCAGATAGTATGTGTCTAAGTTATAAGAGATGTTACATTGGGCTATACTTCATAGTGTACTCAATACTACCCATTTCAATCTCTTTTTCCATGGATGTCCTAGTAACTGCAAGTGCTTCATCTTCTTCATGACAAAGCTGATCTTACATTGTACACAGAGTCAAAAACTAGTGAAAGTCTTTGACAAAAAGTTTACTCTAAGTTTACCACTTATCCTAGTATTTGCCAAACTTTTCTATTGAATAATATATATATATATAATTTATATTGTGTTATTTATATATAATTTTCATGCCATATTTCATACCCAAAAAATAGAAAGTAAGACAATGAGATGATAGAGTGCAAAGGCAAAAAATGTTCAGCACAGGTTTTGAGATCTTCCCTTGAAAACTTTTTTTCATTTAAGAAAACTTTTAAAGGTGCCCACAATTATGTACATAAATGAGTGGATTTAAAAGATTGGTGCTGGTATACTCAGTCCTACAATTATATTCAGATATCTTGAACTGTCTGAGATTTTCAAGCAGGTGTCAGAATGACTGAAAACCTTATGAAAAAAAAATGCAATTTGTTGTGTAATAAAGTTTATCTTTAAACCATTTGAACATTTAAATCTTCAAATATGTAATTCACAAATGATTGCCCTAAGTTTTAGAAAGAATTACATCACTCATACCTGATGAGATACTACTCTTATTTCAGTGTATAACAGATATGTAAAGAAATGTACATAATGACACTTAATTAAAATAAATATGGAAACACCACCTGCTGTCAAAAAACAAAAAAGAAAATTCTGAAGAAAACTGGACAAGAAAATCTATGTTAACAGTAATACTAAGCCACAATAAAAAAACATTTTGAAAAGAGCAGAAGAGAAATACTGCGGGCATAAATGTCACTAGCAGGTGTTTCCAGACTTAGGGAATTTTGGAGCCAGAAAGAACTTCTGAAATCATCTAGCTAACCTTCTCATTTTACAGTTGAGGGAAGAGGCCCTGATGGTAAGTCATCTGCTCAAGGTCACAAAGCCACTTACTGGCCATGCCAAGAATAGAATCCAGGTCTTCTCATTCCTAGTGGAATGGCTTGAAGTTTAAAATTCCAAGAAGTGAAAGGAAGAAAATTGAAATAAGAATGCTGGATATGAGAGGAGACTGAGAAGTTGATTTCTGGCTTTGGCAAATTTTAAATTCAGTTTTCTTCTATGTCCAAATGAGAGAGATGATACTGTCTTCCAAGTATGACGTAAGAGTCATATAAATGAGTGTTTATTTTGATAATTATCTAAAGAGGCTTGTGTCCTTAGCTAATATAAACACTGGGCCAAAATAAAAAGGCAAACAGATTTTACCTTAGCAGTTAAAAAAATCTGAAGGTAAAAACAGCAACATGGCCTTAAGCATGTCAGCCCTTATTTAATCTTTAGTTTTCTGTTTGCAGAATGATCCTGCAGTGTTACAAAGCAGTTACTCACTTGTTCTCTTTCTGCTATGACAACCTGGTTGTTATGAGACTGGAGAGCTTCTGACTTTTTGCTTGTATTGTTTTCCCATTGCGTATTCTTTTACCCTTTAAACATATTTAACTCTAAAAGGGGAAATGTGTTTCTATTTTCACGGGAAAAAAGACAGAAAAGATTGAAAAAGAGAACAAGTTTTTAAAAATTGAACTTGTTCTTTTTTGTTTTAGTTTAGTTTTGTTTTAGAGATGGTCTTGTTCTATTAACCAGGCTGGAGTGCAGTGATGTGATCATGGCTGACTACAACCTCAACCTCTGGGGCTCAAGCAATCTTCCAGCCTCAGGCTCCTGAATAGCTGGGACCACAGGCACTTGCTTTTTTTTTTTTTTGCGATAAGGTCTGGCTGTGTTGCCCAGGCTGGTCTTAAACTCCTGAGCTCAAATGATCCTCCCTCCTTTGCCTTCTAAAGTGCTGAGATTATAGGCATGAACCACTGCCCCCAGCCTAAACTCGTTCTTGTGTGTGTTAAAGTTCAAAGGCTACTTTAAGGGACATATTTTAAGTGATCTTTCCTTCTTGAATAATGTCTGCCCCTTGCAATTTTCAAAGTACTTTAAGATCATGTGATCTCAGTTGTTTAGCAAAACTTTTTTTTTTTTAAACTTTTTTTTTTTTTTGACAGAGTCTCGCTGTCACCAGGCGCCAGGCTGGAGTGCAGTGGTGTGATCTCAGCTCACTGCAACCTCCGCCTCCCAGATTCAAGAAATTCTCCTATCTCAGCCTCCCGAGTAGCTGGGACTACAGGCACGCACCACCACAGCCAGCTAATTTTTGTATTTTTTAGTAGAGACAGGGTTTCACCATGTTGGCCAGGATGGTTGCAAGATCTTGACCTCGTGTTCTGCCCGCCTCGGCCTCCCAAAGTGCTGGGATTACAGGCGTGAGCCACCACGTCCAGCCTAGCAAAACTCTTGAATCTTACATTATCTTTAATTCCTAAGGTCTTGGGTAGTTCAATTAACATTCCATTTAACAAATATTTGTGAATACCAACTCTGTGCCGATTAGACCAAGAGGACTCAAAGAAGAGTAAGAAATCCTTGTCTTCAACAGGCCTGGTTGGCTCTGCTGAAATGTGATTCCCTGAAATATGACATGTAGTGTGACTGTTCACCTGCTGAGTAGCCCACTACACTGGTATAAATCCACAAATTTGGAGAGTCTCTCCTGGGAGTACCCACAGCATTCCACCAAGGCAATCACGGTTTAGTGTTACTCTCACTCAGCCCTTACTGTATAGGATGATCACACAAAGAATGAAAATGAAAAAAAGCAATGCTGGAACTCTCCTTCAGACTTCTGACTCAGACCATCCAGTGGTGAGTTCCAGGCTTCAGACTTTTGCTAAAGTTCCACAGCTGATTCTGTCAAGTTTAGTCCTATGTTATTTGAGTTCTAGAATGGCAATTTCAACTGTGTGTTATAATTTTGATCTTCCTAAAATACTATTTTAGGGTATAAAATTATGAGGGTCACACACAGAATATTTACTATCCATAGAGGTTACCTGTTTAGATTATTACTTGCTACCTAATGTACTACTTTTCCAGTGGGACATGTTTATCCCTAGAATCATGGGACGCTGGCTCTCTCTTCTACTCTGAAGGCTGATGACATGTCAACAGGTTTTTTTAGCCAAGAAGATCTGTCATAGGGCTTAGGCACAGGCATTTCCAGACGACAAAAATATCCAAAAGATACACATTTGAATGATCTATTCTTTTAAGTAGTGGTTCAAACCAAACAGTTACATATTTGAGAAATGTGGGCTATTTTAAAAATAGAAACAGAGCTTGCTCACATTTTTCAAATTTGTTTTTAGCATTTCATTGTATTATTTACAGATTCTTGACTTGGAGGATATTCATAATGATGACAATAAAATCAAAATAATAAAAGGACTGTTGGAGGGCTACCTCTTCTTTAGCCACCAGAAGAGTCCTGGGAACGTCCACCACAAGAGGGCTACCCTGCGCCACTTCTCTCTGCTAGGATGTTTCAGCAGTAAAGCATGGCTCAGACTTAGTGAGTGTACTTTGAAGGACACAGGAAGTAACTAATCCACCTATATCTTCTACGAGAAATGTTAGATTTATCACTACCAGGTGATAGCATTCTATTCCCAGTAATTGCCTAGTAAAATACCACTGATAGAGGCAATAACTATTGGCTAGTCACACTTAGGCACAGAAAAGAAGAGGTAGCACATACTAAGGACTAGGAGGAACAAATCAATATGGGTAGGCTTTGATTAGAGGTCGGGAAAGCCATCTGTTTCATTCACAGGGCACGGAGTGGGGAAATAGGCAGAAGATCTGAATGGAGAACTGCATAGGTGGGTGTTAGACTGAGCACTTAGAGGTCAGGTAAAAACGAATGTGGCATCATGATATGATAAGGATACAATATAGGATCTGGAGGTAAAGCTACAGAAAGGGAGGCCCAAAGTCACACTTCAGTGTAGCCCCCAGGTGCACTCTAATGAGACTTCTGCAGAACCAGCCAGACCCATTTTCCATGGCCAAGGTCCCTTAGTAAGTCCCCATTAGCATGATACCTTGATGAGTAATTTGCCCATGAACATCTCAAAAATTCATAAAGGAAGAGGGGTAAAAAGAGAGTTGCAAAATGGTGATATTGTGTAGGGCAAAAGCTATTCAAGTACAGGAAGGAAGCAGTAGGTATTTAGTACAACCCAAAAAGCAGCTGTGTCTGACCCACCCACTGTATTCTGTTGTTGTTGAAGCTATCAATATACATTGCAAAATAAGATTTCTATAACCTTCTTTTGTTGTTGTTGTTGTTGAGATGGAGTTTTGCTCTTGTCACCCAGGCTGGAGTGCAGTGGCATGATCTCAGCTCACTGCAACCTTTGCCTCCTGGGTTCAAGCAATTCTCCTGCCTCAGCCTCCTGAGTAGCTGGGATTATAGGTGCCCACCACCATGCCCAGCAAATTTTCGTATTTTTAGTAGAGATAGGGTTTTGCCATGTTGGCCAGGCTGCTCTCGAATTCCTGACCTCATGTGATCCACCCACTTTGGCTTCCTAAAGTGCTGGGAATACAGTGAGCCCCCGTGCCCGGCCAACCTCACTCTTTTATATGCAACTCTTTTTAATTCTATTTTAATACTATTTTGAATCTAGTCACTTTCTACAAATATCAGGTATTCTCAAACAAATAGCTGCTTCTGAATCAATTATGTTCCTCTAAAGTAAGGAGGCTGAACAGAGACTTGAGTTTCCTCTCTTAGAGAGTTTTCTCACATCAAGACTTGTGAGAGTCCTCAGTTTCCTCAACTACCTCAACTAGCTTCACTGTGGCCTTTTCCACTAGATGGAATCTAAGCTTGTTCACAAGTGCTAAGGCCTTCTATATACAACAGCTTCAGCAGGTACACATTTCCTTCCAGGCAAAGGCTCAGCAGATAAACATTTCCTTTCCTGCTTAGATTCCCAGGAGTCACCTAATAGCCAGAAAAAAAAATTGATTTTGGTAACTTGTCATGTTGTAACCCAGTTATAAATGACTGATCTAGGCCAATACACAGGATGTTCTATTTATAAAGTCTAACTCTATTTTGTCTGTCCAGGAGTCAATGATACAAAAGGAGTAACACAGAATCTGAAAAACTGTTTATAAGAAAGAAGGAAGGCAGTTATAAACTACAAACTAAACTGAGTTTTCTGACTTTAAGAAATAAGAATATATAAGGCATTTCTTTCAAAAAGCTCCTAAGTTATCTTCCCTTATTAAATCATTTGAGGTAAGTAGGTAAATTGATGAGCTGCTCTCTGCCCCTTATACTCTCTTAATATTTGAGTGCACAGGTTAAGGCAGGTACTTTTGGCATGAACTTAAAGAGCTGACTTTAAAGATACATCATGTTGGACAACTTCAAAAAAAAAAAAGATGCAATTTCCCAGCCTTCAGTAATCACTTATGCAACTCGCTTGTTAAACAGTTTAACTCAAAAACATTCAGAAGAGACTACAGAAAATAAATGTATAAAGCGCACTTTCTCAGAGTCAATAATTTCCACAGCTATGTATCTGGAGTATGCATGATATTGTAACACTTCAAACAGTCAAGATATTGCACCACTCCTGAGTACCTCAGGGTGGTTTGCCATATTCTTAAGTGAGTTGGTGTTCTATATTTTTCTGAAAAGTTCTAGTTTTTAAATTAGTGTAATGCTCTACACTGTTACTGTTTATTCGATGTTTATTTTAGTAAAAAATAAAAATTATTTAAAAGGATTTTTAATATATTGTCTAAAAACTTTACTGATAATTTAAAGAAAAATAATCAAAACAAAGGCAAATTTTTATTATCTGAGTTTAATATATGCTAAATAGGAATCTGGATTAGAAAACATTGAGAAAAACATTCAAATATGCAAGTCAATAAAATTATATGAACATTTTTGTAAAGGCTGAATAACTGCTAACAACCACTGATTATGTATTCTTAAGTTAAACTAAAAGTTTGCAATTTTATCTTCAGATGTTGGGTTTTTTTGGTACCTTATTTTGAAAAATAGCTATAGAAAAATACATACAACTCTGAACTAAAAAAGTTTATAACTGTTATAAAAAGTTTTTATAACAGTGGAATTGAATAATCTGGAAATGTCAATAGACTTAAGTTTATTAATCATAATTATCTGGGATATAAGATCAGATAGGGCTCTTTAAGGTAACACAGACTGGCTTAATAGTAAGCAATGCAAGACAGAGATTTTTGAGGTTTATCTTTATTTCTAAAGAGTAATGTTACATTTGTTGCTCTTATTCTTTGATCAAGTAGGTTATAACAGTATCTACTCAAAAGGTGCTCCCAGAAATATTTAAAATATTACCCACAACTTCACTAGGACAGACAAAAACTAGAACTGGCAGTGAGTACAGAAAATACACCTTTAAGCAGAGAAGACATGGATCAAAATGTATTTAAGTTACATGGAAAGGACCTTTAGAGATTCTACGATTTGCACACACTTTCAAAACGGCTAACATGAAAAACGGCCACTACTGCTTTCCCTTCTGTCAACTGATCAACACGAAAGTACTGTTTAGAAGCATTTAAGACATTATCGCCGGGCGCGGTGGCTCAAGCCTGTAATCCCAGCACTTTGGGAGGCCGAGGCGGGTGGATCACAAGGTCAAGAGATCGAGACCAACCTTGGTCAACAAGGTGAAACCCCGTCTCTACTAAAAATACAAAAAATTAGCTGGGCATGGTGTTGCATGCCTGTAATACCAGCTACTCAGGAGGCTGAGACAGGAGAATTGCCTGAACCCAGGAGGCGGAGGTTGCGGTGAGCCAAGAACGTGCCATTGCACTCCAGCCTGGGTAACAAGAGCGAAACTCCATCTCAAAAAAAAAAAAAAGACATTATCACATTTATCACTATAACTACAAAGGTGTTCTGCCATGTTCAGGCCACGAAACATTCTATTTTGCATGAGTTTCTATTTGAAATTCTACCAGTAGACTGCTGAGAATATCAGGACATACCCATGAAATGTGAGTTTCATCAAAATGTAAATGAAATTACCTATCAAAAGCCAGATCAAAATTAAAAACCTAGAATTAAATCTATCTTTCATTAGACCAAACTGGTTTACAACTACGGTTTAAGCAGTTATGTCTTCATGCATACTATGTTTTAACTGTACCATATCCCAGTAGTTTAATAAATGGTTGACTTTTCTTACTTTCTGGTACTATTCTCCACCACCTTCTCTTCAACCTCTACCTTCAGTTATGGTATCTGACCCAAAGCATGGCTCTACTAGATGAACTGGAATCCAGCTACAGACACTGCATAAATATTTGGAATTTAGGCTGAGCTACCAAATTGACACTCCAAAATTCGCTGGCAGCTGATTAAATAACCATGTCCCATTCTACCACACAAACTAAAGTGAAGATTGGAGAATGCAGGCCAAAACACATTCCACACTCAAGACTGAATTTTCCTTTGTTTTATGAGTTTAGTTAATTATGCTTAAAAATAGCCAACTGAATTCCGTTTTTCTTAGATGTAGGCCAAATTAACAAAGACACTTCTTCCTATGGTTAAGAATGTGCATACAAGGGAATTTTCTAGAATAAGCCTTGATCTTTTGAGTTTAGTTTGGTGTGATGTTTAAATAGCACAGCTTCAAAGGTGCAAACAAAAGACAATGCCTTGTCTTGGTAATTGAGAATCTCTGACCTCTTGGTGAATTGAAAAGCCTGATTGTTCCTCTTTCAGAAACAGCTTAATACAACAAAAATAGTGCAAGCAACAGGATTAAAGGGGAAGATGCTGGGGACTCTCTTTCTGAGGCTGTGGGCACCATCTTTGTTAACTTATCCTCCCAAATCTATGTTCCGTGCTTTAAGAGACAGGTGCATCCTGGATACTGGGTGCTCACTTTACAGCTTAAAGTTATAGGGAAAAGACAGCAAGGAAAAAGGTTACTTCGTGCTTGCTGGCAAATTTGCTGACCCCACTTTCCATCAGTTGGTCCCCAGCATGTCCCCTAAGATACAGGCAGGTCTGAATGCCCTGATCCTGGATGCGTTTCTCATTATATACCACAGTGTGAGGCACAACTGGGAAGCTGGTCTATGCAGAGTCGGGCAGAGTGGAAAATAGCCTCCCTGGAATTCAACTGCTCAGTTAAGTTGATTCACCAACTTCAGAAGAGCTGTTATAACAATCCCATATCCCCAAGAATCTGCGAGCAGTAGCCAAGTTGGTCCTGCTTGAGCCTACTTTTCCCTCCCCAATATTTTATGGGCATTTCACATATGGAGGATCTGGATGAGGTTTAAGAGTCTCATGAAATTCTTCTACAAAATCACTGCCTGTATTAGTCTACCTTTACACTGCTATAAAGAACTTCCCTGAGACTCGGTAATTAATCAAGGAAAGAGGTTTAATTGACATAGTTCTGTATGTTTAAGGAGGCCTCAGGAAACTTACAAGGGGAAGAGGAAGCAGGCACCTTCTTCACAAGGCAGCAGGAGAGAGGAGTGAAGGAGGAACTTCCAAACATTTATAAAACAATCAGATCTCATGAGGACTCATTCACTATCATGAGAACAGCATGGGGAAAATCACCACCATGATGCAATTACCTACCCACCCTCTACATGTGGGGATTACAGGTCCCTCCCTCAACCCGTTGGGATTACAATTCAAGATGAGATTTGAGTAGGTCACAGAGCTAAACCATATCACTGCTTTAGAAGTTCATAGGTAAGATTAATACCCTTGTTTCCAGAATGACCATAGTTTCTAAAAAGAGATCTACAGTTGAGGATGGTGTTTTGGTTAGCCCAGACATCTCTCCTTCCCTATTCAGGTCACAAGTTATCACTGAGGTATTTGCACCACCCTTGCATATATTTATGGTGTAAGTCCACCTAAAAATGCCTAGGGATTTTGTTGTAATAGCATGTTAGATCACTGTGAGATCATCTTGAATCTTGAATTCAGTGGGCACACATGTCTATGCCTCTCAGTGTGTGTGTGTGTGACCCTGTGCCCATACACTATTCATCTTGGTTCTCTTTTCTGTTAGGTATTATTACTATTTACCTCTGATTTTGTGGTTTTAAGAACCTGTATTAACGCAAGCCAAGTTTCCTGACACCACTCCCAGTGCGGAAATAGAACTGCTTTATCCCTGGCGGTGATATCTCTTCTGGCAAAGGCTATACAACTAAGTGGAAATGCTCTAGTGAGAATTCAGACATCCACTGTGTGGCTGAAACTTTGAAGTCTACTCAAACCTAGACAACTGAAGATTCTATATCTTAGTATCACATGGTTTACTGTAAGCTTTGTTGGGGGATGTATAAGTATTTTAGATAATTCAAATATCTAAAAGTAGTGGTTCTGGAGCATTTAAAAAAATATGAATGCCTAGGTCCATATATTTTATTTCTATTAGTAGGGAGTAGATCCCCGATTGAAAACATCCCAGAAATTCTGATGTGCAGCTAGCGTTGAGAACTAGTGATCTAGTTGTTTCATTTTTTATTCCTCTCATGATAAAGAAAGCTAAAATCTAAAGCCAGTTTCTTAAAGTCACATAGGGTAGTGAACAGGTGTGATGCTTCTAAAGTGAATGAGTGCATACCATATCATGTTTCTCCACAAAGATAACATCAGCAATTTGGACAATTCTTTATGATGTGGGATTTCAGGGATCTTGAAATTTTGATCCCTTGCCCTAAATGCCAGCGAGCTTCCCAGTCATTGTAATAATCTTCCAAATGCTCTGTAAGTGGCTGAGAACCATTCAACTTGTGTAACTGGCTCCAAAGGCAATAACTATTTCAGCTGAATTTCAGCCCTCAAACATTTACTTTTAGTTCCTGAAATGGTGGCCTGGAAATTTATCAAGGATCTAACAGACAAATTTTAGGTTTTAAAGTGGTTGTTACCCCTGAGATGAAAAATTTTAAAAAACTAAACACTTAAATTATATATCATTGATTAAACATGGCATTTATCTCATTTCATTCATTTTGTTGTAATGAAGTTTTACCTAGCTCTCTGTCTCTAAAATGAAATGTCAGAAGTGCATACTGACAGATTCCAACAGTTGATTAACCACTCCTCACTGTCTCTCCTCCCTCTACCAAAAAACAAACAGAACTGAAAACCAAAACCAAACAAACCCTATAGAAAGAGCAGTTGTTTGAAATTGAAGTTTTAAATTATTGTGAAGGTTTTTTGTCTGTTTAATTAATACTCAAATGGATGTGTGGGAGGATGAGACTATCAATAAATCGTAGTCCCTTGAAAGCTAAATTCCTAGGATTCCAAGGGCTGTTACTAGTAGCAACTTTTATGACAAAGTTTTTCCACATATTCTTTTTGCACAGGTGCAAGATACTTCACTTTCCACAGATTTTCATATCCACCAACCAACCTGTGAATATTTACAAGTATTTGACTTTAACAAGGGCAGAGACTGCTGAATCTTGGGTGGCACTGGATAAACTATCAATGAAATGGACAGAATAGGTCCTTTGGGTAGATGGAATCTATCCAGGCCACTTTAGGTATGGGGAGAAAGGGGGATGCTCAGGTTTACTGAAGTTAGTTTATGTCGCAAGAGCACCTCCCACCAGAACTATGCTATGGGTCTTGGATTGTGATCTAAAGAAATTCTAGAAAATGACTGTATTTTAATGATATCCTGGAGAAAGACTGTATTTTTTTTCCTACTCAAAACAATTCACTTATCATATTTATAGAGTATTTCCTGTTTTGGAGGTAATCTATTGTAGAGGCGAGGACTCTAAGCAATAAGTTTGATTAGCAATACACAACTTCAAGTATAATAAATAAAAGTAGAAATGGCAGGTATGGTGAGAATATGGTCAAATAGAGTAGGATGGGGGTAATTATTTCCTAAATGAACTAAGATCTAATCCAATCTCATGCTTCCAAGCATATCTCTATAGACAAAACACATCTGCATTACAACACATTACTTAGTGTTCGTGAGGGTCACATTTCATTTCCCATATTTTTTCAAATATTTATTGATGTCAAAATTATCTTGTTAGTTTGATGTAACCTGGCAAAGGTACTTTACAAATTTATAAACTTTTTGGAAGTGTGACCAAAATGTGAATGTCCAGCTTTTGGATAATAATAGTTAACTACTGAGAAATAATTATGAGACATGTAGTCCATTTTTATATTCAATATGCCAATTATTTATCAAGAAGAGACCAACAGGATGAAAAAATGGAAGCAAAAATTAAAATAATTCATACAGAAAAAAGACACACTTAATATCTTACCTGAAATATTTTAGTGGTTGGGCTTCTTATTGAATTTGATAGTGGTAAGATGAGTTGTGTCTTTTTAAAGAAATAAGCAGTCTTCAGTGTTTTTATAGCATTGGTTACTACAGAAATTATACTTCTTTTACTTCTTGTCTTGAAGGGTGAACAAAATAAACAAACTGAAAATACTACAATGAATGGTAAATGATGAAAGATTTACAGTACAAAAAACAGCGTAAAAAGGAAGACAAGTTTAAATATTGTTGTGTAAGAAAGTGATGAAAATAATACAAGAATGAGAATAAGTAAAATGATAGGCTGGAACATCTGGGAAGGTAAACGCAAAGACAAAGAGAAGAGTTAATTAATAATAATTTTTAAAACTTAAATTCATAACAACTAATTTAAGCATTCATTCAACTTAAGATAAAAAAAGAACCCCCACTCTCCCTTAAGTCTATAGCTATAAAATCTGAAAGCTTAATATTAGTTATACACTGTACTTTCTCTTACTCTAATTTCTATTATTTTCCCTGAGGGTATAACTGAAAACTTATCAAAATTCAATGTTTTATCATAAAATGATATTTATTCATAGCAAAGCGGAGCAACATGCAAGATAAATAAGCAATAGGGTTGCAATCTGTACCAACAGGCAGTTAATTTAAAATCATGCTTCTGTATGTAAACTGGCTTTTAAATGTCTTGCGTGTCTTAAAAGCCATGCATGCTGTTGTACTTCCGTGGGTTCTCCAATGGATACAGGACATCAGGCTTGCCAGAGGAAATAGCATTGCCTGTTTTATTTCATAAATTATCTTTCATGTGGTTAATTCTGACAAAATGCATTGGTTTTTAAATGGCCACCATACCTGGCCAAAGCAGCTCAGTCCAATTCATCCGGTGTGCCTCTACAAATCAGGATGGAGGAAAAATGCTGGTTTTCCCTGTTCTGGAATAGTTATTACTATTTCTCTGAATTAGTGTTGCCTTCAAGCTACTGTATAGACTTCTTCCCCACTCCTGAGATTCTCCACTATACAACTGAAAGTGATTTTCTCTGGAAATAATGATCATGTTACTTCGACTTAAGGTAAAAAAAAAAAATGGCTTTCATTTGTTCCTTTCTGGGAGGTTGTAGACACAAAATCATGTCTCTTTGCCACTGGTTTCTACATTGATCAGCAGTTATCCATTAATTTGGTTTTATTTAATTAAATTAATTTATTTTTTGAGACAGAATTTCACTCTCACCTGGGCTGGAGTGCAGTGGCACAATCTTGGCTCACTGCAACCTCGCTCTCCCAAGTTCAAGCGATTCTTCTGCTTCAGCCTCCCAAGTAGCTGGGATTACAGGAGTGCACCACCACACCCGGCTAATTTTTGTATTTTTAGCAAAATGAGGTTTCACCATGTTGGCCAGGCTGGTCTCGAACTCCTGACCTCCCGCACTCCTCAGCCTCTGTGATTACAGGCATGAGCCACAGTGCCTGGCCGTCAATTCTGTTTTATTTAGTTTTAGTTTTAGTTTCTCTTTCTTTCTTTCCTTTTTTTTTTTTCTTTTTCTTTTTCTTTTTTTTTTGGACAGGCTCTCACTCTGTTGCCCAGGCTGGAGTGCAGTAGTGCAATCACCACTCACGGCAGCCTTGATCTGCCTTTGGCTCAGGTGATCCTCCCACCTCAGCCTCCTGAGTAGCTTGGATTACAGGTGCACGCCACCACACCCAGTTAATTTTTTGTATGGTTTGTAGAGACGGATCTCGCCTTGCTGACCAGGCTGGACTTGAACTCCTGAGCTCAAGCGATCCGCCCTACTCGGCCTCCCAGTCTAGTCATTAAAAAAAACCCTAAACTCAATTTAGATCTTGGCTCAAAAACCACAGATCAGCAGTTAAAGATTCCTGTTCAGGACCATCTTGCAGTTCCATCTGCTAGCAGAGTAACAGAGAAAAAATATTGACCTGCTAAAATAATAATGTGCCTCAATATCCTTTACTCTTTCCACAGAAGTTGAGGGTACCGGTGTTGAGTTTTCCTTTTAAACAAAACAAGAGGAAGAAATGGTGACTACGTGATGGAGTCACAGAAACCTCAGGTCTGCAGAAGGAGAGTGTGGAAGAACGGGTGGGCCGGCCAGGGGCTTTCAGGCCCCAGCGCGGCCCTGAGCGGAGGGGCTTCCCTCAAGCGGGGCGCGGCAGTCCGGGCGCCGAGACGCCCCCCAGGGACGCGGCTCCGCGGGCCAGCCTGGCCACCGCCGTGGCTCGCAATAGGCAGAACTGTACCTGACTCACGGAAATGGGCTCCTCGGCGCCGCGGTCGTCCGCAGACTTGGGCACCTCGAGGCGGTCGATGAAGGTCTGCAGCTCCTTGCGGAAGGCCTTCATCTGCGCGTTGATGCGGTAGAGCAGCTCGTGCTCGCGGATGCGGCTGCCGTCGTCCTCCTCGTCCATGAGTCCGAACAGGTCCCCGTTGGCCACGTAGATGCGCGCCTCGGTGATGATGGTGCTGGTGTCGGCGATGAGCCGGTCGATGGTCTTGCCCAGGCGCTCGGCCTCCGAGCGGATGTCCTTCATCTGCTGCCGGTCGGAGAAGCTCTTGGGCCAGGGCCCCGGCGCGGGGTAGAAGGAGCGGGTGGGCGTGAGGCAGCGGATGTTGCGCACCTCCTCCGAGTCGCTCTCGCCGCCGATGGGCCCCTCGCGCTTGCGGTGCGGCGGCCGCGAGTCGTCGTCGCTCTCCTTCTTGCCCGCGTCGCTCTCGGCGTCGCTGTCTCGGGGGCTGCCGCGGATGCCCAGGTGCGAGGCCAGGTCGTAGCGCTGCATGTTGGACATGAGCACGCGGTTCTCGTACTGCAGCTGCATGACCTTACCGCTGAGCTCGTTGATCTGCAGGCGCGCCGCCTTCAGCTCCTCCTGCAGGGCCTCGGTCTTGGCGTTGTCGTGGTGCCGCGCGCTGTCGTGGCCGCCGGACTTGTACTTGTACTTGTTGAGCTCCGCGGTGATGCGCTTGTTCTGCTCCTCCAGGTCCGCCACGTTCCTCCGCAGCAGCTCGGTCTCGTCCTCCACCAGCTGCAGGTGCTGCCGCAGCTCCGACAGGGATTCGCTCTGCTCCCTCATGAGCGGGTTGGCCGAGCCGTTGAAGTCATCGCCCCTCAGGTCGTCCAGCTCCGCCTTCAGGCCTCTGTTCTCCACCTCCAGTTCGACGATTTTCCTGCCCAGGATGTTGGCTTCTTCCTCCACCAGCCTTAGCCGTAGCTTGAGCTCAGCCTCCCTGGTGCTGGGAGGGCCCCCGGCTTCTCCTTTGGGCAAAGGACTGTCCAGATCCCCATAGAAGGATCTGTACTTCTGGAGCTCGTGTTCGAATCTGTCCTTCTCTTTATCAATCTTGGCCATTTTCTTTCTCATCAAAGCGGCTTCTTCCTTAACGAACTGCAGCTGGCACTTCAGATCTTCATTGTCCTCCTCATTTGGGGGAAAAAAGAGGAAAAAGGATAGGAGATCATTTTTATGTAAATCAAGGAACAACCAAATGAGGACACCTGGAAAAATAATTTCTTTTTCTTGCAATCAAGATTTAATGACAGAGAAACAGAAGTAGATACTGTGTATTTTCTTCAGATCGCTTAACTCTTTTGGCAAATTAAAGATTAGAACAATATTACATCCTGGAAGCAAAAAAGGAGAAGTAATATGAAAAGAGAAAAACTGTGGTCATCACCATTGAGAGGCTATTATATGTTGTAGCTGCATACAACTGTTTGATGATCTGATTTCAGCAGTTTTTTTTTTTTTTTTCGTTTTGTTTTGTTTCATTATTGCAGTAATAAATATACAAGCTGTTCAAGGAGCATGTGGTTCATATGCATTTGCTGCCACTTTTTTTGTCACACTGAGCCAACCAAGTTCTGTAAATTGTTTTACAAATATGACCTAATTTGATATTCAGAGTAAACTTAGGAATAGGCATTAAAATTCCTGGTTTAAAGATATTCAGTAACTCTTTCAAGGTTACACAGCTAGTGAATAGCAAAGGACAAAGGTGAAATTTGAATCCAGTTCTGTCTAAAACGAATGTTCAGGCTCTTGATTTCTGTGCCACTTAGAAAATAATCTGCCCCCTGTTTTTATTCAAAGGAGAATTGTTTTAGAGGCCTTTAAATCAGGAAAGTTTGGTACTGGAATGGTCTATCCAGGGATAAACTGTTATCGGTTTTCCATCTAAATCACATTTAAATTAGGATGTACTCCCATCTGTCCGAAATGGATAAAGTTGGTTCAGCCTGGTGAAAGGACAGTGGAACTATAGAAGTTATTCTCACATATTCTTATGACAATCTCAGAGTCCAATCATTAACTAAATTGAAAAGTACAAAAGGAGAAATGGAAATCTTTCTCTGAGGGCTATTACAGAAGCATGTTATTATGTCTAAGGACATATCTCCCAAGGACAGTTTCTCAAACTATTACGTTATGAGCCAATCATGTAACTTGTGAACTTTGGTTTATTCATTTAAAAAGTAAAAATAAAAATTCTTTCTTTACCCAGTACTCAGTCATCTGTGTTTGAGATGCATTCTGGTAAAGAAGGAGCAACCACTGGTGAATAAGGTGAGGAGAATAATGAACTTCTGCAAGAGATGCTCAGTAAATACTGCCCAGAGCCTTTGAGATGGAAGAGATGGAGAACAGGGCACAGGCCTCCTGTCTTTCTATCCGCTAATGGGAATACGAAGGGTTTGAGAGCTGCTGGGTGTGCAGAGCCTGAACATCCTATTCCATTCCATATACAGTATTATTAAATCCTTATATCAGCCCTTCAAGACAGGTGATGCTCTCTCCCCTTTACCAATAGGAGAGATTTATTAACATGGCAGTGCACAAGTGAAAGAGCACAATCTGTATTCAGGCTGAGTCCCAAACTCATATTCCTTCTACTGCACATGTTGCCTCTAGAAAAGAAGCATAAAAGAAGAAAAATAGGGCAATGGGGTAAAATCAAAGAAATAAGATGTGTTGGCTTGTACACTTTCCTCTAGAAGAGGTTTAGAAGAAAGGAGAGAGGGATTGCCAGAAGAGATGAGAAAGCCTTAGCAGCATCCAGAGAGGAGGAAAAGAGGGTGTGTCATGGAAATCTTTGATGGAAGAATTCGTTTCACAAGGGAAGAGAGAAGCTGCCTGCAATATATATGTGTTGGGATCCTCCCACTAATTCAGTGAGGATGAGACCAAGGACATATTACAATGCTTCAGATCACATCACCAGTGGAATCATAGATAACCCTGAATTTTTGAGTTGAGGTGTCTCATTGGATTGTATGGCCAACAGCAAGGATAGAGAATGAACAAAGAGAAGCATTCCATCTAGATCATTTTAAAAATAAGATGTACTCCCATCAGTCTGAAATAGATAAAGTTGGTTCCGTCTGGTGAAAGGATAGTGGAATGAAACCTGCAGAAGTTCTCATACATTCTCATGACAGTCTCAAAACTCAACCATTAATTCAATTGAAAAGTACAAACGGAAATGGTTTTGTATGAAGAATATGGTTAAGTTTTTAAGAATGTTGTCTGTGAGGCGTTTTGGTGGAGGGATACGGGGTGGAAACATCCATTAACAGTCATGTTGAATCTCAGGCTCATGATTAGGTTACTATGATTACATCTTGGCACTTAGAGCTCAGGTCTGGAAGTGAGGCCATGTGGATGAGAGGTATAGAGGTGATGGCTGAAGCTACCATAATGGTCACAGACGCAACCAACAGAAGAAAAGAAAGGGAGATCGACAAGAAATGGTCAAAGGTTTGGGAGGGAAAGTCTAAGGTCATGCAGGCCAATAACTAGAAACAACGTTTGAACAGAAACACGACCAACAATGTCAAATATGCTTTTACATAGGCTAGCTTTTATTTGACATGTAAGAGTGGATACGACTGGGAAGCAAGGTAGGGTTACATGTGGTAGAAATCCTTGATTACAAGGCAAGGCCTTTATTTGCTAGTATAAAAAAAAGTTGGCATAGGTCACAAATTGAATCTAACCAAAACAGCAGTGGGTGTGATACAAGGCAGAAACTGAAGCAGAATAACATTTCACTGGGCTATGTTAAGCAACTAAAAAAGAGAGGAATATCTGATTTGTGTATATGTAAGCTCTCCTGCCCAAAAGAATGAAAACAATTATTTTAACACTTGGACATAGACTGCATATAATAGACTTATTATGAGGGAAGGAGCTGCGTCAAGGGCTGATGGGCATGGTAATTATTTCACTTATTTAAAAATAATTTTTTTCAAGATACAAAGTGTGCTTGTTTTTGCAATGCTAAAAGTTTACAACCTTGTATGCCAATACGGCTTGCATCCTCATCTTGTAACCTAACTATTGTAGGCTGCATTGGAAACTTGGCATAGAAGTATCATATATAATTATTGAAAGAAATAGGAAATTGCATGCAAAATGCCTGGTCCGCAGTAATTGAGCAGTATATACTTGTTCCTATTTTCCACAGTGAGTGGTAGGCAAGAAAAATGAAAATGCTCTGAGGTATGACGTAAGTTACTTCTTATTTTTGTGTATGGTAAAGACTCACTCATAAGAAGATGTGAATTATATGTGAAGAGGGGACCATAAAGATATGATGAAGGCCAGTAAGAAATGAGCGAAGCCTGGCTTTGACTTTAAGAGCCACTACGAGAAACTAAATTGCATTCTAATCAATTACATATGTTAAGTCATTTAGTCTGTACAACACCTCTTTATTACGATTCCAATTTTATAGATGAGGAAATAGAGGCACACAAAAAAATAAGTAATGGGCCCAGGTTCATACAGCTAGTGTATGCCAGGGATTTCAACCTAGGCAGCCTGGCCCTAGAGCTACAGTTATTAACTGCTGTGCAATATCATTTCTCTGTAGATAAAGTCACTTCGCTGCAGGAGGAACATGTGAGGAAGTGATCAAAGAAGGTGAAGCAAATTAACAAAATAAAATACAAAGCTAAACGAATAATAGAGGGCGGGACCATATGAAATTGCCATTTCTGGCAGCGTGTGGTGGCTCACACCAATAGTCCCAGCACTTTGGGAGGCTAAGGCGGGTGGATCATCTGAGGTCAGGAGTTTGAGACCATCCTGGCCAACATGGTGAAACCCCATCTCTACTAAAAATACAAAAATTAACTGGGCATGGTGACACACACCTGTAGTCCCAGCTACTCGGGAGGCTGAGGAAGGAGAATCACTTTAACTGGGGAGGTGGAGGTTGCAGTGAGCCGAGATTGCACCACTGCACTCCAGCCTGGGTGACAAGAGTGAGACTCTGTCACCAAAAAAAAAAGAAAAAAAAAAAAGAAATTGCCATTTCTGTAGATCAAATTCAATAGCATATTGGCAATTTTGTGTGGTTTAACCTAGAAAAAGGAGACATGGGAGTATTTAAAAGCATGTATTGAACATGTGCAGAGTGCCAATCACTAGACACAGATGATTCAAAGCTGAGTAAGATGGCCCCTGTATACAAAAATGCCCTGGTGAAGTAGGAGAGATGAATACATAAACAAGAATTACAATAGAATGTTATATTTGCAGTAATACAAATACGTGGATTGATGGCCCGCAACCTTGACTGAGCAATGGAATCACATTATAATTTTGTAAAAATGGACCATTTTATAATTGAGATATCCCATCGGAGATAGCCTGATCAATCTCCTGGGGTGGGTTTTTTGAAAAGTGACAGGTCATAACCTCTGAAAATAAATGTGTTAGAAATGATAGTAGAAACTTCAAATGCTGCAGTATACTTATAAAT
Source organism: Saimiri boliviensis (assembly GCF_048565385.1). Lineage (NCBI taxonomy): Eukaryota > Metazoa > Chordata > Mammalia > Primates > Cebidae > Saimiri > Saimiri boliviensis. The sequence continues at coordinate 42,245,664 of NC_133452.1, read as the reverse complement.
AAGGAAGTTTTTGCCCATGAAATAAAAGCTGGTGGATTGCATGGCATCTCGACTTTTGTAAGGTCCCTGACCTCACTGAGAAACTGATGAAAGTTGTGGATGTTTTTGCAGAAAGTTGCCTACATGCATAGGGGTTGGAGCTTCATAAAGCCAAGAATAAGCAGTTAAGAATTCCTTCATCAGAGACTATGGTTGAAAACAATGTAGGAAAGAAGATTCATGGTAACATGTGAAATGATTCACAACAAAATATTTAGGGTGAGTTGAATAAAGTGACAGCGAAGACAGAGTGGAGAAATGGTAATGACAGAGCATACTGGGGCTTATTAAGGGAACAGAGAGAAAGGTACAAAAAATGGTATCATGGTCTTGGTTGTGAGACTCAGGGATTCTGGAAATGCTGAGGTCTATACATACTCTGGTACAAGTACCAGCAGAAAACAGAGCAGGAACAGAGCAGGTAGAGGGAAGAAAAAGGAAAATAATATACAGTTAATATGTTATGCTTAAAAAATATGGTTGAGATCAACTTTTTCAAATTTTAAATATTTAAGATCACTTTAATTAAATTATCTATCTAATGTGAAAAAAGCCTTGTAGTCGTAAAAGTATACTACAGTACCATAGATTCCAACTGACATAGTTTAAAGGTTAATATCTAGCCAAGTGTTTCTGGAGAGTCATAATGTCAGAGGAAGGTGACCCAGAACAACCACATCTTGAATAGGAGCTGGGTAAAAAGAGGCTGAAAGCTATTGGGCTGCATTCCCAGATGGTGAAGGCATTCTGAGTCACAGGATGAGATAGGAAGTCGGCACAATATACAGGTCATAATGACCTTGCTAATAACACGTGTTCCAGTAAAGAAGCTGGCTAAAACTCACGAAAACCAAGATGGCCATGAGAGTGACCTCTGGTCGTCCTCACTGCTGCACTCCCACCAGTGCCATGACAATTTACAAATGCCATGACAACATCAGGAAGTTACCCTATGTGGTCTAAAAAGGAGAGGCATGAATGAGACACTCCCTGTTTCGCATATCATGAAGAAATAACAATAAAATGGGTAACTAGCAGCCCTTGGGGCTGTTCTGTCTATGGAGTAGCCATTCTTTTATGCCTCTACTTTCCTAATGAACTTGCTTTCACTTTACTCCATGGGATCACCATGAATTCTTTCTCGCACAAGATCCAAGAACACTCTTTTGAGGTATGGACCAGAATCCGTTTTCTGTAACAATAGTGTTATTTTTATCCCAAATGTTTCCTCTTCCATTTAAAAATCGTCATTAGAACTATCAGCACCTCTGTTTACCTTGGAAGCAGAGCCAGCCTGCACTGTGGCTGTGTTTGTAAGGTTTTTTAAAAGCCCATGTTGAGTACATCTTTCAAGTTTCATTTCTATTCCTTTGTCTCCTTTCTTTCGCTTCTCCAATCACTGGTATGGAGAATTACTTCATTCCAGGGCTCTCTAAAGATAAAACGAGCCTTTCTCTCCCTTTTGACTTCCCTCTGCAACATTCCTTTCTTTGCTCTCCCCTAACACTATAGGAACAGCCATCCTATTGACCTTATTAATTATAAAAGGACACGATTAGCATCACGGGTATAGATCTCAAATATAGCAGCATATAAAGGACAAATGACATTTTTTTTCTGTGGCTTACAATGTAAAAACAATTAAAATAGGGATGTTAAGGCTGGCTTTAGAAGTAAATATACTGATTTATACTATCTGTATCTATAGCTACATAATTAATATGCAAATTTGACTTTGTTTTGTGTAAGTTTTTCTGGACATTATATCTATTTATAAATGTAGCTTATTATTATATACACTTAGAGGTACCTGATATACTAGTTGAAATTTTATTTCCACATACCTCTGTGGGAGTCTGTTGAGCCTTTTTTTCAGATTTCGGCAAATCTTTGCTTCCTCTTCTTTTTAAGGATAACTGAAACAAAGTACAAATATATTTAGTTGGACACACTATAATTTTAATTCAATTTTATATATTTAAGTATTATAGTCTCAAATGACAAAACCAAAGCAAATAAAAAGAGTTAGTTCAATAATCAAAAAAGAAGGAAAATAATTCCTAAACCAGATAGACTTAGATATACTTTTACTTTGGACTAGGATACACATCACAGTAGAATGTAGCTGGCAATTATTTAACTAATTTGAGAAATACAGGAAACCTACCGTGAAAAATGCAGAAAAAAACAACAGGCAACATTTAGATTGATGACTCAATATGCTATATAGTTCAAATGAAAACAAATGCTTGTTAACATTCCACATCACTGAAGAAAAAAAGTAAATTATTTCCAATGTTGGAGTTGCTATAAGCTTATAAACACAAACTTTCCGTGAATTTATGTAGAATTGGAAGAATTTCATTCTCCTCTCACCACATATCACCCCCCTGCTCCTCCCTGACACGTGCAAAATGATAGGGCACACTAGGGGTTGCAGTGAAATGGAGAAGGCATGACCCATCTCAAGGAGCAGGTGGACCAGCAACAGCTTCAGCTCAATGTGTGATACAGGAATGTGGGCTTTTACAAGAGAAGCTGGAAATCTGGATTGTTATGTAAAATCTCCCACATTTTACTGGTTGATCCTAATTTAAATTCAAACGAACAACACTTGGAAGTCAAAGAATACACATCTTGTGCCAAACTGTTTCAAGGACAAGTGTTATATGATCTCTGGTGCTGAATTTCTCACATCAATATAATAAGAAGGGTCTCTGTATGTAAACGATAATTATCCAGATGTATGAATGTCTACCATACAGTAGACACTGAGGGGGAGACTCAAAGTTCAATGAGATACTACATCTACCATCAGGAGGCTCAAACTTAGCAGGGGAGGAGACAGAGAAGCAAACAATTACAATTCAAGTTGAAAAATGTTATGTTATGCTTTAGGTTCTGTGAAGCAGTATTTTGTTTTAGAGTGGCATCACCACTGTAAGAATAGTGCTTGCCACATGGCAGGTGGTGAAAAAAATACTTGCTGAACTAATAATGCATGAATACGAAATATGAGGTTCTGAGGTCAAAGAGAAGGAGTGAGGATAGACTGACAGTAAAAATAGGAAAGGCTTTTCCAAAGAGGAGGCTTCATAAATTTGCAAAGAACTGAGAATTAAAGTCCTCACATGTTAATTTCTAACCCATATCCCCTGTTAAGTAAAGGCATATGTTCAAGCACAGAAGGCAGGGGAATACTTTGCTGTAACTGCTTTCATTCAGTATGAAACTGAAACTGCAGAGACAAATGAATAGCCCACGTGGTTATTCATTTCTAGTTCTTTATAGGAAGAAGTTCTTTCTGTTGCTTGGATAATCTTCTTAGAAAGGAAAGCTTGGGGACTGACTCACCATAACCAAAAAGTAATTTAGGAAGTAATCAACAAAACAGTCCCAAGAATATCATAAGCAAAACTAAGAAACCTGGAATATTCTAGGGAGGGGCTACCTACAAGAAGCGTTCAATTGAGATGAATACTTATCGAATGCTTGTATTTGAATTCACTCCATTATATGTTTATTTAGTGAGTACTAATGCACTTCATAAGGTACCTGTGACACAATAATAATAAAACCAATCTGATCTTTGCTCTTTTTGGGTTTCTCAGTTTACTTGGCATGATCTCTTCAGTATGCAATTCAACACAGTGTGATGAAAGCAATGATAATGCAAAAACAATATTAACTGTGACTGAGCCCTAATTCATGTCAACTCCTTCACATACATTATCTCAACTAATTTTTAAACACTCCTTTTATCCTTACTTTGCAAATGCCGAAACTAAAGTTTACGTGGGTAAACAGAAGTAGATGAATAAATTATCGAAAGCATCAGTTCTCTCTGTGTTCCTCAGAACATCATCATCAGCGTCACCCAGAAAGCTCTTGGAAAAGCAAATTCTCGAGCCTCATCCCAGACCCACTGATTCAGAAACTCTGGGGATGGGGCCCAGTGATCTACGATTTAATAAGCTAAAGTTTGCAAGGGTCTAAAGTTACTAGTTGGTAAGCAATAGCATCAGATCTTGACCCAAGTCTTTCTGATATCTAACTGTTAGCTATTAGATCACTAAGGAGAGAGACTTAATCTCGTCTGGGGCTGGAGATCATGTGGGAAGCTGGGGATAATTTCCAAAATGAGTAACATCTTATCTAGAATCTGGTGCATGAGTAGTCAGCCAATGGAAGACGAAGAGGAGGAATAGGGAAAAACAAGGCATTCCACATAGAAAACCCATTTCTGGGACACAGAAATGCTGTATGGGTGTAACAGAGTGAAAGAGGAGGAGTGACGTGAGATTTGCTGGTGGCATAAGTCAGATCTTAAAGGGCATTGAGTGAAGATAGAATTTTATGTCATTCAGGTCAAATTATTGTCCTAGGGTCAGTTTGGAGCACTACATGCTCCTAATTGAGCAAGGAATGTCATAATTAGATTGTCATAGAAGACACACAAAGACACAAGGGTGGCAGTACAAATGGCTGTGAGATAAAGAGACGACATGCAAGGGAGTCAAGGGAAAAGTATGTTCTAGTTCCGGAAATGTTTTTTGGTCTTTGTGTTTCATTCATTTCACAGATATTTAGTTTCTGGTTTATATGTGGTACTGTATATATGCCAAACACATAGGACTAAGAAATATTGTACTCCTTCCCCAAAGAGCTGTTTATGATGATAAAAGGATGCAATTAGCGAAAACAGTGGGCAGAACTACCTCAGGGCAATAAATGAAGAACGAGGGACTGAGAGAGCAAAGGAAGAGATCCGGGGAATCAGAGAAAATCATCCAAGAGAACTGACATTTGAAAGACGTGCAAAATTTCAAAAGGAATAAAACTAAACAAACTGTTTCAGGAGTTAAGATATAGAGGAATGAGTGTGCCTTTCAGATGCACTAAGTTCTGAAAAGAAGTAATGGAGGTAGGGCCACTGAAGAGATGGGGTAGAGGAAGATGCAGAAAAGATTGAGGTCATCATGTGCAGCTGAGAAATTTAGACTTTATCCTGTGGGCAATGTTAAAATGAGACCTCTAAATTAATATAAGAGAAATGCTGAAATTAGGGCATTCTTTCCTAAGAGGCATTTTCTGTTTTACTTTTATTTAAATATCACTCAAGTGGGGTGTTAAGCTCAAAATAAAGCTCTGAAGTAAAGCCTTCCCCTCAAATAAAGGAACACTGGCTTTCAGGTTCCTTTAGGGCTACTAGGACATTTCAGTATCACATTTGCATTTTCAATAAATATTTCATCATCTTTTTATATTCCAGTAGGTTTTTATTAACCTTCTGAATCCTATGAAACAAAGATGAGACATTTCTGTGGCTACAGAGAGTTAAAGAAACAATGTAAATCCAAGTAGTTCCTTTCCTGTGAGGACGAAACTGTGTAATGTTCCCCCTTGTCATGCTCCCCCACCATTGTCCACTAATTCTAGTAACCTCTGCTAGGGAAGCAGTTTGGGAGGCCACAATGAGATCTCAGATTTTCATCTTTGCTGGCAAAGCAGGCACTTCTCTAGATGGTTCTGTAGATAAATATGTTGAAAACATTTCTTGTCCACTTCTTAATTCTTTACATTCCCAGCCTCAGCTTGTCCAAAAGAGCCTGCTGTTCTTTTTGACCATGCGAAGGCCAGGAATTAGAGAGCTCTGCCAGTGATTGTGTTTGCACAGCAATGATATAAAATGGGTTGCTTGTTTTCTAAAAAATGTTTTGAGATTACCTTCTTTTTCTCAATTAAAATTTACTCCACTTAATATGTAGCATCCTTATGTTTTCATGAATTAAACAACAGAGAAGAATGGGCCTAAAGATACATTATTATAAAGATATATTGTGTACAAAGATACATTATGTATATAGTAATCTCCTTTGCTGTTGATAAAATTAAAGAGAGATTCATTTGTGTGGTGATTAAATCAAGAAGGAAACTATGAGACATTAATATCTAAATTTTTTGAGCCTTAAATATGTGTCATGCAATTTTTTTTTTTTGAAATGGAGTCTCACTCTGTTGCCAGGCTGGAGTGCAGTGGTGCGATCTCGGCTCACTGCAGCCTCTGCCTTTCAGGTTCAAGCGATTCTCCTGCCTCAGCCTCCCGAGTAGCTGGGACTACAGGTGTGCACCATCACACCCAGCTAAGTTTTTTATTTTTAGTAGAGACAGGTTTCACCATGTTGGCCAGGATGGTCTTGATTTCTTGGCTTCGTGATCTGCCCGCCTTGGCCTCCCAAAGTGCTGGGTTGATAGGTATGGGCCACTGCGCTGGGCCATCATGCCCTTTTCTAAGTACTTTATATGTATCTACTCATTCAGATGGACAAACAGCCTTATTGACACCATTGTCTGAAGCACACAATGGATATATCACTCAGCTAACTAGTAAGTGTTAGAACCAGGATGCAAATTAGCCAGTTTCAGAATTACCGCTCTGAACAACTACATTATACTGGTTTTTTTTTTTTTTTTTTTTGGAGACGGAGTTTCGCTCTTGTTACCCAGGCTGGAGTGCAATGGCACAATCTTGACTCACCGCAACCTCCGCCTCCTGGGTTCAGGCAATTCTCCTGCCTCAGCCTCCTGATACCTGGGATTACAGGCACGAGCCACCATGCCCAGCTAATTTTTTGTATTTTTTAGTAGAGACGGGGTTTCACCATGTTGACCAGGATGGTCTCAATCTCTTGACCTCGTGATCCACCCGCCTCGGCCTCCCAAAGTGCTGGGATTACAGGCTTGAGCCACCGTGCCCGGCTATACTGTTATTTCAAAGGGAAAAAGGTCCAATTTAGAGAGCAGGCTTATATTATTTCTGAATATATCCTCTATGGTAACAGAGCATGACTGCAGGGTTTGGGACACTAGGTTATTTATATGACACAAGTGTGAGGATTATCATATTTTTGACATAGTGATCAGCAGAAGGAATCACCACTTACTGCTTCTTAAATCAATCTGCAAACACTGTGACTACAGGGTAACACTGGGAGGGAGGCCCAGGGAGTGCTGGCTAAAGGCTGGAAGGAAACTAGAAAAGGTAGGAGCTCTGTCCCCAGACTTGCCTTGGAAGGGGACAGGAGGGGCTCTGGTTCCTAAAAGTCTTCCTCTTTTCCTTCTATTACATTCTTGACACTTATTCAGACAGCCTGGGGAAGGCAGAATGGGTGAAGTGCCCAGAGAGCTGGCTCAGGACCATATTCGCTCTCTTCCCTGAAAGGGTGAGGCAGGATCCCAAGCTTCATAAGGTATATCATGCCTCTTCTTCACCCACATTCCCCTCTGGACCTTAAGCTCACTCCCAAGGCATGAGCTTAAGGTCCAGAGGGGAATGTGGGTGAAGAAGAGGCACACGCCAGGGCGATCAAGCTGTGTCATTCGGTGCAAAATCTTTCAGTGGCTTCCCGTCTCACTCAGAGTCAGAGCCCATGCTTTACTAAGGTACACCAGGCCTTGACTACACACTGCATTTATAAAGACTTGACCAGACTTCAACCCACACCAACTAAAACAGATTTTGAGATTGGGCCCAGTCATTTTTTCAAAGCTCCCAGGGTGACTACAATGTGTACTTGGCTCTGTGAACCACCAGCCAACTCCACGTGGTCACCCCACCTCCCACCCCACATCCCAAAGGAGACCTTCAACCTCATCTCCCGTCACACTCCTCACTGCTTTCTTTGCTCCAGTGTCACAGGCATCCTTGCAGTTCCTCAAACACGCTGAGCATGCCCCTGTTTGGGGCCTTTGGACTATGGCTTCCTCTCCCTGCAACATTCTTCCCTCCTACACTCTCATGACCACTCCCACAGTCTCCTTCAGGGTCCCTAATCAGAGAGAACTTCCCAGGCCATTTCATATAAAAAAGCAAATCCTTCCCCCATTTCCCTTCCTCTGCATAAGCCTTGTCTTCCTAATCCTGCTTTTCTTTTCTCCTTAGCTCCTCTCACCAACTGACTTGTACATTTGTCTGTTTCGTGTCTGTTTTCTCATTCTGCATTGTGAGCTCCACAAGAGCAGGCTCTTAGAATTGGTCTCTTTTATAGCTCCTGCTCTTGGAAACACACCTGACACAAAGTAGTTGCTCAGTCTGTGTCAGTTCAATGAGGAAACAGCTCCTGTGGCTTTATTTCTTACCTAGATTTGTTTTGGAAGCATTGCTAAAAGTTGATAAATGATAAAAACAAATAAACAATAAAAGCTCATTTGAAAAGGTCTACTTTTAAAGTTCTACTTAAAGCTGGAAAAATAAAAATGTCTCCGGCTTTTCAACGAAAACACTAAAGAGCAAAAATTGTATGAGCTGAAAAGTATTTAAAACAGGACATATTACATATAGCAGGCCCTCTGTATCTACAAGTTTCACATCTGTGGATTCAACCAACTGCAGATTGAATTTTTTTTTTAAAGTTCAATAATAAAATATAATACAAATTTAAAAATGATACAGTAAAACCACTATTCACACAGCATTTACATTGTACTAGGTATCATAAGTAATCTAGAGTTGATATAAAGCACCTTGACTTACTGAGTTTCACTGTATTGTACTTCACAGATATTATAATTTTTACAAATTTAAGATTTGTGGAAACTTTGCATTGAGCAGGTCTCTCGTTGCCATTTTTCTAAAAGCATTTGCTGATTTTGTGTCTGCGTTACATTTTGGTGATTCTCTCAATATCTCAGACTTTTTCATTATTATTATATCTGTTATGGTAATCTGTATGAATGATTTTTGATTTTACTCTTGTGGTTATTTTGGGGCATGATGAACTGTGCTGATATAAAATGGCTAACTTAAGTGTTGTGTGTGTTCTAACTGCTCCACCGACTGGGCTCTCTTCCTCTCCTCAGGCCTCTCTATTCCCTCAGACACAACAATATTGAAATAAGACCAATTAATAACCCTACAGTGGCCTCTTAAGTAACCAAATGAAAGAAAGAGTCATATATCTCTCACTTTAAATCAAAAGCTAGAAATGATTAAGCTTGGTGAGGAAGCCATGTCCAAAGCCAAGACAAACCAAAACGTATGCCTCTTGTGACAAACATGTAGACCTCTTAGCCAAGTTATGAATGCAAAGAAAAAGTTCTGGAAATAAATTAAAAGTGCTACTCTAGTGGACACACAAATGATAAGAAAGCAAAACAGCCTTATTGCTGATATGCAGAAAATTTTAGTGGTCTGGATAGAAGATCAAATAACCCACAACATCCCCTTAAGCCAAAGCTTAATCCAGGGCAAGGCCCTAACTCTTCAATTCTGTGAAAGTTAAAGAAGAGAGGTGAGAAAGTTGCAGAAGAAATGTTAGAAGCTTGTGGACGTTGGTACATGAGGTTTAAGGAAAGAGGCATCTCCATAGCATAAAAGTGCAAGGTACAGCAGCAGGTGCTGATATAGAAGCTGAAGCGTGTTATTTAGAAGATCTAGGTAAGATGATTGGTGAAGGTAGCTACACTACATAATAGATTTTCATTGTAGATCAAACAGCCTTCTATTGGAAGAAGATGCCTTCTGGGACTTTCATAGCAAAAAAGGAGAAGTCAATGCCTAGCTTCAAAGCTTCAAAGCTTCAAAGACAGGCTCTCTTGTTGGGGGCCAATGTAGCTGATGACTTTAAGTTGAAGCCAATGCTCATTTACCATTCTGAAAATCCCAGGGCCATTGAGAATTATGCTAAACCTAGTCTGCTCTGCTCCACAAATGAAACAACAAAGGCTTTATGACAGCATATCAATTTATAGCGCAGTTTACCAAGTATTTTAAGCTTGCTCTTGAGACCTATTATCCAGAAGAAAAGATCCCTTTCAAAACATTACTGCCATGGATAATGCACTTGGTCAAACAAGAGCTCTGATGGAGATGTGCAAGGAGACTAATGTTTTCATGCCTGCTAACACAAAATCCATTCTGCAGCCCATAGATCATGGAGTGACTTTCAAGTATGATTATTTTAAAAATGTATTTTCTAAGGCTATAGCTACCAGATGGTGATTCCTATGATGAATCTGGGCAAAGTAAATTGAAAACCTTCTGGAAAGGAATGGCATTCTAGATGCCATTAAGAATATTCATGATTGATAGGAGGTTAAAACATTAACAAGAATTTGGAAGAAGTTGATTCAAACCCTTGGGGATGACTTGAGGGGTTCAAGACATCCATTGAGGGAGTCAATGCAAATGTGGTGACCGTAGCAAGAAACTAGAAGCATAGTCTGAAGGTGTGACTGCATTGCTGCAAGCTCCTGATAACACTTTGATGGATGAGGAGTTGCTTCTTATGGATGAGTAAAGAAAGTGATTTCTTGAAGTGAACTCTATTCCTGGTGAAGATGCTATGAACTTTGTTGAAATGACAACAAAAGATTTAGAATATTCCATAAATTTCCTTCATACAACAGGGGGGGTTTCAAAGAATTTATTCCAATTTTGAAATAAGTTTTACTGGGGGTAAAATGCTGTCAAATAGCATTGCATGCTACAGCGCAATCTTTCTTAAAAGGAAAAGTCAACTGATGTGGCAAACCCCACTGTTGCCTTATTTAAAGGAATTGTCATAGCCACTCCAATCTTTAGCAACCACCACCCTGATCAGTCAGCAGCCATCAACATTCAGGGAAGACCCAACACCCAGGTAGATGATGACTTGCTGAAGGCTCAGATGATCCTTAGCATGTTTTAGCAATAAAGTATTTTAAAATAAAGGTATATACTTTAAAAAAATCATGCTATTGTGCACTTAACAGATGACAGTATAGTATAAACATAACTTTTATATGTACTGGGAAACCAAACAATAGTGTGACTTGCTTTATTGCAGTGGTCTAGAACAGAACCTGCAATATCTCTGAGGTATGTCCATAAATGGGAATATGTCAATAGACCAGCCTGGGTAACACAGTGAGACTTTATCTCAAAAAAAAAAAATGTTTAAAAGTTAGTCAGTAATGGTGGCATGCTGCTAGTCCTAGCTACTTAGGAAACTGAGCCAGGAGGATAGCTTCAGCCCAGGAGTTTGAGGCTGCCATAAGCTATACACCCACAACTGTACTCCAACCTAGGTAACCCTAGCTAGATTCCAGCAAGACCCTATCTCAAGAAAAACAAAAAAAAACAAAAAAAACACGGCAGAGTCTACTTCTATACTTCTTCTAACTGAGCTCACTTTGTGACTTACTTTGACTTGTAAAATGTGGTGGCAGAAATGGCATGCTAGTTCTGAGTCTACTCTTGAGAGATTGTACACTTTTGCTCACTCTGTCTTGGAAATCTGCTACCCTGTGTTCTAAGTCTGGGCTAGCCTACTCCATGAAAAGTCGTGTGGCCCAGTTGCTCCTATTGCCCTAGTGAACAGCCAGTCAATCCCTGATGCAGAGCCTTCTAGCTGTTAGCTCACCATAAATACATGCATGGACCTACCTGAAACCAGAAAAAAACAAAATAATAGGCCACAGAATTATGAGGCACATAAATGTTGTTGTAAACCACTAAGTTTTGGAATGGTCTGCTACACAGCAAAAACCCACTGACACACCTGCCAAACATTTCTCACCACTGGGATTAAAAAATACATTGGGCTTATGAATTTAGTCCATATTTATAAAAAAAATCCCTTATGCAAATTCCATAAAAGCAAAAACAAAAAAAAAATGAATGTAAAAGGTTAAGAGGAAGAATTGAGAAGGTTATCATATGTAAGAAAAGAAAGCTTAATGTGTTTTTCTTGTTTTTATTTCTCCCCTGCCTTTGCCACTATTTCGATTCCAGAAAAAAATTTTTAACGAAACTGAGCTTAAAGAAATTATTATTATTATTTTTTTTTATTTTATTTTTTTTTTTTGAGACGGAGTTTCGCTCTTGTTACCCGGGCTGGAGTGCAATGGCGCGATCTCGGCTCACCGCAACCTCCGCCTCCTGGGTTCAAGCAATTCTCCTGCCTCAGCCTCCTGAGTAGCTGGGATTACAGGCATGTGCCATCATGCCCAGCTAATTTTTTGTATTTTTAGTAGAGACGGGGTTTCACCATGTTGACCAGGTTGGTCTTGATCTCTCGACCTTGTGATCCACCCGCCTCGGCCTCCCAAAGTGCTGGGATTACAGGCTTGAGCCACCGCACCCGGCAAGAAATTATTTTTAAAGTTCACTTTTGCAGTTCTAAATTGCAGATTCTTCCCTCAATAATAGCAGGTGTTCAATTAGCATCAAAGGTATATATGGGTTAAAAGCTAATAAATATCATTCTAACAGTTAAGCTTATTATTGAGTGTGAATCAGTACATTTTGGAAGTATTTCTTTTATTTAAACTTTGCTTTTATTATTCATTTTTAGGAAGAAGTAATATATACATCTTCACAATGCCTTTATCTGTGGTTCCAATTTATATTTGTCCATTCCACCCTTAGTTTTGGCAAATTTTGTTTATCATTCTGTTTCTATAGTTTTTTTAGGCAAGAGAAGAAAAATAACTTTAAATTTTACAAAGTTTCCTACTTACGTAAATTTATGGAGTTGAAGCACAAAGACAAATACAAACGGAACAATACCCAGAAAATTCTCAATTTTAATTTAAGGATTAGATTTTCCACACTTACAGTGATAATTTAAAAAGCCAGACTTCAGAAAAGAAAAGAAGAGAGGAAAAGAAACATTAGTAATTCACTGACTCTAAGAAACAATGTTGAAAGATATGGGAAAGAAAATGGGCTGGCAATTTAAATCTGGAAATCGTTTCCAGAAGGTAATAAATTTTAAAAGTCCTAGATTTTCCACTCTAACTCCCTTCTAGAGACGGTCATAGAGGTACATGTCATAAGTGAGGAGGTATATCTGGCATACAGATGTTTATGTCATGAAGGCAGAGACCTGAATCTGCCAATAAATCAACCAACCCTTTTCTGCCAGGCAGCTAAACCCTTCCTGCATCCCATAAGCCCAGGCACCTTTCCTACCTTCTGAGTTATGAGGCTGCCAAACTTATTTTATCCTATCAATCTCCAGTGAATGCCTTAATAAAAGCAAATTTTAAAAGCTGAGAAAACTATTTTTCTTCCTTAAAAACTGATACAATGCCAAACTAAAATAGCTGTGATTGTGTATTTTTATTTTTTAAATTAAAGAATCCAATGAATTTTCCTTTTCTTAGCTCCTCTATGCTTTTCCCATTGTGCTTAAGTAGATATCTACAGCAGAGATCTGATTGACTACAGAGTTATGTGGATTCTTTATTGTTAAGGAATATTAAGGAGTCACTTTGTAGAGCATATTCTTGAAGCAGGCTACCAACAAATGAAAAAACTTTTAAGTCTTTTTCTGTGTGAGAATCAGAATTACCTTCACAGGGCCAAATAGGTTTCAATGGCCCTTCAATTGTACAGTGTCTTTCTAAGCCATTCTTTGGTGCCAGTAATTACTAGAACATCTCTGCCCTTTTCCTAGTGCATTACTTGGTAGTAATGCTTGGAACTCATGCTTTGTAATAATTAACGGCATTAAACATTAAAATGGCAAAACCACAATTACTTTTGCACAAACGTAAAAGTACAGTGAAATTTAGGTACATCAGAAACTTGGAAAGTAAAATGCTGAACTTAACTCCAGAAAATCTACGAGATCTTAAAAACCATGAGATATCAGCAAGAAGAAAATAAAGTAGAGGGTTCTCTTGTTAATGGGATGTGGTCACAATAGAACTGGAGGAAATATAATTGACAAGAAACGGTAATAGTTGAGGCCTACAAGATCTTTATTAAAACATCGCCTTTAAAGGTCAGGTTTGAACTCAATATTGGCTGCCTTCCATTGTGTAGTTCATATCGTATGATCAAAACATTTTCTGGGTCCTTAGGAAGAATTGGCCTCTGTATTTTCTAAGCTTCTCTGGGATTCTCCAGGAAACTCCAGGCTACCAATGAAATAGTTTATGATACAAATAACTCTTTCATCACTGTAGAACCTTCTTTTGGAGCAGGGTATGGGTTATTAGAGGGTCTGCCAAACTGACGATAATAAACTGATCACAAAGCAAGACAACCTTGCTTTTAAAAAATCAAAGCCAACATGGTAAGGGCTTCTTTTCTTTTTTCTATCTTTTTTTTTTTTTTTTTTTTTTTTGAGACAGAGTCATAATCTGTTGCCCAGGCTGGAGTGCAGTGATGCAATCTCGGCTTACTGCAACCTCCGCCTCCCAGGTTCATGCAATTCTCCTGCCTCAGCCTCCCCAGTAGCTGGGATTACAGGTGTGTGCAGTGCCACCATGCCTGGCTAATTTTTTTTTTTTTTTTTTTTTGGTATTTAGAAACGGGGTTTCACCGTATTAGCCAGGATAGTCTCAATCTCCTGACCTCGTGAACCGCTCACCTCGGTCTCTCAAAGTGCTCAGATTACAGGCGTGAGCCACCATGCCTGACCCTGGTAAGTGCTTCTTTAATGTATCATGTATTACACTTGGATGGCACCATGCAAAAGCCTCAAAGAACTCCACCCAAACAAATGGATTTAAGACTGGGATGTTTCTCAGTTTAGAGTATTAAAAAATCTGAAAAACTTGTTAATGACTTTTGAAATAAAGATTATTAAAAATTACTTTATATCTTAGAGCCACAGCAAAGGTATGTTTAATAAACCATGGATGACAACAACAAATGCAGAGATGTATTCTAATTTACTTTTGTTAATGGATTGGGTTCTAAGCATCACTGCATTGAGTAATTAAAAGACACTTAGAAAATTATGTCTGGGTAGTGACCACAGTTCCTTAAGGCCTTTGTTTATAATTGAGGCAAAGGAAAAAACTGTGGTCGACATTTATAAGGTGAAATGATGAGCTGTCCAGTTTATTCTACGTTGCATCTCAACCAGCTTTGAACTCATTAATGCAGTGAAATTAGCAATATTGTTCTATCATGTTTAGAATCCTGTAAGAAATATGCTTGAATGTGCCATTACAAGATGGCAGGACACTAAGGGATGGGCATTACACGAATGTTTAAAAATCATTCTTTACACAATTACATATTTATGATATTTCATAATAGAAATTTAAAGGTCAGAGAATTCATTCATTTCCAAAATGCACTGAAAGGATGTAGAAGCAAGTTTCTGAGGGTAATTCCTGGAGTAGCTTAAAATGTGATAGCCCTCAATTGTGCCATAAAACTTTTGGAATTAGTTACCAAATTTAAAAATGTAAAGCATTTACTTTTGAAAAATCCAAATTTTCAGTTTCACCTGAAACACCTGAAGAACGGGTAATGTTGGCTCCAGATTATGGCATGGCAATGCTGGGTTAAAACTGAATATTAAGACATATGCTCTTGGCTGACCATGGTGGCTCATGCCTGTAATTCCAGCACTTTGGGAGGCTGAGTCAGATGAATTGCCTGAGCTCAGGAGGTTGAGACCAGCCTGGACAACATGGTGAAAGCCTGTTTCTACTAAAATACAAAACATTAGCTGAGTACGGTGGTGGGCACCTATAATCCTAGCTACTCGGGAGGCTGAGGTACTAGAATCACTTGAACCTGTGAGGCAGAGGTTGCAGTGAGCCAGGATCATGCCACTGCACTCCAGCCTGGGTGATAGAGTGAGATTCTGTCTTAAAAAAAACAAAAACAAAAACAAAAACAAAAAACGTAGATTACATACACTCTCCAGTTTGCTCCATCACTTCCAACATAGACAGTTTCACTCAGTTCATATACACTGCTTGGCCTCTAGTGACACTGGAATGTTCAAACTCTGCCCTGGACTGCCAAGGTCATGTATGTGGAAAGAGTCCCAGAAGCACAACTTTCCATCTGGTGCCTTACAAAAATCTTTCCTACACCACCTACACCCTACCTGTGTTTTTCTGGTAGCCAGAAGCTTGCTTCTCTATGAGGTAGGGGATACATTACCTTTATAGATGGCTCTAATGAATAACAAAGTCTTTATTTTGATCACAAATCTACTTAAAGTTAAAAACCATTTAAAGTGATTCAAAAAATAAACATAATTTATATTCTATAGGTGGTACATCTCTTCAAACATTGGAAGAGAGTAATTACATCTCAAATATTTTCTTCTTCAGGCCATATGCACTCCCCAGTTCTTTCAAATATTCATCATAAAACATGAATTCATATCTAGTTTATGGTAAACAAAACTTCCTAAGCCTTTTTTTGTGTGTAAATACCTATGAATATTTTCTTCTTCTTCTTCTTCTTTTTTTTTTGAGACAGAGTTTAACTCCATCACCAGGCGCCAGGCTGCAGTGCAGTGGCATGACCTCGGCTCACTGCAACCTCTGCCTCCCGGGTTCAAGCAATTCTCCTGCCTCAGCCTTCCGAGTAGCTGGGACAACAGGCGCATGTCACCAACACCCAGCTATTTTTTTTTTTTTTTGTATTTTTAGTAGAGATGGGGTTTCACCATGTTGACCAGTATGGTCTCAATTTCTTGACCTCATGATCCGCCCACCTTGGCCTCCCAAAGTGCTGGGATTACAGGTATGAGTCACTGTGCCCAGCCCCTATGAATATTTTCACTCCTCTTGTACTTGTGTGAATAAAAAAAATCAAATTTCAAGACATTGCATTAATTCATATTAAATTTCATTTTGTAAATTCAGGTTTATCATTCTAGTATGTTGATGATGTTCTGATTTTTTGTTCTATCCTTGCTTATATCTTCCTTGGTTCCTAGTAAGAATAATCCTGCCTAGATCTTTTTAAATTAGCATTTAATAGGTATTTACAAGGGACATAATTGAAGTAACCTGAAAAAAAATAGCAGAAGAAGAAAAACTGAGTTAACTTTTTGTTCCAAATTTATGAAAACATCATGAATAAAGCATGGCGATCACAACTTCTGTAATCTCTATCCACGTACCATTAAGTAAAAATCATGAATAAAGTATGATTATAGAATATTTTCCCTGCAAAACTTAAATGGATTAAAAAATTTTTGTCTTCATGATTTGATTCTATAAGAATCAACTATTTTTCAGGAATTGGTCTTTTCCTATTTTTAATGATAAGGAAAGTAGAGGCAGAAGTAATTAGTTTTAGTTTAAAAATTCAGAGTATATTTAAAAGGACAAAGAACAGAGCCCAATCTTTTAAAAGCAAATAACACATCCATTTCAGCACACTTTAAAAACTGCTTAGTGAATTCTAAAATAAAAGGACAATCAGAATCTCTGAAACCTCTATCCATATTCCAAATAGATAATTTTGAAATCTATCACAAATATTAAAAGACATGTCCATTGAAATAAGTTATAATTTGATTTTACTTCATATTAGCAGACATCTTGATATCCTCTGGAATTGTACTGGTATGTGTTCAAATGAGTCAGCTCATTTCTAAGTTATTTTAGGATAAATTGACAATCACTAAATTTCTGAAAATTTAACTTTAACAAAAGTAAGTACCATGTTTTAGCCTAAGGAAACTCCTTAGTTTCTTGATATAATGCTAAAGAATACACATACATGCTCATCCATCTTTTTGGACCTGAGAGCAACTTAGGAGCTACACATATAGCAGAGCCTTAAAGAATAACAAGTAAGTACCTGCGGGAAGTACATGCATGTACACAGAGCATGAGATATCACTGCCACAGGAATAAAATATTCCATGTATTAATGAAGTTAAGAAAAGTAATCAAAGATGAACCAGATTTATTTCCTAAAGTGTTTTTTTTTTACAGAAAATTTACCCTATTCATGTTGTTACTCAAATGGACAGAATTCTGAGTTAATACAGCATGAAGCTATCATTTACTCCTGATTAAAATATATCTGAAGGCAAAGACAAAAATGTAAACATACTAATACCAAAAACTAAGGTGGTAGTGAAACATTTACCAGAATCTGAGAAAATTTTTCTTTTAACAATAACATCAGAGGAATTCAAACAAGAAAAATAAGCTGTCTAATAAATGGCTTTCAATGTCTGAAACAGAAGGATTGGACATGCAGACCAGTAAAAACTAGACATCCTGTTTCTTAAAAGGTTAAATATAAATTTGCCAAATGACCCAGCAATTCCTTAGGTATATACCCAAGAGAACTAAAAACGTATATCCACAAAGGATTTGCACAATAATATTCCTAGCAGCATTCTTCATAATAACCAAAAATTGGAAACAACCCAAAATTCCATCTACTGGTGAATGAATAAAATATGATATCTGCACAATGGAATATTATTTGGCAGTTTACAAAAGGAATAAACTACTGATACATGATATGACACAGATGAACTTGAAAAACACTATGTTAAGTAAAAGAAGCCAAATCTAAGAGACCACATGTAGTACAATTCCACTTATATGAATGTCTAGAAAAGATAAATGTATAGATTAAAGGAGTAAATTAGTGGTTGCCTGGAGATAGCCAAAGGGAAGGAAGAAATAGGAATTAACAGGAAATGGGCATGAAACTCTTACTACTATGGTAATGAAAACATGCTAAAACTCATTTATGGTCATTGTTGCACAACTTGGAAATTTACTACAAAATCACTGGATTGTACTGTTGGAGTAAATTGATTATATGTAAAATATGAT
Source organism: Saimiri boliviensis (assembly GCF_048565385.1). Taxonomy (NCBI): domain Eukaryota; kingdom Metazoa; phylum Chordata; class Mammalia; order Primates; family Cebidae; genus Saimiri; species Saimiri boliviensis. The sequence continues at coordinate 42,227,067 of NC_133452.1, read as the reverse complement.
TCAATAAAGTTATTAAAAAAATCAATCAGCCAGCTAAAACTTCTGCATCCCAATCCTATTTTCCCCAATACATGCGTAAGTATTCCCAGAATCTTGCTCTGTCGCCTAGGCTGGAGTGCAATGGCATGATCTCGGCTCACTACAACCTCCGCCTCTTGGTTTCAAGCGCTTCTCCTGCCTCAGCCTCCTAAGTAGCTGGGATTACAGGTATGCACCACTACGCCAGCCTAATTTTTCTTGTATTTTTAATAGAGACAGGGTTTCACCATGTTGGCCAGGCTGATTTTGAACTCCTGACTTCAGGTGATCCATCTGCCTCGGCCTCCCAATGTGCTGGGACTACAGGCTGCATAAGTATTGCACAGACAATACTGTAGCTCTCTTGTTGTTAAATTTTCAAACAAGTAGGAATTATGCAAGGAAAAAGAGCTAGGTGGCTGGCTGTGCAATGAATCATGAGATATATTCTTTCCTCATCTAAATATTCAGGGGAAGAAGCATAGATAGAAAAGGCTTGGGAATACCCATGTTGAGGTTTATTGTTTTTCATATACTAAAGGGAGGTAAAGAACAACTACAAGCTGCTTCAAACATTTCTAAGCTATGTCTCTCTCAGAGTCAGTGCTTCTGAGTGCTGTAGTAGCCGCCTTTCCTGCTTTAGTCAAACAAGCCAGAACTAGTGAATGTTTACCATCATCAGTAATTGAGCTCGAATTGTGCAGGTCAAGCTGTTCTATACCTTTGGCTCTGAGAAGGGGCAACTAATAGCAAGTGGATAGTGAGAGGGACTAAGAAAAAAAGCCATACAATGAGTATCTAAAGAATCTATAAAGAATGCTTGGCATTCAATGATGATATTTTCTAAAAGAAAAAGGAGAAAAGAAGATAAAATTGCATTGAGTCAAAGCAATTCAAAATAAAGGATAGTCTTTTCAACAAATGGTGCTGGGGCAATTCGAGATCCACATGCAAAAAAAAAAAAAAAAAAAAAAGAATTTAGACCCCCAACTCACTCTACACATGAACATGACTCAAATTGGATTGTAGATCTGAATGTAAGAGCTAAATCCATAAAAGTCTTAGAGGAATCTGTTTTCACATTGCTGATAAAATAAAATACTAAAAAAGAAAAAAGTTTTAGGGGAAAAAACACACACATTTTAGTGAATCCTCCTGTAGGTTAGGCAAAGATTTCTCAGATGTGACACCAAAAGTGTAAGTGATAAAACAAAAAAAATATATAAATTGTACTTCATCAAAATGGAAAACTTTTGCACTTCAAAAGAAGCTATTAAGAAAGTAAAAAGACAAACTTAAGAAGAAAACAATTTCAAATTATACATCTGATAAAAGACATATCCAGAATACAGATAGAGCTTAAATTGGAACTCAGAAATAAGTAGAGAACCCAATTAAAAATGGGCTAAACATTCTGAATAGATATGGCATAAAATAAAATATATGTGTGGACAATAAGCAGATGAAAAGATACTCAACATCATTAGGGAAACAAGTTAAAACCACAATGACGCATCATTTAATGCCGAGTAGAGTCACTATAAAACAAAAAATACACAATCAGTATTGACGAGAATGTGGAGAAAGTGAAACTCTCATCCATTGCTGGTGGGAATGTAGAGTGCTGCAGCCCCTTTGGAAAACAGTTAGCAGTTTCTTTAACAATATTAAGCACAAATTCACCATATGACCTCCAAATCTAATCTTAGCTATCTACCCAAGAGAAATGAAAACATATATCCATCCACAAAAAAAAAACTTGTGTATGTGTTTATAACAGCATTATTTATAAAATGAGAAAATATTCAATGTCCAAAAACTGCTGAATGAATAAACAAAATGTGGTATATGCATACAATTAAATATTATCTGAAAATAAAAAGAAATGAATTACTGATACATGCTACAGGGATGAACCTCAAAAACACTGCTCTAGCTGAAAGAAGCCAGATACAAAAGGTGACATATTTTATGATTGTAATTATATGAAATATTCAGAAAATAAAAACTATAAATTCCAAAAATAGACCAGTAGCTGACTGGGGTTAGAGCTAAGAATGGAAGGTGACTGCAAATAGACAGGAGAGATTTTTATGAAGTGATAGAAATGTCCTAAATCGGCCAGGCTCATGCCTGTAATCTCAGCACTTTGGGAGGCACAGGCAGGCAGATCACTTGAGTTAGGGCGTTCAAGAACAGACTGACCAACATGGAGAAACCCCATCTCTACTAAAAATTTGATATTAGCCAGGCGTGGTGGCACATGCCTGTAATATCCGCTACTTGGGTCACTGAGGCAGGAGAATCACTAGAACCCGGGAGGTCGAGGTTGCTGTGAGCTAAGATCACGCCATTGCACTCCAGCCTGGGCAACAAGAGGGAAATTTCAACTCAAAAAAAAAAGAAAGAAAGAAAAGAAATGTCCTCAATTTGGGTTATGGTGATGGTTGCGTAACTCTGCCTATTTACTAAAAACCATTAAATTGTACAATTAAGTGAATTTATGCTACGTAGATTATACCTTAAAGCTGTAAAAGTAAAATGCATCAGGATGATTTAAGAAGTCAGCTTAAAAAAGAAAAAGAGTCCTCAAATATTTATGAAAACTATTTGCTATGAGAAATAGAAGATAGCTTTAGAAAATACTGTATTCTTAAAAAGATAACAAAGATGGCCTGTATGAACGAACAAGAATGTCGTAAGAGGAGATAAAGCTCTGAAGACTAGGAAGCTGTCAGGAATAAGAAAACTAAAAAAGGTCACTAAAATTCAATGCAAGAATTAAATTTTGCACTGATGGCTTTAAGACGCACAACTGACATGACAGAACATGGATTCAGTAATATTGAAAATAAACTTGAACATTGTCTAAGGCCACAGCGGAAAAGGATTAAAATATGAAAGAATGAGAAGGTAGTAAGGAATACAAAGTGAAGAAAATGCTAAGAAGAAAAAATAAGCACGTATGATGATCAAATCTATAATACAAGAAAGTTTTTCTGAAATAATGGATAAGCAAGTGTTAATTTTTAGAGTAAAGAGTCTGTATGTTCTGGATATGTTATAAACAAAGACCATTACCTAGATATGCCCAGGCAATATTTCTGAACTGAGTATTCTTCTTTAGCTACCCAGATTCATGCTCGATCCTTCTCTGCCCTGCTCTGTGCTCCACGAGGCTGACCTCTCCAAGCTTTACCCAGGCTCCCTCCCACCAGTTGACACCTCCTTGGGTTTGGCCAATAGAAAGCACTAGCAGGCATGCTGAGGGATGGAAGGTGAGAGAAGAGATGGTTCAGAGTATCTCTCCTCACTTCCTTCCTTTTACAACACAGTTTTAGGCAGTAGCTAAGTCCCCTTCAGGCGATAGATCCCACTGGGAGGACCCTATTCCACAGTTAGTTTCCACTGGCCTTTATAATACTATTTCCTTAGCTATGTCTTCATTTCTAGGGGTGGTGATGGTTTCCAAGAGTTGCCAGTTTTTTTCTCAATGCCTTGCCAGGCCTGTTTTCTTCCCATAATCCTGCCTACGTCGCTGTGAGTAATAATCTCTTTTCATTTGAGCCATCTTGGGTGAATTCTGTTTCCCACTGGGGAACTCAGATTAATATAAATGATGAATAAAAATATACATAAATACATAGAGAGAAAATAATTTGACCTACAAAGGAATCAAAGTCAGACTGATCTGATATTTCTCCATTGCAAAATGAATCCCAGGGCTAATATATAATAAGACAGAATTTTATTTGACTCAGTAATTCCATTCTGCCTTTCCTGTGTGAAATCAACCAAAGGCTATTTTCAAGAGTACTAAGGTTCAGAAAATATTTATAATCTTTTTCCTGAAAAATAATGTCAAGTATTAGCTAATCAATGAAAGATATTTAAAACTATGATCTTAGAATTGTAGAAGTTGTAGTTTAAAATCATTGATAGCATTAAATTGTTTAAATACATATAATTTTTTTTTTTTTTTTTTTTTTTTTGAGACGGAGTTTCGCTCTTGTTACCCAGGCTGGAGTGTAATGGCGCGATCTCGGCTCACCGCAACCTCCGCCTCCTGGGTTCAGGCAGTTCTCCTGCCTCAGCCTCCTGAGTAGCTGGGATTACACGCACACGCCACCATGCCCAGCTAATTTTTTGTATATTTAGTAGAGACGGGGGTTTCACCATGTTGACCAGGATGGTCTCGATCTCTTGACTTAGTGATCCACCTGCCTCGGCCTCCTAAAGTGCTGGGATTACAGGCTTGAGCCACTGCGCGCGGCCTAAATACATATAATTTTTTAAGTTTTTTTTTTTTTAACTTTAAGTTCAGGTGTACATGTGTAGGTTTGTTACATAGGTAAACTTGTATCACGGGGGTTTGTTAAACAGATTATTATATGACCCAGGTATTAAACCTAGTGCCCACTAGTTGTTTTTCCTGATCCTTTCCCTTCTCCCACCTTTCACCTTCCCACAGGCTTTAAAATGGAAAGTACATACTATAACAATGGAACATTTAGTAGTAATAATTTTAGTCTATAATCTCACATTAAATTAACAAAGACCAAGTCATAGTGTAAGGAGTTAAACTAGCTGAAAGAATTTTTATTTTTATTTTTAGAGGGAATCTTGCTCTGTTACCAGGCTGGAGTGCAGTGGTGCAATCTCAGCTCACTGCAACCTCCACATCCTGGGTTCAAGTAATTCTCCTGCCTCAGCCTCCCAAGTAGCTGGGACTACAGGCATGTGCCACCATGCCCAAATAATTTCTGTATTCATAGTAGAGACAGGGATTTCACCATGTTGGCCAGGATGATCTTGAACTTCTAACCTCTTGATCTGCCCACCTTAGCCTCCCAAAGTGCTGAGATTACAGGCATGAGCCACTGTTCCCAGCTAAGAAGTTTTTTTAAGTTTCATTTTTGATTTTAGCAATTGGAAAAACTGAGAATTGTACACGTATTACAAAATAAAGTTAACACTAGTAGAATTAAAAATAGGAAAACGACTTTCAGAATGATTGTAGAACATAATTATTCTAATTTAAACTTAGCCATACTGCTAAATGAATAAACCCAATAGCTATATTTTACCCTTGAAAGATAATACTTTCCATATAACAAATCTTCCTAAATACACACAGATGGATCACTTGATAAAGTTCTATCAAAATTTTTCTTTTCTTCCATATGTAAAGAGGCAGTGGATACAACTACATACTAACATATTAGTTGCTCATTATGTACCTGAATAAATAAGCAATTGCTCTATTATTTCTACTATTATTCAAAGTTCTTGGCTAATGTAATGGTAAGAAGCTCTTACTTTGTGAAGGGAAGAAAAAATTAACAGTTAATTGTATTAACCACTTACCCCATGATTAATTGACTAGACAAATTTAAACAGCTGAGCTAGCCAGCAGATCTATGTAAAATACTTTGAATTTTTAATTTTAAGTGCTTCTAAGTTGAATCATGCGGAAAATAAATGGCCCAATTAAGTGAAATATATAAATATAAAATGGAAAATGTCAGGAAAAAGGCTAAATGACAACTTCAAATGTCATTTTCAAATGTCATTTACCATCTGGATAAAGATTAGTTTAACTGACCCTGAAATGTAAAAATGGAATTAGAACAGAAGCATCAAATAAATAATTATATTTCCATTCAAATTCAGTCAAGCCTAACTTCAAGATATAATTGAAATTTTAGCTGGAAAAATGCTTTCCAATATGCAGTAAAATTGCACATTATATTTACCCAAAAGTAATATCACAAGTATTTGAAAACAAAATAACTGAGTAAATTATAATTTAAAAAGCTAAAGATGAGCTTCTATGACAGCAATCTTATCTTTCTAAAAACCTCTTCTCTTGCCCAAACATTTATTTGTCATTCTTATATGTATCACTGTGTGTGTGTGTGTATTAAACAGAAACATGGTTCTTAAATTCAGAGAATATCAAATTTAGCGGCAGAGTCAATAAAAACTACAATGCAATCTAAATTATTTTGTGCTTGACCACTTTTGATCCAAGAACAGTCCTCTTTCTCTGCTACTGTGTTTCTTTGTAGGAGGCAGGTTTATCCAACAGCAAGGTAGGGAGAGACATTTAACAGGACAAATCAGCATAGTCAGCCCTGTTGTCCTGCTAATGAACGCAGTGGCAGGTAACCCATCCAGATTATCTCCCCGTTCATCAGAACATCTGCAAATGTGAGCTAGTGGATCGTTAAGCAGTAAGGACTAAATACAGGCCTAATGGAAGAGGCAATGGGCCAGATGGAAGAAGTCAGCATGGCTTTATAATGAAGTAAGATTTAAAAGGGAATTTCAGATAGTAATAGACATTCATAAAAAAATGGAAAGCAAAAGCATTTCAAAGTTCTAAGAAAAACGTTAGGGTCCTGGATAGCTCCAAAATTGTGTTGTCATAGACTTCAAAATTATTCCTAAGACTTGTTGTAATTAGCTAACCTAGAGCTATGTGATAATAATAGCAATAACATCTGATATGGTACCTTACAATTTATAAAGCACTTTCACGCATTTTATCTTATGTTACCCTTGTGAATAGACTGGATAGGAAAAATATTTATTTTCCTTTAAAAGGTGATTAAATTGAGAGTCAGCTATTACGTGACTTATCTGAAGTAGCATAGCTATTACATTTGTAAAAAGTGAGACAGAATTGACAGACCTGAAAACATTTTTATAGCCCTGTTTCTAGTTTTTTTCTCCAAAGATTCCCTTTCTGTGAGATAAAATGGATTTTTCCCTACAGCCACCTTGGAAGTCTTCTCTCAGTGTTTACTCAAAACATTCTCTAATAGACCCTAGAGTATGAGAGAGGATTATAGATTCTAGGAGTACTGAGGTCCCTAAAGAGGGTAGGTTATTCATGGGTCAGGAAGAACATGAGAGTGGCAGTGGAGGGTCAGCCTGAGTCCTTGTAGTGAAGCCACGCAGCACTGACTACCGGAGACCACTCATTGGAGGCGGACAGACTTAGTTGTAGGCCTGGCCTGCTAACTGGTGACATTAACCTCTCTGAGTCTGGGAGTTTTCATGTCTAAAATAAGGCTATTAACAACATAATTATACATAAACTATCTGGTTCAGTCACTGGCATGTAATTAGCACTCAACACTGGTGGCTACTGAGCCACTGCAGCCCTGGGGTCATTTTCCATATCTCTCCAGCCAAATTAACTGCTAAATTGATTGTCTCAGACATTGAAGATATAAAGCAAATTCCAATGGATAGTCTTTGGTAATGACAGGATCTGCAGTCTTCTCTTACTCCTTAAACCTGTGTTTTACCCCCAAAGCACAAAGCAGTTAAACTGCAGAGCTGATGCCCAAGATGTCAGAGGTGTCTTCTTGTTCTTGGGTTTCTGTCCTCATTCTCTTTCTCAAGAATCAAATGGGAACTTGTTTCAGAGAAGACCTGTTGTTTCTGGGAGATAACTCGAATTTGAGAGATGCATAGCAGAGGACCAGAAGTTTCTAGAAGGTAGCAAGATCTTGGGAGACCTCTATTTCTGGAAGTGGGGTGAGCCTGGAGTTACCTATCTACTTCCTTTTCATTGTGTTTGCATTGCGCTAAGCACCATGGAAAGAGTCCTGGTTCACAGTCACTTTATTTTTTCTACAAAATTGGGCATGAAACACCTTGCTTAATTACCATTATTCTCTTTTCAAAATTACTTATTGTTTATCAACTTTTTGTGCCCCGTTCTCTTCTGCTTTTTTGTGGACACAATAATATGGACTCAGTCTTTAGTCTCAGGGAGTTTATAGTCAAATGCAGCAATAAAGTTATATACAAATTAGACAAGAAATAATTGTTGTAATATTAGAGAAGAAGGTGGTCTCATTGCTTATATTCTAGGTACTGAACTTAATGTTGGGAGTGCCACAGTGACCAACACAAGAGGGGCTCTTGTCCTCTTAGAAGTCACAGTCTCGTTGGTCTCGTGAGGACTTCATGAGAAGTATTTGGTATAGTGATGTGTATGTGCAGCTATAGTCGAAGTACAACCTGTATGAGGCTGTCTTTCCTGTTAGAAAATAATTAACTTGTGGGAAAGGAATACCCACCTGGTGACATTATCTGTTATTCCTCATACATATAATATATTAGCTTCACAAATATTTACTAAGTGAAAATCAAATCCAAGTTTATATGTTTTTAGTTTTATGTAAAAGGCTGAGGCAGAAATAAGATGTTATTTCTGCCAGTACTTGGAGCAAGGCCATTCACAGGCAGCCAAGGGTGGTCACGGTAGAAGGGAGTGGTGAAGAACAGTGTCATTTATTACTGCCCCAAAGCCTGAACGCACCTCATGGACTACTTGAGTTACATCTGTGCCATGAGAATCTCTTAAGGAAGGGATTGAAGTTGTTTAATTGGGGTCTTTTCTGCATGAGTTTGATGTCTGTCACACATACAAAGGCCAAGTAACCACAAAAAAAAGTTTTACTATGCTCTTGGAAATATAAAGACTTGCAACTTCAAAAAACATCAGAGAAGTCATGGGAAATAAAAAATAAATTTCAATAATAACAACATACAAATATTTGGATGTTTAACTGAGGATCAGTGCTCATTAACTCAATGGCCACACCCTGTGGTAAGAGCCTGGCAGCCTTCCAGGGTTAGGGAGCAGGGGCAGATTTCATCTTAAGAACTGTATGGTTAAAAACCCCACTTTGAGACTTTCTGCAGAAATTAGGATGTTTAGGTGCCATCATTGAACACACTGGTTTATTTACTGGAATAGATGATGAATTATTTGGTTACCACATTGTCTTTGTAGCTTCCAAGAGTGTAGAGCTAAGGTCACATCAAAGGGCATGGCTGGATTATTAGGGAGGTTCAACTTGTACTCATCCCCACATATCATGTCTTCAGTTGTAATTTCTATAGCACTAACACAGGCCCTGAATGCTGAGTAGCAACAGAGAGATAATTGTAGGTCTTACTTCTTGTGTTGAAAATAGAATCAACATAAATGCCTATCAATCAATTATAGACTGGATAAAGAAAATGTGTTACATATACACCATGGAATACTATGCAGCCATAAAATGAAAGAGACCACATTCCTTTCATGGATGTGACTGGAGCTGGAGGCCATTATTCTTAGCAAACTAATGCAGGAACAGAAAACCAAACACTGGTTGTTCTCACTTACAATGATGAGAATACCTGGACATATTGAGGGGAGCAACATTCACTGGAGCCTTTCAGAGAATGGAGAGTGGGAGGAGGGAGAGGATCAGGAAAAATAACTCATGGACACTCGGCTTAATACTGGGCTGATGAAATAATCTGTACAACAAACCCCCATGACACAGATTTACCTATGTAACAAACTTGCACTTGTACCCCTAAACTTAAAATAAAAGTTAAAAAACCCAAGGCACATGTTCCTCTAATGTTCATTTTTCTCAATTAAAAAATGTTTATCTGGAAAAAAAAAACTTTCAGTAGGGACCTTCAGTGGGTGCAAACTTGGAGTTTAATGCAACACTTTGCCATCTATATCTTCATATCCTCTGTGTTATCTACATGGCCACACTACAACAGGCATTCAAGAAATACCTATTGACTGACTATAAGAAAAAATAATTATAGTATTTAAATAGTAATGATACTGAATTTTATACCTGACTATGAAACTTTCAGGAAGAACAGAGATGGATAACTGACAAAGTAGAAAATGAAAAAAAAAAAAAAGCTTCTTTATAGGAAGCTTTGAGAGCACTTGGTTTAATTTCTGCATTTATATATTAAAAAACTGAGGCCTATAAATTTTAATTTATTCACTCAAGGTCATAGGCAATGACAGATAAGTTCTCGAAACTAGTTTCTAGACTCCATGATAAATGTACTTTCTAACAATCACACTCAAATTCACATCTAATTAAAAAAAAATGACAATTTTATTTTCTGTAAAATTTTAACTCATAGTTTGTTGATTCCATAGAAAAGACCTGTCAAATATTTAGAAAGCTCATTTATCCATGATGGTTGCCATGTAAGGTCTGTGTATAACTGCAACACTTTGTTGTACTAGATCGATTTTCACGATTGTCCCAGAGGCTTCACATAAAACTCAGTGTTGCTTCTGTATCTGGTCACAGCTAGGAAAGAATTTCTTACAATATTTAGTCCCCAGCCTTGAGTCATACTAAACTAAGAACTGTTTCATAGCAATGTACATCCTTTGGATTAAGTTTTTCTTCATCTTCCCAGCATTTTTACCTAATTTTTAAACCCTTGTTTCAATAGTTTTATGGTTTTATTGTGAACCATTTCAAATCCTCTTTTAAGGTAGTTGGATACAGAAGTCAGAGTAGTAAACAACACTTCAATAACTATATAAGTAATACACATCTATGGAGATACTTAACATGGATAAATTGCTAATCTCGCAGGGGTGAGTCCCCCAAAGTTCATCCTGGAACCGTTGGACCAAGTTAAACTGGCCTCTGACAGTTCAGGGTTGGAGACTTAACTCATAAATATGCTTTATCAGCAAAGGCAACAAAAATGTAAATACACATGTATTAAACAATGTCTACGAAGCCCATTACATGGCAAATATCAAAATCAATAGATATTTTAGATGGGAACTAGAAATGTACTCAGTAGGAGATGCTTAATCAGGTAAAAATCTGTATTTGTTCAGCACTTTACAGTTTCAGGAATATGAAGTGCAAAATTTCAGCCAGGAAAAAAACTGGAATCTGATCAACAATGTGGGGGTGTATAATGCTGTCTTGTATTTTTATGTGAATAACAAGAAATTTGAAGTGTATAATAAAAAGCACAATATATTGCACAAAAAAATCTGCCAATTTCTGATCTGTATAATACTTTGCTTCTGCTAGGGGCTTGGCATCTGAGTAAAAGAGTAGTTTACATTTGACTGAATATTAAAGATCCTTTCAAAGTGCATGCAACTCTATATCTAATTTCACTTAAAAATCCAATAAGGTTCATAATTCCTAAATAAGTAAATCTTTAAAAATGCATTCATAACATATGGTGACTTTCTGGAAGACAAGCTTTTCTATGCTTACCTGACAGTCTTCCTTGTTTTTAATTTAGTCTCATTCCTGCCTGTGTTATTCGACAAACTATTGGCTCTGAGAAGATATGACTAAAATTATAGTGTTTAATTGATGCATCTAAATATATTTATGGCCATTTCATTTAAAAATATCAATTACTACTGTTTCATTTTAAAATGTTAAGTAAACTACCAAAACCAAGGGAAAACATTTGTATGTAATGCCCCATTAAACTGTCTTTTGAGTTGCTTCTTCACTGATTTGTCACTCAACATTTCTTTTTCACATTTTATTATTTAGGTAAACATGCCCTGTTAGAACCAAGTGTAGTTATGATCAGTTCTTTATTTTATATAAGAAAATAAATAGGTAATTGGAAATATGTAGTACAAGAATTTGCCTATTAAAGGGTTCCATTTGAAGGGAATCTGGGTAAATAAATATACTCTCAAGGGACTCTAAAATACAAAAAAAAAACAGAGATGCTGTTAAAATTTATAGTACTAATTATTTTTGTGTTCTAGAATGAAAGTTTATTGTAATAGATAGGATCTATTATACTAAGTGCACAAAAAGTAAAAGTCTCAAGATAGATGGTGCTATTTCAGTAGGCCAGTTAAGACTGGAAAAGTTAAGAAAATTATTATCTTTTAAGAACCTTGCTATGGGTGAGGTATGAGACAATATAAAGAGTACAGATTCTGAAAAGAATAAAGATCGGATAAACAGTTCTCATCATCATCATCTTACTCTTTCTTTTCTTTGTTCCTCTGTTGGTTAATTCTTTGCTCAAATGTCTGTTATCAACACTTCACCAAGCACCAGACCTTAAAAGTGACAGGAGATGACCCCTCTTCTTTTGAGGATTACAAGGAGTTTCAAAGCTTTAAAAAAAATAAAGTTCACTGCTAAAGCAGCAGAACCACATGACAGATGGTGATCCTCAATTTAACTGGAACAAAAACTCACCCCTCACAGGGAATGCATTGTCTAGACCCTCCTCCACAACTGCACTTTATCCTGTTTGTGCATGAACCCATTCTGGCATTCAAAGAGCTAGTTGTTTGCATGAAATAACTAATAAAAACCTCTGTCTGTTTGATCATTTGCAATGTTGAAAGATAGAATGCCATTTTCTACAGGTTACAGAAAGGTAAAGGCATTCTTCTACAGCAAGAAAGCACACTGTTAGTAGCAATCAATGTTTTATAAGTGGGATGAAAATGCTATTAAGATTCAAGGGCAGCATTCAAAGAGGTTCCTCTTGTTTGCCTTTGGTGAAATATCAACTATTTCAATACAAGCAGTGAGATGCGGTAGATGCAGCTACTTTCTTCCATCCTGCTTCTACTCAATTCTTCTTACTCCCAGGTGCCTACTCCATCCTCTCAGGGGGAGAAGATAGGCAGATATGAGGAGGTGCATAAGATCCTGTGCAGCCACCAATCCTGAGACCAATCGGTCAATACTCTTGAAGCTAGTTAAATTCTTAGCAAACAGTTCCAAATTCTAGCAGATGGTTTATTGGTCTCAGTGGTGCTGTTCAACATCTATATGACTCCACATAAAGATCTAAAATCTTGGAATTAGAGGATTGCTTCTCTTGAGCATATTCTATTTAATATTTTACAATTTTACTCTATAACTAGTGTCTCTTCTCTTCATGGAGAGCTTGGTCTCTTTCTACTTTTCTCCTTTAAAACAATGACACAAAGGGATGACAATTCATTACTTAACAAGTTAACCAAGTTGGTTAACACTCACCAAGGGCTTGAATATGTTTTCATTTTGCAACCAATGAAGCAGATGGTTAACTGAAGTTGTGGCAAGTCATCCAAGGGGAAACTTACAACTCTTATCCACAGAGTAAGCCAGTTATTACTGCAGCTCAGTTTTAATATTTATCTCCTTAGAGGATCATAAAATCACTATTGCAAAAATCTTATCTGAATGAAACACTTCTGATTTCTAAACATATTGTTAAACAACTTTTTCTATTTCCGACATTTTTCTAAACACTCTGAAAGTCAACCTCAAATGAGTAATTATAGAGCACTGCTACCAGAATATTATTTGGTTTTCCTTTATTACATTTAGTATCCTCCAAATATTTATCTTCCACTCTCTCACTTTCTCTGTTTTTCTGTCTCTGTTCCCCACCACCTTCCATATTCTCAAACTGTGAACGCCATTTTCCTAATAAAGGGTTACTTTAAAGGCTGATATTCTGCATATTAGCTCCTGTATTATTTTTACTTTAATTGTTGTATTCCTTAATCAGGCATTGGCATTTGTTTTTTTATAACTCCAAGGAGAATTAAATTGCCTCTTTGGTATGAACATATCTACCCACACTGTTTGGTGCCAGAACAGCATTTTCTCAACCCAGAATTAGAGCCCTGAAGGAGGAAATAGTCACAGGAAAGAGTGTGAGCAAAAGACTCAAGGAAGTGCATCTTTACAATCTCCTGAGGACATTCCCAAGTTCTATCCCTTCCTCCTAGTGGCCAGATTATTTTGGCTTTTATTATAAAATGGGAGAGGTCCTACCATTCTGGCTAATGGATAGACAGTCTATGAATATTTTCCCCTTTAATGGATGTGCAATGAAAATCAGAAAGCTTTTATGCCATTCTTAAGTATAGTTTTTAGATATCCACCTGAAACATTCACATGCCAAATTACAAGGCATTTCTTTTTTTATCTCTGGTAATCAAGCGAAGTTTGTTTGTACTTGAATGTTTTAAATTGTATAAACGAGGAATATGAGAGAACACAAGTAATTTATGAATAGGAAATGCAGCCTATGAGACCGACAATGAACTCTTTGCTTGCTCATAGGAAGCTATTAGATTGTTGCTTCTCTGGGTTGAATTCTGTTCTCTCCTTCTATCCTCCCTGTCAAATTCACATGTTGAAGTCCTAACCCCTAGTTGCTCAGGATGTAATCTTATTTGGAGATAGGGTCTTTACAGAGGTAATCAAATTAAAATGAGGGCCAGGCATGGTGGCTCACGCCTGTAATCCCAGTTCTTAGAGAGGCAGAGGCAGGAGAATAGCTTGAGCCCAGGCAGGTCAAGTGAGTTCCTTAGGGTAAACCCTAATCTAATATCACTGGTATCCTTTCAAGAAGGGGAAGTCTGGAAACAGATAGCTACAGGGAGAATGCCATGTGAACATGAAGATGGTCATCTACAAGCCAAAGAGGGAGGCCTGGAACAGATCCTGCCTTCACAGCCCTCAGAAAGAACCAGCCCTACCAACACCTTGATTCCAGACTTCTAGATTCCAGAACTGTGAGACAATATATTTTTTTGCTATTTAAGTCACCCAGTTTTTGGTATTTTGTTACAGCAATCCTAGAGAACTAATACAGCTACCTATTACTTTTTTTTTCTCTAAATGAAAGTCAATTTTTGACACATCTTCAACTGTACATTATTGCTGAAGAAATATATACTTATAGCTATATTAATTTCATATTTGATCTCTTAACTTTAGGAACTTTAGGAAAAAAATCTCTGCCATTCCTTAAATGGCGATGCCCTGAATTTCATGAGAAAAGTCTTACATACTATCAAAGGTGTCGAGAATCATCAAAAATGACCTTTACAGTTTAGAACTGGATAAAAGTAGACAAGTAGAAGTTACAGGCCTTTTAAAGTCACCCAGTTACAGGTGAAATTAGATCACACAGCTCCCAGTCTCTATGTTTTTCTACTACAGCACGGAGTGACTCCTAGCAGTAGCCAAGGATTTCATATCATTAAAATAACTTTTTACTATTTCATCATGTTAAAAATAGTTTAAAATCAGGATAATATAAGTAAACAGATCACAAAAAATAGTTTACTCCACTGAAACTGTATTCTGGAAAGTCCTAACACATATTCTTAGTCAGACTGTTGATATTTTCACTATTATATGGTAGATAGGTTTTTGTACCATTTTGAGATAAGCACAACAATGACAGGTGAGTCAATACCTCAGTTAGTCTGTGGAATGATTAGGATTTTCTTTAGAATTCTGCTTATCCAAGCAGAGGAAATTGTTCACAAGACAACTTGTGTGTTTGCTAATTCTCAATGGTACTTTTCACAAGTTGCATTGTATGTGTTCAGGTAGCTATCAAAGAAAAGTATAATTTAATTCTAATCAAATTGCTATTTATCTTAAAGTGAATCATTTCCTGATAGATGTTTCTGTCTCTTTACTACTCCATTTCTTTATCCTGATTCTGTTCTTTGAGAAGACTCCCGGTGTATGTGTTTGGAATCTTCAAATAGCTAACATGATGGAGAACTTTGACTCTTCTTCCCTAAAGGGTAGAACTAAGACGACCTGGCTAACATTACAATGTAAATATATCTAATATAAAAAAAATGAAAATCTTTAAACAGAGCTATGATATGATATAATTAGCTACTCTGAAAGATGTTCAGGGATAGTCACTGGTGGTATTCTAAGCATTAGACCATTGTGGGAAGGGGTGGCTTAGTTATAGAGAGAATTCAAGCAATGACTGAATTAGACCAAATGGACCTTATAGTCTTTTCCATCCTAAAAATTCATGGTTCTATGAACTCAATAGTAATCTCGTGGGGCTAATTATTCCACTCAACAATCACAAGGCTCATTCCTTCACACTCTTGACATCCTTTGCTGCGTAATTTATTTAATTAACATACATTTAGAAGACACAGAGATGAAACACAGAGATCAGTCAAAGTTCATCATACATGTTAAGTTAGATACAGTGTTTAGGTGAGAATCTCATTTGTTGTTGTTACCCATTTATTAGTATGAAATCATGTATTTTTACTATTTGGGTGAGAGTAAGAAATTGTCCTGCCATCATAAAAGAAATTTTTAGTAGTCATATTAGTCCTTGGGATTCTTTTCTAAATGGCTAAAAATACATAGTACACCATGAAATAATCAAACACTAACCTCTTTCATTTTTTCCAGTTCATTCTGTAAAGCCTGCTTTGCAATTTCAACTTCTATGAGCTGTTGCCTCAGTTTCTCATTTTCATCTTCTGTTGTTGTTCTCTTTTCTTCCACATTTTCTAATTCATGGTGAAGTCTCACAGATACATCCTTTGCAACCTGAATTAAGGTGTTCGAAACAATAAAACATAATTAATGACAATATAATGATGGCTAAAATTTTATTTGCATCAAAAGCATTAAGAGCCAATGTTTGTATGATGCTTACCATGTGCAAGGCATTACTCCACAAACTATACATATAAGCCATTCAC
Source organism: Saimiri boliviensis (assembly GCF_048565385.1). NCBI lineage: Eukaryota > Metazoa > Chordata > Mammalia > Primates > Cebidae > Saimiri > Saimiri boliviensis. The sequence goes on along the minus strand of NC_133452.1, from coordinate 42,210,704 downwards.
ATATATCTATCATTTAACCCTACAAAAATCCTATGAGATAGGTACTATTATTACTTCTATTTTGTAGATGAGGACACTGAGTCTCAGAGAGGTCAAGGTCACACAGCTAACAAGTAGACACTGCCAGGCTAAGAAGGCTGGCAATCTGGCTCTAAATTTTGTTCCCTTAACTTCTGCACTACCCTGTGGTAACAAATGATCTATTGTATTTTATCACATGTAAAGAAATTTCACAAATGTCCTTTATTTCATCAAAACAATGAGGTAGATATTTCCATTATAATCTATGTTAAAGAATGAAAAACTGAAGTTTTTGCAAGTAGTGGGTTGGGCTTGAATTTCACTCTTATAACTAGAATTCCATTTGCTTAATTTTAGGAAACATTTTAGTACTTGAGATTATTATTTTTTGAATGACTGTGCATTTTTGCTTCATGTTTTGAGATTATCCTCGAAATTCTAGGGTTTGGAAGAAAGGTGGAGCAGTATAGTGTAGAGGCTTAGGACACAGGTTGTGATTTTGGACTGGATGGACAGTGAGCCTGGCACCTACTGTTTTCCAGGCCTGGGCACTTAACCTCCATAAAAGGTGTGGCTTCTGCATCTGTAAAATTGTGATTTAATAATCCCTACATTATAGGATTTTTTTCCTTGAGAATTAAATGAATTAACAATGTATGTAACAATGTTTGCCACACTGCTTTTTTTAACATTTGTTGAGTGTTTAAACACTTAACAAATGTTAAAAAAAAGAGTAATACGATGTCTTTCATAAAATGTTTACAGTTTTCTTTAAAATAAAGAATAATTAACACGTGATGTTTAAATCCTGATAAAGTTAATACAATGAACAGTATATTTATTTGGTTGTGCAAGGAGATTAGGTTAATATCTAGTTCGCATTGTCAATGACTCTGCCTACAGTCAAACTGAACTGGAGACCACCTATGTCTAGAAAATGCGCTTCAAGGTTGAGGTTTTTCCTCTATAAGAAATTCTGAAGGAGCAACGTCACTTTAAAAAATGAGATTCTTTCATTTACTTCACACCAAACAGGCAGTTTCCCGGCGCCCCCACTCCCACCCCCTCCCCCAAGGAGTTACCTAAGAGGCAAGTGCAGAAAGGAAGAAGTCCTGAAAGAAGGAGGTGGGGTGGACACTTGCTGAAAGAAATCTTAAGTCTAGTGTTTTCCCAGTGCAGTTCCTATTGTGGATTTCAACTTCCCCAGAGGAGTCCTTTTAGCGAGGCTCCTGAGTGCCGGATTCCACCGGCCTTCTCTCAGAAGACATACTGAAGGCCAGATCAAAGGCTAGAGCCTGCGCTCTGCCACGCCCTTGCTTCTGCCCAGAAGGGAGCCTTCTTCTCATCACTTCTTGAGGAGCCACCGTTGCTCTCAGAAGAGCACACTTAGCTCGTTTGCTGGCAGGCCCTCCACACACACTGCACTCTTTAGACCCATTTGCCAGTTCTCTCCCTTCCAAGACCCTAGTATTTTGTGGTTAGCACTAAGAAACTGTCCCTAAGGCTCCTTGCCCGATGCCACTGAAGACCTCTCAGCCTAAAGAGCACTTGGCCAAAGTCCCCACCCGCCGCCCCGCCGCGCGCCAACGAGCCCCCGCGCCGCAGACCTTGAGGTCCTGCTCCAGGCTGCGCAACAGCTCTCCGTCGATTTCCCCGGTCTGGGCGTAGCGGAGCCTTTTGCGCTCGGCTTTGCGGAGGCGGTACTGCAGGATCCGGCAGTTTTTGTTGGCTCTTTCCAACTCGTGGCGCATTTCCTGCAGTTGACAAGCATCCTCCTCGAAGAAAGTGTCCCTCATCTCGTCCATCTCGGTTCTCAGCTCATCGATCTCGTTCTGGGGCGGTGACAGGCCGCGCGTCAAAATCAGCCTCGCTTCCAGCCCTTCCGACACATACCGTGCACACCCCATTCCAATTCCAAATTCTCAGCTTTAATTGCCCCTCTCCACGAGACAGGAGTGACAAGGAGCTGAGTGTAGAAGAGGAAACTAGAATAAAAGGCCGACTTTAGGCCTTCTCTCGTTCTTAGTTGTTACCCTCTCTCCAGGAAAAAGTGTGGCGAACCATTATAATAGGAGAAACGGAGGCCCGGATTTGAATTTAAATGAAAACCTCGCGTTACTGAGAAGTAGATTTCGTTTCAAATTTGGACAAGGCCTAGGAAACCCGCTCCCTCCTTTGCCGTTCTGTTCCCTTTTCAAGGCTCCCTAACAGGTTAGCAGCCTCTCGCCCCCGCCGGGACACGCCCTAATCCTCCCAGGCCTGCTCTTCCCATCCCCCAGCCAGGCCCCCCTACCCTCCTCACCTTGAGAGTCTCGTTTTCCTCTCGCAGCTTCTCCATCTCCTCCTGCATTTCTTCCTGCTCTTGGAGCTGCTGCGGGTGCGGCTGCGACGAAGGGGGCGCTGCCGCCTGCATGCCCCCGCCGCTCCCGCTGCCCTCTGCGCTCTGCTGGGGGCCCTCCGCCGCCGCCGCCATTGGGGAGGCGGAGGGGATGGCCAGGGTCTCGCAAATGGCAGGGGCGCCAGAGACCGGAGAGCTGCGGCTACTACTGCCGCCGCCGTTCTTAGTGTGCATCTGAGCCGCGGCCGCCGCCGCTGCCGCCCGCTCCTTCTTGAGATGGAACTGGATGAGCTCAGACTGCAGACATCCCTCCTTCCAGTAGCTCCCTCCACCACCGCTGCAGCCCCCCGCAACGCTTCCGGAGTTTCTGCTGCCGGTTCCCGGGGTTTTGCCCGCAGAAGAGGAGGATGGCGAAGGGGAGGCCCCCTCCCCGCCACTGCCGCCCCTCTGCTGAGCGCGTACGCCTTTCCCTCGCCAGCCCCTGGGCGGCGGCGGCTGCGGAGCGCCCCCCTCCCTTTCTCCGGAGCCGCCGCCGGCTCCTCCTCCTTCCCCGCCCCCTCCTCCCCCTTCCCCGGGCGGAGGGGGTTCCCCTAGTTTCGAGGGCACGGACTCTAGCTCCCGAGGCGGCTCCTCGGGCGGTCCGGGCCTCCTGCCGCCCAAAGCGGCCAGGGTCGCGGCGGGGGCCGCTTCAGCACCAGCCAACGGCTGGACAGCTCCCGGAGCGGCCCCTTTGGGCGCCAGGGGCGTCGCCTTCTCGGCCCCGCCTCCGCCTCCTCGGGCGCCGGCTGGAGGCCCGGTGCGGCTCCCTGTCTTGTTACCCTGATGTTGCTGCTGCTGCAGCTGCTGCTGCCGAACAGAATTGAGTTTAGTGCCGGGCCCCACTGGGGACCGGGTGCCCGCGGTTGTCTGTCGCAGCGAATTGTCCCTCGGTCTAGCCGGTGACTGAGCTCGCTGCTGCTTTCTGCTGCTGCCCTCCGGATGCAGACGAGCCTCAGTGGCTGCAGCGGCGGGAGAAGCTGCTGCTGTGGCAGGGGCAGCGCCCCCGGTCGGTGGCTGACTCATGGCTGTCTAGGAAGAACCTACCAGATGCGATTTGGAATAGCCCATTGCTAGAGCATCCTCTTCCCTCTTCACCGCCGCCAATCTTCCTTCCCTAAGCTGGGACAGAGACAAAAGAAGAGAAGAACACAACATGTCTGTAAAACAAAGGGTGATATTGCTCTACAAGAGAAGCCCCAGAAAATGATGAGATTTGGAAGGCACTTAATAGAAGCTTTGACTTTAGGAATAGGATGCAGGGCTGTCTTTAGGAATAGGATGCAGGGCTGTCAGTTCTCATTTTGCCCAGGGTGGCGCTGTCTCCATCTCACTTCACCTCAGCAAAATGACGAATCTGAAAGCAGCTGAACCTTACACATTCATGGTAGCAGGTTTTGAAAAGGGTGAGAGACACAGAGTCAGACAGCAATCAGTGGGAAGGGAGGTATAAAAGAAAAGAGGATAAAGTCGAAAAGAAGTTTCAGAAAGGAAAGATATCCATATGGGTTGTAAAATCCCTGCTTTTACGACTTTGGCTTTCCTCACCATCAAATCTGTATGTAAAGCCTAGTTTAGTGGAGAAAGTTTTCATTTAATTAGTATTCCCAAGTTCAATTAGAGGAAAAGGGTTATGATGTAGTGCTCCTAGAGAAACTTTCTATGGATAAATGAAACTTTCCCCACGCAGCTCCAACCCCTAATATTGTTTTTGGGGAAATGCACCCAATTTCCTTTATAATAGAACTAAAATAAAATATAAATAATGGCTTTAAATTAGTCTCAGTTTCTCAAGAAAATAGCAGCATTAAAAATTGTCTATATGGGTTAGTTATTAGCAACTCCAAAAAGTACTTTCTCCCGTTTGGGAAATAATTTTTAAAATACATTTTGAAAAGGTGATGGTCAGTTCTACAGTTTCTTAAGTTTCTGGTGATGAATTTTCCTAAGCTTATCCAATTTTGTAGTCCTTGTGAATCGCTTTAGGTTTTTTTTTTTTTTTTTTTTTTTGAGACGGAGTTTCGCCCTTGTTACCCAGGCTGGAGTGCAATGGCGCGATCTCGGCTCACCGCAACCTCCGCCTCCTGGGCTCAGGCAATTCTCCTGCCTCAGCCTCCTGAGTAGCTGGGATTACAGGCACGTGCCACCATGCCCAGCTAATTTTTTGCACTTTTAGTAGAGACGGGGTTTCACCATGTTGACCAGGATGGTCTCGATCTCTCGACCTCGTGATCCACCCGCCTCGGCCTCCCAAAGTGCTGGGATTACAGGCTTGAGCGACCGCGCCCGGCAAATCGCTTTAGTTTTAAGTGTAATTGGTAGATAGAAAATATTTTCATTCTTACCCATCTTCTTACATTGCATATCATAGGCAAAGTTTTACTTTTTGAAGTGCCCTTTCCCTCCTATGTAGCCAAATTCTGAGAGGGAACCCAGAAGGCTGGTCCATCTTCCCTCATGGTGGTAAGATCAATTTCCAGTGTGTATATTTCCAAGATAAATCCATCACTAGCTTCTTTAATCTGGAAAACAGCAAGCTACTGCCTTGCGGGTTCTTCTCCCTAGTGATCCAGGCAGCCAGTCAATTGGTTGCCTTTTCCTGAAAATTATTTCTGTCTAAACCACCGAAAGGGGCATGACTAGGCATAAGTTGCTGCTTTAAAAATATTTGTCCTATACAGAGAGGATGTTACTTTACTGCCAGTTATTTTACTTGCATTATTCTTGTTAACATCTCTTTTTAGCATCATAACTTAGCATGCAGTAATTCCTCATTTTATGAGGAATATTACTGGAGGGTTCTTAATCCACCTCCCTTTCTGTTCCTGGCATCTCCTTCCAACTCACTTTGAAATATAAAGGTGAACAAAGAAGACATCGGGGGAAAATTTGCCCATCAACTTAGCTTCTACATCTTGTCTCTCAGCCGCAATACTACTAGAAGGTCTGGCCTAGTTTATCATCATGGGTGACACTAACATGGGCTATCTAACTAACTTATATTGCCAATGCAAATTTATTTTTGTTTTTAATCAGGCAGAATAATTCCAGAGCTGAGAAAGCAATGTCTAAACTCAGCTCCCAGACAGCATTAACCCCGGAGAAAGCTTGTGTTCCAGTAACTGGGCTCCACAATCAAACATATCTGGCTGCTGTTACGTGGTTGCCACAAAGTGACAAGATGCTGCATCTCTTCAAGGCTTTCCCGGTGAAAATTGCCACCCAACCAACCCCGGTACGGCTTAGACCAACACTTTTAATCTCAAGTTTTATCCGTCCGCTAACCCACCCCATTTTTCATCCCCAACCCTTTAGAAATCCAGAACTTGCTCACTTCTCAGCAGAGGCGAGGTTTCCAGGTAGTTGATGCAAATCAACAGCACTTTCCTTCTGATATTCCGGAGATCTCGGGGTTTACTATTGTGCCTTTCTGCGCCGAGGAAAGTTCAACTTCGTATTATTGTATGCGACTTTGGGCTCGCTCACCCCAGTTCCACGCCCACTCGATTTCTCCAAACAATGGCGGTAACGTCAAGATTCAGCTGTCCCCAGAGCGGGTGACTTCCCGGAGGTCCGCGGCTGGCCTGGAGCTGCGGCTCTCAGCAGGCTAACACGAGAGGTACCAAGCTGAGCCAGACGCTCCCTAGGAAGTGCAGAGATATTCATGAGCTGACCTCACCGGACTGGGCAGGGGAGAGGGCGGGATTGCAAGGGAAGACTGGGTAGAAATAACCAAAGAGAGGTTACTTTCAAGAGGAAAGAGAAGAAGGCGAGGGCGGGGGGCGGGAGTGGGGAGTGGCAGGATAAAGAGACAAAAAGACCAGAGCCACGCCCGAGGTGGAAGATTGGCAGCAGCCCTCAAAGTCCTGGCCTATTCTTTTATCTTGTACTTGGCAGAGGATTCCAAAACCGCTTGAACGCGGATGCACTGGTTTCCTGCAAAGCTTTGTCCTGGGTTCGGTCAATCTCTATCAATTATTTACTTGAGCTCCTTTTCCAAGGAGGCGGACTGGAACAGCCTTCCGGGATGACTGACGTCTCCTGGTGCAGCTGCGAGGCGCTGGCGGGCGGCTGCTGGGAGTTCTCTTTGTTCACTCACTTTAATTCTCAGTCGAGCTCTCCACGCGGTTACTCCCTCCCCACCCCCAGCCCGGGCGGAGTCATCAGATGTCGTTTCCACGAATAGATAATGGTTGCCATGGTAGGACCCACCATCCCACAGACAAAGGGTTTTTGCGAAGCCAGGACTAATTTAGTGGAAACCGAAATAAATATCGGCCCACAGAGATCCTTTAGAGAGGGGTTTGCCCTCAGTACATTTTCCTGTTTCCTATTGCATGCCAGTTTCCACCGTGAAAATAAGGAGTAATTTCTGGGATCCATAATCTTTATGGTAGTGCATGGGAACAATAACAGAAACCAGGAAGAATGTACTATATCAGCCTAAAAGGGAATTTATTTAAAAAGAGGAATTCAGAACATACATGTTTTTACAATTTATACTAACCCATACTGTTTCACAGTAATAGTATTTTTTAAAATTAAGTAGAAATTTATCTTTTTCTTTTTAGTTTCTTCTTGTGGGGGACATGGGAGTCTCCCTTCTACCTCTAAGAATTCCTCTGTGAGCTTGAGTATGGAAATAAAAGTAAGCACTGCTTTTGAAAGGGCATTTTAAAATTTAATTTGTCTTACATTTATATGATGGTTTTTGTAAGTAAAAAAGAAGACGATATCTTGAAATAATATTTTGTGCTAACATGAATTTTAGCTTAAGAGATTGAATTTCCCAAGTGTTGATCTTGCATTAAAAGTGAAATAAGAACAATTTAGGAGTAGTTTGCATACAAGCAATTATTACAACAAAATTAAAACATGCTCAGGCTCTGGTCATTATTAGCTTTAGAGACATATAAAACAAATATGGTATCACGACAAAATCATTCATGTTCCCAAATAGATATTAAAGACAATTTTGAGCCGGGTACTGTCCAAGGTGCTGGGGCTGCAAAGCTGAATTAAGAAATTGTCCCTGTGTTGGGGACACTCAAGCATACTAGTGAAAACTGAGATAATTTCCTCATTTCCTTTCAAATACTTTTGGGAAAAGGAAAAGTGACATCTGTGACATTTATAATAAAAATCTCACACCTCGACTAGCATACCAAAAATAAAAAAGGAAAAAAAAAAGCAAGTGAAAATGTAAGCACAGGTTGGTTTGAATTTATGTTAGGCAATTTCTTATTATGTACCCAGACTTGAGCTGTAATATACTTAAGAAATATTAAGACGCACAGGTCTTATCCAGTCAAAATGTATAAAGAAGATAAAAATATTTTTCAGCTCAATCTTTACCAATAAAATATTGATAATGTAAACATAATCTAAAGACACAAAATATATATAGTACTGTTTCTGTAAGAATTCTTACTCTGCTCAGACATCTATGTTTTGATTTTTTCCTTAAAGAGGGATTATTTATTTCAGTGCAAATAGTAACTTTAAAAAGTAAAATAAATATAAAAAATGGATTATGTATCCTTAAATCAAACATTGTGTCTAAATGTTTCATTTTATAATTTAATATTATGCAGTTTCAAGGTTGAAAACTGTAATAATACACAATAAATATAAGCAATATTTAACATGTTTGTTTACTCACAAGTATGCCATAAGAAAAATAACTTCTGAATCAGAAATTTTTCTAATTTATTCCTTTATTTTCTGGTTAAAATTATATTGCTTCAATTAAGCAAAACCTAAAGATGGTTATTCAAAGGCTTTTCCATGATTTAGAAAGACTTCAGCATTATTTTTACTGTGTTTCAGAAACAGACAGGCCAACCAGCCTTCTAATGTCTGCTTATAATAATGAGTTATCCACTTCATAGTACAGCAAAATGTGGATGTTTGATCAAGGAAAGAAGGCTAAACTCTCAACTTGGAAGAAATACATAGTTTAAAATTTCCAGCCTTCTATACTTACGACTTTACATCACAATATCTTAATTTATATAACTTTATATTTTGCAAGGCCCCTTCATTTTGTGTGCTCAAAACAAAGTGTGTGAAGTAGATACTATCTTCTTCACTAAAATATGGCATAACTGAGTTTCAGAGATGTTAAGTGACTTCCTCTAGTTAAATTTCATAATCACAACTTAAACTTGGTTCCTCTTCTCCATCAATTGTGCTTACTATATTGGTCTCAGGTGCCTCACCTCTTTTTCATATTATAATGTAAAACTCTACATCTCTAAGCCTGATTTTGCACCTGTATCCCAGTTCAGTCTTTTTACTAATGTATAGAATATCTACATTTGGAATAACACTATCAACTCAAACTCATATAAATTTTTTTTCCAACTCTCATCTATTTCTATTTATCTTTCAGTAAAGAAAAACAATGTATTCTATATCAATTTTTCTTTTAGTAAAACTATCATTTGATACACTTACCCACTTAATATGCTTTTATTCATTGCTTTGTCTTTTCCCTTTACTTCTATAATCATATTTTCTTTCAAAATATTTTATGTTCATTATTTCCTTTTTATCTCCTTTGCAATCCACTACCAAAATGCAGACCCTCATAATTCTAGTTTAGACTGTTACAAATGCTTCCTGTATAAATGATAGATTTTTTTTCTGTCAGATCCGTACTGCTTAATGCTGTCTGTTTACACCTTTATTAAACAGCACTTTCCTCATGTCATTGTTTACAGTCATGTCTACATTGTTATATCATATCCAAACTCTTCTTTCTAGACTGCAAGGAAGTGTACTGTCCTCATTCAATATTAAGATGTACTTTCTTTTTCTTTTTCTTTTTTTTTTAGACGGAGTTTCGCTCTTGTTACCCAGGCTGGAGTGTAATGGCGCGATCTCGGCTCACCGCAACCTCCACCTCCTGGGTTCAGGCAATTCTCCTGACTCAGCCTCCTGAGTAGCTGGGATTACAGGCACGAGCCACCACGCCCAGCTAATATTTTTGTATTTTTAGTAGAGACGGGGTTTCACCATGTTGACCAGGATGGTCTCGATCTCTTGACCTCGTGATCCACCCGCCTCGGCCTCCCAAAGTGCTGGGATTACAGGCGTGAGCCACTGTGCCCGGCCCAAGATGTGCTTTCTAATACTTTACTACACATGGTCCCTGTCCTACTCAGACTTATTGTCTCTTTTTCCTATTAACATGTAGGCTCACTGTGCTTCTGTACCTTTCCTCTTTCAAGTCCCCATACTTGGCATTTCCTTCTTCCTCTCTAGCCCCAAATCTGCTCATATTTTCAGGTTCAGTTTAAGTTTCAAATCTTTCTGTCTCATGAACTTAGGCAAGTTGTTTAAACTTTCTGAGCCCCATTTTTTCATTTAGTAATTCACTTGTTTATTCACACATGTATGACATATTGTTGACTTTTTAAATTTTTTTTTATTTTTTTCAGATGGAGTCTCGCTGTGTCGCCAGGCTGGAGTGCAGTGGCGTGATCTTGACTCACTGCAATCTCTGCCTTCCGTATTCAAGTGATTCTTCTGCCTCAGCCTCCTGAGTAGTTGGGATTACAGGCGTGTGCCACCGTACCTCGCTAACTTTTTTTGTATTTTTAGTAGAGACGGAGTTTCACCACGTAGAGATCGAGTTTCACCTTGATCTTCTGACCTCATGGTCTGCCTGCCTCGTCCTCCGAAAGTCCTGGGATTACAGGCTAAGCCACCGCGCCCGGCTTTTTTTTTTTTTTTTTTTTTTTTTTGTTGTTGTTGTTGTTGTTGTTATGAATAGTACCTAATGGCCGGGCTCAGTGGCTCACGCCTGTAATCCCAGGATTTTGGGAGGCCGAGGTGAGCGGATCAACTGAGGTCGGGAGTTTGAGACCAGCCTGACAAACATCAAGAAACCCTGTCTCTACTGAAAATATAAAATTAGCTGGGCGTGTTGGCACATGCCTGTAGTCTCAACTACTCAGGAGGCTGAGGCAGGAGAATCACTTGAATCCAGGAGGTGGAGGTTGCAGTGAGCCGAGATCACACCAATGAACTCCATCCTGGGCTATAAGAGTGAAACTCCATCTCAGAAAAACAAAGTACCCAATTTATGTGATGATGATGATTATTATGAAATAGTGCAGTTAGTTTTTGTCACAGTGTATGGAACATAGTAATCATAAATAATGATAAGTGATAATTAGTATGTGTCTGGCATTGTAGGCTGTCAATATGTATTAACTATTATTGTTGTTATTATCATTAATTTAACAACATTTTACCATTCCTAAATTTTTACAAAACGATGTCACATTACTTAAAAATATTTGGTTTGTCTTGGTTTATTTTATAATTTTTCATCCAGAAAGTAAATATTTTAAGATCACGTTTCTGTTTTTCTTATTATCTCCAGCAGAGAGTTGGACACATAGAAGCTAGTCAATACAAATTGATTGGTAGAGCCACAACTGAGAAAAGCTGATGCTTTTGGGTTCATCTTGTTTTTAGAGAGTAACTTAGAGTGGAGATATGCCATTGTCCTGACCTTTGTTGACATGTATATGCAGTAACACACTGTATGTGTTCTCTGGATGACACTTCAGATAATCATTAATGAATCATAGACTCCTCGAGCTGTAAACACCATGAGTCATCCTTTTATCACTAGGCAGAGTGCCCAAACTGTATTATACATTGGGATTATCCTAATTTCAGCCATCTCAATAAAGGCTATTCTACAATCTCTCTGAGTACATGTACACATATTATAACTTAACTTTATGACCAATAACTTATGGGTTAATTTATATATAGGATTAAGGATGTTTTGTGAATGACAGAAATTGCTATTTTATCATGGCTTCTTTAGTTACTCATGCCTTTACTGTTGTGTAAATTTGCAGTTAGGCCTTGAATAGACTTCTGTTCAAGACTATTGAGTAGTCCTGAATAACTTCTGTTGCATGATACCTGTAAGTACTCTTGGTAATTCATCCCAATGTTTAGCCACTAATTATAGCCAACATATTGTTGGTTCCTGATTTCAATCTGAACCCATTCTCAGTCTAGTCTTAATCTTAGTGAAAACTCTTAACAACTCTGGTACTTATTGTATACATTCAATATACATATTTAGAATTACCATTAAACTTTCTCCTAATATCTCTAGTTTAATAACTCAGAATCATTAAGTTGTCTGCATCTGCATTTTAATAATCCTTTATCTCACCTACTGTGGATCTTCTTGCTGGTTTCAGAATTCATCACCAATTATTATGTCTTAAAATGAGCACAGTAGACCAAGTCTCAGTATGTCAGACCAACAAGCATGTCATCCTAAGTTACAAACTTTACATTTCTAGTTCCTCTCTTGCCCCATGCTGTCTGAAAAAATAAAAAAAAAGTCAAATAGTCCTCTGCATAAACAATCTAAGGGAATAATAGTAACTGTAAATGGATTGGGCAGACATTTATATTATTATATACTGAATATCTGTTAAGCAAACTTCAAATGTAATGTCTTGATATTCAATTGATCCAGTTATGAGAATGTAAGCAAGCTGCAACTTATATGTTATACTTTGATATCTTTCTTTTCTTATTGTCATTCTTAAATATCAGTAGGACTTAAATTCAATTTGTAGTCACTAAAGTTTTGGTATTATGCTAGGCAAAACTTTTTTTCTGACAGGATACTAGATTGCTTTGACTTGATTCATTCTTCACCCAGTGATATTTATTATACATGAGTATTTTTAGGGTTCTTCCAGAAAATAGTACATTCAGTGTAAAATAATTTGAAAAGCATTTATTTAAAAAGGGACTACTTACAAGATGTCAATCAGATGTCAGAGAAAAAATAATGGATAGTTCAATAAACTGGAGTTAAGTACCAGGATGGTGCTATGACCACACTTATGTAGAAAAGAAGACGTGATTGACACTGGCATTAAAAAGACGGGAGAACAGAGTGGTCACGGCAACTAGAAAAATATGTGTGGAGCATGCTGCTTTGAGAAGAGTGATTACCTATTGGATGGCATAGCTAACCCAAGATTATCTTGCTGTGATGGATTCAGTGTTACAATTATCACTATTGCAATCCTCATCTTTGTCTGTGGTATCCTGCTGGCACTGTCCACTGGCTGGTCCCTAGAAATCCAGAAGGCTATAGAGCAGGGGTCACCAAACTTTTTACACAGGGGGCCAGTTCACTGTCCCTCAGACCGTCGGAGGGCCAGACTATGCAAGGTGTGACACCCTTCACAGCCAGCGCTGCTGCCTCCACTATCCCAGACAGGGGTACACAGTGTCACAGGCCCAGCACCGCCTCCAGTGCTGTCTACAGGGATGGCGGTGATCAGCCTGTGACATTGTGTATACAGCGTCCTGGACATCTGCAGCAGCGGTGGGCCTCTTCTGTGGGAAGCCCACTGCTGCATGTTTCCCCTGTTATAAGACACCTCCTAAAAATAAAACAGCCCCTGTCTTTTGGGGGTAAAATTAATATAAGACAGGGTCTTATAATAGGGGAAACACGGTGTGTAGTAATGTGGGGGGAGACTTTTGGGCAAAGGGAGGTTATAGGGGCCATTATGTTGTTGTACATTTGGGGGAGTAGGGGGATCATTGTACTGTGTAGTAATGGTTATAGTGCTTTGCCTTTCTTCCTACTTCTGCTGTTATCTCACACTGCTTCCGGTGATGTGGGGCACCGCAGCCACAGACCGGATGTGTGTCATATGACGTGCTTCCGGAGCCATGATGCGTGCGTCCCGCGTCACTGGAAGTAGTACTGTACATGAGCGACGCCATGCTTTGCCACGCTGCCACATACAGTACTCCAGGAGCACAGGATGCGGATGCATCCTGTGCTCCTCTGCTGACCACCAATGAAAGAGATGCCCCTTCCTGAAGTGCGGCGGGGGCCAGATAAATGGCCTCAGGGGGCCGCATGCGGCCAGTGAGCTGTAGTTTGGGGACCCCTGCTATAGAGCCATATAATGTGGCCTATAAAGACCATCTCCTGGTTTGAGATTAGATCTTAAGAAGTGAAATATAAAACATTCAGCATAATGAGCAACAATAAGGTCAATAATGGAAAGTCTTTAAATTTACAATTTCCTTCACAAACTTTATATATGGCAGTGATCTTAAATTTTCAGAAAAACATACATTTTGAGTTATTTCTTGTAATTCTGGTAATGAATTTTCTCTGTGGGTATTTTCATTGATTAATCATTGAAATTAATCAACTGGAGAATTACAATTTTATGGTATTACATTTACCCATATATTCACATGGTATGTCTTCTTATTTAATTAGATTGCCTTTCTAAATATCATTATATTTTTTTTCCCAAAGATCTGGCACATCCTTTGCTAGATTTGCTCCTAGGTGCTTGATATTTTTATGCTATTGTCAAAGGTATCTTTTAAAGCATGTTTGCTTCTTATTTCTTGTTAGTGTATAGAATCACAATGAACTTCTTTGCAATGATCTTATGTTCACTTACCTTGCTTTATTCTTTGATCATTTCTGACCATTTTTCTGGAGATTAATTTTTGAGCAGATAATTACATCATGTGAATATAATGACATCCATTTCCTCCTTTCCAAATTTTTTGCTTAATTATATGTTTCTTGTTTTATGGTACTAGCTAAGATCTTTGGTACCATAAGTATAGAAACAGTAATAAATGGCTGTATTAGTGTGTTCTCATGCTGCTAATAAAGACATACCTGAGACTGGGTAATTTGTAAAGGAGAGAGAGGTTTCATGGGCTCACAGTTTCACATGGGCTGAAGAGGCCTCACAATCGTGATGGAAGGCAAAGTAGGAGCAAAGGCACGACTTAACATGGCAGGAGGTGAGAGAAGTGCTGAGCAAAATGGAGAAAAAACATCCCTTATAAAACCATCAGATCTCATGAGAACTCACTATCATGAGTTCAGCATGAGGATAATTGCCCTCATGATTTAATTACTTCCCACAGGGTCCCTCCTATGACAGGTGGGGATTATGGGAACTACAATTCAATATGATATTTGGGTGGGGACACAGCCAAACCATATCACTGGCTATTACTAAATTAAGAATACATGAGAAATTTCTTATTTTAATACAGTATATCCACTAAAAGTATCCAGAGTAAGCAGCATATTTTATGATTGATTAGGAGCATTTAGTTTAAAATTAGAATCAAACATGGAGGCATATTGTCACTACTTTTATTCAATATTGTCCTGAAGGTTCTACAGGGAAACAAAGAAAATAAAACTTAAAAGATTGAAATGGAAGCAAAATTGGTTATCATTTTAGACGCTATATTGGTATGTCTATCTACCAAAAACCTTAAGGATCCGTGGATAACTTATGGATACTAGAGTTAGGAAATATTATTATATAATAGAAAGTCAACTTATGAGGCATGCCAGTACACCAGTAACAAACAAAATATGGTTTTACAAGATATATTATCATAATTACAAAACAGTTAATGTATCTATCAAAAATCTCTAACAAGAATTATATCTTTTTGAAGAAAACAATACATTCATAGTCAGAAAAAATTAAACAACGCCTAAGTCAACTAAGAAATTGATGTTAACAGATGTTATTAAGAGAACTTGTTGTCTAAAACATGTCTGTTTTCTCTTAGTTGATTGATAGGTTCAAATAATACCAATCAAAGTCTCACAGGTTTATTTTTTTGAACTTTAGTATATGACTTTTAGTTTTGTACATAAGTGTCAAAGGCCAATGATAGCCATAACACAAAGTGAGTTAACGGGCTGTACCAGACATTTATATTTAAATGATAACACTTAGTATATATATCTGCCTCAGGGATAGACAACCTAAAGAAACAGACATGGTAAAGTAACATGGCGCATTAAAATTACCAGATAAATGATGAATTATTCAATAAATAGTGCTAAGATAAATGGTTAAGTCTACGAAAAGAAAAGAAATTGAGTCACTATGTTACATCACAAAATATTATTTGACAATGGGTTTGTGGCTTAACATGAAGGGCAAAACTTTAAAACAGTTAAAAGGAAGATTAGGAGTAATTATTTTTTAGTCTCGAATAAAGGAGTTTTACACAATAAAATTAAAAAATTGTGTAACACAAATAGGAACATTAATCTAAGACTTTATTAAATATAAAAATTTATATTCATCAAAAGATTTTTTTTAAAGTACAAATATGGAAGGGTAGCTTTAAACGTGTAACAACAAAGGATTAATATCCAGAGTATCTCAGTGTTCCTACAAATCAATAAAAAAAGTAACAGCTTAATAAAAAACTATCAAAGACATAAATAAGCAATGGATAGCTCACAAATACAGAAAATATATTCAGTCTTATTAGTAAAACGAGGGAATACTAATAAAAATACTTGAATTACTATATTCCCATCATATTTTTAAGATATTAAAAAGTCTGATGAGACCAAATGTTGAAACGGATATGGAGCAACATTAAGTCATCTCTGGCAGGTAGGATTACATATTTGTGCAATCACTTTGGGAAACATTGTAATGTTATGCAGAAATATTAAAGACAATAGGTTTTTACAATCTGGGATCTTTAATCATAGGGATAGAATTTCTTTCATGTTTTCCAGTGTGTGTGTATTCATAGAGACATTTGTAATATCAAAAACCTAGAAATCACATGAATTATGAAATTGTGACATATTTATTCAATGGATTGCTATCGATCAGTCAAAATTAAAGAACTGTAGCTTCAAACAACATAAATCATTCTTAAGAACATAGTGCTAAGTAAAAGAAGACTTTCACAAAATACATGAAAGTAACATTTCCTCACATAATTGTAAAACATGCAAAATTAAGCAATTTTATTTAGGGATGCATGCATAGAAATGAAACTAGAATGAAAAGCAAGAAAATAATAACAAAATTCAGAATAGTAGTTAACTCTGAGTGCAAGAAAAAGGTAGTTCCAAGATAGAACTGGCTTTAGTGACAGCTGATAAAGCTGGATTTCAGGGTTCAAAGTACATTTTTGATTCGCGATTTCCCCTTGTATGTCTGCTTTCCTCTGTCTTGGCTTCAATCTCAGACAGGCTCTTCATTTGTGGGGAACCACCCGCATTTCCAGACGTATTGACCTCAGAAAAATAAGAACATCTGTTTTTTTTCAGTTAACTTAAGTGAAATTCCAGACACCACTCTCCTCATTCCACATCAGGTCTTAGGTTCACCTTTCAGTGATGTTGGAAATGTGTAATTATCACTACTAGATCTAGACCATGTGTCAGATGCTTAAGCTGAGTTATAGGGTAAATCTCATCAGTCCATATGGCAGGATGGAGGATTCATGTCTTCCAAAGGAAAGTTAAGGCTTTGTTATCAAAAGAATGAGATACTGATGCTGAGATGCCCAAACCATAGTATGTACTTCAGTCTCAAAGCAAACAATAACTGTCTTTGAACCAAGGGTCAAGCAACCCTTAAATAGTGATCGATAATATGGAGAGTCTCTAAGATGACTAGTTGAGTTCTGACCAGAAATTAGCAGATGGGAGGAAAGACCACTATCTATGTTTGATAAGACACCATGCCACTGTGCAATACCCTCTGGAAAGTCTAACTCGATTGGAATAAGTTATGGGTAAAATTTATACAACTTATTACCGAGGAAGCTGAGACTTCCTTAAAGATCCAAGGACCACCCTCCTCGCCAAATTCTTACCATTTATATAGTTTTTACTGTAAGAAAGGAAACCAGATTGGATGCTCTCAGGTAACAGAACTAAATTATGGGGTCAGATTTGAATTGTAAATTCATATTTGGAGAACTGGAGCTGATATAGCCTCTACAAGTGGAATTCCTGTTAAGCATAGGCCTAAGGAGTGGACACTGCTAGTAAGAAGGGTTCTGAGTGGAGGCTTTCAGAATGGGGGCCTGGGGCTCAGCAAGACAGCTGGGACCGCTTAGACACACACTTCTAGCTTTCCTCATCTCTCTTATCCACATAGAACAGGGATAGAAAAGAAAAAAAAAATTAAGTATAATGTTTTAACTTTAAACTTAAAGCCCAGAGATTTGCTCAGTGAAAATACCACGCACTGGTTTGTTTTGGTCATGCTGGTGTGTGTGTGTGTGTGTGTGTGTGTGTGTGTGTGTGCGTGTGCGTGTGTGTGTGTATGTGTGTGTATTTATCCTTGGGACTGCCTAACTCTGGAAATCTACAGGTAAAAAAATCCTGTTTTATATATATATATATATATACATATATATATATATGTATATATATATATACACATGTTATATATATTTGTATACAAAATATAATACATTTTGTATACTTATATAAATGTTATATATATTTATATACAAAATATATTTATATATTAGCATATTAGATATTAATATCTTAGGATAGTCTATTATATATTTGTTATTTTAATATATGAATATATTATTAAATATTAGTTAATATTTAATATTAGTACATATTAATACACATTATGTGATAATATAACTAATAATATATTAAATATTAATATGCATGTATTATATATTATATATTAAAGATACATATTTTATTTTAAGATATAACTAACAAATTAATATATAAATATATAAATATGTTTATATACTAGTATATAATGAATATATTAATATGTATTGTGATATTTTTTACCTGTTGATTTCCAGAGTTAGGCAGTCCTACCTAGGGAAAACTTTATAGCTCAACACTGTTAAGGTATTAATTGCCTTCTTCTAATACTTTCTTGACTTTACATCTTGAGGTAGCAAACAGTTGTTCTGGCTTAAAGTATCACATCCTCGTAGCACAAAATCTAAAAGGAAAGGTAGTGAGTTGAGGGTTCTTAATAGGGTAGATTCGTCTATTGTAAACTTATAATGTTAGTGGTACCAAGACACTTTCAGTGTAGTTATGAGACATCTTAACCCTCAACTGACATCTCAACTGTTTAAATGCTTTTAAACAAGGAATTATACTACAACTGTGTATTTCCACACATGGATTTGGAGTACAAAATGGGGCAAAGTTCACTTGTTCTGCATTATAGTTTGCAGAGGAGGGAGGTTAAAGTTTCTTGGGTGGTAGAAAATCATACAGAAATAGTAATCAGCGAGGCTGGGCATTCTGTGGTGTATTAGTTCATTTTCTGTTGCTTATTATGTATTACCTAATACTGGATAATTTATAAAGGAAAAGAATTTATTTCTCATAGTTATGAAAGCTGAGAAGCCTAAGGTTGAGTGAGTGCATCTGGCTGAGGGTCTTCTTGCTGGTGGAGACGCTCTGTTGAGTCCCAAGGATGCATAAGGCATCATATGATGAACTGGCTAGTTCAGGTCTGTCTCTTTTTTTCTTTTTTTCTTTTTCTTTTTTCTTTTTTTTTTTTTAGATGGAGTTTCGCTCTTGTTACCCAGGCTGGAGTGCAATGGCAGCGATCTCGGCTCACTGCAACCTCTGCCTTCTGGGTTCAAGCAAGTCTCCTGCCTCAGCCTCCCGAGTAGCTGGGCCTAAAGGCGTGCGCCACCATGCCCAGCTAATTTTTGTATTTTTAGTAGAGACGGGGTTTCACCTTGTTGACCATGATGGTCTCGATCTCTTGACCTCGTGATCCACCTGCCTCGACCTCCCAGAGTGCTGGGATTATAGACGTAAGCCACTGCACCCGGCCCAGGTCTTTCTTTTCTCGTAAGACCACTAGTTCCATTCCCATGATGACCCATGAATCCGTTAATCTATGAATGGATTAATTCATTCTTGTGGGGGGAACGCTTATGACTCAATCACCTTTAAAAGGCCCCATGTCTCAATACTTCTACATTGGGGATTAAGCTTCAACATGAATTTTGGAGGGGACAAAAACTCAAACCATAGCATGTAGGACAGCAAAAACATGTAATTGACTGAAAAGGAGCCTCATACAACAGGGGTGTCTACTATGGATTCTTTATTTTGTTTACGTAAGTGATGCCTACATATATTACTATGAAACATTTTTAAAATAGAGAAATACAGACTAAAAACTGAAAGCCTACATTCACATCTCTCTCTTGTTTTATTATTCAACACAAAATTGATCATTGTTGAGAGTTTAGCATGTGCACTTGTTGGCCTTTCCTATGAATTTGTATTAGAAGTAAATGAATTATAATACAAAATGGGAGCATACCATTTGTATATTCCTGCAATATGCTTTGTTTTAACTTAACAATATGAGTGAGATATTTTCTCCTATGTGTCATACGAATTTGCCTTATTCTCTAGTTGCTTCTTAGTATGTTATACTAGAAATATGCCAATATATGTAAGACATACTGTTTATTTCTTTTTATTGTACGTAAAAATATAAAATGCCACTTTGCACACATATACCCTTGTACTCCTCTGTTTTTCTGTAGAGTAGACATTCAGAAGTGAATTACTGATTGAGGTGTATGCTCCTTTAATATTTTAAGAATTTGCCCTTTTACTTTCTAGAACATTATTATTAATGCATTTTTTTTTTTTTTACTAAGAGTGCATGACAGGACCTGTTTTTCCTCTTTTTGTCAAAACTAGGTATCTTTTAAATAGTTTACCATATATTTGATTAAAAACTATATGTAGGGGGTGGAAGGCAAAGGGAGGGAGAAAATTAGTACGAATACCTAATGCATGTGGAGCTTAAAACCTAGCTGATGGGTTGATAGGGGCAGTAAACCCCATGACATGTGTATACCTGTGAAACAAACCTGAACATTCTGCACATGTATCCCATAACTTAAGGTAAAAATTTAAAAACAGAAAAAAAAACTATATATAATTTTTATTTAATATATGTTTTCCCAACTATTAGTGATATTGGGCATCTTTTAATATCTCATTTGTATTTGAATTGCTCTTTATCTCCTTTACTTATTCTTCAATTACATTAAACTTTTCTTAAATATTTAGGATTATTAAAATATTCTAGATAATACACCTTTTTATAGTCTACTCATCATTTTTTCTCCAGACCGTCCTTTGCTCTTTGACTTTATAGTGTTTTGGACAAAATTTTAAATTCGTATGCAGGCATTTTTCAAATCATTATATTATAGTGATTGGGCTTTGCATCTAGCTTAGAAAGGTCTTCTGAATAAAAGAAATCATAGCTTAATTTTATAAATGGATAGATACTGTTATTATCTACATTTTATACATATCAAAATTTAGGCTAAGTGAGATTAAATAATTTTTCCAAGGTGACACAGCCAATTAGTGTCAAGATGAAATCTGAACACAAGCACTCTGGCTCCAGAATACATGCTCTTAACTGTATTCTAATTATTTAATATTCTAAATTCCAATATTAATATGAGTCTTTTTTGTACTATCTATTCTGTTCATTTACTCTATTCTTATGGTAATATATGCTGTTTTAATTACCATGAATTTATACACCATGTTGATATCTGGTAGGGCGTATTTCCTCTTATTTATTTAAATCTTTTCTTGTTTATTTATTTTCATTTTATCTTTTAAATGAACTTTAAAATTGGTTTGTCAAGTTTCACGAAAATCCTGCTGTAATTATCTGACTTTATACATTTGTTTAGGGAAATTAATGTCCTTAAAATATTAGAGTATTTTTGCATAGGAACATAATCTATATGTTGATTTTGATTTTTAAAAAATGGTCCTTAATAATGTTTCCATTTTTCTGTTACAGTGTTGCATTTTTCTTTAAGTTTTATGTCCAGGTATTCCAGAACATTTGTTTCAATTATAAACAACGTATTTTCCAATTATTTATTGCTATGTATAAAAACTGAAACTAGCTGATTTTTGTCTCTATCACATACTGAATGCTTTTATAAATTCTAATTCTAATTGTTATTTCATATATTAAATTTCCTTTACAAATATAGAATTAAAAACCTTTTATACTTCCTTTAGATATGAAGTATATAAAATAGTTACAGAAATGAATAAACAAAGGAAGAAGGCAAAGAGAAGAACTGTAATGTTCACTGAATCTAACCATCAAAGTAACTATGTTTTATGTATTTTGAGCTATTTCATCTGCCTTTGAAGCAATTTCCTTCACTTCAGTGGTTTTTCTCTTTGCTATCTTTTTTTGACTTTATTTTTTCCTTTTGCATAAAAATTACAATAAAAATGAGATGTCAATTTACATTATAATGATCATCTCAAATATTGCTTAAGAAACTCAAGTGTGGTTGATACATTGAAAACATTAGCATTGTGCAATGATTTCTTTCATCATGTTTTGTCAATCTTGGCATCTTTGAAAACAAAAACTTCATACTATAAATGTCACTGATGGCCTGGGACAATCTAAAGGATATTTTATTTGAAATGCACACACAAAATTCCTTAAGTGTGAGAGAAAAAATCGGCAGCATAGCAAACTGCCATTTTAGATAAATGTCTGCCATTTTAGATAAATGCCCCATTTTGGCCAAAAGCATCTCACCAGAAGACAGAACTTAGCATATTATCAGGTTTTACTGGTAAACAAAAATATTCTACTTCTGTAGAATGCTTCACAATTGATAGTGCTCCCATACATGGTTATTATTGTTTTAAAAATTTTCATCACTATCTAGTGCTATGTGACATAGGCAAGATTTAGTAGTTCTGTGTTATGGATGAGACAGCAAATCTGCTAGTCTGAGTTAACCAGGCATGCAGATGAATGAGCCAGAGTTGGAACAAAATGTAGATCTGACTGCACCTCAAGTGTAGTTTTTACCCCTCTGAAGAGGCTTAGAAAAATCAGTCTTCAGTGGGAGATTAAATTAGAAATATTTTAGAAGAAATTAAGATAACATGCAATTCCTGATAAAAGGAGTCTTTATATCTCACATCTCACAATTGACTGAAATTGTACGCAATATATGGAAATAGTACCATTTCCTTGGCTTATTCTGACAGCTAAATTAGGGAACAAGTGCTTGACAGATTCTCTTGAACATTGAGTGGGTTCCTAGCTTGGGCTGCAAAAGATATATATGCCAAAAGAAGAAAGTTTTCTGGGTTTTGGAAAGACTCTCTACCCCCTCCCCCTTTTCCAAAAGCAATTTTAAGTAATGTAAAACATTTTATAATATTCAAGTGTATTTTATAACTTTTTCACAATATTTATTTAGCATCTATAAAGCTCAAAGCGAAGTAAATAAGATGAAACTTGTGCTATCAAATTGATATTCTAGTGCGTAACTAATATATACTTCTAAGCAAACATAAACATAAATGAAAATCAGACTAGTGCTGATTCTATGTAAGTATAGAGGAAACTTACTAGAGGGGCATTTAGTTAGAGAAAGCATCATGAAACATTAAAATGCAGGCTGGTATTGCAGAAACTGCAGGTTTGGCCTATTTATTTAATTCCCCTGGCTGACAATGATCTCTTCCCACTTTAGTTCTGGTGTTTCATTTTTTCATTTAATGCGTTTTGCAAAACTCTTACATTCCGACTAGGAAACATGGATATCTCTTATTGAACTTTCAGCATATGTCACCAATTTTTTAAGATTAGTCATTTCTTGTTTATAGTGATATCCCTACTGTATGTCTGTGGTTAGTCACTAGTTTTTGCTCATAAAGGGTCATTTATCCAGGTAATTTTGCATATTTGAATTATAGTTTTATATTATTACAGGTAAACATTATTTTTCTTACATAGATTCTTAGATACTTGTGGAGTCACATCACATGCTTTGATGTCCTTTCAGTTTCTAATGCAGGGCTTTGCAAATTATGAATGGCTCATAAATGTTATCGATTGCGTGAGAGTGTTGTGTGTAGGCAGATGAATTTAAGCAAAGGAAATGAGAGATGTAGCTTCAGGAAGAAGGCCAAACTGAAACACATAGAATCTTTTTATTAAGGAGTAATTGGTTATCTTCTGTAGTTCTCTAGTGTAGTGAAAACTTTATCTTTCTAGTTATTCAATTTAAAATCTTTGACTCTTCTCTTTCTTTTCATATCCTACTTCAGTTATTCAGGAAATCTTGTCAGCCCTATATGCAAAATAATTCTCTAATAGAAGAGACCCTTTTTGCACCACTTTCACTGTTACCACCACAACCCAAGGGAAAATCTTATGGTGCCTGTAAGAATCACCCCACTTCTGACTTTGCTCTCTTTCTCATATAAGTAAAGCCCACATGGTGACCAGAGTCATCTTTTCAAAACTAGTCAGATCATATTGCTCCTAACTCAACTCGTACAATGGCTTGGCATCTCTCCCACAGCAAACTTTAGGTATACATATTGCTTGTGAAGTCCTGTACGTTGGTGTATGTATTGCTCATGAAACCCTACAAATTCCGTCTCTTGCACTCTCTCTGACCTTCTCTGGTCTTCCCCTTTCACACTGACCTCCTTACTGTTCCTCAAATACTAGATGCACACTCATGACTCATAATTTTAAAAGCATCGTTTCCCATTTGATAAGAATTCTCTTTCCCCAGATAGCTGCTTGTTTCATCTTCACACTTGCTTACGGCCTTTTTTCATATGTCACTTTTCCTGATTGTCAGGATATAATCTTAATTCTTTACATAAATTTCTACCCATTCAATAATCTCTACCCCTCTTACATTGCTTTAATTTTTTTCCTCATAGCAGTAATCTCCACCTGACATATTGTTACTGGTCTGCTTCCCTGCCTTACAGTGGGAGCTCCTTGATGGTGGAGCTTTGTTTTTCTTTACTGCTGTATCCCTAAGACTCAGGATAGAGGATCTTAGTAAGCAATAAAAAACATTTTTACTTATCTGAATAAATGAATGCAAGCATGAGTAAAACATAAATGCATAAATAAACAAAAAGCATTGATGGAGATTTCAAATGCCAACGGAGTTTTGTTTTGGGATGAAAATCACCAAGAACCCACTGCAGATACCTGAGGGAAGGAGTAGAGATTATCTTCAGTCAAAAAATTGGATAAATCTGAGAAGACAAGGAAGAGTAAAGAAAGAACTGCTATAATATAATCTGAGATCAGGTTTAAAGAAATAGTTATGGCAATGAAGAAAATGTTATGATTTTCACATGGGAGAAAATGTGAGTTGGCCAGATTAACTCTAGTGGGTGGATGAAATGGTGTTTCATAGACATTCCCAATACTGAGATCGAGAACTGGAAAACGTGGGGCCACTCACAACAAGGAGAACTTGGGAAGTTCCATTTGTTTGGGGAAAATGACAGTGTTGTGAATGAGAGTGAGGTGGGCAGCTGTGGCTTATTGGTAACTTTTTCTTTAATCATTTCGAACCCACAGTACTCTTTACTGCAATGACTTAGTAAAGGGTAAATGGACCCACTGTTAAAAGACTGTCCCTTTTAAACCACGTTCTTACTTATTATACTTTAAATTGCTCCTCCACGTATCAGGCAGCTACCATTTGATCTGTATACTAGCCAGCAGAGAAGTGGCTCTGTACAGATCCAAATTAGCTTAGTGTATGTTCCTGCTGGGTCAAAAGGGGTCGTAAAACTAATAAATGAATCCCGAGGTTCTCTGCGGCCCTACCTCATTGACTGTGTCCTCATTTTAGGATTCTGCTTTCATAAGCAGCACATTCCCATAATGGACTCCCAAATCTGACATTTTTCCAGAGAGAGAGAGTGAGAAAAGACAGACAGAAAGATTGGGAAAGAGAAAGAGAGAGAAAAAGAGAAGGAAAAAGAAGATAGAGAGATTGAGAGAGAGGTAGGAAGATCTTCAAATTGGCTTATTGCTTTGAGGTCTTGTACTGGGTTAGAACCCCTGGTAACTTCTGCTATGTACTTTAGCCTAGGGTCTCTGAAAATTTAGGTACCTGGGAAATATATGTTAGCACCATCTATTTTATTTTATTTTTTAAACATTTTGGATTAATATATTATTATTACTATTATTATTATTATTAGAGACAGAATCTCATGCCGCTGCACTCCAGAGGTGTTGCCTAGGCTGGAGTGCAGAGCCATGATCTTGGTTCACTGTAACTTCTGCCTCCTGGGTTCAAGTGATTCTCGTGCCTCAGCCTCCTGAGTAGCTGGGACCACAGGCACATGCCACCATGCTGAGCTAATTTTTGTATTTTAGTAGAGACAGGTTAGTCTTGAACTCCTGGCCTCAAGTGATCCATCCGCCTCAGCCTCCCGAATTGCTGGGATTACAGGAGTGAGCCACTGCACCCAGCTAACAATATCAGTATAATAATCAAATCAGGACCTCTGTAAGTTAATAGAATAAAGTTATACCACTCACCCACCATCCAAAACTATTAAAATCCCCACTAGTAAAATGTCTGGGAGGATTGAAGTATCTAGATTTTTATGATTTAAGTTACGGTTTGAAAAGGCCATACCCATTTGCAAAGTGCCTGACTTTTCTGGACAGGTGTAACTCTTTCATTTCACGCCCCCCTTTCCCCCTACCCCTGCCACCGAGATGAAGTTTGGCCCTTGTTGCCCAGGCTGGAGTACAATGGCGGGAGTTCAGCTCACAGCAACCTCCGCCTCCTGGGTTCAAGTGATTCTCCTGAGTAGCTGGGACTACAGGTATGTGCCACCACATCTGGCTAATTTTGTATTTTTAATAAAGACGAGGTTTTTCCATCTTGGTCAGGCTGGTCTCGAACTCCCGACCTCAGGTGATCCACCCGCTTTGGTCTCCCAAAGTTCTGGGATTACAGGCATGAGCCACCTTGCCCAGTCTTATTTTTTATTTTATTTATTTATTTTTTTTTTTGAGACAGTGTCTCTCTTTTGTCACCCAGGCTAGAGTGGAATGGCGCAATCTCGGCTCACTGAAACCTCCACCTCCCGGGTTCAAGCGATACTCCTGCCTCAGCCTCCTGAGTAGCTGGGATTACAGGCACTTGCCACCATGCTTGGCTAATTTTTGTATTTTTGGTAGAGACAAGGTTTCACATGTTGGCCAGGCTGGTTTCAAACTCTTGACCTCAGGCGGTCCTCCTGTCTTGGCCTCCCAAAATGTTGGGATTACAGGCATGAACCACCACACCCAACTGGGGTATCTCTTTAAGATTATCATGCCTGAAATCTCAGTACTTTGGGAGCCGAGGCAGGTGGATCACCTGAGGTCAGGAGTTCGAGACCAGCCTGGCCAACATGGAGAAACCCCTTCTCTACTGAAAACACAAAAATTAGCCAGGTGTGATGGCGGGTGCTTGTAATCCCAGCTACTCAGGAGGCTGAGGCAGCAGAATTGCTTTAGCCCAGGAGGCAGAGGCTGCAGTGAATTCAGAGTCTGGCATTGCACTCTAGCCTGGGTGACAGAGCAAGACTCTGTCTCAAAAAAAGAAAAGATTCGAATTAGCTCTAACAAGCCAAAGCTTTAAACTTCTCCTTATTTTGCCTTCTCCCTTCTTTGCATTTTTCCTCTTTTGGTGTTAAATGTATAGTTGGGAGTTAAAGTTGAAACAGACCATGTGGGTAAGCACTTAAACAGCTCCACTATATCTTCATGGACAGAATGAGTGAGCAGCTTCCATCAGCCCTTAGTTTACCAATATGAATAAAACTGCTCCCATGCTGGCATTTGATACAGGAATGGGAAATTAAACTAATTTTTAAGAGCTAGAGTAGTATCTCTCTCTCATCTGGGAAAGAATTGGTAAGAATTGCATTGGTTAAAGTAACTAATCCAAGTCAAAGTAGCTCAGGCAAAAGTGAATATTTACTGGAGAAATGCCTTATTATCAAGTTTGGTTAAAGCAATACATGAATGAATAATCAGCTCCTGGAAGGGTATGACATCATGGCTTCCAGGAATAGCTGGAACCAGGGACATCAACAGGGTCAGGACTCTCTCCCACTGAACCCCCATTCTCTATCTCTGTCTACTGTCTGTGCTCTCTCTGCTTTTCAGTTTCTTTCTTTCTTTTTTTTCTTTCTCAAGGGCAGCTTCCTGCCCTGCTTCCTCCAGCACCTGCATTTTACATCTTGCTGCTCCCACTGCCATGGATGTACTAGCTACTCCTAAGTTGAGTTTGAAAAACCCTGGGGAAAGATTCGGAGTCACTTTTTAGGTTATAGGCTTATCGTTGGTATATTTAGGCAACATCAAGAGGCTACATGGGGGATTGTGCACTATACTTCATAGATGAGGAAACTGAGGCACAGAGAGGATAAATGACTTGTCCAAGATCATTCAGTTAGTATAATATTATTTGATCAGTGTCTAGAGAGGATATGAAATATTATTGTTAAACTTGTAATCATTAAAAAGCCATTTGGAAAGAGCTTGAAGTAGAGAACAGCAAAATCAGGGGAACATACCATATTCAATAAGTTATATACTACCATCTAGTGATAGTCTAGAGAACTGCAGTGTTATACATTAAATATGTATTTAATATTTGAAGTTTTGTTTTTCTTGATGTAATCTTTAAACATATATCATAAATTGGCAATAAATGTATAACCACATATTTACATATTTTATGGTCCTAGTAAGAGAACAGCAGCCATTTAAAGCATCATTTCAATTCCTGTTTTCAATACTTATTTAATGTTGATGTCACAATAACTTTGAAATTTAGAAAATTGAGCAAACAGCCATGAATATTTTAAATACTAAATTTAGTTCAACATTACTTGATATTTAGTACAGACTGACATTGACATTGCAGATACAATATTTCATAGTGCATGTGATCTACAAACTTGTACTGGGAGCACTAGACACGTACCAAGGTTTTTTACATATCTTTAGAAAATTCATCATATTATGACCCACATTCTGGAATCTGGCTAATATTTAGAAATCCCCAGTTATTTGATGAAGTTTTTTCAAATCTTGATATGATCAACAAGGGAAAAAATCAAGAGAAAAGAGGTAACTTGAATATATTTTCTTCTCTTGATGTAACAATATTTCCTGGTGTGTGGAAATATTATTCTACCACTCCTCAGGTGAGAAAGAGCTGCTATTTCACCTTGTTAAAAATTAGTTTAATTTCCCTTTTCTGTATCAAACTCCACCATGAGAGCAATTTATAGTCACATTGTCAATTAGGGCTGATGAATGCAATTCATTGAGTGGTATTATTTAAAATTAGATATATTTTGAAAATAATTCACAGTTTTACTGAGGTAAAAGGGTTTTTTAAATGGAGTCTTATAAAATGTATACATGCAGTCATTAATATATTTTCTGTAGTATAGATGTGTCGGTGATATATTTTAAGTATATCTGGAATATTTATTGAAATCATCTGGCTTCTTAGCAGTTATTTAAAAATGTACCACATTAATGACAATTCTAAGAATGTTTTACTGGAATACAGAAAGCAGCAGCCCTTGCAATATTGCTCCCTGCATCTCATTCCTTCCTTCCAGAGTAATCCGGAGGTGACCTAGAACTCTCCTGAGATTCGTCAAAAATCAACATTCACACACACAAGGCTCAAGATCTGGGGTAACCTGAAAGACTGGTATTTGGTCATAGTCCCCTGATGGAGGAAAGTGTACTGGTGGGTTTTCCTGCTTCCAAGCAGGATGCAGGATTTCTGGGCTTCCTGTAGGCATATTTCAATGGGCTTGCATATGACAACAGAGTGAACATTATTATTCACCATTTCTTCATGGCAAGACATTCTTGGCAGTAACCAGGAATAGCTTTGCAAATTATTCAGATATGCTAAGAGATAAATCAGCTCAGGTGTTGTTAGAGCATTATTCAAGCAGATATACTTAAGGCAAGAGTATGTCTGCTCATCTTCACCATACTGTAAAGGGTTCTTTTCCCCAAGATCTAATGCAGTGGAATCATCTTTCCCAGGTCAGCCTGGGGAAGCTGTGTCTGGGCTTGTTTATTTGGAAGCACAACAGCCTTTATGAAACTTCTACCTCAGGGCTAACCTATAAAAGCAGAGATGAATCTCCCACGTCCACAGGACCCTGGCCCTTAGCTGAGTTGGATTTATGATGAAAATCAGATAAAACCAGAAAGTCTTGTTTCACAGAGCCTGTCTAGAGTGATTTAAAAAGGGAAATGGGGCGGAGAAGACATGCTTTAATCCATTTTATGGACCAAATCTCTGGTTCCATGTAGTCTTTTTATCCCCTCCATGGAGGTCCGTTCCAATGAGTGAAATTCTCAAATGGATGCCTTCTGATGGGACCCCTAATACCGATGAAACCCCCCATCCTTGCCCTGTGCACCTTGCATGAGAATCAACTCCAGATTGCCGTGTTCTCTACATACAATTCCCACATGTTCTTCAGTCATCAGTTCCCTGCTGAAAACACACAGAACCAACACCTGCTGGAGAAGTTGCCGCGATACATTCGCACGCACCTACCCAAGCTTTCCGCAGGACCACCGATTTCTATTCCACTCTATTGCCTCGTCTCTCTCCTTCCCCTTATTTGACATCTGGATTCCTTTCTAAATGTGTCATTTACCAAGAAGTGAACCCACCACACCTCTTCCTCTTTCTCACCCTCTTCCTCACTGGGCAGTGTTGCCAACGGAGAGACCAGCCTTTTTGTTAAACTGCTGTTTCCACTCCCCGAGCCTGAGATTGGGATTTTCGCAACCTTCGGTGACCATGTTTTCTATATCTACCCTTCTTTCTGGGGCTGAGTATAAGACAAATCTTGGGTAAAAAGCCAGCTTTTGAAAATAAAACATAAATCACAGGAAGAGACAGAAGCGGCTTAATAACCCCAGGAGACCTGAGCGGAAGAGGCCCTGTTAGGTCCCCGCTGTCTCCTCACAGCTCCACTCATAACTCCAGGACCTGGGAGATGGATGATGTAAGAACACTTGACAATCGGAAGCAGGGCACACTGAAGAGAAGAGGCATGAACCTGTGGCAGGAGCAAGAGGGATGAGCGGTCACGTGGAGAGAGTGAGCCAAGAGGGAACGTTTGCTTATTGCCTGCTAGTCACGATGTTTGGTGGCCCTAAGACCTTAGCCGAGAGGCCCTGGATCCCTTGATGATTTGGGCATGATTCGTATATGGCAGAAAAAAGTATTTCTGATACTTTTGTTATAGGTTAGAAGATGCGATCTAAACCTAATCCTATTGTTTTACATATTCTTCTGACCGCCTAGTGAATGTGATGAGGAAAGAGATGTTCAATATGGAACTCCATTACCCTCCCTTCTACAGCGTGTAGTCCCTTCTACAGTGTGGACATATAGTTATATGTCTACATCTGTGCAACACTGTATCAATCACATGCCATCAGTCTCTCTGGGGCTCATGCAGTGCACATCATGAAGAAGAAATTTGGAGAACTACATTTCCAGCATGTTTTCTTCAGCCTTAATGCACGGCCATGAGAGACTACTACTAACATTTACCAATCCTTTCCCAGCCCTGATATCCACAAAGCTAGAGCTTTGGGGGACATACGTATCTGAGAAATAAATGAAGAGAAATACATTTCCAGAGATTCCTGAACACCACAAGTTTCTACTTATGTCTTTTATATTCTGGTTTCTTCTGACAACTGACATGCTAGAATCTGCACAACCTTGTGAAACAGCCAGTATCATTAGTTACCTACATACTATATTCCACTAATCTGTTTTGCATGGTCTCGGGTCCAAGTATTTTTGGGCAGATTTATAGCAGTACCATATTTGTTCCAAAGCTGAGAAAAATGTATCTGAAGACCTGTATAGAATTCCCTGGAAGTGTTTCATCTGCTAAGGTCATCTGCAGAACACCAGGCTTCATTATTTACTCTGAATGTGAAAGGCCCCACCATTAAGGATATAGAATAAATTCGGTTTCCCTATCCCATTTTCTCACTTTCACTTCCATGTTTAATATTGTTTTTTTTTTTTTGGCCGGGCAAGGTGGCTCACGCCTGTAATCCCAGCATTTTGGGAAGCCGAGGCAGGTGGATCATCTGTGGGTCAGGAGTTCCAGACCAGACTGGCCAACATAGCAAAACCCCGTCTCTACTAAAAATACGAAATCAGCTGGGCATGGTGGCATGTGCCTGTAGTACCAGCTACTCTGGAGGCTGAGGTAGGAGAATGGCTTGAACCCAGGAGGCAGAGGTTGCAGTGAGCCGTGATTGCACCACTGCACTCCAGCCTGGGCACTTGTTCTCAAACAATAACAAAAATAAAAACAAATAATATTTTAAATGAAAAATAATCTTCTTTACAAATTTATTTTTGCTTTCTGTGTTTGGTTACATAGTTGCATAGTTTTTTCCCAGGGATTTCCTGGGATTATTCATCAATATTTTATTCTAGCATTTTTATATTTACATGTTTTCATTAATTCATTAATATGGGTTTTTATTTTCTTTTTAAAAACTTTTCAATTTTGTGCTATGATGTAGAATGTATTTCTCTGAGGTAGTGGTCTACCTTGATGTTTAGTCCCTTAGCCCAATTCATTATTCGAACGTCAAACTGATGTAAAATTATATACCAAATTATTTCAAATGCTTGGGTCAATTTCTTGTCTTCTTTTCTTCTTCTATTTATTTGTTTGTTTTTAAACTATTAACAAATGTCTTGTTTACTTTTCTAGTTTCTTTCTTTGTTTTTTGTTTGTTTAGTGGCAGGCCCTCACTCTGCCACTGAGGCTGTAGTGCAATTACAGTTCACTGCAATCTCGAACTCCTGGTCTCAAGTGATCCTCCTGCCTTGGCCTCCCAAGTAGCTGGGATTGCAGTCGCGAGCCGTTACACCTGGCTCCTCTTTCTTTATTTTTCTCAAATATAGAAAAGTCTTTAATTTTCTTTTTTTTTTTCCCAGAAACACCTTGCCTTTCTAAATTCTGTCATAGGCACTGACAGCTCTTTATTTGCTATCTTGGATTTTCTAGATAAATAATCTTATTGCTTATAAATAATAATTAATTAGACTATTTTTTTCATAATTATACTCTATTGATTTCCTTTCTCCTTCCATCCTCCCCCCGCCCACTTCAATCCCTGTTTCTCTTTTTCTCTTTCTCTCCCTCCCTCTCTTTTCTAGGTTAAAGCTTTCTAAACAATGCTGAAAAAGAGTAGGTAATGGTGCAGTCTCATTTATATCACATTTTTCATGACTCTAATGGAAATAGTGGAGTTTGATTTTGCTTTTGTTTTTCAATCAAACATAAATAGTTGCTATTGGATTGACTTACTGATATACTATTTGGGCCAAGGGCAGGACAGGATGATAGCCTGTGAACAATCCTCCATGCACTTTCATAAGATGGGTGTAAGGTAAGATTGAGAACTCCCTTTCCCCTTCTTCACCCATCATCTACCCTGCTTTAGGCTAAGCTTGCCTCTATTCCCTGCCAAGTAGAACTTCACTATGTTTCCAGATCTTTCTGAAAACTGTCCATTGGCTTTCCAGGTAAGTTAGTAAACCTCTGGGTGGTTTGCCATTCATTCATTAAGTTTAATCTCATCAGTATCATGTCTTCCTGAAACTGCTTGAAGTCACTCTTCTCTGATTTTCCTTAACTTTTTGATAGGTCTTTTGAATTTCGATGAGAACTAAGCAAAAAGAAAATCAGCTCAGCCAACCAATTTGAAATAGTGCCTTTAAAAATAACAATTATCATTTTTAATTCGCAAGTGTTAAAACATAAATAAATCCTCTCTTAAGTAATAATGGCAGATGGAAATGCTATATTAGAACTCAGCTCCTATCACATATATGCAATGGTAATGAACTTAAAAATGTTATCCTGCATTGGAGTAAGTGTTTTCAAAATGAAAATATGAATATGAATAAACTGTTCTTTTCCAAAAGAACTGAAAACTAGCACATATACTGAAAAAGTGCTTCTTATTCCAATTAATCTATGAATTATTTTCCTTTTTTATTTTGACAAAGAACCTTCTTAAGAAACAATGTTGAATTTTGTATCAACACTGAATAGTAATTAGGAAGAAAAAAAGCACCCTTATTATTCTCTCTGAATAACAAGTATTTTTCCAGTTGGATCACTGTATGTTTGCGCATGTTAATTACTTATTTTTCAAAAGATTTACTACTCTGATGTATGTTTTGCAGTAGTAGATTTCTTTGTGTCCTCTATGGTTAAATGTTGTCATTGTTTGAATCACATTTTTGACAGCATGGTGTTCTGTTACATTCTGGGGGAATCATAGGAGCTTGAGAGAGGAGGGAGACAAATCTCATCTATAAAGCTTATTCATGAATTCTTGTTTTGGTGTGGGAAATTTGTCCCTGTGTATAACAAGGGCATTTAACAAATTCTGTAATGCTCATTCAAACTAAATTAGTTTCTTACAGCAAAGCTCTAAGAAGCTCTTTTCTCAGCTGTTAGTATGTTTTAGACTAAGTTCAAAACTCAGAATGAATTTGAATGCTGCCTCCAATCTATACCACTGCACCTCATCTTTGTTCTTTTTCTTCCTTTCCCAGACACCTTATAGTCTCATTTTACTTCAGTGGACAACAATTAGCATTTTGGTCCCTAACACAGATCTGTTCCGTCGGCACCTCATGCTTGGACTCTTTTCTATTTTCATCATTTCACTCAACTAGTCCTCTGACCTCCCTGACCCAGTTCCCTGAATTCCAAGGTAAAAGCTGGCTGATCTGTCAGACCAATTCTAAATCTGTCCATAGTCGTTTTCTCTATGCTATGTTCTCATATTAACTCGTTATTATGACTCTGTGTTAAAGATATGATAGTCTGAAGGGTTACCATTATTTTTCAGAAACTGAATACTTGGTTTAACATGACTCTTCCCTGAACAGCCTGGTCGATTACCCTGACTCCCCTACTTTCAATCATACTGAAGATGTTATATAACTAACATGTTATTTATTAAACATATATATATATATATACACGCACACATATACATATATAGAGAGAGATCGACTTTTTTTTTTTTTTTTTGTCACAAAGTTTCACTCTGTCATCAAGCTGGAGTACAGTGGTGCAATCTCGGTTCACTGCAACCTCTGCCTCCTGGGCTCAAGCGATCCCCTGCCTCAGCCTCCTGTGTAGCTGGGACTACAGGTGCCCACCACCACTCCTGGCTAGATTTTTTGTATTTTAATAGAGATGGGATTTCATCATATTGACCAGGATGGTCTTGATCTCCTGACCTCGGGATCTGCCATACTCAGCCTCCCAAAGTGCTGGGATTATAAGGGTGAGCCACTGCGCCTGGCCTAAACATATTTTTAATGTCTGCAAATGCCTTTCTTCTATAGCTGTCAAATTGAAGAAAGTTATCTTAGAATTCTGTAAAGTCTCGGAACATGTAGTCTTCAATGACAGACACTGTGGATGCTAATATTTACCAACTCAGTAACTTCTCAGGCCGACTGAAATATTTTTCAAGAAGGCAGCTGTGCACCTCCTGCTGGCTGGTTGGTTGCTTCACTGGTGCAGCCACTCTGCTGGTAGGAAGGCCCACCTGTTCCTTAGAACTCTTTCTTCTTCCATATGGCCAGAACAATCCCCTGCTCACCCTCCTAATTGGTACAAAGATATACAATGGGGCTGGCTTTGCTGTGTTGCCCAGCCTGGACTTAAACTCCCGGACTGAAATGATCCTCCCATCTTAGCCTCCTGAGTACCTGGGACTATAGGCATGTGCCCCAGCACCTGGCTGATGCAGTCTTTTACACACTGGGCACTACCCTTGCAAATAAAAGTGCCAAATAAAATAACTGTAGCATCTACGTTCTAGGTCTGGTTCTATTCTTGATCCAGTATATGATTCTAGGCAAATCATTGTCTCTAGGCTGGACCTCAGTATTCAAGGAAATAAAATGAGTGTTTTGGATTATATGATATTTAACGACCTTTCCTGTTCTAAACTTTAAAACCCTCACTCATCTCAAGGTTAACTTTCTGTTTGTTTATGACTTGCTGTCCTGTCCCATTGGCTGTTGAGAGAAGAAAGGAGGCAACTGGGATACCTGAAACTCAAAGTTGCTGGGAAATTGAGTCCTGGCCCAAATATGTGTTTTATTTTTCTCCATGTAACTTATCCCCACCTAGTGGTTAAAAGTTAAAATAGCAACTCATACTTGGAGAGAAAAGGGATTTTATTGATCACGTCCAAATGATGTTTTCTTAGGGGAAATGATGCACGGTGTATATATGTAGGCTATGTTTTTAAACCTCAGGTTCAAGATGATGGCTGACAATCCTCGTGTATCCACTAGGCATGATAATTACAAGGGCTGGAGTTACCAGAAAGGCAGAAAAATGATGTTTAAAAGGTTGTTTCTAGAAGCTGCTTTGAAGACCTTCATGCCTCACGTAATAAGAAATTTTTTGTGTGCCTTGGTTTTTTACAGTTACTTTGAGTAATGAAATTTGAAGACAACTAATCCCTGACAAATCAGAGACAACATCAGAGAATAAGAGTCATTTGTTTGAAGTTGACACACAGGCAGGGCAAAGTTTATTTATCCATTTTTAAATCCTGGAAAGTGTATGCAAAAAGAAACGGTATTTCCTGGTTGTCTGGAACACACCCCATCTGAACAGTCGAGTAGAGTTTCTGGGTTTTTTTTTTTGCCGCTTCTTCTCATTTGTTCAGGCTGTGCCTGTGGGCCACCGAACTAGTAGGCTGGTTATAGAACCTGTGGGATGTTCAGGAGCCTAGATGAAATTTTTGAAAAAGGAAGTAGCATAAAATAAGGTCCCAGGAAACAGATGTTTTACCAGAATTCTGAAGCAAAAACACCTCGTTATAATAGTTGGGCTTAGGCTTTTTGTTGGGAACGAGAATAAAAAAGTGGAGTAAGAATCTTTGCTATTACTCAAAGAGTCTTCTTGTTTGAGTTCTTCTAATATTGTTAGGCCACTTTTGTTAGAACCATTGTATTCAGAAGCCAACAGCTAAAATTTAGGCCAGGATTTGTGGGATCATTTATATTCCATACAACTCATCAATTTGAGGACAGAGTTACAATGATTTTTACTTAAACTATTACATAAAAGCTTCTTTATAAATTAATGTTAAGACTTAGAATTCACTCTTTTACTTTGTCTTGGGTAAGCTTGCTGAAGTTTGTGCATTTTATTGATCTCAGAGAATCAACTTTTGTTACTGTTGATTTTCTATATTGCTTTCCCATTTTCAACTTTTTAAATTCATGTTTTCATTTTTATCATTTTTTCACTTCTACTTTCTTAAATTTAATTTGTTAATCTTTCTCTAGCTTCCTAAAGTAGAATCATAGGTTATTAATTTTAAGCTTTTCTAACTTCTTTTTAAAATATATATATTAAAAGCCAAACATTTCCTTTGAAGCACTACTTTTACTAGCTATAATTTCATTCAAAATATATTTTAATTTTTTCAAGGCTTCTTCTTGAGCCTCGTTTTATTTAGAGATGTTTTGTTTAATCTCCAAATATTTGGAGATTTTTCCAGTCAACTTATTACATCTAGCTTAATGCTACTGTGCTGTGAGAACACACTTTGTCTTAAATCTGTCAGTATAAATTTACCATGTAGGGAAATAGTGAAAATGTGAGCATAAATTTAAAAAGTTGAAAATGAGAAAACAGGCTGGGTTGGGTGGCTTATACCCGTAATGGCAGCATTTCAGGATGCCACAGAGGGGTGACTGCTTGAGGTCAGAAATTTGATGCCAGCCAGAGCAATGCAGCAAGGCCCAATTTCTACAAGAATAAAAAATAATTCAGATGTGGTGGCATGTGTCTGTAGTGCCAGTTACTCAGAAGGCTGAAGTAGGAGGATTGCTTGAGTTCAGGAGTTTGAGGTTACAGTGAACCATAATCGTGCCTGGGTGATAGAGCAAGACCCTGTCTCAAACAAAAGAAAAGAAAATGAAAAAACAATATAGAAAATACCTAACACCAAAGGTAGTTATTTGAAAAGATCAATAAAATAGATAAACCTCCAGCAAGGCTTACCAACACACAAAAAAGCAGGAAGAAGACACGAATTACCACTTTCACAAACGAAAGAAGTATCATTACAACTGATTTCACGGACACTCAAAGGAGAAAGAGGGGATACTATGAATAAATGTATGCCCACAAATTTGATAAGTAGATGAAATGATGAAATGGACCAAGTTTTTGAGAGATACACACTGGCAACATTCACGCAAAGGGAAAAATAATAACCTTAATCTCCGTATGTAAAATAAAATAAATCAATAACTTAAAAATCTTGGGTAAGGGGTGGTGGCTCATGCCTGTAATCCCAAGACTTTGGGGGGGTAAGGCAGGCAGATCACCTGAGGTCAGGAGTTCAAGACCAGCCTGACCAACATGTAGAAAACCCGTCTCTACCGAAAACACAAAATTAGCCAAGCATGGTGGTACATGCCTGTAATCTCAGCTACTGGGGAGGGTGAGACAGGAGAATCACTTGAACCTGGGAGGTGGAGGTTTTTGTGAGCTGAGAATGTGCCATTGCACTCCAGCCTGGGCAACAAGAGCAAAACTCTGTCTCAAAAAAAAAAAAAAAAAAAAACAACAAAAAACCAACATCAAAAAAGAAAGCACCAGACCAAGACTATTTTTAGGTGAATTCTATCCAGCAATTAATGAAGAAATAATAATTTTTTTGAATTTCTTCCCAAAATAATAGTAAATACTTTCTAACTCATTTTACAATGCCAGAATCACTCTAATACCAAAACAAGATAAAGACATTGCTAGGGAAAATAAGCTACAGGCCAATATTTGCTATGAATATAGACACAAAAATTATTAACAAAATATCAACAAACAACTCACTCTACTGGAGTTCTGAGCTCACCTAATGAAGTGAATTCAGAATTGAATAATTAAGTAACTGGATGGTAGATCATGAGAGTCAGTTTTCTCATTTACGGAGTGGGAGGTTACAGACAGGCAAAAGGAGAAGGCTAGAATGGTCTTTGTTGCAATAGATTGGAACTGGAGACATCAGTATGGACTCATAATCAGCTTAATATAGGTATAGATGGTCATTTATAGGAATATTTATAAAAACATAGGTTAGTATATATACATATTTGAGAAGGTCTAGAAGCAATGATTCCCCAGTAGTAATGAAAACATCCACTACTCAGATCTTGGTTTCCTAAACCATTTTCCAATATGAACTTCCAACCTCATTCTGTGAGGCCAGTATTACCCTGATACTAAAACCAGACTAAGATACATCAAAGAAAAAAAAAAAAAAAGAAAAGAAAAGAAGAAAAAGAAAACTACAAGCTAGTGAACAATAGGATGTGCTTTATCCAGTCATGTACAGATTTATATGCTAATCCTCCTCTTCACACGGTACAAGTTTCAATTTTTTAATGAGCCTAACTACAATAAACATCTCTTTTCTATCATATAAATGCTTCTGCCTTTCAGAGGGCACTCAGGGAAGTTCTTCACTGGGCTACTCTATCTTGCCTGAGCAAACAAGGAAACTCAGTGTTTATTTTATTGACGGAATGTCTTTGACACTCTTTTAAAAAAGACATCCTGCTGAATGAATGTGTTAGCTTTCCTTCATCTAGATGGAAGTTTCTCAACCTTGGCACTATTGATGTTTCATGCTATATAATTCTTTGTTGGAGGAGAGGGTGCTATTATGTGCACCATGGATAATTAGCCTAATCCCTGGCTTCTGACGTCTAACATCAATAGCACCTTCCCTTCCAGTTGTGGCAATAGAAAATGTTTCCAGACATTGCCAAATGTCTTCTGTTAGGCAAAATTATCCCTTGTTGAGAACCTGTTATTGAGATCAACAAAGGACTTGAAGGTCATGAGAGGCCCTCTGGAGCTTTTGTCTCTGAGGTCTACTGTTTCCAGTGGTCAGTAATTCAATGATGAAAGAGTTTTTTACTGTCTTCACTCAGTTTGGTTTGTATTGTAACCATCAGTCTTCCGTGAGTGGTACACGACGCCACTATGTTGTTGCTAGAGCTGGTTGATTGAGTTCCCATTCATTGATTGTGGTCTGTTTGTCCACTACATTTCCACAGAAAATGAGAAGTATTTGTTGTCAAGGTTTGGAATACATAGTTAATTGGACCTTCACTCAATCTGTGCCTCATCTACCTGTTCTTTATGTCTTTTCCCAACTTCTTTAACCCATACACAGATCATCATTGCTGAAATGTGGGCTAAAACTCAGGTGGAAAGTTGCTCTGTGTCATTCTTTGCACATTATCTTTGTCACATTTGGCTTACTTTCTTCTGAATCCTATGATAAACACAGGGACTCTGAGCTCACAAGAGTGAACGAACTGAAGGGAATCCCAGTTTCTAATGGTATATTAATTATAATGCTAATTTCTATGCTTATTGGTTTATAACTACTAATATATTGCAGATATCATTTTGAAAAGGGGCAATTGAAGGATTTCTAGAGAAAATATAATTCCATATTGTTGAAATATGTTAATTCCTTAAGAAGAACCTGTTTGCTAAAGTTGCAAATAGAAAGACTTTAACTCTGAGGCAAGTTAATCGCCATGCTTACAATGTAACTATGTAAGAGTTTATGTCACTCTAGAAAAAAAAAACCTGCTAACAGAACTGGAGGGCTTTAAAACAATTTAAACATTTGAGTAGGTGGCATTTAAATGCAACAAAAGTTCAAGAAATATCCAAAGGTTTGGTAAATATTTAGACAACAGACAGGGTTAGTATCTTTTTTATTTTATCACAGTTTCAAAATAACATTAACATAAAGGGTAGCACAAAAAAACGTAATGTTAACATAATACTATAGTTTAAGCACAACATGAATTTACTTACTATGGAATGCATAAACAGGTTAACATTAATTTGGCAGAATTTTACAATTATGAACGTGCCAACAGCTGTTCAAGGAAATTAAATTGTAGTATCCAATATCCTTATAAAATGGCTTGATTCACTTAATTTGTATAATATTTAAAAATAACAATCATTCTTTTATTTTCTGACCATCTTCATTCTCTAAGAATCTATTTACAGAATGAATTTATATGTTAGATTTAATGAAGACATAATTGCATCAGAAAAATTTAATAACCCTTGTATTTAAGTCAACATAATCCAAGTTGAAATATTAGTCTCAGATTACAGAGAAAATTTTAATATCCAGACCATATTATGTAAATGAGTTTTATAAGTCATTAAGAAAAAAGAAAAATAACTTAGAAAAATAGCTAAACAGCATGAACAGTCAATTAATCTGAGAGAGAGAAATGGGCTAAAAATAATTTGTAAAGACTGTTGATCTTACTAAAGAAAGACTGCAAAAGAAAAGAATTAAAATTGTATTTTATCAGATAGGCAAAGATTACAATGATTAATAATAGAATTGCTGAGAGTTGGTGAGATGTGCAAATTTATTTTATAAGAGAGGTAGTATAAATTAATATATCCTTCTTGGAATTCCATGTGATAGTCTCTCAAAATTTAATTTCAAGTTGTATATATTTTAACCTAAAGAAAGTTTTCCTACTGCAGATGCACATTTTTTATTAAGTAAACATTCATGGTCATCTTTTATGTACCAGGCACTATGTGAGATACTGGGAATAAAATGGCAAATAATATTTACTGCAGGATCATTTTAAATACAAAAATTTGTAACCAAGTAAATTTTCCATGCTAAGAGGTTGGTTATATGAACTTACAATGTAGTATTGTGTCAACCTTCAAAGAGCAAAGCGAGTCTGTAAGAACTGGCATTTAAAAAACTTATCAGCATCTCTGGATAAACATAAAGGATTTAATTATATGTAAATAAAAGTGGACAAACTGACATATTTTCTTTGTGAGAAAAGAAATTTAAATATGCATAGAAAGAATACAGAAGGATAGCTACCGAAGTTTTACCATTAAATTGTTAAATTGTTGAGTTTGTTTTGAATCATTAGGGTCACTTGCTTAAGTGAATAAATAAATGAATAAGGAAGTAATTTAATCAAGGTCACATAATCAAACATTTAACTACTATATTTTTAAATTGTATTATTCTTTACATGTTTTTTCCCCAATAGCATGAACAGAAAACTTTATTAATGAAAACTATTAATGGGAAGACCTTAGCATATAAAAATTCTTATAATTTGTTTCAATGGTCTTTAAAATGCAGTAAATCTAAAATGAAAAAAATTTCCTCAAAAATTTCAACATAAAATTATGTTAGCCTCTTTACGTTTCTCCTCCCTGCCTTTTACCTGAGACTTGGTGTCTATTTTCTTTAGCCGAACAGTGGCAGCATTTGAACACCGATGCTCATGGCCTCCTGGGCATGTGCCCTGATTAGGCAAAACCAGGGCTGGCATAATGTAATTGGATAGGCAAGGCTAAATG
The DNA here is from genome assembly GCF_048565385.1 of Saimiri boliviensis. NCBI lineage: Eukaryota > Metazoa > Chordata > Mammalia > Primates > Cebidae > Saimiri > Saimiri boliviensis. The sequence goes on along the minus strand of NC_133452.1, from coordinate 42,169,038 downwards.
AGACCTTTGTGCTGAGACCATGCCAACAGGCTCCACAATGTCTTCATATGAAAATACATCAAAGAAGAAAATGATATCTCACTTTTGATTGCCATGTATGAAAATTATGCATATTTTAGAATGTTTTAATTTTTAGAAAGACTTTAATATAAAGTAAATAACTTTTAGAATTAATGTTAGTGCCAGTAGTCCTTTTCACAATTAATCACATATATTTTTTTACTTACACTCTTAAAAAAGGATACCTGGTAATTCAGAGTCTTAAATTACTCCTGCTTCTCTTATTAAAAGAAAAGTAAAACATATTTAATGTGTTTTCTGGAGAATGGTGAAGAGCTATTTTAAAGCAGTGTATTTTAGTTTTAGGAAATTAGATTGTCACCATGTGAATGTGCTCATTGGCAGGATAGTACATAGTTTTCATACTCACCATTCTCTTGGAACCTAACACCTTGTCTGAAATGAATAAATAAATGATGGTCTAATTTACCACCTAATGATCAATTTCTTGGAGCTGCTGTTCTGGTTAGTATTAATATCATCATAGAATAATACTAAAATTTGTTCATAAAATAAAATTTTATGGATTTGCCTTTTTAAAATATCTGGAGCACAAATACTTAGCATAAATGTCAACAAAACATTTTTAAGACTTTTACATTGCTTTTCTTGCAGCGTGTGAGTGTGGTTTGGTAAAATAGTTTTTAAAAACCACCTTTAAAATTTGTGGTTTATAGTAAAAACCTTGAGTGAGATACTAAAATGTTCATATGACATCAATTAAAAATTATCGTGCCAACGCTCAGCAATTCTATTATAAATCAAGAGAACATATCTTCTGTTTAGCTATTTCAAATCCAAGTTTAATCACATACTCACCTAAATGTTGCACAAAGACTTAAAATCTTTAATGTTCTGCTTCCTAATCCATAAAGTGAAGATGAAAATACATCTGTTATCTTAGGAATAGTCACTGTTTAGGAAGATTCAATATGATAATGTATGTAAAGCACTTAGTATAGGGCCTGGAACATACTGAGTTTTATAGAGAATGCTCTGGTTAGTATTACTGCGACTACAGAGTATACTAGAAGTGAGAAAACTTAAATTTCTGCAGTGGAGCAACATAGTGTAGCAATGGTAAATGGGGTAGATGTTGCATAGAGATTCATCTCAAATTGTAGGCATGGCTTACTGTATGAAAGCATTTGTGTGTGTGTGTGTGCGTGTGTGTGTGTGTGTGTGTGTGGATTAACCTTTCTCTAATAGATGGAATGGATCATTGCCAATACTCAGCCTCATTCTGGCCTGTGTTTTTTTGTTACTTCAGAGATATTTCTATCTTGTGTGAGATACTAAAATGTTCATATGACATCAATAAAAAATTATCGTGCCAACGCTCAGCAATTCTATTATAAATCAAGAGAATATATCTTCTGTTTAGCTATTTCAAATCCAAGTTTAATCACATACTCACAAATATATTTGAATCACATACTAGAAATATATTTGAAAAGCTTCACCAGTGGAAACTGAAAAGCAATCTTTTGGTGTGTAACTTTTATATTTAAAAAATTTTTGGCCATTTTCACACGATTGTTTTCTATCATGAATTTTAGAATCTCTGGCCAAGTTCCCAAATCATAACTTTTGGATTTGTTGAGATCGAATTACATTCATCAGTCATTAAGTATCCTTCTAAATAAAACCTGAACAGGTCAGTCAAAAATTCCAAAACTGAAGTGACATCAGCAAGATGGCAGAATAGAAGTTTTCCACCTCCACCCTCTCCCCACAGAAATCCAACTAGCAACTGCCCACAGACAAGAATAACTGTGGGAAATCCCAGAATTCAGGAGTGAGGCTGAGAGATATGCTTGGACCACAGAAGTGAGAGAAAACATGTTCAGGAGGTCAGAGGAATGCTTCTCTTTGACTGTACCACCCATACCCCAAGGCAGTACAGTGCCACACACAGAGGATTCCCATGGATCCATGGTTTCTACAGTGAGAAAAACGAGCTGGAGGTAGATGTTCAGTTTCCACACAATTCTGGGACCCTTCATAGGGTCACTCCTGTCTCAGCCTATGGGAAACATTGCGAGTACCAGGAGGATTACATCATGACTAGCCAACAGCATAGTGCTGTAGGAACACAGTCCACAAGTTTGCCAGGCTTGAGTCCCTAGCCAGCTACTCCATATAGCCTTGGTACTCACAGAGAGAGCATGTGACCTCACTCAACCCAAGCTGAAGAGCAGTGACTCCAAAAAGCCTTGGTACTCTGCTTAAGCCCACCATAGTCTAGGAAGCAAGACTAAGTCCATGCATATCTATGAAACGTGGCCTCTGGCCCTGCTCATCTTATATGGTTAAGCAGCTGCTCCAGCAACTTCACCTAGTCTTAGAGCCCAGAATATAATCCTGTACAACTACAGATTCTGAGCAGCAGTATCACCCAGCCAAGGAAAAAAAATCTATAACCCTGTCTATTCAGAGACAATCACAGAGTCCAGCAAGAAGCCCCACTTGACAGCAGAGTCCAGTTAGTGGTCTGACCAAACCACAGAGTACACCCAGCAGTACCATTAGACCTCAGAGCACAGGAAATGGCCGAGCCCAACTAGGAAACCTGACACCACGTTTGGCCTGTCTGAAGTTGCTATTAGCTGATTCCTCCAGAATCCCAGGCTAGACTAAATAGTAAAGGTTTATCACCACCAAAAAATACCTACAAAGGCAGGAAGAGGTGGCTATCTACTAAAAAACACAGGTATCAATATAAGGACACAAGGATTGCAAAAAATCAAGAAAATACATGATACTACCACAGAGAAAAAAACAAACTAACTAATAAAGCTCTGATAATAGACCTGCAAGAAATGGAGATCTATGAAATGACCAAAAAATGTTTCCAAATAATCAACCTATAAAGAAATCCAGAAAGAAAGTTTTAAGAAAATTTAAATAGGAAAATAAAAAAATTTGGAAAGCAATGCATTAACAAAATTAGAAATTTAACCAAGAAAAGTAAAAAATAAAAATCCTAGAGATAAAGAATATAACAATTGAGAAAAATCCAATAGGTAGTTTAAATAGCAGACTTGATCCAGCAGAAGAAAGAGTAATGAGCTCAACGACAGGATATTTGAAATTATTCAATCAGAGACGTAAAAAGAAAAAAAAAATGAAAATGAATAAAGAAGACCTACATAAATTATGGGACATCATGAAGCAAAAACTAACCACCACATAGTAGGGAGTTTCAAAAGGAGAAGAGAGATATAAAGGCCTAGAAGGCATATTTAAGAAAATAGTGGCTGAAAAATTTTCAAATGATGAAATTTTCAAAAGATGATAACATTCAGATATAGAAGCTCAGAGACTGGCAGTAAAATTCAACCCAAAGAGAAGTTCACCAAGACATATAATCAAATTGTCAAAATCTAGACAAAGAAAGAATACTGAAAACAGCAAAAGATAAGAAACACATCACATTCAAAGCTTTCAGCAGATTTCAGATGTTTTCCTGTTGTGTGCAGCCGAGGGACTTAGTGCCCTGTGTCCCAGCTGCTCCAGCCTGGTTAAAAGGGGCCAAAGTACAGCTCAGTCCATGGCTTAAGATAATGCAGATGCCAAGGCTTGGTGGCATCCATGTGGTGTTGAGCCTGTGGGTGCACAGAAGTCAATAACTGAAGTTCAGGAACCTCTGCCTAGGTTTCTGGGAATGTATGGAAATTCCTTGATGTCCTGGCAGAGGTTTTCTGCAGGGTGGAGTCCTCATAGAGACCTTCTGCTAGGCTGGTGTGGAAGGAAAATATGGGGTCAGAACCCCCATACAGAGTCCCCACTGGAGCACTGCCTAGTGGAGCTGTGAGAAGACAGTCACTGTCCTCCAGAGCCCAGAATGAGAGAGTCACCGAGAGCTTGCTCTGTACACCTAAAAGCCACAGACACTCATCACCAGTCCATGGTGGCAGTACACTGCAAAGCCACAAAGGAGGAGCTGCCCAAGGCCATGGGAGCCTACCTCTTGCTTCAGTGTGACCTGGATGTGAGACAGTAAGTCAAAAGAGATCATTCTGGAACTTTAAGATTTAATGACTGCCCTACTGGGTATTGGATTTGCATGGGGTCTGTTGCCTCTATGTTTTGACCAATTTCTCCCATTTGAAGAGGGTGTATTCACCCACATCCTGTATGCCCATTGTATCTAGGAAGTAACTAACTTGCTTATGATTTTATAGGCTCACAAGTGGAAGGAACTTCCCTTGTCTCAGATAAGACTTTGGACTTAGACTTTTGAGTTAATGCTGGAACGAGTTAAGACTTTGGGAGACTTTTGGAAGGGCATGATTGTGTTCTAAAACGTTAGAACATGAGATTTTGGAGATGCCAGGGGCAGAATGATATGGTTTGGTTGTGTTCCCATCCAAATCTCATTTTGAATTGTAGCTCCTTTAATTCCCATGTGTCATAGGAGGGAAACAGTGAAAGGAAATTGATCTAAGAGGGTGGTTACCCCCATGCTGCTGTTCTCATGATAGTGAGTGAGTTCTTATGAGATCTGATTGTTTTATAAGGGGCTTTTCCCCCTTTTACTCAACACTTCTCCTTGCTGCCAGCATGTGAAGAAGGACATGTTTGCTTCTTCTTCCTCTAAGATTGTAAGTTTCCTGAGGCCTCACCAGTAGTGTGGAATTGTGAGTCAATTTGACCTATTTCCTTAATAAATTATCAAGTGTTGGGTAAGTCCTTATTAGCAGTGTGAGAACAGATTAATATACAAGCTTAAACCTATCAATAATTACCTTGAATGTAAATAGATTAAATTCTCCAACAAAAATACAAAATGGCCGAGTACATAAAAAAAGAAGATACAACTATGTGCTGCCTGCAAGAGACACCCTTTTCTAGTGGTGGCACATGTAGACTATGAATGAAAGGATGGAAAAAGATATTCCATAAAAATGGAAACCAAAATGAAGCAAAGTTACCTATATTCATGTAAACAAAATAAACTTTAAATAAAACTATAAAAATAGACAAAGAAGGTCATTACATGATGATAAAAATAGGTTAATTCACCAACATACATTTATGCTCCTAAATACATAAAGCAATTATTCAATGATTAGGAAGGAAGGAGAAACAGAGTATACTATTATTTTAGAGGACCCAGGATGCAAGGGTGGTTCAATACACGCAAATCAATAACATCATGTTAAAAAATAAAAATATGTGATCATTTCAATAGCTGCAGAAACAAATATTTGACAAAATTCAACAAGCTTTTTTGATCAAAATTCTCAACAAATTAGGTATAGAGGAAATGTACTTCAACATATTTAAAGCCGTATGTGACAAACATATAGCTAGTATCATTCTCAATTGTGAAAAATTGAAAGCTTTCCCACTAAGATTAGGGACTAGATAAGAATGCCTACTCTCACTTCTTCTTTTTTAATATAGAGGATATTAATATAAAAAATTTTAATATGGAACTTATTTCTTTCCAATTGCCTGTATTTGCTGATGACAAGGTCTTGTATATAGAAAACCCTAAAGATTTCACCAAAAAACTGTTAGAACTTGCAAACAAATTCGCTAAAGTTGAAGCATACAACATCAACATACAAAAATTACTTGCATTTTGATATACTAATAATGAGCTATCTAAAACAAATTTTAAAATCACATTTACAATAATGGTAAAATAATTAAATAATTAAGTGTAAATTTAACCAAAGAAATAAAAGACCTGTATACGGAAAACTATAAAACACTGACGAAAAAAAGTTGGATCCAAGATGGCTGATCACTAGCAGCTCGGGATTGTAGCTCCCAGTGAAAGCGCAGAGAACAAGAGTATGTCACACTTTCAGACGAATTTTTGTTGCTCATGCACCAGGAGATTCCCAGTGGTGAAGCCCCACGGGTCACCAGTGCGACTCTTGCGGCTGGCGAGGCGTTTTTGCCGGCACCTTGGTTCAGCAGTTCTTGGTGCAGAGTCAGAAAAGCACCATCAATTTTAACGCCACTGTTTTAGCCGGCACAGTGGGTTGCCCAGATTCCAGCACTGGGAATCAACAAGTTGGACATCCACTCAGAAACCCAATTAGAAAGTCTGTAATTATAAAGACGACAGATGGATACATTTATAATGAAAGGAAGAAACCAGCCTAAAAAGGCTGAGAATACCCAAAATCAGAATGCCTCTCCCTCTACAGGGAATCACAGTTCCTCAACAGCAGCGGAATAAGGCCTGGTGGAGAAAGAGTGTGTTCCATTAACAGAAGTAGGCTTCAAAAGGTGGATGATACGAAACTTCTGTGAGTTAAAAGAACTTGTTCTAATGCAATGCAAAGAAACTAAGAACTTTGAAGAAAGGTTTGATGAAATGCTAATGAGAATAGAAAATTTAGAAAGGAATATAAGTGAATTAATGGAGCTGAAAAACACAACACAAGAACTTTGTGAAGTATGCACAAGTTTTAACAGCTGGACTGATCAAGCAGAAGAAAGGATATCAGAGGTCAAAGACCAACTTAATGAAATAAAATGAGAAGACAAGATTAGAGAAGAAAGGATAAAAAGGAATGAGCAAAGTCTCCAAGAAATATGGGACTACGTGAAAAGACCTAATCTATGTTTGATAGGTGTACCCGAATGTGACAAAGAGAATGAATCCAAGCTGGAAAATACACTTCAGGATATTATTCAGGAAAACTTTCCCAACCTAGCAAGACAGGACAATATTCAACTCCAGGTAATACAGAGAACACCACAAAGATATTCCTCAAGAAGACCAACCTCAAGGCACATAATTCTCAGATTTACCAGGATTGAAATGAAGAAGAAAATACTAAGGGCAGCCAGAGAGAAAGGTCAGGTAACCCACAAAGGGAAGCCTATCAGATTCACAGCAGATCTCTCAGAAGAAACCCTATGAGCCAGCAGAGAGTGGGGGCCAATATTCAACATCCTTAAAGAAAAGAACTTTCTTTTTTTTTTGAGACGGAGTTTTGCTCTTGTTACCCAGGCTGGAGTGCAATGGCGCGATCTCGGCTCACCTCAACCTCCGCCTCCTGGGTTCAGGCAATTCTCCTGCCTCAGCCTCCTGAGTAGCTGGGATTACAGGCACGCGCCACCATGCCCAGCTAATTTTTTGTATTTTTAGTAGAGACGGGGTTTCACCATATTGACCAGGATGGTCTAGATCTCTCGACCTCGTGATCTGCCCGCCTCGGCCTCCCAAAGTGCTGGAATTACAAGCTTGAGCCACCGCGCCCGGCAAGAAAAGAACTTTCAACCCAGAATTCCACATCCAGCCAAACTAAGCTTCATAAGTGAAAGAAAAATAAAATCTTTTGTGAACAAGCAAGTACTCAGATATTTCATCACTACCAGGCCTGTTTTACAAGAGCTTCTGAAAGAACCACTACACGTAGAAAGAAACATCCAGTATCAGCCTTTCTAAAGATATACCAAAAAGTAAAGAGCATCAATATAACGAAGAATTTACATCAACTAATGGGCAAAACATCCAACTAACATCAAATGGCAGTATTAAACTCACATATATTATTATTAATCCTAAATTTAAATCGACTAAATCCCCCAATCAAAAGACACAGACAGGCAAATTGGATAAAAAGCCAAAATTCATTGGTATGCTGCATCCAGACCCATCTCACATGCAAGGATACACAAAGACTCAAAACAAAGGGATGGAGAAAGATTTACCAACCAAATGGAGAGCAAAAATAAATAAATAAATAAAAAGCAAGAGCTGCAATTCTTGCCTCTGGTAAAATAGACTTTAAAGCAAGAAAGATCAAAAGAAGCAAAAAAGGACATTACATAATGATAAAAGGATCAATGCAACAAGAAGAGCTAAAGATCCTAAATATATACACACCCAATACAGGAACACCCAGGTATATAAGACTTATAAAGAGACTTAGACTCCTACACAATAATAGTGGGAGACTTCAACATCAATATTAGACAGATCAATGAGACAGAAAATTAACAACGATATCCAGGACTTGAACTCAGATCCGGAACAAGTAAAATTAATAAACATTTATAGAACTCTCCACTTTAAATACACAAAATACACACCTTATCAGTACCACATCACATCTGATTACAGGTTTAAATGAAATATTGGTTGGCTGCTTGTTTGTTATTTTCTTCCTTCATTTTTTTCATGTCTCCGTTATTAAGCACAATTATAGGTATACCCATTTTCAGACTGCATTCTAGCCCAGGCAATAAAGCAACACTCCCGTTCTCTCTCCCTTTTCCTCTTCCTCTTTCTTCCTCTCCTTCATTCTTTTTTTTATTCTCTTTCTTCCTTCCTTCCTTTTTTTAAAAAAAGAAAAAAATTGAAGCAAACACAAATAGATGGAAAGATACCCATGTTTATAGACTTGAGGAATGAATATTATAAAAATGTTTATACTACCCAAAGACATCTATAGATTTAATCCTATCAAAATGTCACAATAATTTTTCACAGAACTATAAAAAACAATCCTTAAATATATGTGGAGCCATGAGCAATGCCAAATAAAATACTCTTGAACAAAAATAACAAAGCTGGAGGCATCACACTTCCTAATTTTAAAGCATATCTTGAAGCTATGGTAATCAAAACAGCATGGTACTATTGGAAAATCCAGAAATAAACTCATGAATTTCTGATCAAATGATTTTTGACAAAAGTGCTAAGAGTACACAATGGGAAAAGGATAGCCTCAAATAAATGATTTTTGAGAAGACTAGATATCCATTTGCAGAAGAATGAAACTAGACCCTTGTCTTATTCCATATACAATAATCAACTCAAAATGGATTAAAGACAAATATAAGACCTGAAGATGTAAAACTATTGTGAGAAAATGTAGATGAAATCTCCATGCCATTGGTCTGGACAACAATTCTTGAGAAATGACACATAAAGCATAAACCACAAAGCAAAAACAGGCAAATCAAATACCAGCAAACTAAAAACCTTCTACAACAAAGAACACCATTAACAATGTGAAGAAACAAAGAGTGGGAGAAAATGTTTGCAAACTATACAACTGATAAAAATTAATATTCAAAATATATAAGGAACTCAAACAACTCAATAGCAAGAAAACAAATAATGCAATTAAAAAAATTAACAAATGACATTAACAGACATTATTCAGACACACAGATGACCAATAGGTACATAAAAAATGCTCAGCATTACAAATCATTAGGAAAATACAAATTAAACCTACAATGAAATATCATATCTGTTAGATTGGTCTTTATAAAAATGATAAAAACAAGGAGAGGATGTTGGAGAGGATGTTAAGAAAAGAGAAACTTTGTATACTGTTAGTGGAAATGTAAGTAACTATAGCCATTATGAAAAACAATGTAGATGTTCCTCAAAAAACTAAAAATAGAACTACCATATGATTTATTAATCCCAATTTTGGCTATATATTCAAAGTAACTGAAATCAATATATTGAAGGGTTATTGCATTCCCGTGTCCATTGTAGTATTAGTCATAACAGCCAAAATATAGAATCCACCTGTCCATCAGCAAATGAATGGATAAAGAAAATGTGGCATATATACACGATGAAATGCTATTCAGCCTTAAAAAAAAAACAAGGAAATTCTGTCATTTGTGACAACATGGATAAACCTGGAGGATATTATGTAAGTGAATAAAACAAGGCACAGAAAGACAGATAACATGATTTCACTTATAGGTTGAATCTAAAAAAGTTGAATTCATACAAGTAGAGAGGAGAAGGATGTTTAGCAGGAGTTGGGGGTGGTAGGAAGGGAGGGAATAGGGAGTTGTTGATCAAAGAATAAAAAGTTTCAGAGAAACAAAAGGAATAGGTTTGAAATATATTGCAATGCAGGGTGACTATACTTGATAATAACGTGTTGTATATTTCAAAAAAAAAATAACTAAGAGAGTAAATCTCAAGTGTCTCACCATAAAAAATGATAGGAAAGCAAGGTGATGGGTTTGTTAATTAGCTTGAATTACTCATTCACATTGTATACATATATCAAAACATCACACTATATCCATAAATGTATGCAATTACAATTTATCAATAAGGATAACATTAACAATATTTTTTAATGCCCAAATTATTTCCCATTGCTTGTAGAGATAAGGTCAAATTTCTTGAATGATGATATGGCTTGCCTGTGTCCCCACCCAAATCTCATCTTGAATTCCCCTGTGTTGTGGGAGGGACCCAGTGGGAGGTAATTTAATCATGTGGGCAGGTCTTTCCTGTGCTGTTCTAGTGATAATGAATGTCTCTCAAGATCTGAGGTTTTTATAAGGAGGAGTTACCCGGTATAAGTGATCTCTCTTTTCCTGCTGCCATCCATGTGAGATGTGATTTGACCTTCCCTTGCCTTCTGCAATGATTGTGATGCTTCCCCAGTCATGTGAAACTCTAAGTCCATTAAACATCTTTCTTTTGTAAATTGTCCAGTCTCAGGTACGTCTTTATCAACAGTGTGAAAATGGACTAATACAGTAAATTGGTACCAGTAGAGTGGGGCATTGCTGAAAAGATACCTGAAAATGTAAAAGAAACTTTGGAACTGAGTAACAGGCAGAGATTGGAGCAATTTGTAGTGCTCAGAAAAAAACAGAAAAATGTGGGAAAGTTTGGACCCCCCTAGAGAGTTGTTTAATGGCTTTGACCAAAATTCTGGTGATGATACAGACAATGAAATCCAGGATGAGGTGGTCTCAGATGGAGATGAGAAACTTGTTGGGAAATGAAGCAAAGGTGACTCTTGTTATGTTTTAGCAAAGAGACTGGTGGCATTTTGCCCCTGCCCTAGAGATCTGTGGAACTTTGAACTTAAGAGAATTGATTTAGGGTATGTGATGGAAGAAATTTCTAAGCAGCAAAGCATTCAAGAGGTGACTTAAGTGTTGTTAAAGGCATTCAGTTTTAAAAGGGAAGCAGAGCATAACAGTTTGAAAATTTCCAGCCTGACAATGCAATAGAAAAGAAAAGCCCAGTTTCTGAGGAGAAATTTAAGCCAACTGCAGAAATTTGCATTAAGTAACAAAAAGCCCGATGTTAATCCCCAAAGACAATGGGAAAAATGTCTCCAGGTCATGTCAGAGGTCTTCACGGCAACTCCTCCATCACAGACCTGGAGACCTAGGAGGAAAAAGTAGTTTTGTGGGCTGGGCCCAGAGTCCCTTTGCCATGTGCAACCTGGGGACTTGGTGCCCTGTATCTCAGCTGCTCCAGCCATGACTGAAAGAAGCCAATATAGAGCTTGGGCAATGGCTTCTGAGGTTGCAAGCCCCAAGCCTTGGCAGCTTCCATGCGGTGTTGAACCTGCCAGTGCACAGAAGTCAAGAATTGGGTTTGGGAACCTCCACCTGGATTTCAGAGGATGTATAGAAATGCCTGGATGTCCAGGCAAAAGTTTACTGCAGGAGTGGGGCTCTCATGGAGAATATCTGCTAGGGCAGTGCAGAAGGGAAATCTGGGGGTCAGGGCCCCCTCACAGAACCCTACTGGGGCAACCAACATCTAGTGGAGTTTTGAGAGGAGGGCCCACTGTCCTCCAGACCACAGAATGGTAGATCTACTGACAGCTTGCACCATGCACCTGGAAAAGCTGCAGGCACTCAGTACCAGCCCATGAAAGCAGTTGGGAGGAAGGCAGTACCCTGAAAAGCCACAAGGGCAGAGTTGCCCAATAACATGGGAACCCACCTCTTGCTTAAGGATGACCTGGATGTGAGACACAGAGTTCAAGGAGATCATTTTAGAACCTTAAGATTTGACTTGCCTGCTGGATTTTGGACCTGCATGGGGCCCAGAGCCCCTTCATTTTGGTCAACTTCTCCCATTTGGAATGGCTGTGTTTACCCAATGCCTGTATCCCCATTGTATCTAGGAAGTAATTAACTTGCTTTTGATTTTACAGGCTCATGGGCAGAAGGGACTTGCCTTGTCTCAGATGAGACTTTGGACTGTGGACTTTTGAGTTAATGCTGAAATGATTTAAGACTTTGGGGGACTCTTGGGAGGCATGATTGGTTTTGAAATATAAGGCCATGAGATTTGATAGGTGATAGGGGCAGAATGATATGGTTTGGATGTGTTCCCATCCAGATCTCATCTTGAATTCTCATGTGTTGTGGGAGGGACCTGGTGGGAGGTAATTGAATCATGGGGGCAGCTGTTCTCATGATAGTGAATAAGTTTCTTGTGATCTGATGGTTTAGAGAGGAATTCCCCTGAACAAGCTCTCTCTTTGCCTGCTGCCATCCATGTCAGATGTGACTTGCTCCTCCTTGCCTTTTGCCATGATTGTGAGGCCTCCCCAACCTCATGGGACTTTAAGTCCATTAAGCCTCTTCCTTTTGTAAATTGCCCAGTCGCAGGTATGTCTTTATCAATAGTGTGAAAGTGGACTAATTCAAATGACATGTGTGTTTAAATAGTCTGATTTATGCCACCTTGTCAACTTAATTTTCTCCACTTGACCAAATCTGTCTCAGTTTCCACCAATTGAAACTATTCCCATGAAGGCACTATTATGAATGAATTCCTAGTCATCGTTTTGATATCAGCTAATTAAACAAGAAAGGAGATAAGGAAATATGTGAAGATTTGTGAGAGTATACTGAATTTGCTCTGGGAAAAATTTCAGTTGATTTCTTTGTATGTCATACAAATATAAAGTCTAATTAAATAATTTGTCCTGATTTAAGCATATTATGGTAGACTAAAGATGTAGATTTGGAAATTTACCATTATAAATAACACAAATTATGGAAGAGTATGAGATAACTCAGGACAATTACTTTGAATGACTAAAGAAGAGCCATGGGAAAAGGAATGTGCTATGCCTGACGAAAGGAACAGAAAATACTGTAAATTTCATATATGCAGTACACAGCATTTCATTGTGTATACTCAAAGAGCTAAATCAAGAATGGAGAATGTTTCAAGGAAAAATGATAAAAAATTATAAAATATAATAAAGATCAGACAGATTAGTAACTGCAAAGAAAATATTGAATTAACAATTTAGAGTTAGCAAGTGTCCCTTGACTGAACTGTTTTGGAGTTAAAATTTGGAGACTTGTCTTGGTATGTAAATGTAAAATAATGTAACAGTGAGAGCTAATATGAGTAGATCTTTAAAAAGCTTATTGGTCAGAGAAAAAGTACTAATAACATGATAGCTATGATGCTGCATATTTCATTACTTCTTTTTTTAAATCTATTTTTTTCAGAAGTAGTTTTATTTATTATTATTTTTTATTAAATATTTTTTATTAAATATTTTTATTTATTTTTTATTATATCTGTTTTTTTCAGAAGTAGTTTTATTTCTCTATCTATCTATCTATCTATCTATCTATCTATCTATCTATCTATCTATTTTGGAGACAAAGTCTTACTCTTTTGCCAGGCTGGAGTGCAGTGGCGTGATCTCGGCTTACTGCAATCTCTGCCTCCTGGGTCCAAGTGATTCTCTTGCCTCAGCCTCCCAAGTAGCTAGGACTACAGGTGTGCACCACCACACTCAGCTAATTTTTATATTTTTAGAAGAGAGGGGTTTCACTGTGTTGGCCAGGATTGTCTCGATCTCTTGACCTCGTGATCCACCCGCCTCGGCCTCACAAAGTGCTGGGACTACAGGCATGAGCCCCCACCCCTGGCCTTAACTATCTTTGTATAAAAGATTTATCTAGATTTTTAAAAAAGATTACCAGGAATTAGTAGTAATTTGAATCTGAGTTAAAAGAAGAACCTCTAGAAATTGATAATTTAGTAATGAAATCTGCTAATATATACTTGGGCTCTTTAAAGCTGAGAAAGAATCAACAACAAAAAGCATGGGAATAGATTGGGAAAAATGAAGGAATCCTTTCTTCAAAGTAGAAAATAAGGGAGAGATGGTCATATATTGTTTGTTAATTACTATGTTATTTCCTTTCAACTTTGCTATCAGAATAATTTATCCTGTAACTGTAGCAATGAATCTTTTATCATTGTGTATTTCTTTATCTTCTATATACATTGCTTCATTCTTCCATGCCAGTGTATTAGAGCAAACTTATTAATTTTTAAGTTATGTGTTAGAAAAAAGAGCTTTTACAGACCTTTGTCAGACTCTGTTAAAAGTGTGTGTGTGTGTGTGTGTGTGTGTGCGTGTGTGTGCCTGCCTAAATGAGCTTCTTTTCAGAAAAATTAGGTAGACAGAGTGGAAGCCCAAGAATAGATTTTTTTTAACCTTGAAACTAGGATGCACATGAATTCCACCAGAGTTTTGAAAGATACTAACGTCCTGTTAATTACAGCAATTTGTTTAAGTACTAGAGAAATATATAGAAGTCTTAAAATAACTATATAATAAAAGGAAATATGAATTTTCTTCATAGAAGAAGAGCTGATAGTTTTTTAAAAATTCATTTCATGAAGAATAAAATTTGAAATTTGAAATAATCACTTAGAAGAGTATAATATATGAACACCATGTAGAAAAATAAATTAAATATGACAAATAAGATTTCTTCATGAAATGAATTTTTAAAAAACTATCAGCTCAGCATAACATAAACAAACCATAATGATTTATAGTCTTTAGCTCCTTAACTGTGACTGTTCATACATTTCATTGCAGAAACTTTCATGTGTTTGATTACAGGATCTTAGTTCAGTCTCTACTCAGAGTGTTACATAATGCTTATTTATATTACCTTTTCAAAATCTAAAAAAAATCTCATTTTCAAACTCCCTTGCTGTTTGTATGAATTATTTACTGCTGTTACAAATTGCCCCCAAATTCTGTGTCTTGTAAACACATTTATAAGCTTGCGGTCTGTCGGTCAGAAATTTGTATTGGGCTCAGATGGACAAGTTTATTGGTTACATCTAAGCTCCCTCATGTAACTTTAGTCACGTGATGACTAGACTGAAGCTGATGGCCTACGATGGTCTCATGTCTTCAGGTTGTCATTGTCTGGCTGTCACTTGGTTCTCTACTAATGCTTCCTCAATAAACTGGAGTTCGTTCACATGGTGTCTATATTCTAAGAGGGTTAGAGTAGAAACTGTAAGACCTCTCAATCTCAGGCCTGGAAGTTACTCAACATCACTTTTACCACATTTTACTGATGAAAGCAAATCACACATTATTATATCTGAAGAAGCAGAGAAATGAGTGTTATTTCCCATGAGTGGAGCTGTAAGTAATTTGTGGCTACACACAAAAAAAGACACATTACCTACAGCGGAATGAAAGTAAAGAGTATAGCTGACTTCTCACCAAAAACTATGCAATCCAGAAGACTATAAAATGACATCATTAAAATGCTGAAATGACAAAGAAAAGGATCAAAATCCTATCAATCCAAGAATTTTGGAAGAAATATGATACCAGGCAGAACCTAACCTACACAAAGAAATAAAGATATGAATAAAAACCAGAGAGTGAGGTATCAAATTGTTGACTTAATCTAGGGAGAGTATTATTACAAATCTCTGGCAATCACCAGAAAGTACAGGTGAGAGTTAGTAGCATGATGGCCATATAACATGATATGAATAGGGCATTTGATGGGATTAGCTTGTATTTTGTTAAATCTGCCCCATGATTCATGAGCTGTAAGTGAATGAGCATGCCCAGGAGCTACTCTACTGGGGAAAACAGTGTCTCAAGGAAAACATATAATAACTGTCAGTTGAGTCAAAGAGATGTAAATAAACAGAATATCTGCAAAGAGAATGAGGACTATATTTGTTCAATATCTACAATGGAGCAGAGAACACAATGGAAGAAGCCCAACAAATTTTCAGTGTAGCAAACCAAAGGTGAGTCTAAGGGACTCTAAGTTCAGGTATTTGAAAGGAGTCATGTGTGGTTGAGAATATTTGATACTACCATTTCATTGAAAATTTGGAAAAAAGTCATTTTTGCTGACAGAATGGTATGCCTCTAGCTGTTGATCATGATTTGGGAAAAGAACATGAAGACTTTGGAAACAATTTTTGTTTGAATAATAAAGGGCAGGCAAGATAGCATTGTATGTGTTCCTTGAGAAATCAATTTAATGAACTGGAAACTTAGAACCATCAAAACAAGAAAAGGAACAATAAATATTAACCTACCTTGTACAAATACAGGTTGTATTGAATTCTGAGGAGAGAAAACACCAAAGCTAGCAAATGAAATAAGTTCAAGAGGAAAGGGGGAGATAGCTGCCATTTAAAGGCAAATCAAGGAAGAGTTATACCTCACCCCAACCATTAGGTATATATAGTGAACTTGGAAATTAAATTGACATCATGCAAGCCTTGTGCCAATCCAAACACCACGGAGTGATCTTTCTCTTTCCTTCTTTCCTTTCACCTTACATGAACTTCCCTAGTAAAAAATACTGGGGCCATGTGTGGCTGCTCACGCTACCTGTAATCCCAGCACTGTGGGAAGCCAAGGCATTGGGTGAATCTCCTGAGCCTAGGAGTTTGAGATCAGCCTGGGCAACATGGTGAAACCATGCCCTACACACAAACAAACAAATCCAAATATTAGCCAGACATGGTGGCATGCCTGTAGTCCCTCCCTACTTGGGAGGCTGAGGCAAGGGGATTGCTTGAGCCTGAGAAGCGGAGGTTCCAGTGAGCTGAGATCACACCACTGCACTCCAGCCTGGTTGACAGAGTGAGGTCCTGTCCTGAGAAAGTTTCTCCTATTGTGCAGGCACAAAGGGGAAAAATAACTACTGGAAGCATAGTACAAAACTCCATTAGGATCCTTTTCCTCCTATTCCCACTATCAGGTAGAGAAGGCTTAATCTGCAGAGCTGTTGGTGATAACACAAATGTCTATCTTAGGGCACAGATGAAAATTGTTTGCAGTTGGGAGAGGATTACCAAAAACTTTACCTTTAATGGAAAATGAAGGTATACAGCAGGCCCAGGACTGCAACTGAAGGAGAGTCAGTAGCATTTGTAGAGGGCAGACTCTTGACCAGTGCCTGCCTACCATGGAGGCTTACTCAGAGCATCAGGAATGACCCATCTATCCCACTTCACCAGGCTAACAAGTGTCCGGTAAAGATAACCATGAAATAGTGCTGACAAGCTGCAAGAGATATGATTTCTGAATTTTATCACAGTGGGAAATTCTAATCCTGAACAAGGAGAAGATATTAAGAAAAATTCTCTGGTAAACCAGCTCTAGGAGAGGAATTTGAGGCCTGTGGTTCACAGAGCATAACCATAGAAACAAAAATTTTCACATCCAGCTCAGTTAGATTAACACAAAACCACTGTGCTAAAGAAAGATCTAGCAGAAGGAAAGATATACCTGGATCCAAGCAAAAATCTATTTATCTCATTTTCTATTGTCTACACAAGGCGTCAATGTTCAACAAAATATTATGAAGTATATGAAAAGCCCAGGCAACAAACATATTCCCAAGACACAAATGAATTAGCACTAGACTCAAAATATGACAAAGTAATTTAAATTTATTATGCTAAAGGCTCTGTTTGGAAAGGAGGTCAACGGATAAGATCATATGAGTAACTTCAGCAACGTGATAGAAATTATGAGAAATCAAATAGAAATGCTAGCAATGTAAAGCACAGTAACAGAGAAAAAATGCCTGTGACTGGCTCATTTATACACTCAACACAGCTGAGGCAAAAATGTCATTGAACTTAAAAATAATTCACTAGAAATTACCAAATGTGAAATACAAAGATAAAGAGTTGTACTAAACTAAATGGATTTCTTCTAAAGCTATCTCTGTACTTTGAATTTCTCTGTAGTAAACTGCAACCTAACTCAGTCTATAAAAACTGCAACGTAACTTGAGTATATTCTTTTAACAAGTAGCTGAGTCTCAGCTAATTATCACAGTCAAAATTCAGCTAATTACAGGCTGCCAACTGATCAGAACATGCCTAAATAAGGCAAATGCTGAGCTGGAATCAATCAAGCTCCTTCTGTATGCTTTTCTACAGATGGATGTGACATAGTTGTGCCCAAGTTGTTGGGTGAAGCTCTCTGAACCTTTCCTAGTTCTGAGTGCTGCCTGGTTCATTCTTTGCTCAACTAAATTCTGCTAAATTTAATTTGTCAAAATTTTTTCTTTTTTCTCTTTTTCTGACAGAGTTTGACTCTTGTTGCTCAAGCTGGAGTGCAATGTTGCAATCTCGGCTCACTGCAACCTCTGCCTCTTGAGTTCAAGCAATTCTACCTTAGCCTCCTGAGTAGCTAGGATTACAGGTGTGCGTGACCATGCCCAGCTAATTTTTTTGTATTTTTAGTAGAGACGGGGTTTAAACATGTTGGCCAGACTGGTCTCGAACTCCTGCTGTCAGGTGATCCACCCACCTCAGCCTTCCAAAGTAGTGGGATTACAGGTGTGAGCCACCATGCCTGGTCAAAGGTTTTTCTTTTAATAGTAGAGATAAAAAACGTGACAGAGATGAAAGAGAATGGGGCAGGAGAATTT
This sequence comes from Saimiri boliviensis, assembly GCF_048565385.1. Taxonomy (NCBI): domain Eukaryota; kingdom Metazoa; phylum Chordata; class Mammalia; order Primates; family Cebidae; genus Saimiri; species Saimiri boliviensis. The sequence continues at coordinate 42,150,495 of NC_133452.1, read as the reverse complement.
TGGAAGAAATAATGGCTAAGAATTTCCAAAATTAATGAGAGATACCAAGTCCTGAAGCTCAGATAGCACTAAACAAGATGTATATATAAAGATGATATGGTTATTATATTCAAGTTGCTGAAAGCAAAAACAGGGAACATCCTAAAAGTAGAGAGAAGGAAAAAAGACACATTACCTACAGTGAATGAAAGTAAAGAGTTGCCAAAAACTATGTAATCCAGAAGACCGTAAAATGATGTCATTAAAATGCTGAAATGACAAAGAAAATGAACAAAATCCTATCAATTTCAGAATTCTGTATCTAGAAAAGATACCTATAATAAAAATTAAGGGGACATATATTTTATTTTTTTCAGGCAAAAAAGTACTCAGCAACTAAAAAAAAACATTAAAGATAATTCTCCAAGTGGAAGAAATATGATACCAGGTAGAAACCTAACCTACACAAAGAAATAAAGAGCACTGGAAACTGAAAAAGTAGAGTTTAAAGAAATTCCTAGAGGAGAAAGTATTCCAAGGAATGCTGTGGATGAGGTGGAGGTTTAAGGCAGCAGTGGTGATAGTGACAAGCCTGAAACTAAGGCTAGAGGGTGGTGGTCCAAGTATACTAGCAATAATTGACTTTTGCATAAGAGATACATTTACGGTAAATTTTACCTGGGTTAAATATTGGCCTTTGTTGAAAGATTGCATCACTGTGGTATTTTTTTCTTAGAGTATTCAATTCTACGGTAGAGATTATAATTAATATAAAAGAGACTCCCTTTTAAGGCTTCAGTCTAAAAGGTAGTAAACCGATTGATGTACAAAAAGATTATAGCGATGTCTTTACATGATCCCTAGGTCACTTCTGTTTCAGTGTCAGCAAAATTTTATGGTATAATTGTAAAAAAATTATTTTTTTCTGAGGTAAATTTAAGAAAATTATGATAGATTGAGGGATAGAAGACATAATGAATTCGATAGAAGACATAATGAATTCAATAGAAGACAAAACAAAATTGCAGCAAAAAAAATTTAAATATCTATTGAGTCAAACAACAAATAATATGATTAAGAAAACTAAAAAGATTTCCATTAATTTAATCCCAAAATGAGATGGTTAGCATTTCGTGACCACTGTTAAGCAACATTACTCAATACAAATACCACACCAATTAAGTTTTATTTTAAGCGTTGGGAATTTAGAATGGTGAAATTTCTTTTCCAACATTGAGCTTCCAGAATCTTAGCTTACAGATAACAGAAAGCTTTTAGCTGCTTGCATACTATATCACAGAAAGGCAGACATTTGTAAAGTGCCTCAGGCTCGTGTCCGTAATTTGATTACTCTCGCTAGTATTTGGTAATGTATTGATCTAGATGATTTTCGGCTTTGGCCCTGTTCACATGTTCATTCATTCATCCTCCTGCCATTAACATTTACTACAGTCTTACTTTATGTCATGGGATATATCCTGGGGATATAGAGAGAAGAACACTGTTCCAGCAATACAACATTCGTATTTTGTCAAATGCATGCTCTGCTTCTTTTGAAATGACCAGACAGATGTTTTTTCATTTCATTATTAGATTAATTGATTTTGGCATGTTAAACCATCCTTGAACCATTCTGGGTATAGCCTCTGAACCACTACATCTAAGGTAAGAGTGGGAGTAGCAATTCACTCTCTGGGAGTAAAACTCCTGCTTTACTAGATGGATTCTGGGTAGAAATTGTAGCCCCTGGTCTTTTTCTCTGCTCCTCTCAGCATGAAATTTCTGCCTCAGAGTGTGTTGAGGTGATTGGGAACCAGTATTCTAGGCTTTGGATAGCACTTATACCCTATAAGTGAGGACTGGATGGGTTATGAGAGCCCTCGTGAAAGAGAGTCTCTTTTATATTATCATCTCTACTGTAGAGTCGAGTAATTCAAGAAAAATGCATGGTAATGCAATCTTGCAACAAATTTTTTGCCCAGGTAAAATCCATCATAAATATATCTCTCCTGCAAAAATCATTTATTATTAATATACTTGGACCACCACCCTTAGGCTTTAGTTTCAACAGTGGTGTAAGTGGGGGTTTTTTTTTTTTTTGGGATGTTGTGAGTTCTTGGCCTTCAGCCTCTTAAAGAATAAGTGGTGGGGCCGCTTCAGCAGCACCGTATGCTCGCAAAGTGAATATTGGACCTACAAAGTGTTGCAGAAGGTGATTTTATTTAGGTAGAGAAGGAAAGGAGAAGAAGAGAAAGGCTTCCACGAAGAGTGCGGAAGGGGATTCCACAGGTGAAAATCCCGGAGGGAGCTCCCACCCTGTGGGAGGGGATTCCAGAAAGCTGAAAATCCGGCGCAGGTGAGCGAGCAGGGATTTTATCCCGGGAGAAACCCCCACCTTCTCCAAGACCCTGGGCCAATGAAAGGAGTACCTTAGAACTTCCGCTGGAGTGATTGACTTTTACCGGGAAATTCAAACATAAACTGTTGAAGTTCCCAGATGGAGAGAGATGGGAGCGGGGCATGGCGCTAGGAAGTTCTTGCTCTTAAAGCTATGCCTGCTCATGGACCCGGAAAGAGAACACATTCCCTCACTGGCACCCACTTGTTTACAGCTTCTGCAAAACAGAGTGGTGGGAGGAGGAGCAGGTGAGTAACGAGAGATGTTGGAGGCCTGACTCTTCTCAGTGACACCCTAAGTAGGAGGAAAGTTTTTGGTTGCGCCCACACGGAGCAAAGCTTTTAGCTTTTCACTCATAAATATTTAATAGATTTTTTTTGAAATAAATGTTTCTCCATTTGCTGTGCGCCTTCAGGTCAACTTCCAGGGACTTTAATTGGTTGCTTTTTGGTTTGTTTGCTTTTTTACTGAGGACGTGAAAAAATGTAGGGCATTGGCTTCTTTTTAAAAATATTTAAATATTTTTAAATGCCTTATTTAAAATATGAACAAACGAATTCTTCATTCTATATCCCTAGTAGCTACTTTCTTGCTTGTCTCATTTTCAGAGCCAAATTTTTTGTTAAATTAATTATATTTTCAATTAAAGTAATATAGATATATGCATAAGTGTGTATGCACATACATATACATAAACATATACACTTTTATATTTCTTAATGGTTTTCTTATACTAATGTTTTATTATATTTGTTCTGTAGATGCTATCTCTGAATTTCTTACTATGAAAGATTTAACACTGTTTTACTACGAACTACACACAATTTTTTAAATCCTATATTCCTAGAATTGTTAACTAAAATTTGCGGTGAAATAAATATCTAACGTTTAATTATTATAATTATGTAAATATTATTGGCACCTGACCTACACAGCATAATCCTATTTCTTTCTTACGCAAACTTTTTCTTCTTCCTTAAGTTAATAATTGCTGAATTTCTCTTTTTTTAGTTTTCTCTGTACTCAATACAAGTCAGTAACTTTTATAGAGCTCTAAAAGTTTTTCCAATATCATCAGTCACCAGGTAATGTATGTTTTATTTAATATTTTTGAAAGTACTCTTTTTGGAATCCCCCATCCTCATGATCAAAAATATGATTGCTCTCTCCATCTCAAACTTCCCTTTATTAATATAATGGAAATTCCACCTCTTCTGTTTCACATTCCCTGTTTCTCAAATCAGTGTTATCCCCTTTCTTAGTTTGCCTATTTATTTGGTAGCATTTATATGCTAGGAGTTTTCAGTGAAAGTTTCAGAGGAAGAAAATTTTTTGAGATCTTGCATATCAAAAATATTTGTATTTTATCCCTACACCTGTCAGTTCGGCTGGATATTCAATTCTAGTTCTAGGTAGCTAGTTCTAGCTTCTCAGGATTTTGTTAAGTATTGCTTTATTTCCTTCTACCTCCCAGTGCTTTATCTGAAGAGTTAGTAGATTTCTGACTCATAATCCTTTCAACATGACATACTTCTGCAAAATTTGGGGAATTGCTATTATTATAATAAAACTCATAGGAGATACTTATTTTCTCAATGGTCTCTGCAGAAATTGCTCTGTCCTAAGTATTGAATATTGCTGTGGTGAAATATGAATGACTCTGTTTGTTCTGTCTTTCTGTGTGCTTTGTTTACTTTGCCTGGATTCCGCTTACTCTGTCTTCATCTGCTATGTTCAGTAACGTCACCAGGATATGGTTCAATGCAGGTTATTCCACGTCTTTTTTTGCTGCCAGTTCAAAACATTTTTAATTTCAGAAAATCTTCTTTGAACTTTTTTATTCAACTTTTTTCTTACTCCCTTCTTCAGATAGGAAAGAAAAATTATATATACTGGTCCTTTACTTTCCCTATATGTAAACTTTTTAATAATTGTCATGTCTTTTTCTGATATTTATCCTTTTCTATTTCATTTTGAGTGATTTCTTCAGGATAGCATATTAAGTACCTGACATTATTTATATCATTTCTAATTGTCACTTGTTTCCTGTAACTATTTTATATTCTCTTCATCTTTAGAGCCCATCAAGTCTATTTATCATCTTTTCTGATATGTTGCAATTTTTTTGAGAGCTTGTATCACCTTTTTGGAACACTTTATCTTAGTGATCTTTGTTGTCCATAATTTCTGAGATCATACATAATTATTGTCTGAAGTATTTTTTTATTAATTTATTTTTGTTTAGCTATTTTTATTATACTTTAAGTTCTGGGATAAATGTGCAGATTTGTTACATAGGTATGTATGTGCCATGGTTGTTTGCTGCACCCATCACCCCGCCATCTACATTAGGCATTTCTCCTAATGCTATCCCTCCCTTTATCCCCTAGCCCCTGACAGACCCCCGTGTGTGATACTTCTCTCCCTGTGCCTGTATATTCTCACTGTGTCTAAACTCTTTTTCTGTCTTCTAGTATAATTTCTCTTGTGATGTAAGTTGTTTATATTTTGATTGTATTGCTTCCCCATTTTTCCCCAAAGTATGTTTTAAGAATATTTTTTGATTTTGTTAATATATATTTTCCAATTTCTATTATGTCCTATCGTTGCTTGCTAAGACTATGCTTATCTTGAATGGGTCAGTTAAGGAATATCTGAAGAAAGAACAGAGGAAGAATGAACTAGAAAAGGCTACAGCCTTGATTAAACACAGTTCCCCTAATAAATCTCTGTCAAATTCATACTTATTTTTTCCACAACCATATCTCTCCTTAACTATCTGAATCTATATGTTTTGAATTTTGTCTGGGTAATTATCAGGATCCAGGTATTTTGGGCAGCACACAGTAAAATCCTTTATCTCATCAGCTTAGTTGTATTATCTGGTGACTTCTCCTTCTTTTCCCTCTTTTACCAAGTGTCATATCTGACAGTGTTCTCTCTCAAAGGGGAAAAATTACAGATAATTAAATCACACTTTGACCTGATTTATCTTTCAGTGAAGATTTTAAACCCCATCTCTAGTATGATATTTTAAAATCATGGCTCTAGTTATATTCCATGCTGTGACTCTAAACCTGACAAAAAGGTAATGCATTACCTGTATTACATCAAGGAGTTCAATAAATATCTTTGTCTTCATGTGTACTATATTTTATATTATTGGATAAAGATGCTTCATAGTCTGTGACTTTCAAATATATTCATATCCTTGTTCCAAAGAAGATGTCATCTTGGTGGTTTCTTTTTTGCTTTCATTCTCAGCATTTCATACCATAAGGAAACACATGAAAATCTTATTACACTGGAGTAAATAGGAACCACTTTCAGAGAAAAAAGTATACCAATAGTATGTTTAATCAGGAAAAATATAATTACTCGGATATACTAAAACGCTTATATAAATATATGTGATATAACCCTGCAAATTAACTATGAGATAATACTGCTTCTTAAGTGTCATCCAGTTAAGTGTTTTGGGATATTTGCCAAGAATGTTTATTTTATGTTAGAAAATAACATAAAATATAGCTTTTTTTCTCTTTTTGTCAATTTTTAAAAAGTTTTTGATTCTTACGACTCTACATGTGTGGCCATGAGCTGCATGTTTTTCATACAAAAGAATCTAAGCTTTTCTACTGTTACTGAGGATGGGAAAAGTAAGAGGATGATGACTGCACTGAAGTAATTCAATAATATAACCAAATCATTGGTAAGTCAAGGCACATATTTATTCAGTAATATAACCAAATCATTGATAAGTCAAGGCACATATTTATTCAGTAATATAACCAAATCATTGATAAGTCAAGGCACATATTTATTCAGTAATATAACCAAATCACTGATAAGTCAAGGTGTATATTTATTCAGTAATATAGCCAAATCATTGCTAAGTCAAGGTGCATATTTATTCAATAATATAACAAAATCATTGATAAGTCAAAGTGCATATTTATTCAGTAATATAGCCACATCATTGATAAGTCAAGGCACATATTTAAAAGAATACAGAAATGCCTACATCCTTTTATTTGAGTTTTTCAATTCTTCTGTGTAATAGGAAAGAATGGTTTTATTATTCTCTTTCTGTGAAGGAGCAAATTTAGAGTCCTCAAATTTACACTGCTGGTGACAAGCTTAAGATAACATTATGGATCCTGTCTTCAATCTCTTGACAGTTGCTTCAACATGGCCATCTAAATATACAATTGCAATCAGCATTCTAGGAAAATGAATAAAATATCTGCAAATGCCATAAAATGCAGATTCTGGAACACAATTTCTTCTCTTAAGTTGAAATTTCCCTATAATAATAGTTTCGTCATTATATTGTGTGGCACAACACAACATAGCAAATGTCAAAGTGCCCTGGCTTTGACATCGTGCAGACTTGGGATCAAAATTAGGCTTTCTCACCTGCAACCTGTATGACTTTGGGTATGACCTGTATGACCTGATAAATCTTAGTTTTCTTATTGGTAAATTAGGATATTAGTATTTCCTTCACATTGATCTTTTCGACTTTGAGTAATTGTTTGTATGTGTGTGACTCAAACATATGTCTATCCAATATCTAATACAAATTATCTTCCTAAATATCACAAATGTACCTCGAAAATTAGTTATAATTAGTAGATTTAGGAGCATGTAACACTATTTCTACTTTATAGTTTAAAAAAATGAGGCACAGAAATGTTAAAAGACAAAATTAGAGTGTCTGTTCAGATTAGGTTCTCCAAGCAGTACAAATCCAGCACAAAATATATTGCCTTAAGTGAAAATTTTATTTCTTTCATAGAGTTAGCAATCCAGAAGTAGACAATATAGAGCTATATGAATACTAAAAATTAAAAGTCTTCTATTTTATTGTCCTTCTACCTTTTCTTGCTCCTTCATAATCTAAGACAGCATCAGTCTCTAGTTACATTTACATTCCAGCCAGCAGAGGAAGAAATGACAAAGAATAGAGGATAAGGTATAAAAAAGATTCCTAGAAAGCTGCAACTTAACAATTTGACCAGAGCTTTATCACATAGCTACATCCAGCAATGAGACTAAATAATATAATCTTTATTTGAGGAAGACTGTGTTGTGCTAAGTATGAAGGGTGTTCTTACGCAGAAATAAAAGAAGAGTGAATATCAGGTTATGTAACTATCAGTGCATGCTGTGACATTTTGATGTTCACTTGAGGTTTATTTGTAAGCTTCTAACTTATTTCCTCTTCTATTAATAATTTTTATATGAGAAGATCCAGATTTTACTATTGACATTATTTCCTTTATATCTTTAGCAAATATCTTTACATCAAGATGTACTCTTACTTTTTTTTTTCCACTGTATATGGGGATTCCAATAACTACACCACCAGTAGACACATAAGCAATGTTTAGATCTAGTTACAGTATAGCTCCTCACTAAATTCTTATTTATATTTTGGTCTTCTTTTAAAATCTTTCTCTAACAGTTCAATATTTCTGTTTTTTTTTTTTTTAATGTGTAACTGGTCACACTATTACATCAGTGACTGTGGTCTGTTACTTTAATTTTTGAGAGCTTGTAATAATCTTCTAGTATCTGTTATGGAAAGTTTTCTTTTACTCTTATTTTCTATTATAATTATTAGAGTTTTTCAATTCTCTTCATAATTAATTTTTTTAGATAAACTGTAGTATCAGTTGTTTTTCTAAAAACTCTTCTAGAAAGTACATCCAAAAATCCTGTTAATATTTATCATTTATTGTGCAAATATAGAGATTAACATGGTGATAATATTGAGTCTGTTGAGAAACATTGTATGAGTTTAAAACTGTTCATTTCATTTAGTAGTCTTAAAGATTTTTCCAAACAGATCTACCATAATTACACACTTATATGTTGGCCCTTTTGTTGACTTTATAATAAGGATTTGCTTCCATTTTCACCCATTACATTTTCCAATTGCTTTTATATATAAAAACTGTTGATTTATATATAGCAATTTAGTTCTTAACCACTTTAGTAAATTTTTTCTTTGCAGTTGCCCTTCCAGTTTGTTCTCTTATGTTTTTTGAACACTGTCACATCATCTATAAGAACAGCAGTAGCACATCTTCATTCTCAATTTTATAACTCTAATTTATTTATCTTTACTAATGTTATTATTTGGTATCCTCAAAGAAAAGTTAAATGATTATAATGCTGGTGGTGTTTTTTTTTTTTTTATTTCTGACTTTAAAGAAATCTTAAGATTTCTCTATTGAGAACACCCCTGTCATTTGGTTTAGAGAAAAACATCTTGTAGTATATATTCATGCATTTATTCCTATAAAGATTTAATACTTTTTAAATTTCCAGAATGCTTGTGTTGTTGATCTAGAACATAAAGGCTATTCCTACCATTCCCTTTTATGTTAATACATCTGAAAAATTATTAATTATCAAATGGCTATTGGGTAAATAATATGACAAGAAAAAGAGTGGAATCATGCAGTAGGATATTTAATGTGGACCATGCCAGGAGTGAACAGTACCATCGACCTGCTATGAAGCATATGGATCTAATTATGTAAATAATTGAGCTTTTCAGATGCATTACCTATTAATTAGGCAAGAATTTTGACTATCTGTGAATAAAACCCCAGTAATAGTGGTTGAAACAAGGGAGCAGGGTGTTTCTTGTGCAGGTAAAATTCATTTGTAGGAATTCAAGGACATCTCATGGCTCCACAGCCCTCTGGAATTCAAGCTACCTCCAGCTTTGCATTCTGTCATCCCTAAGACAGTGACTTGTGTTTAGGGGTCAGGATTGAATTTCAGCCATCACATCAAAAATCCAAGCCACAACATGGAGGAAGGGAAGAGGAATTGACATGTGCCCTCCATTTTAGGACTTGTCCCAGAAATTGTGGACACTGTTTCTGTTTATGTCTCAGTGGTTCACACTTAGTCACATGGTTGCTTGTGCAAAGAAAACTAGAAATTTAGCCTTAATTCTGGGAGACCATGTTCCCAGCTAAAATTCTAAGATTCTTTTACTAATAAGGAATGAAAATAGATATTAAGAATTAACTAGCAGGTTTTTTTTTTTTTTTCCAGCAGGCTGACTTTCACTATTGAATTGAGTTGATTAGACATTTTTGTAAGTTTCTTTCTTGAAGCAGGAAGTTGTATTATAACTGGTTCACATGTATTTTTTTAGTAAACCTTTGAACATTATTATAAATCCTGGTATTTCCATCTTCAGTTATTTAATATTTTTCATGAAGGATGTTAAAGTCTTTTTATGAGAGGAAAGCATTCTAATGCCATTTGTAGTATATTTTGTAATCACAATGTAGCCTGGGAAACTTCTGGAAGGTTTTTGTTTAGAAATAGTTTTATCTAATATATTATAAATGAGCCTAACCTTGTATTTAGGTTCTGACACAATAATCTGACACAGAAGAGGCTGGAAAGTTTAATTATCCTAAATGTTTACTAATACATCCATTTCCTCTACATTTTCACTATATCCAAGAAAAAAAAATGCAAAGTGTTGATAAGCTGTGAGGTAAGCAAATATCATGACTTCCTCTTCCATTCTCCAATAAAAGCCCTGCCACAATCTCAATCCCCAGGTCTGGCACAATGGCTTTTCTTCCTTCCTGGGTTTGTGTACTAGTTGGTTGGTTTTCTGTTTCTTTAGCAGGGCCTTCCAATCTCTCAGATTTAGAGCCCCCTCTGTGGAAGGAGAGTCCTGGTCAGCTCAGTGACTACAGGGAGGAGAACAGTGTGTACATTATTAATCCCTGGGTATACCTTGAGAGAATGGGCATGTACAAAATCCTATTGAACCAGACAGCCAGGTATTTTGCAAAGTTTGCACCAGAAAATGAACAAAATATTTTATGGGGATTGCCTCTGCAGTATGGATGGCAATATAGTACAGGTAAGAATAACTCTTGTTTTCATTGTAATCATTTACCAATAGATCTGTGAAGTATTTGGGAAATAAGACTCTGTATATACCCTACCATGTTTGTAAAAATTGATTCTTTATGTTTCTTTCTTTTCCCTTACAATCATTGTTTTTCTACATTTTCATCTCCTTCACAAATCCTTTTTTTTTTTTTTTGTGGGTGGTGTGTTACTATTAGAAACTTCATTGAGGCACAAGACATAGTTATCAACTGTGAAAGACATCACATCTCTTCTATTGGCATTTTACAAATATTTATTGAAATTCTACTAAGTGTCATACTCCTTTCTAAGGAATGAGATAAATAGAACAGTCAAGGAGATATACAAAGGGATGTCAAATTAGTTTGGATTTCTTCAAGTCCTAATTGTGACTATGGATGTGAGGTTATAAAGAAGCATCGCATTGTTCATGAGGATCTTTCTCTGCAAATGATTGCTTCCTCTTGGAAATAAGGTACTTTACAGTGTATAGACAGAAGTTACATTTTGGGATAAAATACGCACGAATTGAAAGACACTTTTGTTCTGGTTGATAGAAGCTCATGAGAAAGAGTTGCCTGCCCACTCCATACCGATAACACAGACAACAAAGAAATTATTGTGTGAGAGAGATTAAGAAAAGAACAATTTCATTTGGCAAGAAAATGATTATTTTCTAATATTTACATAATGCATACTATAGGTGAAACACTTTTGGTGCTTTTCCTCACTTCACATCACAACCTTATAATGTAGTTAATATTATTATCCCCATGTCATAGATGAGAAAACAAAGGTTTATTAGGTTTATTAGAGGTTATTTAGATAAAGCCAAGCTAGTAAATGGTGGGTTAGTGGTTTGTTTTGACGCTTGACCATCTCTTTTCATCCGTATGCATATCGCTTCATAGTTTGATCAGGAGGTAGAGGGTGAAGTGGAAGAGAAGATCCTTACAAAGAAAACAATATTTTGGACCTATAATTCAAAGTAGAAAACTGTGGTCTTGTTAAAGAAAAGAAATTGATTGGGATCTAACAAATAAAAGATAAAAAGGAGTGATGGGAAGACAAACATATCATTCAGAAACAAATGCTTTTCTATCTACAAAAAATATTTATCTGGTTAAGCAACAGTTATAACCAGTTTCCAAATGTGTCTAATAAATACAACTGTGCTTCCTCTCTCCTCTAGGGAGATTAGCTGATCCAACCCGAAGGACAAACTGTGGCTATGAATCTGGAGATCTTACGTGCGTCTCTGTGGACAGTTGGTGGGCTGGTATGTTCGTTTAAGTGGCAAAGTAGATATTAACCTTTCCCGAAAGAAAGCATTCAAACCTAAAATCTTAAGGACAGAGACAGAACTAAAACAATCCTGTTTCTTTTTAAAAAGGGAATCTATTTCACCATATATCTTACAGCCTCTAGGTCACATTATAAGATTTAACAGCTACAATGTCAATAATGATTCCTTAGGACATATCCAGCTTTTCACAGCAGAACTAAAACAAGGTTCTATAAAAGCAATGGCCTCTGAGGGGCCAGCTCTGGCATTTAGGTGGGAGGTCCAACTGATGACAAAGAATCTCCAGAATAAGGAAGGAAGAGAAGTGAGACACCAAGACAAATGATGCTTTTTCATTTTGCTCAGACCAGATGTGTTTAATATGGAAACCCATAAATATGCCAGAGATTAATACCTACTGCAATTCATTATACCAATCAATAATCTCAGGCTTTAATCATATACTTAATGCTAAAATAACCAGGAGGTATTTTCTAATTCTTTCATTAAATTTTATGCTTTAGTAATGAAACCAATTTATACCACAAATTCTTAGAGGTATTTCTCAATAATTAGAAACATGATCACATTAAATTTTACTTTTTCAGAGCAAAATACATCATATGTAACCTTAGGTATTTTCCTCTTACTGTCCCTATTTTTTCCTTTCAAAGACCCACAAATAGTAGTGATTAAAGATCTAGAATTCAGAGTTTGTTATTCTTAGACTGGTTTAGTAGTTTGGAGGATCAGCCTGCTACCCTGGGGCATATGACTCCATTCACAAATGCCTGTATAGAATAAAATATTCGACATCACTGATTTCTAGTGGAAATCTGCATAAGCCTAATATCCAGCTAATGAAAATCTTTGAGCCTGCTGGAATAGGTTATACATAGGCAAATTTTTAAACAATTTAAAAATAGTCTTACTTGATTGTCAGTCTAGTTATCCAATGATCTACTGTCAAAACCTATCTAAAATTTTTGCTTTAAAGGCATAAAATAAGACAAAAATTTAGTGATATCATGGTTACAAATTAAACTCTCTCTCTCTCTCTCTCTCTCTCTATATATATATATATATATATATATATAAATAAAATAGAAAACATTCATTTACCAAAGCTATAATCATGTTAAAATATTTTAGAAAAAAATGCAAATACAATTCACAATAAAACCATAATGAGAGGTTTTGTACTGTTCTGTGGAAAAGTTGATAGCTTTCTTCCATTTTTACTTAATGCTTTGAAAAATGAATATTATGCAATCCAAACATCATAGTCAACTACTTTAGCGAATATATATTTATGATTATAGGGTTGTTAACAGAAACACAATCAAAGTTATATATTTGATTCTTAGGGGGATTTTTGGTCAATTTTTTTCCTAGTGCTTAGCTTTTATCAAAATATCCTCTTTGAAATTTGTTAGTGCTTGTGGTAATAATAAGTCTTTTGTTCTTACAGATTTGAATTATTTTCTGTCTTCATTACCCTTTCTTGCTGCGGTTGATTCTGGTATAATGGGGATATCATCAGACCAAGTCAGTCTTTTGCCCCCACCCAAGAATCAGAGGAAGTTTTGTTATAATGTTTCTAGCTGTCATTCATCCTTCCCTGAGACAATGAACAAGTGGAACGCCTTTTACCAGGTTTTCTTTTAATACTCTTAGGAGATGGGAAGAGAATTTATTTTGTCATATAATTCTTTCTAGGATTATTTGTGCATTACATAATATTTTCCTTAGTATGCAAATGTAAATTGCTATGCATGTTATATTACTATCTGTTATGGTAGTGTTATGAGTCATTAACACCTACTGCCTCAATATAGCATTACCATAAATCTATCCATTCTTCTTGCCTCAAATATATTATACACAAGTGGTGAGCATACAGGATACGTTGCTGAATGGTAGGCTATTCGGATTAATTGAAACTGCATGCTGACTAGGAAATTGGAAGAAATCTGACTAAAATTAACGAAGAAAAATATATTTATTTGTACTTCAGTAGATTATTGCATTAGTTTAGATTTAGCGAAACATTTTAACAAGATATTATTGTTACTCAAGATTTTATGGTAATTTTAACAATGTTGGTAGGAAAAAATAAAGACCTTCTGATCACTATAAAATATAGACCTTGAAAATACTTGAAGTTCAATATTTCTAGATGCCTGTGCTGTTATTAAAACTAATGAATATTTTTGTGTTCTTTAAAGATTGTTAGGCATTAAGACCATATATGTATTATTTCTTAGAAATAAAATTCTCCTTTTATGTAGAATATTGCTAAATTATATATCTGAGCATGACTAAATTTCAGGGAGAAGGATTGTTACAGTTGCTCAATTATTAATAAATTTGACTTCTTTATCTTAGCACTTGCAGTCACCTTTTAGTAAGTTTGATGATCTGTTGAAGTACTTATGGACTGCACATACTTCAACCCTTGCAGATACTATCAAAAGCTTTGAAGACAGGTAAGAATGTATATCTAATGTATCTCTATTTAATATGCTAAATAATTTTGGGCATTATTTGTATATTTTCTTCTTCTAGAATCTTTATATTAAATAATAAGACTAACCATTGGGGATTATAGTAAATATGTGTAAATATTTTAACATGATCAGGCTAAAAAAAAAGTATTTTATAAAGGGAAAAATTTTGAGAAAAAGTCATGTATGAAAAAACAAGCAACATGCAACATATTTTCCTAACTGTAGAAAACAAAATGAAATATAAATATGTAGATGACTTATTATTTAATGATAGACACTGTTACAAGAACCATTGTAGATAAGATAAATGTAGCAGAATTCACTTAAGCATTGATTGATTCATTAATCAGGACCATCTTGAACCAGTGAGGTTCAGAGAGCTTTACCCAGTGATGTGGGCAGGCAGTATTTACAGACAGAAAAAGAAAGTGACACGTAGAAAAACCTTGATTGGTTATAGCTCAACATTTGCCTTAATTGGATATAGTGTGATAAGAAATTTGCCTTATATGGGCATGGTTTGACTAGTTGGCAGCCTGTGATTGGCTGAAGCTCAGCTGCCATGATTGGCTGAGACTCATATTTGTTACAAGAAAATACTCTTAAATTTGGTTGCAGTTTGTTTACAAGCTACATTAAGCTGCAGTTTGTTACATATTGTCGCAATTTTAGGCCAAACTTAATTTAACAATTCCCCACCTTTTGGGCTGCCTCTCAAATTTAAGAGGTCAACCAAACCTTTTGAAACCACTCTCTTGTCACTTTCATAATGGGCTTATTTGGTATTGGTATGGAATTCACAGTTCATAACACCAGGGCAGTTGACTGATTATTTGTGTTCTCTTTATATTTTCATTATTCTTACTGTAGTGAGTTCATTTCACATAGAATGAATAGCTGCATAAAAGGATTTAAGACTTAGGGAGGTTAAGGTGCATCAGGGAGACTATTATGATGGCTCTCAGGAGGCTAATACTAAGAGACTGAAGAGTACTCCTTAGCCTCTGTGAATTGAATCAACCTAAATCAAACATATAAATAATAACCCAGAAGAAAAATCTACTTGTTTTAACCAAGTAACTTGTTTGTTGATTTCTTACAACTGAGTTTCTACCCTACCAGATGAATTTACTTAAAAGTACAGCAGGAGGTGTTAGCTAGTACACATGTTCCTCCCTATAGGTAATCCAAAGCAATCTAGTTACCTAATATACCTTCAGCAAGAAAATCTAAAGAAGTTTGCTGGACAATTGTAGCCTCTATAGTAGAATCAGCTATAGTAATTAATCTGTGAGACGTATTTCTAACCATAACCTCATTTATATTTATGCAAAGCAAGGGGAGGAATGTTGTAACCAACAATGCCTATATAAGAAGAATTTATACCTGCTAGTAAATTCCTCTATATTATTTCATAGTTCAAATTAAGAGTTGTAGACCAATGTCCAGTTTCCAGTTAGTTATGGAGTGACAGCAGTACCCTCAGAATCCCTTAATTGCCAGTGGCTCCTTATTTTGCCATTATTGAGACATGGATATGCCAACATATATGGTTGGCTGTTAAATCTTCCACAAATAAAAATATATTCTGGAGGGACACTATAGACAGTCTCCTTTGTGAGATGCTTTGTACATTATGAGTCACCAGTAGGGAGCATTAGTAATATTTGTCTAAGGCCTCATTTCTTAAGCATTGTATGGTTAGAAGATACTAGCAACCAAAGGATTAGGGCTATAACTTTGACTAAAAATGTTGAATTAACTTCCTTTTTTTTTTCAAATTCAATTTCTGGCTTAACTATGAAACTCTCACTACAGGTTTTGCCCACTGTTAAATTTAAACAGGCAATCTGAATATTTGAGTCTAAAAGCCTAGCTGTATAGGAAGAACGAGATATTGTATTTGGAATATCAATGAACTTTCTTATAGGGAGAACCACAGTATCTCTAAGATCATGCAAAGTTTGAGGTTTAATATGACATATGTAATACTCAGTTGAGTTCCATGTAGAAGTAATTGATTATGAAATATTGACTATCATATTATATTGCCATAAATGAACAGAAAAGAAACATGGGCAAAAAAGGAAAGTGAGTGAGAACTTCGCAAAGACACACAAGTTTCAATAGCCCAATCAACCAAGCAGAAGATAGGATATCAGAGATTGAAAATCAACTCAATGAAATAAAATGAGAGGGCAAGATTAGAGAATAAAGAATGAAATGAA